>NC_137942.1:33520410-34240410 GCF_963969265.1 Rhamphochromis sp. 'chilingali' | reverse complement strand
GTGTGTGTGTTATCATATTTGTTGCGCCTGGAGAAACGTCTCTTCATTTTGCTTGCACTACAATTGTATGCACAACAAATTGACAAAAAAGCTCGATCTGATCTCTAAGGGAGAGCCCAGCTCTCACTTCACCACAACAATTCAGTACAGGATCCGCATCACTGCGGACACCACCCAAATTCATCTGCCAGCAATGTTCCCTCTAATGTTTCATGTGTCTGAGCGAACACACAAACTCCCTGAGCGATCCCACTGTGAGCGACAGCAGACGTGTGCACTGTGGTCATGCTGGCATCGAATTCATCCAAGTTACATGTTTATTAAAATAATCAAATTACAGCATTTACATTTATGTTGGACTACTTTTAATTAACTGCTTTAGCCCACTTACAATGAAAATTTAAATAAATCTTGTTGATGACCTGTAGCATGTTAACACTATTGGAAGTAAAAATAACCTGAACTCCAATTTTGAAAACACGACTTTCTGTTTTTTTGCTCTGACTTGTATTATGAGTCTGTAACTCTGTCTGCAAAATACAGTAAATAATGACCAATGTTGGGCAGTTAATGATATAGTTACTTCTTCAAAAAAGTTACTGAGTTATGCAAACAAAGTTTTTTGCAGCTGTTTACCTAAAAATGCAGCCAAGGCGTTTTTAAACAAACATTTCAAACTATTTACAGAACAATCAGCTGTTCTGCATCTAATCTGATGCCACACAAATTATTTGTGCCGCTCCAAAAAATAATTTCTGTCCACTATGAGATGAAGGAGAACAACAGCCTGATACCTGCAGGCCTGACAGCAGCAGATGTATCACTGCTGTAACACCTGTAACACTCAGCAGGCGCCTCATTGTTCTGACACACAACAAAACTGTTGACTACACTACACACTAACTACACACTAACTACACAAGATTTGTGCTAAACGTCTCAAATCTCTCACATCTCAGGCTTTCGAGCGTTTTCCTTATAAAACGCTGTTTTTACCGTTTCTTCCTGCAGTAAATATAAACAGCGACAGTATTCAGGAAGAAAAACAAACATTGCAGATATTTTTATCATAACTCTGGTTTTACGTGGCCGATCAACACAATTTAAAAACTGCTATAAAGTCCACACTTTTTCCGTCAGTTGTTCCGTCTGTCCTGCTCACGTCTCCAATGGTTGTACACGTTGTCATTAACGTGGCTTCACTCCACATCAGCCGCTTTGCTAAAACACCGGTGTCGGCACATAAGGACGCTGTCATAGCCGGTCAACCACGTTGATCAGCTGCGTATATACGAATGTGAATCGCATCATTGGCTGGACTGTGGGATAAGGTGGCCTCGTTCTGATCCCATACGGGAGCAGCCAGTCACTGACTAACACTGCAAAACAGGATTGTTAAAGTATTCATTTTAATTTCAATTCAGGTAGATTTTTTTTTGTGCGCAACGCAGATTTTCTGTGCGCAGAGACGTGCCAGCAGTGCACACGTGCGCAGCCTAGAGGGAACAGCCAGTCTCCAGTTAATTAAAAGTCGTCTAACATAAATGTAAATGCTGCAATTTGATTATTTTAATAAACCGTAACTTGGATGGATTGGATGGTGGCGTGACCACAGTGCACACGTCTGCTGTCGCTCACAGTGGTCCAAGGGACGCTCAGGGAGTTTGTGTGTTCGCTCAGACACATGAAACATTAGAGGGAACATTGCCCCTGAGATATTTGTACTCCACTTGGGCAGTAACTTGTTCCTCACCCAGAGTGAGCACTCACCCTGTTACAGCTGAGAAACTATGGACTTGGAGGTACTAATTCCCATTCCTGCTGCCTCACACTCAGCCGGACACTTCTCCAGTGCAGGGAGGAGGTCACCACCTGATGAAGCTAACGCAACCATATCATCTGCAAAAAAATGAAAGGGAAAAAACCAAAATGAAATCCTGAGTGGAGACCCTTCACCACTCAGCTACACCCAGATATTCTATCCATAAAAACTATGAACAGAACTGGTGACAAAGGGCAGGCTTGGAGGAGCCCAACACGTACCAGTAATGAGTTTGACTTACTGCTGGGGACACAAACCAAGTCTCGCTACAGTTGTGTAGGGACTAATGGCCTGTGTGTGGCCAGATACCCCATATACTGAAGCAACCCCCACAGTATACCCCAAGTCCACAAAACACATGTAGACTGGTTGGACAAACTCCCTCGCACCCTTCAATACCCTGGGAAGGATAAAGAGCTGGTCCAGAGTTCCAAGACCAGGACAAAAACCACGTTGTTCCTCCTGAATCTGAGATTCAGCTTTGAGCTCTCCTCTCCAAACTGAGAAGTTTGATCCCTCTTTAGATAGAGCACACCCTCCGGTCCCCCCTGCACCACCCCAGACCTCCTCGCGACGTTGCACAGACATGTCAGCCAGGGCAGCCCTACAACCTCCAGAGGCTTCAGGAACTCAGGGCGAATCTCATCCACCGCACAGGCCCTGCTACTGTACAGTTGTTTAACCACATCAGTGACTTTAAGTTGTCCCTCTTCCCCAGACTCCACTTCCCTTTTTTGATTACCCACCAAACTCCTTCCACTCCCGGGTTTTGTTTCCTCTGGACTCCCACAGGCTAAAATTTGATCATCTTCCTCCTTCTTTTAATCACATTTTATACTTGATTTTATTCTTTAAAGGTAAACTACTTTTATTTCCAGTTTGGCATCAAACTTGTTCAATACTCATTGTACAAACTGGATAATGGAACAGGCTCATGCTCTGGGCCGCTCACGTGTAATGCACATCTTCATGTAAATGACAGTAAAATGTTTTCACCTGGTTTAGACAGCATCAGCTGTTAGAGAGCAAACTCACACCTGTCAGCACACATTTGAATTCATTTGAGTAGGACAGTGAAAATCAGAGATCCCATTAAAAGACATGTTTGTAACTCTAGAACTTCAGCAAATTGCAAATGAATTATACTTCATACACAGACCAGCACCTGCACATGTTTTCTTTAATTTAAGACTAAATTAATGAAAAAAAATAAAAATGAATAGTCTGACATCCTAGGTGATAAATAGACTGGACAGGTCCTTATGTAGGACTTTCTACTCTGTTCAAACGCTTTCTACTACAAGCCTCCTTAAACTCATATTCACTGTTTGTTTTTCTGCTCCATCTCCTGAGCCCATGCTGTTCACTCATTGACAGAGCTGTTTATTAAAACAGCTGCTGGATACAAACACACAAACTTTATCAGTCAGTTGACAAAGGAAGATGACAGTAGTATCATAACAGGGTCATGTCCACAGACCTGGAGACACGAGGAGAGTTTTTGGATGTGTTTAATAAATGTGTCCAATCTATTCACAGAGCACACGATGGCCACACCCATGGAGGATGTTGGCAAACAGGTGAGTTTATTCTACCCGGCCTGGGTTTGAGTCTGACCCGCAGCCCTGTGCTGCATGTCTCCCCCTCTCTCTGTTTCCTGTCAGTCTCCACTGCATCTATCTGATAAAGCCAGAAAATAAATTGGATTAGACGGACTTTTTGAAAATTGTCTACATCCACTAGTATTTATCTTATATTAATGGAAGTGTACCATGAAATTCTTTGCATAATCAGTTGGAGTCAAATACAGCATCAGCTCATGTCTTCTTTGCTCACGTCAGGTGTGGCGTGGGGCATTATTCATGGTGGACTTCATCCTCTCAAACCCAGTCATGTTCAGAGGAGCTACAGTCCTAGAACTAGGAGCAGGGACAGGCTTAACCAGCATCATCACAGCAACCATAGCTAAAACAGTCTACTGCACAGGTACGATACCTTGAAGCACGTACTCTTCTGTTGTTAAACTTAAACACTGCAAACAACATTTACAAACTACCAGCAACATATCGGATGCTGAGTGCTCGCACTGTGGGCTTTGTTTTGTTATCCAGTGAAAGGAAAATAAAGATTGCAAACAAGGAGATGGGGGTTAGTGAAAACCACTGTTAGCTGCTGTGGGCAGTGCAAACTTACCTAACAGTTCGTTCTTATTTCACACTCTGTCCAGGACTTAGATCGAATAACAAATATTTGACTGTTTGTTTAGGGCTTTTTTTTTTCATTTTTGTTTTACAGATGTGGGAGAAGACCTTCTACAGATGTGTAAAAGAAATGTAGCGTTAAATAAACACATGCTGAAGTCTGCAGGTGAGAAAGCTGTCAAATCAGCTACTCATGGGTTCCCTCGGTGTACAGACCACACACACTGCTGGAGACCATGCAGCCAGTCTGGGCTCAGTATCTGTCCCAAGGACACTTTGCTGTAGCTCCTGAGCCACAGCCATGCCTTTTGGCTTTGGAATATATTTACGTAGCTTAAAAAAAAAAAAAAAAAAAAAAAAAAAAAATATATATATATATGTGTGTGTGTGTGTGTGTGTGTGTATATATAGTTATTAAAATTTCCATCCTTTCACTCTCTAAATCACATGACAAACTGCAAAGATTCATCAAACTTAATGCAATCTTGTCTCTCCGTCAGATCACGAGGTGAAAGTAAGGCAGTTGGACTGGCTTCAGGATGACCTGTGCACAGGTAACACAGATATGTCATTTTATAAACCAACACGCTGTGCAAAGATAGGTGTGGACACATTTGGACAATAACAGCACTTCAGAAAATGTTGCTTGGATACGCAGAGATGGATTGAGGAAAAACGGTGATTGTCTTTAGGGCTGTCTCCTCCCTTTATTCCATCCTCTAAAGCAGAGTTTCAGGAGAGACATTTATATTCAACGTTTTGTCACTGTTATTAAGACCTGCATCTGACCGACCAATGCCTGTGCAAGCTTACCTCAGGGCCACATCTCAGAGGTCAGAAACCTTTGCTAGCTTTACTGTGAAACTTCTTTCTAAGAATGTTCTTTATTCTTTATTACAAGTTTACTGTGACTGTAAGATTAGATAATGAAAAAAGACCAATCACAGTTATGTTTTATGCTTTTTGAGTCCTACTTGCATTATACAAAAAAGTAGCAAGCATTAAATTAGTATAGAATGAATGTTATTGTCAGAGTAAAAGTATTTATCTGAAGGTCTCTTTGAGTAAAGAAGGGAAATATCTCGGGTGTTGGAGGACTGGCTGTCTGTGTTTCATTACACCAGAGGAAGCAGAGAGTCTGTGGCTTGACTCTGTGTTTGTAATGACAGTCACTGGGTCTGCTTGTGTTGCCTTGGGCTGCAACATGCCCAGCTTATACTCAAAGCCACCAGCTTCTAGGATTTTGGCAGATTGCGGTGAGTTGTGGAAGCCGGATCACATGCTGGCACCAGCTGGAACAGGCTGTAGCAGCTCCACTGCCCCAAGCAGGCGATAAAGGAAAAGAGCAGCTGTGGCTTCACTGTGGTCAGGCTGCTGTGGATCTTCATGATCAAAGTGACATTCATGCACTTGGAGCAGACCAGATGGAAAGAGAACATCCTCGCACTGTGCAGAGAGAAGTTGTGTGAAATCAACCTGTTGGTGGTAGATACCACCATCACTGGGGGTGAAGCCACTGACTAGGTTAAACGGCTGTACAGTGGCAGGGCCCCGGGGACATACTGCCCCAAGTGCAGGAGTTCAAGTATCTCAGAGGTCTTTTTCACAAGTGAGGGGAGCAAGAGAATAACGAAGGAACTGAGGTGGCGTCTGCAGTGATGCGATGCTGTACTGATCTGCTGTGGCACAGACAGAGCTGAGCATAAAAGCGAAGCTGTCAGTTTATCAGTCAGTCTACATTTCTACCCTCACCTATGATCACAGATACAAGCGTCGGAAATGAGTTTCCTTCAAAGAGTGGCTGAGCTCTCCCTCAGAGATGGGATGAGGAGCTTGATTCTTTAAGAGGAACTCTGATTAGAGCCTCTGCTCGTCCACGTTGAAAGGAGCCGGTTGAGGTGGTTTGGGCATCTGACTAGGATGCCTCCTTGGTGAGGTAATCTTGGCGTGTCCTACTGGGAAGAGGCCCGGGACTCAGGAGTCTGGACTCGCTGGAGAGATTCATCTCGTGGCTGGCTGGGAAAAATCTTGATTCCCACCTCAATGAGCTGGAGGTGGTGGGTGGAGTGAGGGAACACTGGGCTTCTCTGCGCAGAATGCGGCCTGCTTGACCGCAAAATGGCTGGATGGATGTAACAGACTTTAGTCTCCAGTTTGGATGTATGAGTTGATTGGTTAACCACCAATACACCGAACTAGAAACCAGTACGATAACTACTTTCCTTTGTCTGATCTTTGCAGATGCTGCTGTGGAGTTTAGTTGGACAAAGGAGGAGGTAGCAGATCTGAATAACACTAGCATCATAATTGCTGCTGATGGTAAGTCTTAAGGATGACATCTCTAAAAGATCAGAGCTCTTTTTCACCATGTATGCTCTACTCTGAAAGAGTTACTGAAAAAGGTGGGAAGGTTCTAGACAAGACACTGTGGGCAAACCTTTAAAATTATGTGCCTCACAGCGAGGTTTAAGCACCAGTTCGTTGTCAGAAACGCTACCATGCAAAGCCCAGAGTAGCACACAGTGTGAACTACTGAGATGCTGTATGTGGCAAAGGAGGCTCCAGACTGCTGAGCAACTGAAGCAACTCGTGAAGCGATTTGTAAAAAGCAGTTATTTACTGAGACAGTTTTGAGTTCAGACTTTAGAGTCATTTATGGAACCGTCAAATGCAGAAGCTCAGCAATAATTAGATTTCTTAATGTGTCACCAGTTTGTTATGATGATGATCTGACGGATGGCCTATTCCGAACACTGCACCGACTCTGCAGCAACTTTCCACACACCTGCACTGTCTTCATCTCCATTGAGAAAAGGTATGGTGAAAACATATATAGTATACCTGAGCATATTTGGCCTTATACACAGTGGAATGATCATGTTTCTTAAGCTGATAAAAATAGTGGGTCAGCCAACTCACACGAGAATGAGAAAATGTACAGGATTAATATTTCTAGGTTCTGCAAACAAACAAACTTTAAACTTGACTCAGCATGAAACATACAGAGCATTAACTTCCACCCAACTACGACGATAAATTCAATTGATTTTCATTTATGTAGTGCTAGTTCACCACCGTAGTCACCTCAAGGTGTTTTATATTGTTAAGTCAAGACTCTGTAATAGAAATCGCACAACAGGTTGGGTGTGAGGGTAAAGAAAAGCAGAACAACTGAGACAAAACACAAACAATGTGAGAAGATACACGGTAATGATATGCAGTAGTGGGAAGTGAAAGGAGGAAAAAAAGCTTTTTGTGCATTATGGGAAACCCCGAGGAGCGAACCGTCACTAAAGGAGGGTTCAGGGTCACCTGATCCAGCCCTGACTAACCTCCTAAGACCCGAACTCTTCCACGGCAGCATTTTTAATTTCTCTTTGCTATTTGGGCTGATTGGGACCTGATGAATGTAAAAACAAAGAATTACCAGATTTTTTTTTTTTTTACCTGATTTTTGTTTCTGAGAAAAATTAGATCCACATATGAGGACGTTTGTTTTAAATTTTGATAGATCAGTGGCAGCATAATGTCCTCGTAAGTGGAACTCAGGCCCTTGTAGAGCAAAATTTTGTATTTTGGTCTAAATAACCCAAAATGTGATGTCCACATATGTGGACGCAGGTCCTAGGAGGTTAAAAGTAGAGATAGTGTCTGTCTCCTGAATCCAAGCTGGAAGCTGGTTCCACAGAAGAGGGGCCTGAAAACTGAAACTTTATGAGAGGCTAAGAAAGTGTAACAACCACAGTAAAGCTGCATCAACACATGAAGCAGTTCTCAGCGTCAATGACATTGAGGCAACTTTGAGGTAAGAAATTGAAACAGCATCAGTAAGCGTGCTCGATGCTGCTGGTTGAGCAAGGACAGAGTAGAAAATACATTATTGGATCACCTCGTTCACCGGAGCCTGGGACGTGTCTCAGCTCTAAACCGATGCCCGAGGAGCTCGACTGCTGTGTAAGGCTGCACTCTGACCGCCGTGTTGGCAAAACAAAGGTTTTAAAACTCTGCTTAAATGTTCAAATAATCTCACTACCTCTACCAAAAATGTTCTGTAATTAACTTGACAACTTATTTAGCCGCTTCATATCACATGATAGGACTCCACCTTTGGCTAGTACACTTGCATTACAAGAGAGGGAGGCCACAAGTTCTCAGCCTCAAAGGGTACTGTGTGGATCTGTCCGTGATCTACAATTATAGCTGTAGTGTTCAGATGTTAAGAAGAAGAAATATACAAGGAATAATTTTCTTAGAATTTAAAACTGTCTGCAATACTGAACTGTTTATACCAGGCAAAAATGTCGAGAAGTTAAGCTATGGGAAAACTGTGGGCTTTCAGGAAATCTAACTCTACTTGTAAGTGATTCAGAGAACGCTTGGGAGAAAGTGCTGCTGTCAGATGAGACCAAAGTCGAGTTTGGCAACAGCCTGACCTGCTGTGTTAGAGGAAGAGAAATGCTGAGCCAGAAAACACCATCCCTTCAGTCCAGCACGGAGGTGGAGACATTATGCTTTGAAGCTGGTTATCTGCTTGGTCAGGGGTGGGCAACTCCAGGCCTCGAGGGCCGGTGTCCCTGCAGGTTTTAGATGTGTCCTTGAACCAACACAGCTGATTTAAATGGCTAAATTAGCTCCTCAACATGTCCTGAAGTTCTCCAGAGGCCTGGTAACGAACTAATCATATGATTCAGGTGTGTTGACCCAAGGTGAGATCTAAAACCTGCAGGACACCGGCCCTCACAGCCTGGAATTGCCCACCCCTGTGCTAGGTACATTATTTCAGGACAAATTTTCTGCAAAAACACAATGTTTAGTCTGTATAGATGTTACATGACAAGTCTGGATCTGGAAAAGTTGGGATTTTTTAATTCAATTCAATTCAATTTTATTTATATATATATATTTTGTGTCGCTGGTTTTTGCCACACGCTCAGTGTGTAATGGCTTTAAGGGTTAGCCTAACCCTAAGCTCTACGTTCCAAGGTCCTTTTTACTGCAAGCCTCATTCCTCCATTCACACGAGTGCTTTTTTCTGTACCTAAGCTAGCCTTCACAATCTCACACTATCTTGAATGTTGGCAAGGATGCTTTGACACCCAGGTTGGAGGAGCAAGGCCTCAAACCACCAGAGTTTTTCATTAGTACATATGATCCACTCTGTCTCCTGAGCCATAGCCGCCCCTACTTCTACTTTTTAAGTGACTATGTTTCTATCTTCAAGGATGAACTTCACCTTGCAGCACATGGATGTTTCCTGTGAAGCCTATGATCATTTCATCCACTGTATGAACCAACTTCAGGACCTGGAGAACGGACGATGTAGTTTCAGAGTCGATCAGCTCCCTTCTAACTTTGATCAGTTTATTTTATATGAACGTGTAGAACAACTGGTGAGTAAAACATTAGCCAACATAATTTGACCATAACTACAGTTTTATACACTAGACTGCCAGAAGTATTACCCATCCAAGTCATTGAATCCAGGTGTTCCAATCACTTCCATGGCCACAGGTGTCCTAGACATGCAGACTGCTTCTACAAGCATTTATGAAAGAATAGATCACTCTCAGGAGCTCGGTGAACTCCAGTGTGGTAGGATGTGCAACAAGTCCAGTCAAGAAATTTCCGCACTAGCAACTATTAATCAGTCAACTGTCAATGGTGGCATGTTCTCTGAAAGGGCAAATCATGCTTCTCCCTCTGGCAATCCGATGGATGAGTCTAGGTTTGATGGTTTCCAGGACAAGACGTTTGGTGAAGGGGGATTTATGGTGTGGGGTTGTTTTTCAGGAGTTAAATGAACTCGTTTTGGACAATTTAATTCTCCCAGCTTTGTGGGAATAGTTTGGGGATGGCCCTTCCTGTTTGAACATGACTGCACATGAGTGGATAGAGCAAGGTCCATAAAGACATTAATGAGTGAGTTTGGTGTGGAAGAACTGACCTCAATCCAATAGATCACCTTTGGGGTGAATTAGAGCGAAGACTGCAAGCCAGGCCTCCTCAACCAAATTCAGTGTCTGACCTCAGAAATGTGGTTCTGGAAGGATTTAAACTAATTAGGAACTCAAGTTCATATGTGTGTGAATTCAGAGAAGCAAATACTTTTGGCAGTATAGTCTATATTAGCTATTTTTTAACCTTATTGAATGCTTATTTTTGATCATAAACCTCAAATGACACTGTTTGCAGTAACTTACTGTAAATGCATTTAAATGCACGTCAGAGTTGCTTTTGTTATTGTAGTACAAAGTGCTACTCCAGTGTTAATCTTTTGGAGACACTGTTGCGAGTGTCATATTGATTGATTGATACCACTGTTTGCAGTATGATATGCTAACATGCCGCTTACAGCAAGACAGTGTTTGTATTTAAACTGCTTGATAAAAGACAATTTTCCTCTTATGTTCGATTTATGGTACCAAAAGTATTTTTCATCATTTAGAATTCTCAAAAAGCAATTTTTTAACCATTTAAAAATAAATATACAATAACTTTTTTTTTTGAAAATATAACATGCAAACAGTGAAAAGGTTTCATTTTTATCCAATACGGTTAAGTGGGTTTGTGATAAAGGATGACTTTCATCAAGTGGAATAAGTTGTTTATTTGTATGTTATATATATTTTTGCAGGAGCTGTGGAAGGTGACTGCGACTCCTCTTCCTTTTATGCCAGCCAGATCTGATCCGGAAGCATTTTAATGTTGATCTTGTACCAGCACCAAACCAAAGTGAAGAGAAACTTTCACCCAAAATTTGACCTAAAATATGTTTCAAGTTTACAGTTGATGTTTTAATTACATATATTTATAAAAAAATATATGTATAAAATTAAATGTAGTAATCAAGATAAATATTGAAAATTAAAAACAAAACAAAACAATAAAAGTAAAAAATATTATTTTGTTTAAATTTTGCATTCCCTTGTGCAACTTTTTATCCTTTTCATCCTCATGTCAGTGGTTGTCAGTGTCTGGTTGGAGGAGCTTGGGAAGTGGAAGGAAGTGCTAACTGAGAAGTGGTGGGTCAGTTTTAGAGCCGATTAGATAGTCTTTGACCAAGAGACCAAACAGCAACGCTCAGTCATAGATCTTTAAAAGTCACCTTGAAAATGCTGCTTTTGGTCTCTGGTTAGGGTTAGCTTATGGATATTGTATATGGGGTTTTTTTGTGTTGATTAGCAAAAGCTGGCAATCTTTTCTAGTAGGATTCATAAGTTTACGGATGCAACAAACAGGCACAGATAAGTGCTATTTAGTCCAAGGTGAAACACTAGAATTTCGCTCACGAAAACTGAAGCACAAATGTCTTAAATGAGTCGTAACACTCTGCACGCATTGGTGTCTGTTTGAGAATGCCTTTAAAAATTCTCTAAGAAGCACCATCAGCACAAACATAGTGGAGTTGTTGACATTGTGAGTTCTGGTAGACAGCAGTCTGCTACAGCGATGGTGGCATACCTATCAGTCAAACCAGCAAACTGTAATACTTATTTGTGAATGACTTCAGAGTATGAAAGGGAAATTATCTACAAGTTATTGTTGCACCAGACTGTAAACATACTTTCTAATTCTGTAAATATGGAAATTCAAATATGGGAATTTATAACTATGAATTATAATCGTTTTTTGTCAGTTTATTGGAGGTTTTTGTCTAACCTGCAGCTGTTTTTGTGAAATGTTTTGAAGCAGTTAATTGAAGCATACCAATTTTGTTTTAACTTACTTCTGTTGAGATACATTATATATACATTATACATTATATTATACTATATATAGTATAATATACATTATATTATACTATATATTATACTAATTATATGAGATACATTATATTATACATTTCACTAGTGGCTTTGTTTTAGAATATAGCGGGGTGTGTGTGTGTGCGTGCGTGCGTGCGTGCGGTGGGGGTGCATTAGCGTGTTTTTGTACTCGAGTATAATGTCTTCTTCAAGCAAACAAGAAATATAACTCATATTAAAGAGTTAATCAAGTTGAAAGAATAAGCCTTCGAAAGTCATACTCCAAGAAAATCAAACAAAATCTGACTCGAATCTGCGGTTTCTACAAAGCTGAGAAATTTTTTGACGTAAACCGTGTGTCCGTAGTCTTTCGGGGAATGTAGTTCTCTTAGTGTGAAAATTCTTTCGAAGCAGACGCGCTCTCGTTTTTTAATAAGACTTCATATCCCAGGGGTCACTGCGGGTAGCCGGCGGTTGTGGGGACGCATTAGCTCACGCGGACAGTCTCTGGGAGTGCTGAGTCGAACATCCTCTGTGGCGTCTGGTCAGACAGAAACCGGCTGCTGGGTTTTACTTGAGTCGGAGATTAAACGGCACACTTGGAGTTGGGACGCTCTCCAGCATTGCCAGGGCTGACGGCGTCGTCGGGTTTCGGGAGGACGCTCGTGTGGCTCAACAACTGCGCAGCTCAAATCTCACGGCGGTGAAAATCCAACAACCACGATGGACCCGAGAGACACTGCCCCTGATTCCTGGGAACAAGAAGATGATGTGGAGGCCACGATCGACGGACAACTTGAATCAGCATTCACAACGCTAAATGTGAACGCTAAGCCATTTGTGCCCAATGTAAACGCCGCCGAGTTTGTTCCGGCTTTTGGCCTGAAAGCACACCCGGCAAACGTCGACTCTGCCGGTGAGTACAGGGGCACCACGGGGTTGCGTTAGCTAAGAGCTAGCAGTGGCTGGGCTGCTAGCTCATTAGCCGCTTTGCAGACACGCGTTCCGTGAAACGCGATAAACTAGCTGCTTTCCACGTTGTTCGGGTTATTAATCCTTCTCGTGGTAAGCTTTGCGCTTTGTAAGTTTTTCAACTTGTCACATCTAGCCGCCTCTTGTTCTGCAGCTTGTTAAATACTGTCATAACTGATTAAATAGTAACCACCCCAACCGGCGTTAGCTTGTTTCAGCCACCCGGCGGTAGCCAACTAGCATGGTCGTTAGCCGGCGTGCTTTTCACGTTTGAGTTTTGGGAATCTCGGTGTTTAGCGTCAGCGACGCCGTACAACCAAGAGATCAGTCATTCTGAGCAGTAACTGGAGCCGTACTGGCACTTTTCCCGGGAGTGTTTGCGGAAAGCTTAAACTCGTCACTGCGAACAAATTAGTAAGAGCGTGAGTATGAGTATGTGGCGTGACGTGGATGATCTGACGCACTCTGGAGACGATCACAGGAAAGCGTACATACACCACCTGCATCCATCCGCGGTGTGCCGCCCATATTGAGCCCCACACACGGGAGCTAAAACAGTAAAACTGTTACAGGTTCTGTCGTCAGATGGCCTCTGAAGATACAATGAGAGCTACTTGTGGGGCACAAAGACGGTTCTGTTTTCTAATTAAGCCAGTTGCAGCTTTAAAACTCACATGCTCTTCTTTTAAGATTGTGGAACAAGCTCCATTAAGATTACATTAAACTTAAATGTAACCATTGTTTCTCTTTTAGTTGCTGTTGAAAAGATGTCCACCATGGAGATGTCAGAAAGTGCTGGTATGTATGAAGTAGGGCTGAACGATTATGGAAAATAATCTAATTGCGATTTTTTTCCCCAATATTGCGATGCGATATGCGATTATTTTTTAAGGTCTTTGTCTTCTGTATTATTAAACAAAGACAAGCAATACATCATATAGTATGGCCAATACTATATTACATTAATTTTAAACTGTTCTTTCCTGGAAGACAGACCTCTGTTATGATGACATGAGGTGATGCATGAATTGATGACTGACATTTTTATTTAACTTCTTCAATCACAACAGTATATTTGAACATACACAATAGTTTATTTTTAGCTTACAAACATCTGAGCATAAAGTGCTGACAAGGAACCCTGGTGTAAACATTAAAATGAAAGTCAGTACAATGTGCAGATTGCAGAAATATACATAAAAAAAATCAGTGGCTTTACCACACTCAGTTTTTCGACATCTGTGAACTACTAGACAGTCATTCAATTAAAAAATAATATTAAATAAATAAAACTAATAAATAAAAAATACACACATCTTACTGATCTCTGCAGTCAGTAACATTACACATAAAGTGCAAACATAATAGCAATTGTATAAACACACACACAAACACGCCTTTAAAGTTTAAAGGCGTGAAATTGGACGGTCTAGTTCTGATCAGCGTCACCGCTGTCTCGGTGGAGTTTAATAAACTCGGCCGTCTGCTTCTTGCTATCTAAAATATAACCAGACACTGGTGTAAATTCTCGACTGTCTCATACTTCTGTTTAATAAGTTTTCTGTTTGACGTTTAGTCAGCTGTGTGAAAACCAAGGAGGAACCCACCCGGGGGATTAATAAAGTTTTATTTTATCTAATCTAATAACTTTAATCTCAGCCAAACCGATTTACTCACGAACAAACAAAACACTGAAAAAAGCCCAACAATAACATTTTTAGGTTGTCTAAGTGACTTATATATCACGTTTAACCCGAGGAGCGAAACTCCGCGGTGATCTGAAAATGATGTGCCGGGAGTTGTGCCGTTCTCGGCCGCATCAGTAACCCTCGAGCTCCCGGCTAGCTGTCGAGCTGGTGGGTAGCAGA
This sequence comes from Rhamphochromis sp. 'chilingali', assembly GCF_963969265.1. Classification (NCBI taxonomy): domain Eukaryota; kingdom Metazoa; phylum Chordata; class Actinopteri; order Cichliformes; family Cichlidae; genus Rhamphochromis; species Rhamphochromis sp. 'chilingali'. Next base: position 34,225,802 of record NC_137942.1, on the reverse strand, counting down.
CGCCTCTGAAAACGTCGAAGCACTTTTGCAAATATGGGATATCTTGATAAACCGAGCAGATATTTGATGTTTACACAACTACTTTCTCGCCTGAAAATATGTTAAAAGTTTATTTTGTGACCCAGAAAGATTAGTATGAGTAATTTTAAAACTTAGTAGCGGCCGCCATTGCTGGAAACTGGAGTTTGGCTGGGCCGCGCTATGAATTCTGGGATATGGTAGTAATTTGGACAGCCTTCGGCGCGTCGCTGTGACGTAATCGGTCTACAAATGCGGCCTCAGGAGGATGCAGCCCATGAATTTGGACATGTCCAGAGTATAATCACAGCCTTTGCGGTTAGAAAATTGCACTTGATCATGTCGCGATATTATCACAAATGCGATATATCGTTCAGCCCTAGTATGAAGCGTGTTTGTGTGGGTCACTGGCTTCCCACTGTGGCACACAAATTGCGCACACACACTGCTACAGTGTTACATACAAGCGCTTACTGCCCGTGTTATTGTCCTGATATGTGCAGACTCTGGGTATGAAACCTTTGAGGATGCGCCAGTAGTCTTGGGGATGACTGTCTGTAGGCTGATTGGTTGAAAAGTGGGCCTGAACAGGAAAGGAAGTGTCAGCAGACTCGACCACAGAGAGAATTGAAGAGAGGAAAAAAAAAAAAAACCCTAAAAGATGAAAAATACAGTCAGTTGCCAGAGAAGAAACATGTGGTTTTTGTTTTTTACTCAGTGTCATTTCAACTCTTTGTATGTTGTAACTCTGCTGCTCTCCACTGATGGCAGAAGCAACAACAAGAGACTGCTTATTGCATGTGTTTCTGACACTGTCCCCTGGTTCTTGTGCATATAAGAGTAGCCCTTGTTTTTCACAAAATTGTGTGGGTGTAGGTTTTTGTACATGAAGTAGGTGATGGATACGGTTATTTTGTTACCTTGCTCTGAACTGAAAAGTAGCTTTGTCAAGCTAAGTGTGCCCAGTTGTGGTTTTTCAGGTAAGTTAATTTAATGTTAGATTTGTTGCCGAGATTAATCTTCATGTTTGTAGTGCTCCCAGTGTGCCTCACTCACTCACTCACACACACACACACACACACACACACACACACACACACACACACACACACACACCTCTGTATGTGTGTGTGTATATATCTATCTATATATCAGGGGTGCAACGATACTCGTATCGATATTGAACCGTTCGATACAGTGCGTTCGGTTCTGTACGCATATGTATCGAACAATACAAAATTTTTAATTTATTTTATCAACTTTCCTTCTGACGATGCTGTCTGTGTTGAGCGCTCAGTGAATCTGCGCTCGACAGTGCAGCCTAGGCGGAGTAGTCGAACGCAGATTCACTGAGCGCAGCGCAAGCTAGCGAGACAGAAGTTAAGCTCTCCTTGCAACATGGCAAATTGAACCTCCCCCACCCTCATTCAGATCTGGCGTTTGGAACTATTTTGGTTTTCATGTGAAGCATGACCCTGAAGGTAAGCGTGGACAAGGTACATGGACAAAAGTAAAGTAAAACAGTATGTTGGATGTGCCACGCAATGCTCAATTACATTGGTGTGAACTAGTGTGTTAGCGCAGTTAGCTCGTTAACATGTTGGCCGTCTAGCCCCACGCACGGGGCGATCCGCGGTAGCTCGTTAACGGAGATTTGCCGTGTTGTGGCGTTAACGTCATTTCAACGAGATTAACGCTGACAGCACTAGTGGGAACACAACGAATATGACTGCACATTTACGCCGACAAACAACAAGCACGCATGCTACAAACTTTACCCGAGTCATTTAGACAGCCGTTAGCACCTGATTCTCCTTATGGGGACCTGATATGTTTAATATGCTGCTGAGAATATAGCCCAGAAGAAGCGTATAGCATAGCTTTTATTTTGGAAAGAGCCATTTCTCTGTAACAAACTCTTTTCCAAAGATGAGTGATTCCTCAATCAGATAAATTTATTATTTTTTTATTACTTTGTTGTTTCAGCAACATTAAATTTAAAAACTGTACTTTTGAGTTAAAATATATATTTATAATTTTAATAAATGACAAATTAAAAAGGCATGAACAGGTTTTTGTATCGAAAAAATATCGAACCGTGACACCAAAGTAATGAATCGAACTGTGAATATATATATATATATATATATATATATATATATATATATATATATATATATATATATATATACACACACACACACACACACACACACACACAATACTTGTGTATGAGTACAATATTGACAATGACATTTATGCTGAATCAATCTCACACAGATTGATTCACACAGTTAGAACAGTTGGTTTCCTCTCCTTCACCTCGCAGCAGTGTTTGCTTCATGCATCTGCTACAGTGTGTTTCTTCCCGCGTACAGTGTTTGAGCAAACAGCAACTGACGTCTGTATTCAGTTGTAGATTAGCATCAGCTTGTCTTGTTTTTCATTGCTCTGTCATGTTCATTGGGAGTGTATTTCATTATCACTTTAGACACGCATGCAGAGATGTACTCTACATGAACATGTTTGATAGGCTCACATTGAATCCTCCAGTAACATCATTTGGCTTGTAGACTGACAAAGTATGTTTTTGATAAACCATATATAGATGAGGTGACCCTGAATGCTCCCTTAGTTGCACTGCAACAGGATTAGGCTGCTGGGGTTTCCCATGATGCACTTAGTGCATCTTCTTCAATCACCTTTTTTGCTCACTGTGTTTATATACCTATGCATTTAATCATTAATTCAAATTAATCTCAGACTCTTCCAGTGTCTTTTGTCTTGTCTCCCTCACCCCAACCAATCACAGCAGATGGCCCCGCCCCTCCCTGAGCCTGGTTCTGCTGGAGGTGTTTTCCTGTTAAAAGGGAGTTTTTCCTTCCCACTGTTGCCAAGTGCTTGCTAATAGGGGGTCACCGGAAATGTGTTTTTTTTTTTTTTTTTTTTTTTTTTGTTTTGTTTTTTTTGGGGGGGGGGTTGTTCTGTATTTTATTTTATTTTTTTATTTATTTTTATCTGTAAGGGAACATCAACCCATTCTGAGTGGTCTTACATGTGAGCCTACACGTGGCTTTGCAGTCCATCTTTTATGTTGTAGGTGTTTTCTTCCACTCTGGAGCCCATTTAAGCACTTATGGTGCAAGACACGGGTACACCCTGGACAGGTCATTCATACTCGCATTCAGACTTGGGGCCAATTTAGAATCACCCGTTAACTTAACCCCACTAACTGCATGTCTTTGGACTAGAACAGGACGATGTGGCCAAAAATATTTGTCACAATATATATTTCAAAATTTGTGATAACGATATAACTGACGATATAATTGATGCAAGACAAAATACAACTCCACATCTTTACTAGCACAAAGAAAACCCTTCCATTTATTGTCACTTAAACAAGCAGCTGTTTTTATGTACATTAAAGCTTTATAAAAATGTAACAGTGCAAATGCAAATTCCTTGCTGAAAGTTTAACCAAAAGGCATTTCCAGTGGAAATGGGCTGACATATCCTGAGCATAACCATGTATAATATCCACTGAAGTTAAAAAGAGGTGCTTTGCAACATTAAACTGCAGTGTGCCAAATAAAAAAGTCAAATATGTATTTCTCGGACCATAAGGTGCACGGGATTATAAGGCACATTAAGCGAAACAAAGCAGTCAGATAAATCAAACTTTATTCAACTCATTCTTCTTGCTTCCTCCACTTCTGTGCCATCGATTCATTAATGCTGTATTCTATCACAGCTGCTCTATTCCCATGTTGTTGCAGTATATTAATGACTAACCTCGTATTGTGGATGGATTATCTTAGTTGTTCTCCTGACTGAAGTTTGGTCCGTTTACAGCATCCTGCCATGCGATTGCATTTGTCTCTAACCATCAGGAACCCTCACGTTAACTTTCATCGAGTGGAAAAGTGTTAGTGTTCGTCCTCCAGCTTCACTGTTTATGCTAACACAGCTGTGTCGCTAGCGATCACGTAGCACATCATTATATACCAGCTAGCCCAACTTCAGTAACCCTACAAACGTCACTGCTGTTTAGTTTCCTGTCTTCATTTATGTTGGAAGTGATAGCAGAGCTGTACGTTTGATTTTTTTTTCAGAAATCTCTCAGTCAGAACATGCTATATCATGCTTAGGTAACTAGCGAGCTAACTTCTAACTCTGTTAAATGTAATAAATCCTGTTTTCATGGATGTCTGGATGTTAAACGTAATTGTTACACCTGGTAAAGCAGCAACGCTGATCATTCTGTTAAAGATGAAAGAATTTAGACAATTTTTAACTCTCAGTGAGAGGGCGGAGTTTAGGTCCCAGATTACTCTGATTTACGAGCACCTTAGTCAGACAAATACGGCAATAACGACGGCCACTTGTATGTTCTACAAAAAAAATGTGCTGTGTTGTGTATCTGACAGACAAACACCAAACCAGTTCCACACCACTGAAGTTGCAGCATTTTTACAAACAAGTTCTGGTTCATCCGTTTCACTCAATGATCCGCTTTCTCCCTTCTCATTCTCAGTCGCTGCCATGCTTTTTCGGCCATGTGCGTATGAAAACAGGCACTGCGCATGTGCGTTTTATCGTTATATTTTATTTTCTTATTGTTGCCCAGCATTGTACCGGTGTTACCGTGAATGGTATAATATGGCCCAGCCCTACTTTGGACTATGGGAAGCAGCCGGAGAGGACCCACACATGCACAGGGAGAACATGCAAATTCCACAAAGAAAGGCCCTAACCAGGTGGTGGACTCAAACCCAGAACTTTCTTGCTGTGAGGCAGTGGTGCAAACCACTGTTCCACCTTGATTGGTTTTATTTTATTTCCCCGTCGTTTTTAATTATGTTTTTTATCGCTGCCTTGTTCGGGCCCACTTTCCAGCCTGTCAACAATTGACCTGGCCACATCATCCATGCCAAGTGATGCACCGTTGATTCTTTGGGGGACTGCACATAAATATGGTGGTTAGGACTCGCCTACACCGTACTGTCCACACACAGTACAGTGAATCTTGAAGTCGTGGTGCTTGTTGACTGTACACATGGGGCAGTGAGTGAGGGCACGCAGAAATCTGTAGTGTTTGGTGCAAAGATTTTTCTGTTTATTTAGATCCATTGGTTGTACTCAGCTGTTCTGGAAATGTGAACATCTCCCATTACACTGTATTTATTCACGGTGCTGACACCTGTGCTAAATTTTAGGGACGTTCCTTGTAACTAGTCGTTTAAATGGGCAGAGTTCAGAGATATAACAGGAATGAATACTTGCTGTTGGCTCACCTGGTGTCTGTAAAGGACTAAGTATTAGGCAGCCGTGCGGACACAGACCCTCACAGTTCTGAAATTTTGCATCACAAGACGTGGAAATTGTAACCGAGGCTTGTGGCTCGCCTTCATCTTGGTCAAACACAGCTTGTGTTTGTGTCTGCACACACCTGAAGGTCACTGAGAATAAAGGAAGGACACATGGTAGGCATGCTGGTGTTGTAAACAAGGTTTCTACAACTTCAGTTCCAAAAATCTTGGGAGTGTGTGTGTGTGTGCGCGTGTGTGTGCGCGCGCGTGTGTGTGTGTGTGCGTGTGTGCAAGGAAAATAGTTGATCTGACAATCTCCTATTCAAATATCATTCACAGTAGAACATAGAAAACATGAAATATCTAAACTGAGGTATTTTATTTCATTAAAAAACAAATAAGCTCATGTTGAATTTGATGGCAGCAGCACGTTTCAAGAAGATGGGTCAGGGCAACAAGGAGCTGGAAAAGTGTTACTCATAAGAAACACTCGGAGGAACAAACTGTGGAGCAATTTCAAATTTTCCTCAGCATAAAATGTGAAACTTGAATCAACATCTATAGTCGATAAGATCATTAGAAGGTTCAATCTTTGTGTGCAGGGACGAAGCTTCGGGCAGCACTGCATTAAAAATGGGCACGGCTTCAGAAATCCCTGCCTGTGAACATGGCTCACCGTGCTGTCCACACATGTAGCTTAAAGCCAGACGTGAACATCACCCACAAACACTGCTGTCTGCAGGACGTTGGTCTGTGAAGCACTGCAGAGCCATCCTAGCTGCTTTATTGCAATAAAAAAGAACTGGGTCAGTTCTTGGTAGCTCTTGTGAGTTGATTAAAGTCGTCATTAAAATAGTGAGCGAACTATGAACCAGTCCTAGAAATGGTGATTGGCATGTTTGGGTCATAATGTATGACATTGCTTCAGGGACATGTTAATAGCAGGTCTCTATTTCTGTGAGGAACACAAATATGAACATAGATACTCCATTTTTCAATTTTATTTTATTCTTAGCTTTAAGAAGAATTTCCAACTGAGGTTGGCCAGGCAGGTTATTCAGCGTATGAGTACAAACGATTGTACATTGGACACCTTGTTAGCACTTCTGTCATACAGTACATGAGGAGATGACAAACTTGTACCTAACATCTCACAGTATGGCTTCTTCTCTTTTACTTTGGCAACAACACAGTGATGACTGCAGCTTACAGTAAACATGGTCTTTAAGCCGTTGCACAGGTTAGCACCCTCATACCTTTCTGATCTTTTAAATTAATACACTCCTGCAACATGACTGAGGTCTGCAGATCAAATGCTCCTGGCTGTCCCAAGGTCCAGGTTAAAGCACAGAGGAGATCAGGCCTTTGCTGTGACTGCTCCTTGTGGAACAAACTGTCACATCAGGTCCTCCCCAACATCAGACACTTTCAAAACCTGTCTGAAAACCCTCTTTTATTCCTTGGCTGTTAAGTGAATGAATGAGTTTGTACTTTTGTCTCATTTCTTACTCAAACCTTCTCATTTTATGCTTTTTGTTTTTATCTCTTTTGATTATCTTAAAAGTACAGCGTTGCCTTGGTCAACAGTTGCTGTTTAATTGCGCTATATACAGGGAGTGCAGAATTATTAGGCAAGTTGTATTTTTGAGGAATAAATTTATTATTGAACAACAACCATGTTCTCAATGAACCCAAAAAACTCATTAATATCAAAGCTGAATGTTTTTGGAAGTAGTTTTTAGTTTTAGCTATTTTAGGGGGATATCTGTGTGTGCAGGTGACTATTACTGTGCATAATTATTAAGCAACTTAACAAAAAACAAATATATACCCATTTCAATGATTTATTTTTACCAGTGACACCAATATAACATCTCCACATTCACAAATATACATTTCTGACATTCAAAAACAAAACAAAAACAAATCAGCGACCAATATAGCCACCTTTCTTTGCAAGGACACTCAAAAGCCTGCCATCCATGGATTCTGTCAGTGTTTTGATCTGTTCACCATCAACATTGCGTGCAGCAGCAACCACAGCCTCCCAGACACTGTTCAGAGAGGTGTACTGTTTTCCCTCCTTGTAAATCTCACATTTGATGATGGACCACAGGTTCTCAATGGGGTTCAGATCAGGTGAACAAGGAGGCCATGTCATTAGTTTTTCTTCTTTTATACCCTTTCTTGCCAGCCACGCTGTGGAGTACTTGGACGCGTGTGATGGAGCATTGTCCTGCATGAAAATCATGTTTTTCTTGAAGGATGCAGACTTCTTCCTGTACCACTGCTTGAAGAAGGTGTCTTCCAGAAACTGGCAGTAGGACTGGGAGTTGAGCTTGACTCCATCCTCAACCCGAAAAGGCCCCACAAGCTCATCTTTGATGATACCAGCCCAGACCAGTACTCCACCTCCACCTTGCTGGCGTCTGAGTGGGACTGGAGCTCTCTGCCCTTTACCAATCCAGCCACGGGCCCATCCATCTGGCCCATCAAGACTCACTCTCATTTCATCAGGCCATAAAACCTTAAAAAAACCAGTCTTGAGATATTTCTTGGCCCAGTCTTGACGTTTCAGCTTGTGTGTCTTGTTCAGTGGTGGTCGTCTTTCAGCCTTTCTTACCTTGGCCATGTCTCTGAGTATTGCACACCTTGTGCTTTTGGGCACTCCAGTGATGTTGCAGCTCTGAAATATGGCCAAACTGGTGGCAAGTGGCATCTTGGCAGCTGCACGCTTGACTTTTCTCAGTTCATGGGCAGTTATTTTGCGCCTTGGTTTTTCCACACGCCTCTTGCGACCCTGTTGACTATTTTGAATGAAACGCTTGATTGTTCGATGATCACGCTTCAGAAGCTTTGCAATTTTGAGACTGCTGCATCCCTCTGCAAGATATCTCACTATTTTTGACTTTTCTGAGCCTGTCAAGTCCTTCTTTTGACCCATTTTGCCAAAGGAAAGGACGTTGCCTAATAATTATGCACACCTGATATAGGGTGTTGATGTCATTAGACCACACCCCTTCTCATTACAGAGATGCACATCACCTAATATGCTTAATTGGTAGTAGGCTTTCGAGCCTATACAGCTTGGAGTAAGACAACATGCATGAAGAGGATGATGTGGACAAAATACTCATTTGCCTAATAATTCTGCACTCCCTGTAAAGAACTTTGACTTCTTGTGCAAATGCCTTAAGAGAGCCTTTGAGTGGCACAAGGCAGAGAAAGTAATGGTGGTGGAAGTGAGAAATGCTCTTTATTTTCATTTTTAAAATGAGCATAAAAAAAAAAAAAGATGTGCTTTGTTTGTCCGTGCAGCGCCCGTGGAAAATGGTGATGCAGAAATGACCGCAGAGGAGCCATGGGACCAGAAAGAAGTAGAACCCAGCGAGGAAGAGCCAGGAGGCGGCGTGTGCGTGGACCGGGGGCCAGAAGTGCCAGACGAGACCGCTCCAGAGATGATGGAGGAGGAAGAGGAGGTGCTCGTGCCCAAGGTTCCACCCACACAGCCGGATGCTCCCAAAAAGGAACACATCAATGTGGTGTTCATTGGACATGTAGGTTAGTGGAAAGTCTCGTTTGCTGTTTTGAGTTAGCATGTGTGAGTGTGACCGGCACGCATAACAACGACGGCTTTGAGATTTTTGTCCAAACATTTAGTTTGTTGGGGCTGTTTTCACTGGTGTATTAGGGCTCCGGTTGTACCCGCTCTGGTTGTTATTTACAAACTAAATCGCACACTTAGTTTCGTACGCACATCAGGTATGGTAAAAATGGGTTTATTACGTGGAAGGTGTAGGTTAGCTGATTAATATATGCTGCTTTTCCAGATGCTGGCAAGTCGACCATTGGAGGACAAATCATGTGAGTAGTAGTCTCCTTTTTTCTTTAGGTGAGTGAAGTTGCTTCCATCACATCGTGCCTTTGACATGTTCCTTTCATGTACCACAGGTATCTGACTGGCATGGTAGACAAGAGGACCTTAGAGAAATATGAAAGAGAAGCCAAGGAAAAGAACCGGGAAACCTGGTGAGTGGATGGTCTGCTGTGTCTGCATCAACATGGTGGTGTTGTGTGTCGAGCACATCGTAGAAACTGACTTGCTGAGAGTGACCACGAACACAGTAGCACTTTGTCTCAGGTTGTTTTTTTATTTATTGAAACTATCTTCAGGTACCTGTCTTGGGCTTTGGACACCAACCAGGAGGAGAGGGACAAAGGCAAGACGGTGGAGGTTGGCCGAGCATACTTTGAGACAGACAAGAAGCACTTTACCATCTTAGATGCTCCAGGTCACAAGAGCTTTGTGCCCAATATGATCGGAGGCGCATCACAAGCAGACCTGGCTGTGCTGGTGAGTCCAGGAAATGAGCAGTGTTACTGAACTTACCCCCGAGAAAAACACCAGAAAGTACAATTGTAATGAATTCCCTGTAGTTTACCTTTGAAATCAAATGCAGACGCTTGAGTGTATGTCAGTGCAGCTTAACGCTAAACTGGAAGTCGGCGTGTAAGTCTGCTACAGAGAGCTGTTGGTTTAGAGTGTGTGTGTGTGTGTTACAAGGACTAATAGTATAGCTGAGACCACTAACTGCGCTGATTGAGGGTCTTTACGTGTACCAAAGGGATGCAGCTGCTCCTAACAGGAGCATATCACTGTGCGCTTCATAGTGAGCAGGCTTACACGTATGAGACTTGCTGCGCTCACTCGTACTCAGCTGGTTTAAAGAACGCCCTGAAGAGCACTGTAGCTCTTGTACTGCTCTGAGTAAATGAGAGGAAGAAAATCATTGCTGTGTATGTAATAGGGGCAAATGATACCACAGTGATGACGACGTCAGTTTTATAAATGCTGCTGTTTGCAGGCAGTATTTATTAGTAAGTGAAGGGCTTTCTCCACCCTGCTGATGACGCACTACATTCAAAGTGTGAGTCAACTAAAACACAACATAGTTCAGCATAGGGCTGCTCAATTAATCGAATTTGAATCACGATTACGATCTGGGCTTTCAACGATCATTAAAAATGACTGAGCCGATTATTAGCCCCTCCCTCGTGCTTTACTCTCGCGCTGCTCCGTGTGGCAAATTGAGCGCACCTCTCTGCATTTCGAACATACGTCACAACAATTAAGAGCAGCGGTCTCCAACCTTTTTTTGCACCACGGACCGGTTTATGCCCGACAACATTTTCACGGACCGGCCTTTAAGGTGTCGCGGATAAATACAACAAAATAAAACTAGTACCGGTACCGAAAAAAAGATTTATTCATAACACACATGAAAAGACCCAGGAAAACCGAGTAAACGATAAAAGCGATAACAAAATAACACTGAAAACCGATAAAAACCCTGAAAACCAGACATTTCACACCTGAGCCTCAACGCTCGCGGCCCGGTACCAAACGACTCATGGACCGGGACCGGTCCGAGGCCCGGGGGTTGGGGACCGCTGATTAAGAGGACCCGAGGGAAGCTCGGAAAGCTAAGCAGAAGTTATTTGGAGAGGAGAGTGACTGCTGTTGGTTGAAAAGAGGTAAAAAAAAAAACTTCAGTGGTGTGGAAACATTATGGGTTCAGTCAGACGTGGATCAAGTGGACACAGTGTGTAAACTTTGCTACAGTGTAGCTGCACCACAGAGCAACACTGCAAAGTTCACTAAACATAGAAGTTTACATTTTTCATTGATTTTTATATTGTAAACATTTGCACTGTTATCAGTATTTGCACTGTTTTATATTATTTTTTGACAATCTTTAAAGTCATTATTCAACACGTTGTTATTGTTAAATAAATATCGTCAAATAATCGAGATCTCAATGTCAGTGAAAATAATTGTGATTATCATTTTTGCCATAATCGAGCAGCAGATGTTTTCTGAGAATTTGGAGTAAAAGTATAACACAACTGCGTAACATGGCAGTTTAACAATAACTAAAGGAAGTTAACACTGTAACTCATTAGAAGTTGAGGTGTTATCACATACTAAAGCTGGAAACTTTTCTGCCTGAGTTTTTTAGCCAGCTGTCCTGTTTTCCCGTTCATCGTGGGCTCTTCCTGTCAGGCAGCAGCTGGTGATCCTTGCTTGAGTTATTTGTTTGCTCCTGGTTGCACATCATCAGCTAACTCTTCCTTGCAATGCCTTCACACCCTGCCTGTGTTTTTGCCTCAGGTGAAGAGTTTGGTTCCATCTTTATTCAGTATAACAAACCTCTCAAAAACATCTGTGTCCATAGTTGTTCGTACACACTCCCTCTATAGTGTTTATGAAGGAGTATCTGTGCTTAACATACTTTCCCTCCAAGTGCTCCAAAGTATGACAGGATTGAAAAAACGACACTACTAGTTACTGAACCCTTTAAACTTGGACAAAGTTAAAAGTATAAAAATGTCAGTGCTCAGAATTATTCATGTTCATAACCCTGTGGTGAGCTGCTCAGTGTGTGCCGTCCTTACCATGTGACAGCTGGGATAGGCTAAGCTCTAACGTCTTTATTGTTTTGTTGTTAATGCATTTGTGTTATCTGTTTCATGACGTTACACCAGGCTGTAGCACAAAGTGAGTGAGTGTTTTGTCCCACAGGTGATATCTGCCAGGAAAGGTGAATTTGAAACCGGCTTTGAGAAAGGTGGACAGACACGGGAGCATGCCATGTTGGCCAAAACAGCCGGAGTCAAGCACCTGATAGTTCTGGTGAATAAAATGGATGATCCTACAGTCAACTGGAGCCTGGAAAGGTTTGGACACTGAACAGCAGCTAAAGTCTGCATGTATACATATACACACATGTCTTTGACTGGCTTACACTGTAATCTGTAATTAGAGCATTAGTGGGTTTACTTTTATTAATAACAATAGTAATGTAATGTTTAACACTGTCCTGAGTCGTCTCATGCAGCGATTACTGGGAATCCAAATTCTCTGTTCTGCTGGCCTCTACATGCTGTTTCAGTTTTACTTCAATAGGAGTTTGAAATAAATGCTTCTTTATTGTGGGAGACTGAATCAGAGGTTAATTCAACTCATCCTGTCAGCATTTGACCTCACTGGTGCTGCACATGCCACATTGTCCTCCACCCACTGCTGATACATGTGGTGGTCACTTTGTGTCATGCTGCTGTCCTTTGAAGAGGTTTACATCCACCCTGTCTGAACCCGCAGGTACGAAGAGTGTAAGGAGAAACTGGTGCCATTTTTAAAGAAAGTGGGCTTCAATCCAAAGAAAGATGTCCACTTCATGCCGTGCTCCGGGCTGACAGGAGCCAACCTGAAGGAGCCCGCCAACATGTGCTCGTGGTACACGTAAGTATTGCTGTGTTCCTTTTTGCACCTGTGGCGACTGAAGAGATCAGGCAAACGAGTTAAACACGAGGAATCGTTTTTGTTTTATATTGCAGAGGTCTACCTTTTATTCCACACTTGGACAGTTTGCCAAATTTTAACAGATCAAGTGACGGTCCTGTAAGATTGCCGATCGTAGACAAATACAAGGTAAGGGTCTTTCTCATTTGCACATCTAAAAGCTGCATTACAGTTTAGCATGATTAGATTTAACCAAGAAAATTGGTTAATTCTACGAAAGGGTGGAGCTTTTGACAAAGGTTAACAAACCAAACGGGGAAAGTTTTTATGTTTGTGCGTTGATACAAACTACATGTTCTACGTGACACAGACTGCGTGTAATCTTGACGGGGCGTTGTGAGCCCCTGCAGCATGATGTCATGCAGCGTATACAAACCAGAAACCTAAAATCTGAACAGTTACTGATTAGCTGGTTAAAGATTGACTCTGAATCGGAGCACTTCCTCTTAGCCGTCTCTGCTCTGCACAGAGTTGAAGGAGCGTGCCATCTCCCAGCATTGAAACATCATCTCAGCATGAAGTCTGACAGGCACATATGCGCTGCAACCCTGAGCTTTCCTAGACATTTGCTGACAGAAATATTAAAACATGAATGTCCGATGGAGTCCACACTGAGATTGACCGGCCTCCAGATCGTCCCAGTGTGTCTGGCATATGATAGTCTGATGCTCTCATGGCGAGTGAGTGGCCACCTCTCGTCACAGCCGCTCTTTCTAATCGTTTGCTGCCACATTGAACTTGGACATGATGTCCTGCTGCGGTGGAAGTGGAGACTTGGTCAGACTGATAGATGCACAGATTCTCTCTCAGCTGCTCTGTAACACTCTTTGTCTCCACCAGGACATGGGCACTGTGATTCTGGGCAAACTGGAGTCTGGCTCCATCAGTAAAGCACAGCAGCTGGTCATGATGCCAAACAGGGTAAGAGATCTTCTTCCATAAGCTGGAGCCAGGTGAGATTATTGCTGCTGCTCACTGGCTGTTTGCCTGTAGTTAAAATTAGAATTAGAAGCATGTATTCAGATGTAATAGGCTGCATGAAACTAACGGGTATAGAGTTCTTAAGGAAAACAAACTAGTGATATCCCATGTAGGTCCTTGCCAGTGTCACCTGTTTTGGTGTGGGGATGTGGATACACGTCTCTGTTCTGTCTCTTTATATGTGCAGCATGTGGTGGAAGTGTTGAGTCTGCTCTCTGATGACGTGGAGACGGACGACGCAGAGCCAGGTGAAAATCTCAAGCTGCGACTGAAAGGCATAGAGGAGGAGGAGATCCTCCCGGGCTTCATTCTGTGCAATGCAGAGAACCTGTGCCACTCAGGGCGCACGTTTGACGCGCAGGTTAGTGCACGTGGACGCTCTGCTGGTATTACAGGGCCCATCGACACAACATTCACAGCAAAACGCTACGTCCACGATGATTGAGCATGCATCGAGACAACGTGCACAGCAGCTGTTCACGTGGTCCGCAATGAATCTCAGGCTTGATGCCACAAGACAGTTGTTGATGTTAACAGTGAGAAAATGTTGTATGGGCAGCCTTATCCTGATCACCGGAACTCTTTCCTCTGCAGATTGTCATCATTGAACACAAATCCATCATCTGTCCAGGTTACAATGCAGTCCTTCACATTCACACCTGCATTGAAGAAGTGCAAATTACGGTAAAACCTGATGCCAGATTCACTTTCTCGATGGTCTTGAGCCCCGACTCATTTCTTTATATTTAAAATATGGTCTGGATCAGGAGCTCTCCAGGCTGATGGAACGTCTTTCAAAGTTGTGGACATTGGCTGCTTTTTCACTCAGTGTAAATACCTGACCGTTTTCACAGGATTTGTTTTTGCTTAAGCCGTTTAACACTGACCTGTGAATCATTCAAGCATAACAAAGATTCTGTATCAACACAAACACCAGTGTAGTGGCCTCACAAAACGGGCAACTCACCAAGGAACCAATTTGGGCCTATTTAGCCTCCTTTTCATTAGTACCTACTCGGATCGATTTCAGGATTTTTCCAGTTGTACCTGTTTGGCCAGAGTTCCAATCGATCCAAAGAGGTACTAACATGCGATGTCATCAGACTGCACGCCACCAATTGGCTGGTCAGTGGCGTCACTGACCGCTCACAAGCCATGAAAGCATCTCGTTCACGAAAATCCAAACCGCCATTTTTTTATTCTTTAAACCAGGCAACAAGAGAACTGGCTACAAAAAATAACACGAGGTCCTCAAGTGTGACAAAAAGCCACAGACCGGGATCACACCGGCCGTGTTGCTATAACGACAACTACGCACATTAGGTGGTACTCGATTGTAACAGGTAACTGTCAGTCTGAGTTGGGTAAAGGCGAGTGATCTGAGCAGGTACTAATGGAAAAGGGGCTTTTCTTACTAGCAGTCTTTAAAAAACCAAAACCCCACATAATCTGTTTCATTATGAAGAAGGCCAAAGACAGCACGGTTAGACAGGCTAACAAGGTGATCCCCAAACAGCTGTCAGCTGAGAGCTTGTTGTAAAAAAAAAACAAAACTGTTGTCAGAGTTCAGGAGGGAGGTACAGCAGTGATGTTGGTTCGGGCTGCACTGGAGATCTGATCAAAGTTATTGGAATTGAAAAAAGTACCTTCAGATTGGCAGCAGCAGTGATCCCAGACACACTGTCAGTGCAGCAAAAGCATAATTAAGCCAAAACACACAGTGGAAAACCATCGGTTATGGACTGGCCTTCCCAGAGCCCAGAATCCAACTTTATTGAGGAAGTGTGGGATCATCTTGACAGAGAACAGGGAAAAAGGCAGAAACGTCCAAAGAAGAGCTTTCAATGTCCTTCAAAAAGTCTGGGAAACTGTTCTTGAACATAAGAAATGACAGAGCTGCCTCAGAGTGCATGTGCTAAAGAGTAAAGGTGCTCACACCAAATATTCACTTACATTCACTGAAATTCTGCAGTGTGTTTGCAAGCGTTTGTCTTTATCCTAGCAAAATCTAAATGAGTGGTGGCTCAAGACTTTTGGACCATATATCTTAATCTGTCCAAATGTTATACATTTGGTTTAAGATTGCTACAAATCCACATATGCTGCTTGGGTGCAGGCCTTAATCTGTCTGGTAGACAAGAAGACAGGAGAGAAGAGCAAGACACGACCACGGTTTGTGAAACAGGACCAGGTGTGCATCGCCCGTCTGCGCACAGCAGGGACCATCTGCCTCGAGACATTTAAAGACTTCCCTCAGATGGGACGGTTCACCTTACGGGATGAAGGTGTGTGTGCATATATATCTATCGTTCTATCTGTCTGATAATGTAGACGGTAACGAGAAAATCACTGCAGCTTGTGACCAGATCGAAGTCATTTTAATGATTGAACGGTCTACAGTTGTAACTGAACACAGTCCCAGTAGATGCAGTTCAACAGTGTTGAACAGCAGATTAGGTTCCAGCTGATACAAACACATTGCAATTGGAAAATCAAAGACACAAACTGTGCTGCTGTTACTGCACAGCTGGCCTTCATTCAGATACAACTCAGTATATGATCTCAGTAGAACCATACCACACTACAGAACACTGTCATTTAAAACATTAAAGAAAGGAATCTCTTTTTTTAAGTCAAACTTTGAACACACATGGTGATCTGTGTCGGCAGAGAGAGAGCTTTGTTTGTTAATTGAAACCTTTGACTTTAGTCTCAGCTAACCTGGCTTTCTGGGCTGTAGAGTCTGTGGGATTAAGACAAAGAACTTTTAAACTAGGCCTTAAGCAGCCCTTCAGTTCAACCACTGTCTGAAAGACCTTTTATGGCGACGTCATCACCAAACAGATGGAGTCGGGCACGCTGGTTTGTCCTCATTGGGTTGGGCACACTGAGTGGCACAATCGGTTCATGTCTGCAACATGTAATCGGCACTACGTTATGCAATAAAACACTTTTCACCACATGCACCCCAACAGGTGCATCACAAACGTAAGTGATTGGGAGTCCTGGCATTCCCTGATACGTCTGCAGGAAAACTAAATTGATATGTGCAAAATAAGTTTCAGAGAGAGACGGTTTTTTTCTCCCCCCCTCACATCTATGAAGTGAAGCTCATTTGGGGGGGGGGGTGTCTCTCCCCTCCCCCTGCAGACAGGCTGGCGGATGTTCCTGCTCATGCTTCAGAGAGAAACTGGTGTGATGTGCTAGTGACAACCAGCTATGTGGTAAACTGGTTGGATGTGCACAGAAAACCGCTATTTTATTGCTGATTGCGTCGTGCAGACATCAGCTCTGCCATCTGATTTACTGCTCGGTCCAACGAGGATAAATCGGGTGTCCCACTTCAGGGTGTGGGTTTGGTGATGCAGCTCAATCTGCATCCATAAAAGGCTCTGTTGTAAGCAGCTGGTTTAAAGACTCATCAACAGTCCTGCTCGTTTTTACTATTCGACTCGCAGCACAGTACACAGGTGTACAGATATACAGAGCATCTGTACTCGCAGTCAGCCCTGTGTGCATGAGGCAGCCACATTAGGATTTCTGCTTGCCTCAATGTCACTCACAGCAGGAATTACTTGCATGTATATGGAACTCATTTTTCCCGGTCTGAGCATCCTACATATAATGAAGCAGAACTCCAATAGCAGAGCCGTGTTAGGACTCACGCAATATTGAGGAGTGTTTTCTTTGTTGGTGTATGTTCCAGGGAAGACCATCGCGATCGGAAAAGTGCTGAAGCTGGTGGCTGAGCGGGACTGAAGATTGACGGCGAGTCTAAGAGTCTGAGTGAGGAGGAGCAGGCGGAGCTTGGTCTTAACCCGCCCACACTGTTATCAGTGGTGACAGCGCCTCCCTGCACGCCCCCTTTCTGCGTGCTGAAGATCAGCTTCAGAAAAAGAAACTCATGTGAAAAAGAAACATGTTTTTAAGCAAATGACAAACCAAGATGATGTCCACACGAGTCGGCTTTCTCATATTGAGAGCTCAGCTATGCCATTCTGGGTTAGCCCTCCCTCCACCTCCCCCACCTCCTTACTCTGGTCTGCTTATCATACATGATTTTTTTTTTCCCCTCCACTTTTTTTCTTTCCATAAATGACAAATGGCAGAATTTATATCTGAAAACAGATGTGGACCAGGATTCTGCTCGGAGTGTAAAATGATTTTCACAGTAACTTGCAAAGGAAATTGAAAGAACTAAACAGTTGAAACCAAATGTTGATCTTGGGTGTACATGTTTCCCTCTGCTTTTACCCAGTTTTTGGTTTCTCATGTGGCGTTCTGGCAGTGTGCTTGAGCGTGTTCAAATGTTATCAAAGCAAACAAGTATGACAATAAAACCATAAATTGGGGAAAACTAAGCTTGTTTGTCAGGTGTTCAGCATCTTTGCTATTGCTTGACTGAAACTGCTTTGAAAGTGTATATAGATAGAAAGATTTTATTTTGTTTAATTACTGCAACGTGCAACACAAATCGACTCCTGTGGACCGAAACGTAGTCAGTGCTTCCAGTATGTACACAATGTGAACACAAAGCTCTGGGAATGTCGATGTGAAGGCTTGTCTGT
Source organism: Rhamphochromis sp. 'chilingali' (assembly GCF_963969265.1). NCBI lineage: Eukaryota > Metazoa > Chordata > Actinopteri > Cichliformes > Cichlidae > Rhamphochromis > Rhamphochromis sp. 'chilingali'. Next base: position 34,207,560 of record NC_137942.1, on the reverse strand, counting down.
TAAATTTGAGTTCGTATCATGGATAACGGACGGATTTAAAAGCTGAACAGGCCTCTGCTGTTTGGCCTTAGCCATGGCTAAGTTTGTGTAGAAGAGTGAAATAACCTCCTCTTGTGAGTGTGCAGAATTCCTGGGTTAATATAGAAGCTTGTGATGGAACAGAATAGAATATGCCTTTACTGTCATTGTATGTGTACACCCAGATTGTCTGCTCCACCAACTGTGCAGGTATAAAATATAAAAAGTAAGACAAAGGAGCAAGAGACACAAGAACACGTTGGAAAGTAGAGTGGATCTGGGCTGGGGGGGCGGGGGTCTGGAGGTGTGGGACCTCAGTGAGCTGTGGTGGGTGAGTACATTTAGCATTTTTAACCAGTCGCAAATCAGTCTTTGATTTTGATGCTTGTTTTAAAATCAGAATTCTCAAGAAATGATTCATCTTTGGAGATCAGCTTCATAGTTCAGTCTTCAAAGTGTATTTTTAATCACGAGGTTTTAATCCAGCAACATGAATGTTGGTGCTGCCCTTATGAAGCACAGTGGTAATGACAGTAGGTCACAGGAGACTTTAAAGATTGCAAAATTAAGATTCAATGCAGCGACTGTGTTTACAGAGAGTGAAGAAGAAACGCTCAGTACATCATAGGAAGGCCCCAGCAGCCTATCGCAGCAGGGATGGTCACCTGATCCAACCCTGACTATAGTCAGGAAAACGCCCCACAACATGACACACCATTAGCCTGACTGATATAAGGCAGGATGGATCCATCAGACCAGACTACAGTTTGCTTCTATCATCCAGTCTTGGTGAGACTGGATCTGACAGGAGTGCTGCCCAGTGTGTCTCCTACTGCATCAAGGTAACAAGTGATCCTGTCAGCTGAGCCGTGTCTAAATGCATTAGATTTCTGCCATATTATTATTTAGGGATTTGTGTTAGGTGTGACTAACAAAGTGCAGTTAGAGCATGTGTGTATTTACATAGCAATGAGTTATATATATATATATAAATATGTATCACAACATAAAAATTGCATGTTTTGAAGCATCAGCTTGGACTCTTCACTTCTTAAATAAATTTTTTAAAATGCTGGATGTTACACTTCTGGCTCTGTAGAGCTGCCCTGCCACCTATAATATCTCAGCTGCCAGTGACGCTAACCTGAGGCACCATCTGAAGGGCAGTGGGTCAAACAGGTGATGAGCGGGGTGCAGGGGTCACCTGTGACGCCCTGGTTTTCCTGAGGCAGGAGGAGCTGGCAATGGCCTCCAAGGGTGGCAGAAGGCAGCCAAGGATCTTTTAGGCAGACTTCTTGTTCTCAGTTGTGGCCCCTGCGTACCAGCACCCAGGCAAGGAGCGTCAGAAGGTCAGCAGCAGCTTCTGGTCCTCAGCACACGGAGGAAGTGCAGCTGCTGCCAGGCCGCCTTTACTGGGGTGATGGTGCTGTGGTGAGATTGGCAGAGATGTGGGTGCCCAGCAACCTGAAGATGGAGACAGATTCCACTCATTTTCTATTTACGATGTCAGGGGAATGACCGGTCTGTCTCCTGGAGTCCATTACGAGTTACATTCAGTTTCAGGTTGTTTTCTGCCCTGTGCACTGTCACAATTTTTAGGGGCGACCGTGGCTCAGGGGGTTGGGAAGCGCATCTGTAACTGGAAGGTCGCCAGTTCGATCCCCGTACTCTCTGTCCTTGTCGTTGTGTCCTTGGGCAAGACACTTCACCTACCGCCTACTGGTGTTGGCCAGAGGGGCCGATGGCGCGATATGGCAGCCTCGCTTCTGTCAGTCTGCCCCAGGGCAGCTGTGGCTACAACCGTAGCTGCCTCCACCAGTGTGTGAGAGTGAATGAATAGTGGAATTGTAAAGCGCTTTGGGTGCCTTGAAAAGCGCTATATAAATCCAATCCATTATTATTATTATCACAATTTTTAACCATATTTTTGTGATTAATATTTTTATGCTACTTTGTAGAGTTTTGGAACACAGTTTTTATTCTGTGAATGATGATCCTGTAAGAACCTTAAAAGACGATAAAACATGGTGTGATGTGATTTGATGGAGGCTTTACCTTGACCACCATGTGCTTACACGTACGTACGATACGTTTTTGGCCTGTCAAAGTTCAGGCGGGTGGACGAGTGTCATCCTATCAACACCACTTATTTCTTGGCAGATGGCAGCCAAAGCAGTCTTGATGCTGAATCCCCGTTTGACACAATTTCAAACTGACTTGTATCATTCTTTTTTTATTATTATTTAATTGATTATATGCACTTGATTTTCTTCCTTTGAATAACAGAATAAGAGAAAACTGCACAGACTCTTTCCAGCTCCTGTCAAAGTCGCTGCCAGTCGGAGCTCTTTCCAAAAAGATCCACTCATATCAGTCACTTCAGGGTTCTTTGTTTTCTTCTTGCCCTTTTTTAGATGTAATGTGTTTATACTGTAGATAAAAGTGTCTGAAAAGTAAAGCACGAGAGCCTTAAACTTGCATTTTCTGCGATGGTCATCAAGGGACGACTCATCTATCGAAAAAGATGTCTGTTTGGATAGATCACTTCCTGTGACTCCAGTAATTTACCAGTAATTTATGGACTTGAGCTTAAGTGGAGAAATTTTATGTAACATTTAAATAATATGAAGGTCATTTTGTCAATTGTGGTTTATTTTTCAAAACTCAAAGAATAAGCAAGACGGGCACCTACCCAGCACTCAGCAGCACTGTACATTAGCTTTGAGGTGAAAATAAGAAGGCACAACCTCAGTTAGATTTTATTTAATTTTAAGGATGCACAGCAAACATGATGGAGGTGTGGAATAATGGGTACAGGCTGTGGAGTGGATGTGGCTTAGATGGGAGCAGTGTGTGTCAAAGCATGGAACAAAGGTAAGATGGAAACTTTCTGTTTTCCCCCCACAGCTAATTTTGCGACTGGCAGATGAAAGAAATTCAAGAGCCAGCATTAAAAGTACTAGCATCCTAAAACTGATCCAGCTAAATGCAGCTTATTTTCAGTGAAAAATAAAAGTGATTTAAAATGATCCTCAGGCAGAACACTGAACAGCTGAGAACCCTGACAGCACTCAGTGACTTCAGTCTTTAAGCATCAAGTGTTCAGCAGGTCACCCTGAGCTCAGCATGATTATGAATATTGATGTTGAGGAAGTTTTGATGTAGTTTTGGTCATTTGGGGCCATCTAAGTTCTTTTAGTTTAGTTTCATTTGACTAAATATCTAAAGTTGGTTAGGTTGCCTAAAGTGTTTTTACCAGTGAGAGTTGCTCCAGTTCACAAAGCATCTTATTTTCCTATTTGTCAGTAGGAGATCAAATCTACACATCTAACCTTACTGCACAAGGTTGTTTCTTCTGATTGGATCACTTCCAAACAAGTCCCACCTTTCAGCACAACACAATTAATACCAAGGAGAAGTGAAGTTTTTAGAAGGCGTGTGGTGACTCAACACTTTTTAACAATATTATTTCTGGTGGCACTGGGGTTCATCTCTTCATACCTCATATCACCTTCTGAGTTGTTTCCTGTTTTTGATGGACAGATGGGGAGAAGCTGAATTTAGGCTCATCTTCCTGACGCCGGAGACACAACAGCACTGATTGGCAACATGTAACAGTGTGAGACTTCTGACTGTATTTGCAAGCAAAAAAGGGGATACAGGCTCGTGTCTTCTCAATTTTTATTAGGTAATCATGTCAAAATTTGTATTGACAGTCTGCTCATACATTCTTTTTAAACTGTGGTCCTATATGTTGCTATGAGCCACAGAACTTGCTGTATGTTCTTATTTTCCCTGTCGTTTCTCATTATTATATTTATTTGATTTCTTTGCAAATGTGGATTGGATGGGATATTACTGACAGCTGGTTTCATGTTGGTAGCACCTTTTTGGTGACATGTTTAACATGTGCAAACAAGTGCAAAGACTAGGTGGGAGAAAACTTTTACCCATTGCACTGAAATCTCAAGTGGTGTGGTTAGTACATCTACTCAAGCAAAAGGTTGTTGGTTTAGTTCTAGACAGAGACACAAGTACCCTTTGGGGTTGTGTCAGGAAGGGTCTCTTGCATAAAACTCAAACATATGGAGCTAATTGCTGTGGCTACCCCTTTGTGGCAAGAGGGCAGCTAAAAGTAGCAGCACACTATGGTTAAGGGAGACAGAGGGATGATTCACCCATAAATATAAATTATCTTCTTAATCGATTTTGAAATATTGCAATTGTGCTTTTTTTCTGATGGCCAGTCCTAAAAACAAGATGGCGAAGGCGGCATTGGTCAGGTCATCTGTAGTTTTTTTTTTTTTTTTTTTTTGTAGTAGTTTATTAATGCTGGCCTCTCAGTTTATAAAGCCGCTCTCATATTCACGTTTAATGAGTCATACCTGCACTGTAACGTCCGAAGTCTGGGTCCAGTAAGCTACACCCTTATAAACGCTCATCATAAACGCACATGAGCGCAGCCGTCAGGTAGCGTCTACAGCCCCTCCTCTCAGGGGCAGCGCACCTGAGCGGACAGGACGCCACACCTGGCTCACATTGGAGCCGCGCTCAATGCCGCGGCACAGAGACGACGGGAAATAAACTGGCGTCGTGGGGACCGACTTCTCTTTATGGGACATGGAGCCGGCCTATCGGGGTCTGGGTCGCTGTGTGTGCTGCTTCTGGCTCGCGGTGGTGTTTGACATTGTGGGACTGGCCGTGCTCCTCCTCGGCGTGTTTGTCGACGTGTTTTTCTACGACCTGCTCATCTACGCGGGCGCCATCGTCATCTTCCTCAGCCTCATCTGGTGGGTGTTCTGGTATTCTGGGAACATCGAAGTGCCCCCGTCAGAGCTGGAGGATGATGTGGGGTTACTGAAAAAGAACAAGGGCGGACTTGGGGGCATCAGCGGCGCCGTGAGGCGCCTCTCCAGCCGCGTGTCCACCGGCATCCGAAACTCGTTCCGCAGGAACGGAGAACCGTCCCATACGGCCCGCATGCCCAGGTCAGCCTCGGGGCCACCTGTGTCACCGCCGGAGCGGGTGACCGTAGCCATGGCAACGATGGGCAATACCACACAGACTGCTACCTCCTCAATAGCAGACTGTGGCGTAGAGATGCCCCACACCGCTACAGAGACATCACCTGCATAATGACGGGTACAGGTGAGGCCTGGCGTACAGGTGAGGCCTGGCTCACAGTGCAGCGCACACAGGCCCAGTTATTGTAGTCAGTAAAAAACAGTAAATTAGTCAAAGGAAATAAACGTAAAACCAAGACTTTGAATAGCGGAAACTAACTGAAACGATATTGAGCAACGACAAAGATGGCAAAAATTCAAATCGTATAAGAAACAACACACAGAAAATGGGTTTAATACCTTTAGCCCTTTGATCACGTTTTTCCAACAGATTAGCGACACTGCTACTCCTCACAGTGCGTGTGTGTTGGGGACAGGCAGGGATACATTTTTTGTTAGTTTCTCATTTACAAAAATGTGAGAAAATCAGCTTTTTTAAGGCACTAAGCTTGTCCCAAATCTTCTGTAGGTGTTCAGCTGACGTCATAGCATTCAATTTACATCTTCATCCCAATTTTTTTTTTTTTTTTTAAAGATACCCAGTTAGTGCTATTTGATAAATACAAAACATATTACATTTTGGACTAGAAGTCCTTTTTTCAAATCTGTGCAATGATCCCTGGATTAGTCGCATAAATGACCTTCACAGATGCTTTACGTAAGGGTAATGGTACAACAAAAGACAGGTTTCTGTCTAGCCGGGTATAGCTTTTTTTTTGATGGACTTTAAAAGCAGAAGTAAAAAAAATGGCTGTAACTGTGGCAGTGAAACTCTTATCACTGCATAATCATTAACTACAGTTGACTGGTCACTGAAAGACAAGCCCTTAGTTTAAACAATAGCAGGCTTACCTGAAACTTCCCTGTAACCTCTCCCTCCACATAATAACTGCTGCAGCATAATAAAACACACTCTTTGTGTACTACTTGTCAACTCAAACTAATACTTTATTCATTTTCTTCCCAATAGAGACTACAGACATACAGAGCCCTAAGCCATCTTCAGTGACTCCAGCTACTGCAAAGCCTCTTTATTCTTTGTTTTGATGAGAAAGTATTCATAAAAATGTGATGTCTGCATAGTTTTTGAAATTTGAATGATGAAGTTTTTATTATAATTCACTCCCATTCATGGTGTGATGATGTCAGGTTTAGTACACAGAGGTAGAAAAATGTGTTTAAGTTTCCACGTCTCATCTTCAAAGTTGTTCATATAAAAAAAAGATTTCTTTTTTTGTGTCCATGTTAATATATCTTCTGATCTGTGAATAATAATATGACATCCATCCATCCGCTTCCATTTATTAATTTAAGTATAACAGGAGCTCTCAGAGGCAGTGTACACCCTGGAGAGGTTGTCAGTGCGTCACAGGGCTAACACAAAGAGACACACAACCATTCAGTTTGACAGCCACAGTCAGTCTAGAGTCACAGTTAACCTAACCCATGCATGTGTTTGGACTGTGGGAGGAAGCTGTACAAGCACAGGAGAGAAAGGCCCCAGACTGCATTTGAACCCAGGACTTTCTTGTTGTGAGTCAGGATTTTAACTAGTGTTATGCCCTCTAATGTGACATATTAAATATAGATATATTTGAAAAAAGTGGTCAGGTTTAATTGCAGCAAACAAAAAAACCCACATGGTTGGACTTACAGGAAGATCATAGATTGGGATAATATAGATATTAATATGCAGAATGAATCACTGATGATCTGGAGGCTCTCACTCCTGAACATCTGAGTAGAAAATAAAGACTATGGATAGACCAGCCAATCAATATCAAGCAGAAGCAGCTCCTGCTGTAAATTTGTTTGAATCAGGCTCTTGGTTCAGGCCACTTATACGGTGACTCTGAATACAGACAGTGATCATGATTACTGTACATATTATGAGCTAGGATTTAGCAGTAGCCAGAATGTTACACTAGTGGAGTGTTTTTCCTGAACAAAACAGGACTGTGGGGGAAAAAAGGTGTAACTGGCAGCTGGTCTTCTTGTTTCCACGCATGCTGATAGCAAGCCTTAGTGACTAACCTTTGGAACCAGCCTAGCTGTGTTTATGACACTGCTGCTTCATCTAACATTAGCTCCACTGTTTCCCCGTACATTATAGGTTCTCTAACCAGTACAATACAAAGAAATTAAATTAACTGGTTACAGCGTGAATGAAGAAAAGTTACTCCAAATATTGTGTTAAACTAGTATGTGCTGTTATTATTTTTTATAACTAAATTTCAAACAGTATGTCCCATGTTTCTCTGAATCATTCGTTAGTGTCGTCTAACATTTTGAACATTGACAGTAATGTCTGTTTTCACAAAGTTGTTTCCATTCCCGTTTTGTACAAATGTTGTGCATTTCTATTTAACTGATATATGTTTTCTCCATTTTTCTCTCATTGCTGTACAATGGCTGACACACTCAAATTAGATAAAAGATTGTGGGTTTAATCAAATAAAAGATTATTTTTCTTTTTTAAAATTACCTTTACTTTCAGTGTACTTTTCTTTGTTCTCTGAAAAGCTCAATTTCTACATATTTGATCTTTTACTTTATTAGGTTTATTTAACTTTTTCGTGTATTGTGAGTATTTAATGTGACACATCATGGAAATATTACGTTTCCACAACTGTCAACATTCTTCATATTTCCAAGTACCACAGGTAGTTTAATCAGAGTTGTGGACTCGAGTCACATGACTTGGACTCGAGTCAGACTCGAGTCATTAATTTTATGACTTTAGACTTGACTTGAAAAAATGTTCTAAGACTTGTGACTTGACTTGGACTTTTACACCAATGACCTGGGACTTGAATTGGACTTGAACCGGTTTACTTGAAAAGACTTGATATTTCACCCCAAATATAAAATTTAACATGCATATTATATAGAGATTGAAAATGTGACGTCATTCACGGGTAGAACCGCAAAGGATTCTGGGAACTCGTGGCAAGCGGTACTAGCGCACGCAGGCTTTCAATTAAAATCAGTCACACAGCGATAAAAAGAAACACAAAAATGTCAAGAAGCTGTTGTATTATTAACTGCAATAGCCGGTCGCATGACAGCCACGGGAAGCCGACGGGTAAAGAGATCGGTTGTTATCGGATTACGTCGTTGAAGAGAAATTGTTCGAGCCATGTTTCCGAAGTAACAAAGAGGCGACGGATGGCCTGGATTGCAGCCATTCAAAGACCAAATATAACGTCCCAGAACACTCCAGCTCACAGGTTAGTCTGCTCCAAGCATTTACACGAAGGTCAGTCTGCTGTTGTAGTTAATGCGTCATTTTCATAACATAACTGGTGATATAGGTTACAAGCAAGTCTGGCGCTGAACAGAAATTGTCGCGCTATGCTCCTTTATTTATTGTGCATAAATAGTGAATTGTCCTGACACAATATTGCGTTTCGCTTCTGTTATTATGGTACATTGACAAAAACATATACTTTTATTCACAGGATAAAACAGGTTTTTTGTATCACTAATTGCCCAGTACGATTACAGCATACAGTATTATTGTCACTGCTACATTTCTGTGATGGGTACCAGAAATTATTTCCACTACTAATTAATTACACTTGAGCTCAAAGGTCCTATTAATAAACGGTTAAGGAATGTGTATTTATGACGACGATTTGTGAGACTGGTAAACTTATGATACGTACGATGGTCTTTCGTTCTACACGGTGCATTTCAAGGTCCTGCACCCATCCGGCGGTAAACTGTACCTGGGCTTGTTGCAGTGACCGGAAGTTACTAAACTTCATGAGTGTATGCACTCACTCCAAGAACCGTATGATTATAAATATGCATATAAATATGCTACGATGAGATAGCTGACTTCATCTAACTAGCAAATGTTGTCCAGGCTACGTTGGTGATGCAGTTTTTTTTAATGTGTATGATATTTTTGTCATGCGATTTTAAAGCTGGTCCTACAACCGCATCCAAGAATAACATGCAGCTTATCTCAGAACTGTCGGTGAAAATTATTCTTGGAGCTAGGTTTAATTGAGCTGCATTTTAAAGAGGTGCAATTTCACAATTTGTGTATATTTTCTAAGTTCACTATTTTGTCATGTGTTGAGAAAAACACAGATTTAAAAATTACATGGTCTAATATTTACATTTAGCATAACTGCAACATTCTTTTTTCATTTTTTTTTTTAAAGACTCGAAAGGACTTGAAATTCAAAATTTCAGACTTGAGACTTGACTCTGACTTGCCTGACATTACTTGAGACTTGACTTGAGACTTGAGGATAAAGACTTGAGACTTACTCGAGACTTGCAAAACAATGACTTGGTCCCACCTCTGGTAGTTATAGGCATAGAATAAGGTAAACTGTGGCCATGAAAGCATCCACGTGATCAGCAACAGTTCTCAGGTTGTGGCATTCAGATCAGGATTAAGTAGAATTAAAGACTACTGTGAGATTTGGTGGCACCTAGCAGTGAGGTTGTACAACCAACCAGATAGTCCAGTCACAAATCAGTCAGTTTCTTGACAATTAATAAGCAAATTGTCACGACCACTGATCAAAGCCCACTGATCAAAGCCCACTGATCAATAACCATGAGTGCCATTCACAGAGGTGGGGAATGGCTGCAATCACAGCATGTAAGATGGTGACAGATGTACCCTTAGGCCCCCTCCTCCATTCAGAGATGGTCTTTCCCTTTTCACGTAAATGGCCTCCTTGACTCCGCCCTCAAACCAGCGTTCCTCCCTGTCCAGGATGTTACATCCTCAACATTGAAAGAGTGTCCACTGACCTGTAGGTGTAAACAGACTGCAGAGTCCTGGCCTGACGAGGTGGCTCTTCTGTGTTGTAGCCAGAGGTTGTTTGGTTTCCCCAACGTATAAATCCTGCCAATCCTCCTGCACTGAACAGCGTACACTATGTTACTCTGTTTGTGTCGGGGGACCCGATCCTTGGGGTGGACCAAGTTTTGGCGTTTTGGGGTTTAAAAGCCACAGAGACCCGGTGTTTAGAAAAAATGTGTCGCTGCTCCGATACTCCTGACACGTACGGGATCACTACAGGTTTTCGCTTGGGCAGCGGTTGTCCTTCCCTCCTGGATCGGCTGGAGCTTTCTTTAGGAGCCTTTCCTGCTTTGACAAAAGTCCAGCTGGGATAACCACATTTACTCAGGGCCTTCTTGATGTTCTTCTGCCTCCCTGACTGCTGTGTCAGTGGGGCTGGTGTTCGCTCTGTGTTGTAGCGTCCTGATGACGCCCAGTTTGTGCTCCAGTGGATGATGAGAGTCAAACCTTAGATACTGATCCGTATGTGTAGGTTTACGGTACATATGGTCAGGTTTTAGATGTCCCCCATTACTGATGGAAATCTCACTTTTCATATCCTCCCTGGTGAATTTGATGTGTTGGTCCACTGAGTTAATGTGATCCGTGAAATGTGGAACGTCCTGAGATTTGATTTTCACCCAGGTGTCATCCACATGTCTGAACCAATGGATTGGTGGTGTTCCAGGGTAGGATAGCAAAGCCCTCTTTTCCACTTCTTCCATGTACAAATTGGCCACAGTGGGTGAAACTGGGGAGCCCACGGCACACCCATGTTTCTGCCTGTAGAACTGACCCTTGTATGTGAAGTAGGTGGAATGAAGTACAGAACAAAAGTGTTCTGGATGTGGTGTTTAGAGCTGACTATCATCGGTTTGAGGATCGAAGCCAGAAACTTGGTGATGTTATCGGTGACCATCCTGCATAAAGTGCTTTGAGAGCTCAGAGTAGAAAAGCGTTATATAAGAACCAGTCCATTTACCATTTACCAAGTTGTTCATATAGACAATTGGTATACCCTGTTTATGTGTCTTTGGTAAACCACACAGATGATGTAGATTCCCCTGTGTTATGAGGTCCGGTCAGTAGCAATGTGTTGCTCTAACTGCTTCACACAACCTAACATCCTCTTCCTGTAACCACTTCCTGGGTCTCGTTTCAGGGGCTCATAAGTATTTTTTTATCACTAAGCAGTAACAAAATTTTCTCATGATAGTTGTGAAGCCTGGTAAAAACCTGAGACATTTGGTGTGTTTGTGTGGTTTCTGTATTACAAAATACATTGGTTTTTACAGTCCCCCTGCTTACAGGTTCACCACTTCTCAGCTTTCCAGCTGGCTCCATCTCCAGGTCCCAGCATCACTGATATAGTGAAAGCATATGTGCTGAATGGCTTTCAGCTGCCCCACCAGTTTCCCTGGCACTGTCCCTCGAGCCCACTGCACCACCCCTCCTCAGACCACACCTCCAACACAATAGTCTTTCTTGTTTATCAAAGCTGTGCACCTACCCTTGTTTGGCAGAAAGATAATAGTGTTGTTGTCGTTACTAAGCGATGCGAATGCCTTCCTCTCCTCCATGCTTATTTTGGATGCACTGCTGAGACAAGCCGAAACTTTCATTTGCAGTTACTCCGCTTCATGTCTGCTGTTGTTTCAGTTGCTGTGATCAGTTCCACTAGTGGGATTTTTCTCGGCATCACAACAAAGTTCAACCCTTTTGCAAGGATGTTTTTCTCTGCTTGGGTGAGCTGTCTGTCAGACAAAATGTTTAACCCACTTGTCCCCATCCTCAGTGTGGCATACTTTTCTCTTAGGACACTCTCCATATTTTGGTGATGTTTCTGACGCACAGATTTCCTGTTTCCTGGTCTTAGACTTCTCATGCTGTGCTGGGCTAAGTTTGTCTGTGAATTCAAACACCTTTAGGAGTGTATTCTCATTTAGAAGCATTGTAAATTAATGATGAAGAAATGAACCTCCCAGCCCATTGTTCATAAGTGGTGTTAGTTTCAGTCATTATGCAAATGTCCGTTTATAAGATTGGGGAGCCCTGCAGTCAGCTGAGTCTAAAGACGTCACTTGGATGAGTGACAAAACATTTCTCCCTCTGAAAACGTTACGTCCAGATGAACAGAATCAACTTTTTGGGACAATGCTTCATAGTTACAAATTATTCTTCACTAATAAAAGCATGCTTAAGTAGTGCCCAGAAAACATTTCCCACACCAGAAACAGCCGGGACTGTGCCTAGTGTTATATTGACCCCAGTATCATTTCAAAATTTGCTCTGCTTGTAATGTCCACTACCTCTATTGCTCACTGGGATGCAACATATCTGATATATTACTTTAGTAATTTTCTTAGTGTTACCCAGTAAAACATAACTAATGGGGATTGAACACTTTTACACTGTTGTTCTAGGAGCTGTTTTGATGATTTTATTGTCGCAGCAATTTCTCCAGATTTCTTTACTAAAGTTCTGTCCCTTTTTCTGTAGTTTCTTTTGTTACAACCCATCTAGGGGACAGGTCATAGCATGGATGAGGCACTTGCTGCCCCCAAGACCCAAGCAGCCACAGGAGACAATTGTCACACAGTGGAAATTTGTATTTATCTTGTATATTGGTTTTATTCTGAATTTTAGTGTTTATTTATGAGTGTAGTTTTTATTTGCATGATTTCATTCTGTTTGTATTGCATGTTTTTAGTGTGTTATTTGACAATGTTTTAATCCACTGTGGATTGGGTGCATGGGACAAATTAGCTGATAGAGATCACCTGCTGAGCTTTGGGTGTGTCCAGAGGTGGCCTATCAGCTGTTTAAAGACCTATTAAAAGGAAGCCAGCTGAGTACTGGAGAAGATAGGCCCCAGACATGAAGAGGAGTGCAGGAAGACCAGGTGGAAAAGAAGGACCCCGGCCAGCGTAACACGGCGACCCACTTCCGACAGCTGATCTGTCAGGATTAGTTAACGGACTCAGGCGCAGACCAGGAATCCTTTTAGAGAAGACAGTTAATTTATTTATACAGACAACACCAGGTGATAATATATAAATGGTAAATGGCCTGTATTTATATAGCGCTTTACTAGTCCCTAAGGACCCCAAAGCGCTTTACACATCCAGTCATCCACCCATTCACACACACAGTCACACACTGGTGATGGCAGCTACATTGTAGCCACAGCCACCCTGGGGCGCACTGACAGAGTATACAATGTGCTGAAGGGGGGTCCAGGGCTCCAGGATCCGTGAGGGGAGGGAAGGGGATCAAACGTGCTCCAAAAGGTCTCCAAATCACTCTCCTCACTCCTTAACTGGGTCACACTCATTCACAGGATTACAGGCAGGGAAAGGTCCGGGAAAGATCTGCGCACAAAAACTTCAATTAGAGGCAAACTGACGGAAAACGTCTCACAGATTCTCAAACCAGAGGTGTGGACTCGAGTCACATGACTTGGACTCGAGTCAGACTCGAGTCATTAATTTTATGACTTTAGACTTGACTTGAAAAAATGTTCTAAGACTTGTGACTTGACTTGGACTTTTACACCAATGACCTGGGACTTGAATTGGACTTGAACCGGTTTACTTGAAAAGACTTGATATTTTACCCCAAATATAAAATTTAACATGCATATTATATAGAGATTGAAAATGTGACGTCATTCACGGGTAGAACCGCAAAGGATTCTGGGAACTCGTGGCAAGAGGTACTAGCGCACGCAGGCTTTCAATTAAAATCAGTCACACAGCGATAAAAAGAAACACAAAAATGTCAAGAAGCTGTTGTATTATTAACTGCAATAGCCGGTCGCATGACAGCCACGGGAAGCCGACGGGTAAAGAGATCGGTTGTTATCGGATTACGTCGTTGAAGAGAAATTGTTCGAGCCATGTTTCCGAAGTAACAAAGACGCGACTGGATTGCAGCCATTCAAAGATCAAATATAACGTCCCAGAACCCTCCAGCTCACAGGTTAGTCTGCTCCAAGCATTTACACGAAGGTCAGTCTGCTGTTGTAGTTAATGAGTCATTTTCATAACATAACTGGTGATATAGGTTACAAGCAAGTCTGGCGCTGAACAGAAATTGTCGCGCTATGCTCCTTTATTTATTGTGCATAAATAGTGAATTGTCCTGACACAATATTGTGTTTCGCTTCTGTTATTATGGTACATTGACAAAAACATATACTTTTATTCACAGGATAAAACAGTTGTTTTGTATCACTAATTGTCCAGTACGATTACAGCATACAGTATTATTGTCACTGCTACATTTCTGTGATGCTACCAGAAATTATTTCCACTGCTAATTAATTACACTTGAGCTCAAAGGTCCTATTAATAAACGGTTAAGGAATGTGTATTTATGACGACGATTTGTGAGACTGGTAAACTTATGATACGTACGATGGTCTTTCGTTCTACACGGTGCATTTCAAGGTCCTGCACCCATCCGGCGGTAAACTGTACCTGGGCTTGTTGCAGTGACCGGAAGTTACTAAACTTCATGAGTGTATGCACTCACTCCAAGAAGCGTATGATTATAAATATGCATATAAATATGCTACGATGAGATAGCTGACTTCATCTAACTAGCAAATGTTGTCCAGGCTACGTTGGTGATTCAGTTTTTTTTAATATGTATGATATTTTTGTCATGCGATTTTAAAGCTGGTCCTACAACCGCATCCAAGAATAACATGCAGCTTATCTCAGAACTGTCGGTGAAAATTATTCTTGGAGCTAGGTTTAATTGAGCTGCATTTTATAGAGGTGCAATTTCACAATTTGTGTATATTTTCTAAGTTCACTATTTTGTCATGTGTTGAGAAAAACACAGATTTAAAAATTACATGGTCTAATATTTACATTTAGCATAACTGCAACATTCTTTTTTCATTTTTTTTTTTTTTTATATAAAGACTCGAAAGGACTTGAAATTCAAAATTTCAGACTTGTGACTTGACTCGGACTTTTACACCAGTGACTTGAGACTCGACTCTGACTTGCCTGACATTACTTGAGACTTGACTTGAGACTTGAGGATAAAGACTTGAGACTTACTTGAGACTTGCAAAACAATGACTTGGTCCCACCTCTGTCTCAAACTACTGAGTGACTGATGCTGATCGCTCAACAATCCAGCAAGGAGTAGCTCAGTGCTGCCATGTTAAGCAGGGCTCGGGATTATGAAGATAGGCAGCGGGTGTGGAGATGGCAGGTGGGTGGGTCAGGGGCGGGAGCCTGTAATGAGCACCGCCCCGGCAGGAGGGAGAGAAAGAGCAAAACAACAAAACCACATGTTGCCTAATATGGGTCAGCTGGTGAGGCACAGGCACCATGACATGATCAGACGTTAGGTGACGTCCCGCTGGAACTAGTCATTCGGGAGCTGTACATTTGCGCACCAGCAGAGGGCCCCTGCCCAGCTAAATAACCATAACAAAGTGCACTGTTCAGACAACACATACAAGTGGTCGTAACACTTTCTTCAAACACCTTGCTTTTGAGAATGGGATTCATCACATATTTGCCAAAGATAAACAATCTTTAAATACAAATTTATTCATGATGTCTTTTCTATCCTCCTCTTATGACCCCTTGTTGACCTCATGCCTTGTAGGGGAATTCAGTTCAAGTTGCAGTTGCTTAGCAGTTGTCTGTTGCCCAACAACAAGTAAGTGATGAAGTTTGGCTGCTAACATTATTCAAACACATATTATAAAAAGGATAATGGAGCCCCAGTTCCACCACTCCACGTGTTGAAGTGCACCTAGAGAAGATGCTGAAATCAAAGTCCCTGACCTGGAGCGGGCACTCCACCCTTTTCCGATTGAGGACCACGCTCAAATTTGGAGGTGCTGATCCCCATTCCTGCCACTTCACACTCAGCTGCAAACTGCTCCAGTGCGAGCTGGAGGCCATCACGTGATGAAGCCAACAGAACCACATCATCTGCAAAAACCAGAGATGAGATTCTGAGACCAACTAAGTGAAAGCCTTCTGCCACTTGGCTTGGCCTAGGAATTGTCCATAAAAATTATTAACAGAATCAGTGACAAAGGGCGGCCCTGGCGGATACTGATGTGTCGGTCGCGAACGAAACGGGTTAGAGCCGGATCTTTGAAGTGAATGACGCGAGTCGGCACCTTATTGGGAGCTGTGTTTCTTTTTTCTTTCTCTCACCCTCTCTGTGCTTTGTGCTGGGCAGAGGGGGGAGGGGCGGTAGTTACACTGGCAGTAGCACAGGAACAGAGCGGGAGGGAGAGAGAGAGAGCAGGGACAACAACGTCACATTAGAAAGGTATAGTAATCATCCACAACTATTTTCAGTTGCAGATGATAAAGGATTCAGAAAGTTTATTCATGCAGGTCCATATGACAGAGAATGTGCATCTTCTTTTTGTTTTCATATTTTATATTTAATTGTGTTGTGGTTTGTAGTGTTTTGTGTTGTTTCACTTTAAATTTGTTTAAAAAGCTGAAAATTTAAATAGTTAAAAGTTGAAATGCGAATAGTTGTTTTTTGTATTACATGATTTATTTATTACATTTCATGTGGAGTGAATAAATAAAAGTAAATTTACGATGGCCCCTAGAGACAAAGCACATACAAACTCCAAAGCACGTACAACAGAAGTGCTCCAGGATGCTAGGGGGCGGTGTTGAGCTTTTGTTACCTCGTGGCTACACAAGCCAGGAAGTACCAACGACCGGATTTGGGTTTTTTTTTGTTTTTTTTTGTTTTTTTCATACTTTAATTAAATTTATGCACATATTACAATCTCTCGTTGGGAGACAACATTAGTGCAACAACATCTTGAAAAGGTTGAATAAGAAACCAAACGAAAAAAACCCCCCAAAAAAACAAAAAAACAAAAACACATATATACATATACATAAATATATGAAGGCCATTTTTATGACATATAACAGTTTCCTTTCTGCGAACACTTTAACATACATGTGGCTTACTTAGTACACCAAAAACACAATCATTAAAAGGATAGAGATTGAGTCCCATTGTCGCATATCAAAGCAGCCTCTTTACATGAATCCCTCAATAATTCTAAAGATGACAAAAAGGATTTTAATTCAATTTTCAATGCAGTTAGGGAAGGTCTTTTACTTTGCCATTTGCATTTGTGTATGTGGTATTTGCCCATAATTATCACCACCTTGTGTAGCATGGACAGTTCCTTAGATGGATCACCATTATTATATAAAACTTGTGTTAGAGTCAGTGGGGTCATCCCATCTATTCTTATACTCAACCAGTCTACTAAATCTTGCCAGAAGTCAGTTGTTACTGAGCAGGAAAAAAAACAAATGATCAATACTTTCTGCATTTTGTGAACAAAATCCACATGGCTCTACCTCAAACCCAAACCTTTTTTTAAGCATTTCAGCTGCTGGGTAATATCCATTAATTATTTTAAATTGCATTTCTTTGACTTTGGGGGGGATAGGCCATTTTAAAAAGTGCGTATATTTGTTCGTTATTTTAACATTACTCCCTTTTAGTTTTGTGTTACTGTTAAAGTCGTGAAATAATTTGTTTTTAAATATCTTGTTCATGGTTTTATTATTACAGTTTTTATCCGTCAAAGGAATCTGGTTTAGATGTAAAGAAGGTAGACTAATTTGTGCCTTAGAGTAATACAAATAACCTTGAATCAAACTCAACAGAGGTAAGGGGATTGCCTTACAAACCTTGTCATATTCTCTAAGGCAGGGGTGTCAAACTCAAATACACAGTGGGCCAAAATTCAAAACTAGAACAAAGTCGCGGGCTAACGTTAATATTTATTGAAATATATTTATTCCTCCAGATATAAGAATGAATCTTTTCTTATGGACTCAAACATGTTTTGCTGAAAAACTGAATATGGAACAAGCAAAGCTTAATACTAAACAATATATATATTAGCTGTATAATACCAGTAGGCCAGCTCTAATAGTAATTTGGTATGGCTTCGCGGGCCAAATGTAATTAGGCTGCGGGCCAAATTTGGCCCGCGGGCCAGAGTTTGACACCTATGATCTAAGGGAACACTGAATGTTAAACTTAGCATTAAAAACACCCACTGAGAGAAACTGACCCCTTTCATCAAGTAAGTCTGTTATAAAGATTATGTTTTTTTCAAACCACTCTTTAATAAACAATGACTTCTTATTAATTGTAGTTGTCCTGTTATTCCACAAGGTGGAGCAATGTGGTGAAAAGTTATGGGCAAACACCATCTTCCAATAAGACAAGACCTGCTTATGATATTCTGACAGTTTCACAGGCAACTTCAATATATCAAAATCACATTTCAGGAGAAAATCCAACCCTCCCACCTTTTTGAAAATATTTTTTGGGATATGGAACCATATGGAATCAGGTTTTAAGAGGAAGGCTTTTATCCAGTTTATTTTAAAAACTCCAACCATTGATTGAAAATCAATTGACTTTATACCACCTTTAGCGTAATCTTTGACAAGTTGTGATTTTTTAATGTAATGTGTTTTATTGCGCCAAATGAATTGATAGATTATAGAGTTAATCTTTTAAATACTTTTCGGGGTAATGTATAGTGAGTATGCTGGATAAACCATCTTTGAGACGCCCTCTGATTTGGATAATAGATTGCATCCAAAAATTGTAATATCTCTCGTCAACCAATGATTTAGTGTTTTGGACATGCCATCAATTTTGTCTTTTAGGTTTTTTGATTCTCTAGTGTTGATGTCTTTGTCTAAATAGATGCCTAGATACTTAACTTCATTTTTCACTGGAATCGTCCTCATGCTATTTTCCAAGCAATCATAAAGTGGCAAAAGTTCACACTTCTTCAGGTTCAGACACAAGCCTGAAGCTTTAGAAAAAATTGAAATGACATTCAATGCTTTCTCGAGTATTGATTTATCCTTTAAAAATATTACTGTGTCGTCTGCAAACTGACTTATTTTCAGTTCAATATCAAAAATGTTTATTCCTTCGATGTCTGAATGGTTCACAATGAGGTAAGCCATTAATTGAGTGCAAAGAATAAATAATTTTGGAGAAATTGGGCAACCCTGTCGAATTCCACAGAATATGTCTATCCTAGATGTTATGCCTGGATTGAGCGAAACATAACTATAAATTTGCTTGTAGAACAGTTTGATCACTTTGCAAAATTTGTTTCCAAATCCAAAAAGTTCTAAAGATCTAAATAAAAAATTATGGTCTATTGAATCAAATGCTTTAAAAAAGTCAATAAATAGTATTAAACTTTCTGAATTAATAAAGGATCGATAGTCAATCATATCTAATATTAATCTTATGTTATTATGAATCTGCCTTCCTTTAATAAACGCTGATTGGCACTCATCAATCAATTTGGTTAAGACGCTTTTAAGCCTATTTGCATATACTAAGGCTAATAATTTGTAGTCGTTACATAAAAGTGTTATGGGTCTCCAATTGTCTAGCATTTGTAAATCTTTGTTTGGTTTGGGTAATAAGGTTATTAATCCTGTTTTCATTGTTGGGGATAGTTCTTCATTTTTTAAACAATCCAAAAAGCCATTAAATAACAAATCTTTAATGTCTTGCCAAAAGGTTTTATAAAATTCAATCGTTAAACCATCAATTCCAGGCGATTTTCCATTTTTCATTTGTTTTAGAGCTGTATCTAATTCGGATATTTTCAAATCTTCTTCTAACCATGTTTTATCATCCTCTTCCAATTTTTTAACCTGATCTTTAATCATATCAAAAAAGATATCTGCATTTTCTTTTTCAGTTCTTGATTTATACAGATTACTATAAAACATGTTAATTTCCTCACTTATTTTATTTGGTTCCTCAATTATAGTACCATCCTTACTCAATTTAGTTATTTTTTTCTTTGTTTGTCTACGCTTCTCTAGACTATAGAAATAAGATGAATTTTTTTTCTCCATGTTCAATCCACTTGGCTCTAGACCTTACATATGCTCCTTTAGCTTTAATCAAGTACACCTCATCTAGCTTATTTTGTAAAGATTGTAAGCGTTCTGACTCTTCCGCAGTCATACAGGGTTTACCACATAATAAATGAATTTGTTCAATTAGATTTTTCTGTTCACATACGCGTAGGGCAGACACTTTCTTTCCCGTTTCTATAGCTAATTGTTTCACACTATATTTAAACCATTCCCATTTACTGACATTAGTCATGCTCATATTGTTAATTTCTGATTTAAGTTCTTTAACTTGTTTACAGAAGTCTTCGTTTTGTAATAAACTATTGTTAAATTTCCATATGTTGTCAGATCTTTGTTGTTTACGTAGAGATAATAAGAGACTTATCAGACAATGATCAGTAAGTGGGGTTGACTGGGTCTCACATTTCGTAACATATGATGATACTGTTTGGGAGACAAGCCAATAATCTAATCTTGAACATACGTTTTTATTTGATGGACTAAACCAAGTATATTTCTTCGTATTTGGGTTTGTCATCCTCCAATAATCGATCATATTGGTTGTCGTACAAAAGTCACAAATAATGCTATCGTGTTCTGGTTGATTTCCTCTTTGTGGTTGTCTGTCAAGCCATGAGTTAGGAGCCAGGTTAAAATCGCCTCCAGTTATCACCTGGGTAGAACCATATGTAGTACTCCACTTTGCAATTAATTTACTTAAGTTAGACATCATATTTCTATTTAGTGACCTGTTATTGTATCCATACACGTTAATAAGAATAATTTTCTGTTCACAGACTTCTACCAACACCATGATCCAATGCCCCATTCCGTCGCTTTTATGATCAATAACTCTCCCTGCAAATTTGTTGAATAAGATCATAACTCCTGCTGAGTGAGTAGTACCATGTGAATAAAGAATACTATCTCCCCATTGATGTTTCCAAAATGTTTCCTCTTCCTTACCAGAATGTGTTTCTTGTAAAAACAAAATGTTTGCCTTAATTTCCTTGCAGAATAAAAACATGGCCTTACGTTTGACATTGTTTTTTAAGCCTCGAACATTTAAGGAACTTAATAGAACAGCCATCTATAAGATAAAGAAAAAACAAAAACGCAAGAACAAAATACAAAACAAGAACAGTAACGGCTTCCTTGGCACTTACTAGAAGAAAAAAAAAAGTGCTTGAAGCAGGAATAAGCCTAGTGTCCTACCTATGTAATCATAACAGTACTCCGACCCTATCACAGTACTACCCCTTTATATATGTGGCAATTTTAGCTCTGGATAGCCCACGTTTAACTACGACTTTGCTTTTTGACCCTCTCCTATTTTTTATTTGTGTATTTTTAACAGATATGTATATATAAACATATATATATATACACACACACACATACCCACATTTTATGGTTAACTTGTAGTGACTTCTTCAAGTGCATCTCACAGATCGATCCTTTTACCGTCTATTATTGCATAACCCTCCTTTAGGAATGCTCTTTTGCCGTTGTTTCGAGCTTCCTGCACCTTGGGCCACAGCTTGATCCGAGCTTCACGGTCTTCTTTGGAGAAGTCTTCTTTAAATTTTATGTTCAGTTCTTTGCAGACCCTGGCCTCTTTGGATTTCCTCCATACTTCATCCCTTGCCGTCCTCATGCTGAACTGTATGATGATTGGTCTTGGCACCTTGTTGCTCACTGCATTGTCTTTCTTCCCCAGTCGGTGTACTGTATCAACCATGAGCTGCAGTTTTTCCACTGATACAGGAACCACTCTTGTTAGAATGCCGATCACTGTTTCACGTGTATTCTCGTTGTCCTTCTCTGTCAGACCCAAAATTCTGAGGTCCCATCTTCTGCGGTAACGTGCACTCTCCCGACAGCTCTCCTTTAATTCTTTGTTTTCCTTCACCAGCGACTCCACCTTCGTCTTCAGCTTGTCAATTTCCTCTCTGTTTTTTTGGGTCGCCTGTGTATTTACTTCAATGCGTTGTTCGAAGGCTTCCAACTTCTTTTCAAGCGAATCAAACCTTTCCTCGCATCTCTTTGTGAAGCCAAGTAAAACTTCATATACATTCTCGATGCTCACCTGCTTCTCAGTTATTTTGCTTTTCATTTTTTTGGGATTGGGACTTGGTAACGGAGTGTGGTCACCTATGGGTCTTCCGATCTCTTTCTGAAGTTCCATCTCTTCTATATCTTCATCCTCACATGCTTCCCGCATAGCAGCAAGGTTGTAATCATGGTCGGAGAGGCTACCTGCTAGCTTGGGGTTAGCCATTTTTATCGCTCTAAGTTTATCTTTGTGTCTGCCTGAAGGTCTGTCAAAGTAACTTCCAGGGGGTTTCGCTTGCGTTCTACTTCCTTTGGAGTAACAGTTTGTCAGTAAAGTATTTTACAGGACATCAAAATCACGTTTCTTAATCAGACCCGCAGATTGTACAACCGCTTATTCCGCCATCTTTCTCTCCACTCACGACCGGATTTGGTGTGTGACAGTAGTTTGTTTGTTTTTTTTGTTTTTTTTTTTTCTTTTATTAGTAATATAAACATACAAACAAAATGCACCATATATTACAGATTCAGAGAATAAACATTTCTTACATATTAGCAACTTTCATATATAGTGAAAATAAAATATAAAGATGGGGTCACATAAATTAACAGATTATTAACTCACTAAATCAAAATCTTCTACAAAGGAAACAAAAAAAGCAGCCTTTTTCTTTTTAACTAAAGTCAAAGATTTAACCAACAGGTTTAGGTCGTTTTTCCAGTGAGCCAGTGTTGGTTTAATCTTAAAAAAGCGACATTTATGTATAAAATACTTACACAAGATTAATAACACATTAACACCATAATTAGCTTTCTTTTCTTTCAAAAACACTCCAAACATTATCATATTTAAGGTAAATGGCGTAATTTGAATCCCACTGGAATAAAGCCAGGTATGAAAATCCAACCAAAATATTTGTATAAAATTGCACAAAAAGAATAGATGGTCCAAATCCTCCTCTTCTGTTTCACAAAATACACAATTACCCGTTTCTATTTTGAATCTATCACTAAGGAGTCTATTTGTCGGGTAAATTTTATTCAAGATGGTGTGTGACAGTAGTAACAGGTGTCACTACCCGATCCGTACCGGAAACCCGATCGGTACCCCGCATGCGCAAATCTTACGTCACTTCCTCTCTTTGCCAACATTGCGACATTCAATATATTTGAATGGTACGGTTAGCGCCCAGTTAGCTCCTAGCATTTCTCAACAGCTCTGCCTCCTTTTCGACTGCCCGGGACATTTAAACAATGGATAATCCCTATACAAAGAAATTCATGCTTTTCTCCTCAACAGAGAGCGTCCCCCGATTGAGCAACAGCGCCGTAAAATAAGAAGAATGGCGCCTAATTACAGAGTTAATAATGCCGACTTTGTAATATCTCACGTGTAGATTCATCAGCCAGATGAAGTGTTTACTGACAATTGACAGTGATAGCGCACATCATCATCACTATTCCAACAATCCTCTCCTCACAGACGAGCATAAACACACTCGACTATCGCTAAATCAGATTTAACACACGTTTGTAATGACGATAATTCAGTTTATAATAGGGTTTATTCGCTCGGTCAGCAGGTGGCGGTATCCTCGTACACTGGGGAGTAAACTGCCATTAAAAGAACAGAAGAAGAAGAAAACATCTGCACATGCGCGGTACGGATCGGGTAGACCCGATTTGTACGGTCAGACTTTACACATGCGCAGTAAGGATCGGAGAGTCCTGATCCGTAACTTTCTTTTTATTTTTCGTTTTTGTCTACATTGTACTGAAATGCTTCATTATTGCAAACATTTTAAGATATACTTGTTATTCTTAACATTTTAACAGATACTCTGACCCATAACTATCGTAAAACGCTACGACCGGAAGTAGAAACCTTTCGCGCATGCGGGGTACCGATCGGGTTTCCGGTACGGATCGGGTAGTGACAACAGGTAAATGAACTTTTTTTTTTTTTAATTATTTGAATATATGTAATGGGAAGGCTTTAGGACCCAGAGGCTCCAAGGGAGGGTATAAAAGAGGAAGTAGCAGCAGGTGCTCTTCTTCTCTCATTTGTACTGACGAGCGGCTGTGAACAATGGTTGTGTGAGTAGGTGAAGAGCCTGAGAAGTTTTGTCTTCTACACAAACGGTTGTTTTAAACCTCCACAGCAGAGGTTCGAGGTACAGGCTGTTTTTCTTTTAGTGCTTTTTTAAATTCATTGAAATGTATTTGATGTTTATTGTATTTTATGTTTCTAGTAGTGATTTTAGAAGACAAGCCAGGTGTGCAGCAAACACAGTTGTCTGCTGGAGGTATGTTAACTTAATATATTTGACATAAAAAAAAAAGTATATTTATGCGCTACAATCTAATTTATATTGTATTGCCTCCTGCAGGACAGGCTGCACATGTGAATTTGTCAGTTTTTTCCTCCTTCTCTTTTTCGTTGCATTTTTCTCCCAGGTTGGTTTTAGAGTAGGGTCACCTTTTAAAACTGTTTGTTTTTTATGCTGGGTTTGTTTTTATTTTCAGTGGGCTGGTGCAATATTAGTCGGGCAGTGTGCAATCCCTGAGCTGGGCTCTTACTTTAGGGGAATTAGGTCTTTTAGAGGTGCTCTGTGTGGATTTGCGAGTGCATGCAATAAGTGTTCTGTTGGGCTCTGTGATGGCTGCACTTACAGCCACACAGTGGTAATACCCACCATGTTAGTGTAGAGACTTATAAGTAACATTGCATTCACATTTGTCTTTCTTTAAATATAGGAATTAATTTACAGGACAAATAACTGGTTTTGGTTTAGAATTCATTCACATATCCACATAACACTGCATTCTAAAATAAGTGCGCACATTTTAGTTTACACTGTTATGTATGATTAATCTTTTGTTTTCTGAGTTACCTTAGTTGCAGCTAGTGATGGCCCGCTTGAAGCTGGCGCTCCGGAGCGTGTGTCGAAAAAAACAACACACTGGTTCAGAAGCACTGTGTCGAGGCTTGCTTCGTTTGGCAAAAGTCACGTGACCAGTGACGTCCGAAGCTTCATTACGCACGTAACTGCTTCGGTACCTGATTCAAACGGATATAAGGAAGTGAATCATCCACGGGATTCGTGGAGTGTGTTGATGGTGACAGAGAGCGAAGAGGTGATCATTCCACTGACAGATATGGAGCCAGCGAGGAAGAGAGGACGTTCTCGCGTGTGGGAATATTTTGAGTTGATTTTGCTCAATTCATTTTATCTGCCGAAGTGAAAAACTTGAAATGTCCAAAATCATGTTTTCATAATGTAAATATCATTACAGCATATGACTTCAGGAACACTTCCATGTGAATTAAAGCTAATGAAGACTACAACAATGTATTTGACACTATACGTACATTACATTGCTACAGTTTAGAAAATCATTTTGTTTATTGTTTTTAGGTGATAGTCTGCAGGACCCAGGAATACCTGCATATCTACCAGCTTGCAGTGTAGTTCCTGCACTCCACAGCCTCTTCTGTTCCATGCAAGTGGATTTTCTCCAGGGCAGGAGAAACTATTTCTAAGAAAAGAAACAGACTCAGCCAGCGCACAGTAACACTAATCCTCTTTTTAAATGTAAATAACAAAAGGGCTACCTTACATTGATCATGTTTTTACTTTGCAAGTTCTTGATTAGGGGTGGGTTTTGATTATCGCTTTTCTGATTACAATCCATGCTAAATTGAATAAAGTGATATTGATTCATTAAAATCCCGTGTCGATTTGTAAATTAACGTTATTATGCCTGAAACGCCAGCATCTCAGGTTAAACCTCACAACATGTCGTCAAACACCATGCAGCTAAAACAGTAACTGGGAGCAGGTTTACGGATTCTGCATACAAACGTGAACACAGAGCGCGGACCCGACGCGTCAGAGTCAGATTTTGATGTGTCGGCGGGTCCGCGCTGTGTTTGCCTCTTTTTTTTTTTCCGCTGGCTTCTGCAGCTGCAGGTTTCATAACTCTCTGTTTACATCTCTAATTAAGTCTCACATGTGTCAGCTTTCTTTTAATAGATACGAAATTATGGATATATACTGTTAAATGATCAGAATTGTAATATTTCTGACTGAGGCAAAACTTTCCAGATTCCAATCAAATTGAATCCTGTATCGAATCAAAATGATTCTACAAATCAGTGACGATGCAGCCGTACTCAGCTTCCTAAGCATTTTCCCTTTCCAGTTCAGAATCAATCCCACCCCTAGGTCAAAAATATGTATAGGACAATTGGCCTCATCTAATATTTTGTATGAACCTGTCCAGCTGTCCAGTGATTAAACGACAAGTAGATGGAGGCAGGACTCCACAGCAGGGGCATACTCCATAATGTGCTGTGCATTCTCATGTAATTATATATATTGCTCACTTATTGTATTTACCAACATCAAGGAGTTATGAGCAAAGAAAGGCCACCATAGTGCATGTTTAAATAGGGAAAGTTTATTGATCAAAATGTATTACGCAGATACGCATTACATTTTTTTCAGCCCCCCAATCGAGAAAACAAAACCAATTACATGTTCAAAGCAACGGAACGGTGGCCCAATATCGGAGAGAACTCCACTCTTGAGTGAGCAGTGATAATTGAGCAGTCTGTTTTATTTTGCAGATTCAAGCTGCTCTTCAAAATTTTCACCACCAGATGTCACCGGAGAGGACTGTGTTGAAAAGCTTCGAGTAATGAACCGTTTTTCAATACAAGCTTCAGTGCTTCGGAAAGCTTCATTTGGCCATCACTAGTTGCAGCTGTTCCAGTCCCTTGATTAAGGAGCCAAGAGGTGGAAAAGGGGCGGAGCGAGCTTTAAAGGAAGACTGCAAATTGGTTCATGCCATAACTCGGGACCATGGGGGGGAATTGGAGTTCATTATGTTAGGTTTAGTTAGGTTTTGTGTGTTTTACCCCTTCTCCTGTTTTTGTGGGCTGATCAGCCACTATTTAAGTTTCCCCTTTGTCTCCTTAAGTTAGGTCAGTTTGTTTGAGTTATCAGTTGTGTTGTCAACTTTGAGTAGAGTTTTGTTATTTTGACCTCTTTTTTGAGCCCAAGATTTTGATTCTTTTTGCATGAGTTAACCAATTATGTTTTTTGGGTTAAATTAAAAAAATCATTTTTTTGGACTTTAACCTGTGCCTAAGTTTCTTTCACTGCTTGGTCCATCACAGGCTTGTATTTATTTGGGGTGGATTTGTTTCTTTTAAAGCAACGAGCATCTGGGACCGCCGAGGGAGAGCAAGCCCACAGGTGAAAGTTGCATTGCTGGCAGGTTGCACCAATAAGACTATATTGTGGTCGTTAGTGACCTTTTCCAGTTTGATGTTTTAGGCCTTTTGCAAACCCTTTGTTTTCTTTTAAAATAATAAATTTTAACGTATCTGACTGATATTTGACCCTCTTGTCCCGTTTATTCTGGGCTCGTTCCTGTAAGAGCTTTGGGCCTGAAAGTTTGCACGAGTAGTATAGAGGCCCTTAGCGGTTACTCGGTGGCTTTTACTCGCTACATATGAGTGCTTGTGTATAAATACACAAACCATACACATATGCTTTCAATTGTGTAATTTAAGTGATCTAGGTAGTTCTGTTTTGGAAGTTCAGTTAACGCTAGAAATGTGCTTTGGAGTTTGTACGTGCTTTCTCTAGGAGCCACCGCATATATTTATAAACATATATAATTAAAACCACTTTTTTTTTTACATCAGTAATTCCTTTTGT
Source organism: Rhamphochromis sp. 'chilingali' (assembly GCF_963969265.1). NCBI lineage: Eukaryota > Metazoa > Chordata > Actinopteri > Cichliformes > Cichlidae > Rhamphochromis > Rhamphochromis sp. 'chilingali'. Next base: position 34,179,935 of record NC_137942.1, on the reverse strand, counting down.
GCATAATTTTATATTATTGTTGACAATAAATCAATTAAAGCAACAAAACACCCTCAAGAGCTGGTTGGGAGCTGAAAGAGCCGGCTCTTTTTAGTGAGCTGAGCCGGTTTTCCAAAAAGAGACGGAAATCCCATTACTACTGGCAGAGTCCAGCACCCACCAGAAAGGAGTCCAACATTGCCAGTTATTTGAACCAAGCTCTTGTAATGGATGTACATGATCGAATGGCCTGTAGCAATGGGCCAGACACCCCATACTGTTGAAGCACCTCCCACAGGACACACTGAGGGACAAGGTCGAATGGCTTCTCAAAGTTCACAAAACACAGCCAGACTGGTTGGACAAACTCCTATGCACCTTCAAGTACTACTACTGCACATAATACTTACTGCATAAAATGCTACTTACTTACTGTACAGAATTCACCTACTTGCTGCACACAATGTCCCCCATGTATATATTCACCTAATGTATAATGTTCTTCTCTCCCCTTTTGCACAGTCGAGGAGTGTCAGGATACATTTCACTGTGTGTTGTACTTGTATAACTATGCATGTGACAAATAATGAATCTTGACTCTGAATCTTGAAGTATCATGGGGAGGATAAACAGCTGGTCCAGTGTTCTACGACCAGGACATGCATTGTTCCTCCTCTATCAGAGATTCGACTCTCCTTTCCAGCACCGTGGCATTTTCCCAGGGAAGCTGAAGAGTGCGATCCCTCTTTAGTTTTAGCATACCCAGCAGTCCTATTTCTTGAAGATGGGAATCACCACCCCGGTCTGCCAATCCAGAGCTACTGCCCCTGATCTCCATTAAACATTGGCATGTGAGCTAAGACAGATCTTCAATATCCAGAGCCTTCAGGAACTCGGGGCAAAACTCTTCCACCTGTTACGGCCCTTGCAGGGCCTCCTCCTGAAGGTGCCTGTGTGGGCGTGTCCTTCAATCTCTTCTGCCTGAGGTGCCACCCCCCCTGTTACGTTCCCCTAAAAGGGGTCTAGGCGATGAGGGGGGGAGGGAATAACAAAATATGTCCTGGTCAGAAAAAGGAGAAAGAGGTAAAATGGTTAAATTAAAGAGTTTTATTAAAGTTCCTATTAATATTCAACTAAAAGAGACGGACAAGCCGCTATCACCATTTAAGGAAACCAACAAAACTCAAGCGTTGGTTTATAAAGTAAAACGTAAGTCAAAAAGAGAGAGCAGCTCACTAACTGCAAATACACCAAACACACCTAATAGTTGTTTAACTGCATCAGTGACCTCACCCCGGTGATAGAAGAGTCGTCCCCCTCATCCTCCTTCCTTTACAGAAGATGTGCCGGTGAGATTAGGGAGGTGTATCAAGTATCCCTTCCACCGCCCAACAATACCCTTAGTCAGCAGTGCTCCGCTGGCACTACGCACGGTGCAGGTAGAAGACCGCTTTCCTCTCCTGAGTCAACTGACGGTTTACACGAATCTCTTTGAGGCAGTCTGAAAGTCTTTTTTCATGGCATCGCCAAACTCCTCCCACACCCAGGTTTTTGCTTCAGCCACTGCCTGAGCCGCCTTCCGCTTGCCCTGTCGGTACCTATCAGCTGCCTCAGAAGTCCCACAGGCTAACCAAGCCCGATAAGAATCCTTCTTCAGTCTGACGTTTCCCTTCACCTCTGGTGTCCACCATCTTGTTTCGGGGTTACCACCACAACATGCACCAACAACCTTGTGGGCATAGCTTCAGGAATGGAGGTTCTGAACATGGTCCATTTGGACTCATTGTTCCCCAGTCTCTCTCGGAATGCTGTCAAAGCTCAGCCGGAGGTGGGAGTTGAAGATCTCTCAGACCGGGACCTCTGCCCGGTCTTCCCAGCACACTCTCACTAGATGTTTACCTGATCCAACTCACCACCAGGTCAGTTGACAGCTCAGCACCTCTCTTCGACCGAATGTCCAGAGCATACTGCCGCAGATCCAATGATATGATTACAAAATGTATCACTGACCTGCGGCCTACAATGTCCTAGTGCCACGTGCACTTATGGGCTCTCTTATGTTCAAACACAGTGTTTATTATAGACAAACTGTGGTTTGCAGTGAAGTCTCTTAACAAAAAAAACCACACTCAGGTTCCGATCCAGCAGGCCATTCCAACCAATCGCACCTGTGCAGGTCTCACTTTCATTGCTCATCAGCATTGACTTCTTCCAGTAGGATGACAGAGTCCAGAGGCGGAGCATTCGATATTGTTGACTATAATGTTTTATTAAAGAGATAAGAGTATGCTGTAGGTATTAAACCACTACAGCACAGTACCTGTAAGTCCTGTCATATCTAACAGATTCCAATTTGTGTATGTAAATGGACACACCTCTCCACACACTAAGATTAATCTAGTTCCTAGGCTGTTTTATAAAAAAAAATGGGAAGAAGTAGTTTTCAGTTTTATAGACTATCATCAGTGATGCCCTTTGAAGCAAACTGCAGGCATTTATGGTCACAAGCCATTAAGTGGACTGACTGGACAGAAAAAATCATTAAAGCTTTAAGAATTCTCATCTTTGCAGTGCCCAATTATTAACAAGCAAGGACATACTTGAGCAGTTAATCAGCAGATATCTTACCACACAGCAAAACTAAATACTCTCAATTTGGAAATTCTTAAAAAAACCCCTGTAATGACATGTATGATTCTACATGACAATCACAAGCTCCTGCACTGAAGACACAAATGTAACATGTAAATAGCACTAAGTTGACCACAACAGCCAAAAACCAAAAGGATTACCCAAACACAGATACTATGACGCAAAAATTACCAACCAGTAATCCAACCAAGTGATCTGTTATCTCCACCACACAAGTCAATTCAATTTTATTTATATAGCGCCTAATCACAACAAAAGTCGCCTCAAGGAGAAAAACTCAACAATCATATGAACCCCTATGAGCAAGCACTTTGGCGACAGTGGGAAGGAAAAACTCCCTTTTAACAGGAAGAAACCTCCGGCAGAACCAGGCTCAGGGAGGGGCGGGGCCATCTGCTGCGACCGGTTGGGGTGAGAGAAGGAAGACAGGATAAAGACATGCTGTGGAAGAGAGACAGAGGTTAATAACAGATATGATTCAATGCAGAGAGGTCTGTTAACACATAGTGAGTGAGAAAGGTGACTGGAAAGGAAAAACTCAATGCATCATGGGAATCCCCCGGCAGCCTACGTCTATTGCAGCATAACTAAGGGAGGATTCAGGGTCACCTGGTCCAGCCCTAACGATATGCTTTAGCAAAAAGGAAAGTTTGAAGCCTAATCTTGAAAGTAGAGATAGTGTCTGTCTCCCGAATCCAAACTGGAAGCTGGTTCCACAGAAGAGGGGCCTGAAAACTGAAGGCTCTGCCTCCCATTCTACTTTTAAATACTCTAGGAACAACAAGTAGGCCTGCAGAGCGAGAGCGAAGTGCTCTAATAGGGTGATATGGTACTACAAGGTCATTAAGATAAGATGGGGCCTGATTATTTAAGACCTTGTATGTGAGGAGCAGGATTTTGAATTCTGGATTTAACAGGAAGCCAAAACAGGAGAAATCTGCTCTCTTTCTAGTCCCTGTCAGGACTCTTGCTGCAGCATTTTGGATCAGCTGAAGGCTTTTCAGGGAGTTTTTAGGACTTCCTGATAATAATGAATTACAGTCGTCCAGCCTGGAAGTAATAAATGCATGAACTAGTTTTTCAGCGTCACTCTGAGACAGGATATTTCTAACTTTAGAGATGTTGCACAAATGGAAGAACGCAGTCTTACATATTTGTTTAATATGTGCGTTGAAGGACATGTCCTGGTCAAAAATGACTCCAAGGTTCCTCACAGTGTTACTGGAGGCCAAGGTAATGCCATCCAGAGTAAGAATCTGCTTAGATACCATATTTCTAAGATTTTCAGGGCCGAGTACAAAAACCTCAGTTTGATCTGAATTAAGAAGCAGAAAGTTAGCGGCCATCCAGGTCTTTATGTCTTTAAGACATTCCTGCAGTTTAACTCATTGGTGTGTGTTATCTGGCTTCATGGACAGATAGAGCTGGGTGTCATCTGCATAGCAGTGTAAATGTATGCTATGGAGTCACACTGGGTTAAATATGTACACTTGGGTTTTAAGGGGTATTTATTATTTTCTTCTTTTTTTGGGTTGTATGGAAGCCCCAAACGCAATTTCATTGTTCTTGACAATGACAATAAATAAATAAATACTAAATACTAAATACTAATATGTCTTCTAATGATGCTGCCTAAGGGAAGCATGTATAATGTAAACAGAATTGGTCCTAGCACTGAACCCTGTGGAACTCCATAATTAACCTCAGTGTGTGAAGAGGACTCTCCATTTACATGCACAAACTGGAGTCTATTAGATAGATATGATACAAACCACTGCAGCACAGTACCTGTAATACCTACAGCATGTTCTAATCGCTCTAATAGGATATTATGGTCGACAGTATCGAACGCTGCACTGAGGTCTAGCAGGACAAGCACAGAGATGAGTCCACTGTCAGAGGCCATAAGAAGATCATTTGTAACCTTCACTAAAGCTGTTTCTGTGCTGTGATGAGCTCTGAAACCTGACTGAAACTCTTCAAATAAACCTCTGCAGATGATCTGTTAGCTGTTTGACAACTACTCTTTCAAGGATGTTTGATATAAAGGAAGGTTGGAGATTGGCCTATAATTAGCTAAGACTGCTGGGTCTAGAGATGCTTTTTGAGTAAAGGTTTAACTACAGCCAGCTTGAAGGCCTGTGGTACATAGCCGATCATTAGAGATAGGTTGATCATATTTAAGATCGAAGAATTAATTAATGGCAGGACTTCTTTGAGCAGTTTTGTAGGAATGGGGTCTAAAAGACACGTTGATGGTTTGGAGGAAGTAATTATTGAAGTTAACTCAGAAAGATCAATTAGAGAAAAAGAGTCTAACTTAACATCAATGGTACTAAGAGTAGCTGTAGATAATATTACATCTGTGGGATGATTATTGGTAATTTTTTCTCTAATGAGTAAAATTTTATTTGTGAAGAAGTTCATGAAGTCATTACTAGTTAACGTTAAAGGGATGTTTGGCTCAACAGAGCTCTGACTGTTTGTCAGCCTGGCTACGCTGGTCTTTGCTTGCCCCCACCACAAAGGGTGGTCTTGCAGACGAGTCCCAAATCTGACAGCATCAGATGTCATTGGAGATAACACTGTGATGAGTGTGAAGCTATATAAAAGTCTCAAGATTTATTTATTTGTTGAGGATCATAAGTAAAGTTTCCAGTCAAATCCTTTATATAATTAATAGTTGTTTTTCTCTTTATTTAGTTTTAACTTAGCAAAGAATTTTCCAGATTTATTGCCTTGTTTAAAGCACTCCAAACACAGCCTTTGCATCAGAAATCACGTTTTCTTGTTAATTACTTCATTCTAGTTTTAGCTTTCTCGGGTTGTTAATAATGTGCTCTTGTGGCGAGGCAAGGCAATCATTAGGCAGCTTATAATGATTTTATTTTTTGTTCTAGTTCTATTTTTCTTTTCTTATTTGAACAGTAAGATATTATTTAAAGTGTTAGAAAAAATACTGTTGTATCCCGAATTCAAACTGGGAGCTGTTTCTAAAAAGAGGGACCTGGAAGCTGAAGGCTCTGCCTCCCATTATATTTTTAAATATCCCAGGAATCACAAGTAAGCCTGCAGTGTGAGAGCGAGTGCTCCATTGGGGTGATATAGAGTAGTATGAGGTCTTTAATATTCATACTGATATGTGCTTCTTTGACAGTGGTGCATATAATTTGTTGGATACATGAATTTTATCCAATGATAATAATTTGGCTGACTTGATAGAAATGTATGTAAATGGCTGCATGCTCTGTGATAGTGAGTTAAAAATGTGTTATCTTAGCTCTAACCTTGATTTAATCTGTTTACTCTGCGTTTCTTTCCTTTTTTGTTGGTTTATACCAGCTACATTTATTCTCTTTATTTGTTCGTTCGTTGTATTTGTTCAGCCTATGTTATTGTTACGGTGTGAGCCTGGACTCACAGCCTTTGTTTGTTTGTACATACGCTCAATAAAGTTACTTCACTCAGGTAGGAACCTTCCTGAGCGAAATGGATTCCTCGAACGGCCCCCTTTAATGTGACGCTGCTGCTCCGAACAATCACTTCCGTAAACACGCAGTTCTCTTCCTGTTACTTTCGCGTGGTTTTGTTTTCCGGAAGCGTGATTCCTTTGATCAAACTAGTTAACGCCACAGTATCGAGAGCTGTACGGTGCGAGAGATGTAACGAGCGAGTCTCCTTTCCAGCTCTGTCTTTCAGCTTAACAAGCAAAGACCAGCGTTAGCTGCCTGGTGGGTTATGGAAATAGACGGTCGAGACTTTCTGAAGACCCCTTCTGTGAAGACGGTCAGGTTTGGAGGTAGTGTTGCGGAGACGTTAGAGAAACACAAACACGTGAGTTGTATCTTAGGGTTGTCATTCTTGGAAAACGATAAAGAGAGATATTAGGGTTGTTGATTTTGGTGACACATCCACGAGATGGTCCACTAAGTTATTAAATGAATCTAGACCTTCCTGCTGGCTTGTCTGTGGATTCTGCTGACCTTCGTAAAGTTGTTTACAAACACCTCTACGTTTCTTACGGTTTTGGCGAACTGCTGTTTCTGCTTGTTTTTAAGGGAGACTCGAGTGATTATGAACTCCTGAAACATCAGCTGGTTGATCCTGAGATAAAGGTAAGCGTCAGTGTGAGGGCACCCTGTGGTGTGGTGGACTTTGCTTCTCAATGAACGCCCTCTCCTCCGACAGGATGCTCAGATCATCAACTGGCTGCAAGAATTTCGGTCTAGTGTGACCCACCTGACCAAGGATCATGAACAGCTCATTTATACTATACTGGTGAGTGTAAATATTAACATGATGCAAGGAGAAGAGTACTGTATTTACTCCACCGGGGGTCTGAGTTGATCTGAAACAAACATCACATCAACAAACTGTATGCTGCTGATTAGCCTGTCAGCATGGCAAGCAGACGGCTCAGCAGCAGGTGTACCGTTGCCTCAGTGTCCGCCATTGTTGTGTAGTGTTTAAATGAGCTCATTTTTGGGTGTCGCTGTAACGAACCCACGAACATTGAGGTGGTTCTCAGTTATATTGTAAAATGACCAAAACCGAGCAGAGTAGGTACGAGTGGAAAAGTGGCATAAGCTTTAATTTTTAAATGGATCAATTTTAAAGTTTCAGAGCTTTAATATGCAGCTTTAGACCTAAACAGCAGCTCTGAGTGCAGGCAGTGCACTAAATGACCAGGTTAACCAGTTTCTGCAGCATTAATCACATGTTGCATTTTACCACTATATTTATATGTTCTGTCGATTTTTACATTTATTTGATAATGTTTCTGTTGGAGCTGTGATGAATTTTCTGTTTACTGTGGGATTTTCACATGACATGTGAAATGCCCATTATAGTTTAGTTAGATACTGCCAACACCACCCCTGTCATGTGAGTGCGCAGGGCAAACCCCAAGTTAACTTACTCACACCAATCACCACAGTTACAGAACAAATGTCACCTGACACAAAAACATAGAGTCAAACACAGGATGAACTGTAGTCCTCATGTGTGGGGCCCACCTGCACACTGAGCCGTAACACCAGCCGTCCACTCCGTCAGCAACAGGCAAAAAAAGCGAGTGCAAGACGAACTGGCCTGTGTAGGACCTGCTGCCTCGCAACCCACCCAAACTGCCCCACAACTGAGAGAAAAAATGAATTTGTTTGATCTTAAACATGTAAATGTTAAAAAATGTATCCAAACAAAGTCATCAGGAATTTGGCAAATACTTTTTCACAGCACTATTATAGCCTAAAAACAGGACCAATGCTGTTGCTGGCATCTTGTGGCAGTAAATTCAAACTTTGAATGAGGCAGTCTGTCATTATAGACTCATTCAAAAAGAGGCTGGAAATGCCTTTTATTTTGTTTTCTCTAATAAATAAATGCCTATTGCAAGCCACACTCATAATACCTTGATTAGTATATTTTTATTATATTGTCATGACTGTCATCACATATTTCTTTGAAATATAAAATTAATATAACTTATAACCCAGCCCTGCTCCTTAGTGTGGGTGAGAGATCATTTGCTTTTTAAAGCAACGTCTTAAACTAGTGTGTATTAATAAAACAAAGAAATTAAATTGAGCCAAGAAAAAAGAGGGTAGATATACAAGATATGGAACATGTATGCCTTCACCAAATTTGTTACGACCTCATTCCAATATGAAATTCAATTTTCTTTATATTGCATCAAATCACAACAGCAGTTGCCTCTACAGTCAACAGGGAAAGTATTATTGTGATCAGAGCTTAGAGAGAACAACACATCCAGAACGCTGACCCGTTGTTCTTAGTTGAATCCACACCCATTTAGCCTTCTGCTCCTGTAGTAGCCAGACAATAACCCTTGATCACTGGTTCCCCCACCAGCATTCAAGTTTGAGTCAGGACCAATATTAGAGTCAAATATAAAATGAAAAAAAAATTCCCAGGAAAAGCCGTGGTTGATTTAACATGGACAAACCTTTACAAGCCTTTTGTCAGTATGATATGCTGCTGGTAATGTGTCATCTATTCTGTCATTTTGGTGCACATTTTAAACCCTTCAGTCCACCCTTCATGTGGTGTGAATCAGCAGACGTCCAAAAAGCTGATTGTTTCAGCATATAAACACACTGTGTGTGTGTGTGTGTGTGTGTGTGTGTGTGTGTGTGTGTGTGTGTGTGTGTGTGTGTGTGTGTGTGTGTGTGTGTGTTTTATAGAGGCTTCCTTGGCTGGGCCGGAGCCAGGCTGTGGTGGACGAGTACCTGGCCTTTCTGGGTAACCTGGTGTCAGCACAGACTGTCTACTTGTGTGCCTGCCTTAACATGGTGGTCTCCCACTTCACCCCCAGTATGTTACTCTGATGGTATTGAATTAATCATGATTCATAAACGTGTTACAGTAGTAGGCTTGTGATGGTCGACAGGATGGAAAGGAAATACATGCTGTCAGATGTATATATGTGATAAATAGTCACAAATTCTGTTAGATGTGGAGAACAAACAAAAGTCAAGAATATTTTCAGGTAGTGCTGTGCTTCTGGTGACTCGGCTCCATGTTTGCACATTTCTGTGTAGTCGATGATAGACCTTTCCCAGCTTCAGTCTGAAAAAGAACACCGGTCACATATAATTGTGTTATCCTTTTAAATTAACACCAAACATTGCAAGTTTATGAGGAGCAGGACTGATAACTTTCACTGCTTAGCTCCTAAATTAATGTTAGTGTTATATTTTTAGCGATCGCCACTAACTTAATGGTAACTGAAGAGATGACTTAAAGGGTTAAATGATTAATGCTAATGTGTGTGCCGGCCAGGTTAACTTTTATGATAACTGTTTAATACTTCATCCATCCATCCATCTTCATCCGCTTTATCCGAGGCCGGGTCGCGGGGGCAGCAGCCTAAGCATGGCCCATGTACCTGAAACATAAGAACATATTTAATACTTCAGTGTTGTGGAAATGGGAACTTTACTAACCCTTGAAATTCTGCATGTCAACTCCTCCTCCGTGTTCAGGTGTAATGAGGGGAGGGGTTGTGTGCAGACGGGCAGCTGTGTGACAGCTGGATGAGGCAAAGGCAGTGTCTGTACTGTAACCAATGAGTATCTGATCTGATAGTCACTTTTAGGATCTGATAGTCCGTTTTTGACAACCCTGTACAGTATTGTTGTCTTTCTTGTTGTCATCTCTGTTGCATGATGGAGAAACAACTTGTGTGTTTTTTCAGAGAGAGTGACCATCTGTGAAGGAGGAGTGGATATCTCCGATTCAGATGATGAAGATGAGAGTAAGTTTTTTCTCTTCTCCTATGAAGTGGTGGTTTCAGACATCTTAACCTTGCAGTGGTTCACAAAGAAGCGAGATGCAGGTGTGCTTTGTAAAGCATCGTTATGTTCACTAAGAGCTTGTATGGCTTTTTTTTTTTAAGATCTACCCAGAAACTTCGATCACTGTCACCAGGCGCTGCAGCTCATCATCAGATACGTGCCCTCGTAAGTCTGTGTCACCTGTTATTCTGCTGGCTGCTGTTTTTGGCCTTTAAACTCTGAATTTGTACACTTGAGCTTTGATTCATCACTGGACTTCTCTGTGGAGGACCCCGAGTGACAAAATAAATTATTTAAAGGCACCATTAAATAATTCATTAACATTGGAATTAATTAAATAAATATTTAATTACTTAATTAAATGCACATTGATTTCATTTAGAAGCATTTAATAAATTATTTATTTATTTCAAATTGTACTTAATTATTCCATCCATCCATCCATTCGCTTCCGCTTATCCTTTTCAGGGTCGCGGTGGGGCGCTGGAGCCTATCCCAGCCTATCCTATCAATAATTAAGCCTATCCCAGCTTAATTATTGACACATTTAATTAATTATTTAATAACATTAAGCATACTTGTTTCAGTCGCCCATTCTGAATCATAACTAACATTAAAAACATGTTTAAGGAGAAGAGAGCAAATAAATAATCAGTGATCAGTAATCTTTATAGAAAGAGACATCACTGGTTTCTGTCATGTAGTAACTGTTAGGTTTACGTGTACAAAGCTTGTGAGACACAGATTTCAAAATGTTTGACTAATATTTTAATTGTGAATATTAATCATGAGGCTAAACGGGCAGTCCAGCTGCCGCCATCACGGAGTGAGGTCAGCATATCCAGGATATCTTTCGGTTATCTGGAATCACTGACCCTAACACTGGGAGCAGGATAAACGGTCACATGAAGCTGGTTATCAGCTCTCTGAGTTAACTCAGCTTCACGGGCACATGAAAGTGTCGGCAGCATCAAACGAATCTAACGGTCATCTACGAATCGAATTCCATGGCAATCGACAATGCCACGCACTGTCTGCGCAGTGATTTTAGTACAGCATTTAAAACATGTTCCCCACATCATTCTTCAAACACTTCAAACATGCTGTAAATAAAAGACTGAGTGAAAACGTGGCGCTTCCAGCTGATTTATAATCACAATGATCAAACCTGCTGTTTGAGTTTGTGTTGTCTCAGCTGCACACTCGCTGCTGTTTAAAGGTTAAGAGCAAAGATTTCATATAAAACACAGACTCGGTCTACGTACACATTTGACATGAGGTCAGTAATTAGAGTGTCTGTGTCCTGTTCTAAGATCATATATGTAAAATTGTTCTTGGCCAACATGAGACAGTTAAATATAGTTGTGTCTGTGACTTTATATTACTGATAGCCATCAGGGAAACACAAAGACTGGAGGCAGACGGGCTGTTTTCATCATCAACACATTTCCATGTGTTTCACAGTTTTACAGCAGGACCCTGCTGTACATTAAACAGCTGGCACTTTTGTAACTTACTGGCGATATGAGTGTTTACGTTTTTCATTACAAAAAAGTTGTCGGACTTTTTAACTAAAGTTAACTTGGAACACCGGGGCTGTGAGCTCGGTACACTCTGTTCACAGTACGCTCTGCTAACAGTCAGCTGGAACGTTGCCGGAAACATCATGTTCTATGTTGACAACCTGACCAGAGATGTGAAGATTACGCCACTACATTTTGAAATGCATTCTGGGATACCTGCTTCCCCACACTACCACCAGTTCATAGTGATTGATTATCTAGGATCGACCTGTCTTGATTAACTTTGCACAGTAACCAATCAGATGTTAGACAAGCTGCAGCGGCAGCATTAACCCCGCCCCCGGGTTTGCTGGGTGAGGCTGACAGATAACATTGATTCAAGAACACAGCCGCAGGGCCAGGAGTGCCAAAAAAATCATTAAATAATTAATTACATTTGTCATTAATGAAATAATTAAATGTGTCATGAATTAAATACAATTTGGAATAAATAAACACATAATTTATTAAATGTTTTAAATGAAATGAATGGGCATTTATTGAATTATTTAAACATTTATTTAATTAATTCCAATTTTAATGAATTAATGAAAGATTTAATTAATTATTTAATGGTGTATTTAATCAATTCCTTTTGGCACTCCTGGTCCTCCATATTCTTTCAACCCCTTTGTGTGTAAAGGTTAATGTCTCTAGTGCTGTAACTTCACAAAACCTCACAAAACCACGGGGTTGGTGGTACTGACCTTTAATAAACTGCAGTATTGTCCACATGTTCACATGCTAGGTATGTTTTTGGTAGTCATAACATGAGCAAGTATGATATAGATATCCAGCTAGCTTTAAATCTGGCAAAATCCCATTTCCAAATCTGCCCACGGATTTGATTTAACTAGCTTATCTTTTCCCTTTAAGGTGGTATTCTTATCTTGTAATTGCTGCAAGTGTATTTCTTCCCTTTTGTCTCAGCAGGCTTTATTATAGTATAACTTGCTTTCTTCTTATTATTTGACATTAATTTACCTACTAATACAAACAAGTAGCCACTAGCTTGTTACTGTAAAAAAAGTTATCTTGTAACTAATGTTGTTGCATAAATGGATACTTTGTATACACTTTGTTTTATTTGATGTCAGTCAGCCTGCATTGTGGTTTCACTGTGATTTTCACCCCTCGTGTTACATTTTTTAAATGTTTTTGTAATGTAAAGATTTTTCCTCTTCTTTTAGCACAAGTCGCTTTCTGATGCCCATTTTGCAAGAAAACTTTCCCTTCATACAGAAATCCTCAAGAACACTGGTAAGATACAGGCAAGACCCTGACGTCCCCATACTATTAATAGGCTGTGGTCTATAATTTAAAGAGTCCACTCTGTCTTCTTTGTAGATCATTGTTAAAACTTCTTCCTTCCAGGAGGTGCTATTTCCCTTTTCATTTCACCTAATTAAATGTCCTTACATAATTTCATCGTTTTTGTTTCATTATTATTTTGTTTTAGAACTCTTGCTAATAACCTCTAAAGTTGTATTTATTGTAGTTCATAACAGACTGGGATCTCTAGTCTTAATAACAGCTCTTTCAGCTTAATGTGTTTTTATTGATCCTTTGAGACGTCATTTTGTACCTCTGAATATTTTTGTGTGTGTTTGTTTGTTTAATTTGGGTCCTATCAAAGGCTTTTTAATGTAACTTTTTGTAGATTAGACATTGAGGAGATTAAAAAGACTGTACAAAATGGGACGTCATCAGTTTTATCAAAAAAGTTTTTGATTCTTTTTCAAAGTGTACGTCTCTGTTAACTGATGGATGCTTTACAGGAGTGTTACGTCCATAACCTCCTGAGGATAACAGTGTACGTCCCCTCCATTCGACGAGACCTACTTGAGCTGATCATTGGAAAACTGCTGAAGCTGGATGTGAGTGGTGCACCTCCAAATTCTGCTATTTGTAGTTTAATTTGAACGTAACAGTAGTAACTCAACATGAGTTGTGTGGTAGGTGCTCAGGTAGGTTTATTAAGTTTTGGATAGTGATACAGTTTGTCTGATTTTGTCTCTGGTTATCGCTGTAGTGCAGAGCTTTCATTCAAGAGGTTTAACAAAAGAAGCTGCATCCATACAGGGAGTGATTCAGTCATCACGCATCATTTTGAGGCTCCAGTTTCATAGATAATCCTTTAATGGCTGTATCTCACTCAGCACTGTCCTGCACTCTTATTGGTAGTTGCTTCAGCGCGTGGAAGTTCAGAGAAGTTTCTGGTCCTGCCCTCTTCACTTCTCCAGCTCAAAGATAAGAGACAGCGCTCATATCCCACTGATTTGGTGCCTGTCCATTGGGTTTCACCACAGTGGAGTCTGGACTGTTTTCTCTGCTTATGTGCCAAATAACCATTTCATGTCTTTTTCGAGTCTCGGGTGCTGTTTGGCAGTGTGACTGAGACCTGCAGTTTATGTCCATAGAAATCACCAGCATGAGCATGCACTTAGTAACAAGACAACCTAGGTCACAAGTCAATAATTGTGTTATTAACATCAGATCTACCGCCGAGTCCTGTTGAACTTGTTAGCCCGTGGAATGTGGAGGTAGCTGACAGGCCAAGTCTCTGGGAAAGGCTGAAGCAAAAATGTGGGTATGGGAGTAATTCACTGAGAGCCTGGAGCAATAATTTTGGTCTTCCTTGAGACGTTTCTGTCACATAACTTCCTGCTCACCGCATCACTGGTTACCTTTTGAATTCAGAGTCCATTTCAAGATTGTGGTTCTGACTTTTAGAGCTCTTCATGGAGAAGCATCTGCTTACATCAGTGAACTTTCATAGCTATGCATCTCCAGCAGGTTCCTGAGGCCTTGTGATCAGGGCCTACTTATTGTACCTAAACTAAAAGAGACAGAGCTTTTGCAACAGTAGCCCCCAGACTCTGAAACTCTCTCTCCCTGAATTTGATATATGTGTACTCTGTGATTCCACCGAGTCACAAGTGGACTTGATTAATGTGGAATCACCGACAGTACCTCCGGATCAACACTTGCCAGGATACTGGAGAGGAAAGTATCAGTTAGTCGAATCTTGGATCCAGGAGGAACAATGCGGTTATGGAACACATGGGACTTTAGAGAGACAAAATTACACAAAAGTATCATCTTTCAAAAACTTATGGACCTTGTTGTATAGTCTCTTAGAGGCCTGTCAATACCAAAATATGTAGAAACGTATGCATGCAAATAAATTAGTCATATCTGACTTATCTGTTGCAGAAGGACATGTTCAGACATAAAATTGATCAATTCATTTTTTTCTGAACAAGTAGCATCAGTTCACACATCACCTGCTGCTTTCTTCTGGAAACTGGTGAGATATGTCAAAGGTGCACATGTGTGCGGTACATTTTAGGTGAACGCATCCCGCACACATATTGAGGAGGCTGAAGAAAACCGAGTGCAGACCCAGAAAGCAGAGGAGCAGACTGAGGAGTGTCTTTTTGACATGGTAAGAGCCAGCAGGGTTTGATGATAGTAATGTTTTTCCACAGATAAAATAAAAATGACTTATTCCAAAGCATATGAATAATTGTCATGACAGTGAATAAATTAAATAACTTAAGAAGTCAACGTTTTCGGCCAGCATGTATGAGAGCTCAAATGAAACTGTAGTTGGGTTAGGTTATTGGACATTTTTGGCACATGTGAAATCTGATGTGAAGGAGGTGACATGTTGTTGATTGTTGTGCTGTTAAATCAGCGACAGTTTTTTAAAACCAAGTTTTCAGGCTTTAAGGGAAAAAACACCAATATAGAAAATGTCAATAAATGTACTTTCTGCGTAAAACATAACGACTCTGCACAAAAAGTCAGGCTGCTGTTCTTTTAAAAGGTTGAGTCTGGGTGTACTAGTGGTGCAAGTGTCAGGCTGTAGTGGGTGAGTGGGTGTAGGGTTAGGTCAGTGCAGTGGTTTAGTGTGCAGGTGATCTTGTTTAAAAAGTTCAGGGCAGTTGAGGAAAGATGACGAAGGGAAGATCTCTGTTCCTGCAGTAACTCATAAAGCCAAATATGCAGATGATGGAGATGGCTAAACTTCACTGCAGTGGACCGGAGATGATACGCTGCTTTCCAGTGGCCCATAGGCTGTCCACAAGGTGCACAAAGTCTCGTTTGAAGTTCACAGGCTGACAGAAGTCATTAGTATGGACAACGATTGCAAAGGCCTTGTGGTTTTCAACAGCTGCAGATTAGTTGGAGCAATATCTGTCACACAGACACCAGCAGAGCACAAGGTACGGCCACACGTCAGACCATAGAAGTACCAATACCAACCACCATGACTTAATGCAGTCTTGGGAGCCGATGAGGTTCAGCCAGGTGGCAGCAGTAAGGCTGAGTCAGTGGTGTCTGTGAGGCAGAAACCAAGATGGTGTCAGAACCTTCATACTGCTCTGGAGCAGATGATTGTTCCACACCTTGGCTGGTCTTTCAGGTGACCCCGAACTGGAGAGCGTGGTATGATCTACATTTTCCATTTAATAACATTTCTTGAGCTAACATTCCTGGTGTTTCATGAGCACAGAGAGGTGTGTCACACTTCCTTTGCTCACATACTGTCCTCCTTTATACGTTAAAGACCCAGTAATTCATTCAGTCTTTAAGTCTGTGGTTGAACCCAACACCTCGCCACTGAAACTGCATGTGTAAGGCACCACATGAAGTCATCTGAACATGAGACCTGGGTGTGTTGGACTATAACTGAAACATCTAAGTGGACAGCCTGAATAAAACTATTCCTAGACATAAAATCTAAATAAGGAAACATGGGCAGCGTCCTGGACCCAAATTTGAATTTGTTCTCTTTATTCTTTCTTTTAATCCTGATAACCTCTGTGTGTATCCGGGTTTCTGTTAGGATGAAGACGTGTCAGCAGATGAGCCCACCAGGACGACTGTGATGGCCCATCCAGTGGCAGAAAGACTAGATACTCTCATGGCCGTGCTTATGGCTTACATCAAGGATGTCTGCTACGTTGATGGTAGATGCAGAAAAAAAGCTTTTTATACATGTAAATCCATAAATATTTGGACAGTGACTATATTTTTGTCGTTTTGTCTTTATATACTACTAAAGTGCATTTAAATCAAGCAACCTTTGAAAAGGGTTTTATTAAATAAAAATGGCTCCTAATGCATTCATGCACTACTTTAAGTAATTGAATTGAAGCTCAAAGCCTGATTCAATCACATCTTTATTGATTGATTTTAGTCCAAATACTAACCATTGTTTAACCCTGACTTCTTAAGATTAGACCATCTTTTCCAGGCCCGACTGATACTGAATCCTTCAGTTTCTAAACTTTTGTAATGTAGGAAGATGGAGAATATTTATACTAAGCTGTACGTTAATATTTTTATGTATTGTATTGTCTCGTGTTTCAGGGTCTTTTCATGCGGAAAGGACAAAGGAGCTGTACAGAGATTTGTTGACTGTATTTGACAAGCTCATTCTGCCAACACATGCTTCTTGTCATGTGCAGTACACTCTCTTTTACCTCTGCAGCTTCAAACCGGTCAGTACTCCCCACATATACTGGGACCAGTTAACTTTGGTTTTTGCATTTTACTGGCAGTCTGGGTTTCAGCGATGAGATGTACAGGCACAGGAAAGTTTCCAAACTCTTACATCTTAGATAAAGATAAAATAGATAATTTGAGAATGATTTTAAATTCAATTCTGGAGAAGAGAAGCCATATATGAGAAAAATAATAATAATAATAATATTAATTGTGTCAGTCCTCTTACTGTAGCATTCTGGATCAACTCAAGGCTTTTAAAGGAGCATTTGGAGCAGCCTGGTAATTAGAAATTGTAATATTCCAGCCTAGAAGTAGGATAGCTTTATCTGATGTAAACACCACTTTCTGCATCTGTAAGGGCTGCTTTACCTCACAAATGGCACAGTATGACAAAGTACAGCTGGTGTGGGTGCCTGTGGAATCAGGAGACAGACACTATCTCTACTTTCAAGATTAGGCTTCAAACTTTCCTTTTTGCTAAAGCATATAGTTAGGGCTGGACCAGGTGACCCTGGATCCTCCCTTAGTTATGCTGCAATAGACGTAGGCTGCCGGGGATTCCCATGATGCATTGGGTGTTTCTTTGTCACCTTTCTCACTGGGAGGTAGAGCTGGGCGATATAAGATTTTTTCATATCACGATATGTTTTTTTCATTTCAGGCGATAACGATATCTATCACGATATCAGCCAAATAACTATATTTGTAAGATTTAAATGTGCCGTTGCTCACAAGTAAAATGTGAAATAATCAGCAGCTTGTTTTGATTTAAATATTTATTTCCCATAATAAGTTCAACAGGGTAGATGTACTTAAGGAACATGAGACTTTTTCAGATAAATAAAGGCAAATATTGCAAACTACACAAAAGGCAGCCGCTAAAGCGTTTAAGTTTCAAAATAGAACAAACGAAACAGACTAAATTGTCAATTCCACTTAGAAACAAAATATTAATTCTAAAAATAAATCTTAGTTTGTTTTACAGAAGAACAGACAAAACTGACTAATTTTTGTCAATATCAAATAAACTGAGAACTAAAAGGAAATTCTCAATCTCTCCTTGTTGTATAGCTGAGCTTTTCAAACAGTTTTAACAGTTACTTTAGTCTGACAAAAGCCGAATGACGAATTAGCGCTTCCAGTCAGAGACTGAGCTGCACCGCTTTATTGTATTTCCAGACTTGCTTTCGGCACAATTTACAGTGCACGCTACTCTGTTTTTGTCAGACTTGAAATAGCCGAAATACCTTCACACTACGGGACTTCTATGGCTCTTCTGTTCAACAATCTCTCCGGCGTTGGAACCATCATCTGTTTTCTCTTCGGTCACGCTCTCGTTGATTTTTCTCTAGTCAGCGCACTCACTTCCTCCATTACCGCTGGCTGCTTCCCAAACAAATACACATGTGCGGCTTGGCACTTGCGCTGTACGTAACAAGTCACGTGACGTGACGCTGTGGCTGTGATTGGTTCGGCTCTGCACTACTTAATTTGGATTGGCTGTTCTTTTTTTTTTTTTTTAAGAGGACAAGAGCGGTGAGGCCTATCGCGATAGTTTAATTTTTCTATCGAGAAAAAGTTATTTCGCGATACATATCGTTATATCGCCCAGCTCTACTGGGAGGGTTTAAAAAAATTGATTTTCCGTTTCAAATCGAGTTTAGCTTGAATAAAGCCACATCGATTCATTCAATCCTAAATCCATTTTTAAATATAAATGTATTTTGCCAGAAACTCGGGTTAAAGCTCACGAAACTATTTCACCGCCACCAAACAGCTAAAGCAGTAAATGAGAGCAGGAAGACGGATTGTGCACAAAGATGTAAACACGGAGTGTGGATGGAGCCCCGACAGCACGTGTGCAGACACGTCGCTGCTGAACGCCGACACCTCACAGACTCTGATGCTGCAGGTTTCATCACTCGGACCAAAATTCACTGAACCAGCAGCAAAAGAAGATCAAACTACATGTTTGATCAACATCGTCATTAATTCACTCGGACTTTGGCTGTTTAGCTTCCGCCACAATAAGATCTCACTTCCTGCGCAGCTCTGTCTCTCTGTGTACTTCAGGAACAGCTTCCAGTCTCAGATCTCTGTTTTCTGCATTATTTGTACTAGAGATGGCACGATACCACTTTTTTATGTCCGATACCGATACCGATATCATAAATTTGGATATCTGCCGATACCGATATGAATCCGATATAGTGTTTTTTAATCAACAAAACAGTTTTTTTTAAATATCTTGCTGCATTTTGTATAAGTTCATACTCAAGTTTAAAACAACAACTACACTAAAGCTATTCTGTTATACCTGTATGCAAAAAAAAAATATTTATAGTTCAGCAACACTGATCAATCTAATAAACTTAAACCTACACCATCCTCCCTATTCTGGTATTTTAAAGAGTACTTAGCGTAAATATTAAGCAACCTAACTAATAGGGTTCCAACTCCCAGCAACAACAAAAATAAATAAATAAAAAATAGGGAACCACCCCTCACGCTCCACCTCATGATGCTTAATCGACGTAATCAACCTTAATTTGATGCAGTGTGAAAAAAAATGCACAGAAATCAATTATTTTTCAAGAAATATTAAATAGATTCAACATCTTTCTTCAACAAAATTGCAGACTGCACAGATGGTACCTTCCCAAAGGAAAAAGTACTATAGCTTACTAGGGTATATATATTAGACTTAATAGTCACTATATACAGTAATTGACTTCTATTCATTTTACATCAAATTAAAACTTTGGGTGTCAGATAATTATTTATTAAAAGCTCGACATTTTAAATGAGAATAAGAAAGAAAAGTATGTCTTTGTGCCCCCTTTTCCCTGTTAATGCCCTATCGGCCCCCCTGGCTAAACTTTGCTAGATCCGCCCCTGCACAGTTACCAGCGTCAGCTACGTAGAAAAAGATCCTCGAGTAGAAACTAATAATAAATAAATTCTAACAACAGCTGATCAAGCTTAAACGTGCTGCTGTTGTTCAGCCACTGGTTTCCTCTTTCTGGTGCAAAGTGGGCCAAAAACAAACCAGAGAGACGGACTCGCGACAGAAAAGCCGATCAGCTGATCATTAAGCAGTTTCATGATTGAAGTAGCAGCAAGAAGAGGCAGTCGCTTGTTAAGCTTAACGCAGGAATGCTTTACAAACATTCAGAGATGGACTTACACACTTGCTTTACTTCTCTCGGGGATAACTTTGTCGGAGATGAAATGCCGGGTTGCTAGCGAAGCTCCACATGCTATCCAGACCACCGACAGGTCCTGCATGCCACAGCCGCTCTATCACGTGATGCATACTGCTCCGACGTGCTAACGTTCTGAGGTGAGTTACGGGGTGTTGCAAGTTTTGTGAGGTGCTTTCGTGATATTTAATGGATCGGATTACATTTTTTATTTTTCTCCGATATCCGATCCAGTAATTTAGGTCAGTATCGGACCGATACCGATACGTAATATCGGATCGGTCCATCTCTAATTTGTACAGCAAAACTTCAAAAACGACTCTGGACGAGAAAGCCTCATTTCTGCTGTCAATACTGAAGAAATGTCAACTTTTACAAAACTCTCAGCTGTGTCTCTAATCAAACCTCTGTGACTTCAGCAGCATCAGGTCATGTTCAGATGCTGATTCGTGGTTTTCTTCAGTTTTTGTTCTACTGCAGAATATTTTTAAGGCTGCTGTAAAAAGTCGGGCCAGGAAAATCTGCTTCATGTTTTTCTGTTTTATGCTCACTTACTTTGACACAAAGGCCTCTGCTGTGATGAGGTCTCACAAGTGCCAACTTTGTTTTTATACATAGATATAAAAATATGTATCTGATATGGATAATGATCAGAATTATAATATTTCTCTCTGAGTCCAAATGGAATCGAATTGAATCAATTATAGAAATGAGTGATGATACGCAGCCCTAATAGAGAGTGAAGAAGAAACGCTCAGTACATCATAGGAAGGCCCCAGCAGCCTATCGCAGCAGGGATGGTCACCTGATCCAACCCTGACTATAGTCAGGAAAACGCCCCACAACATGACACACCATTAGCCTGACTGATACAGGATGGATCCATCAGACCAGACTACAGTTTGCTTCTATCGTCCAGTCTTGGTGAGACTGGATCTGACAGGAGTGCCGCCCAGTGTGTCTCCTACTGCTGTTGTAGAGCTCTTCCATAGATTCAGGCTTTCAGAGTGCCCTGTCTCTTATATCTCAGCTGCCACTGACATTGCTACGCATATTATATTTACTCATGTTCATGGGTAGACTGGCTTTTTCTAAATCATCCTTGTCCTCAACATTCAGAATATATGATTTATAATGCATGTATTTATTTAGCTGGTTTATTCGTACTGACGTTTATCATTCATTACTTTGAGACTAAGAGCTTCTGGAGTTGTGTATATTATGTGTTTCCTGTGATATATGTCACAGGCCCTGGCAGAGGCCTTCTTGGATCACCTGTGGAAGATCCTGCAGAACCCGTCTCTGCCTGCTGTCCTTCGCCAGGCTGCTGCTGGATACCTGGGAAGTTTCCTGGCCCGAGCCAAGTTTATCCCATTGAGGTGAGTTTATGCGACACCTGCTTAAGACAGCACAAATGCAGCAGGTGCAGGTTTTTAACGGGTTCTTCTCTCATTCTGTGTCAATGATGATTCCTATAGCACTGTGCGGGCCTGTCTTGATTTACTGAGCTCCTGGATCCATCAGTACATCTACAGCCAGGACAGCTGTGGGAAACAAGTCTGCTGTGACGTCAGCTTGCACGGGCCCTTCTACACTTCCTGCCAGGCTGTCTTCTACACGATCATCTTCAGACACAGAGCATTGCTAGAGGCCAACATGAAGAAAGGTAGAATAGAAAACTTTGAGCTAATATCAGTTTATTTGTTTTAATTACAGGTAAAAAAAACAACAACAATAAAATAGCATGGGAGCAAAAATTACCTCAGGCTGCTTGGTTTAATTTACTAAAATCAGTTAGATGTAAGCACAGGTTTCAGCAATGGGTCTGAATCATTACCTGATTTAACTGTCTCTAGTGTCACATTAAAGATGTCTCATTATGTATTTTAATGGCTTTCAGCAAGGCAATTATTTGAGTTCACTCTGTAGAAATCCCTTCATTTCTGGGATGGGTGCTTTCTCTCTTCCTGCGTGCCACAACAGTGATCCTTTTTAATTTTCATGAAGTAGATGGCTGTCAGATCTGTTGAGGCCACCAGATGGGGAACAAAGATTGTTTTCAAAGCACTGTGCTGACGCACCATGACACAATGGCACACAGCATGGTTTAATAATAATAATAATAATAATGGATTGGATTTATATAGCGCTTTTCGGGGCCCTCAAAGCGCTTTACAATGCCACTATTCATTCACACACTGGTGGAGGCAGCTACAGTTGTAGCCACAGCTGCCCTGGGGCAGACTGACAGAAGCGAGGCTGCTATATCGCGCCATCGGCCCCTCTGGCCAACACCAGTAGGCGGCAGGTGAAGTGTCTTGCCCAAGGACACAACGACCGAAACTGTCCGAGCCGGGGCTCGAACCGGCAACCTTCCGGTTACAATACGAACTGCCAACTCTTTGAGCCACGATCGCCCGTTAGGACATTTCCTGTGACTCTTCTCCCTCAGATGCCTCAGGATGTTTCTTAGAACTTGGCGTTGACTAACTTTAAGCCTCTTAACTTGAAAACTGCTTGGTCATCACCAGAAACGATACTTTATGCAAAATTCCAGTCAGTTTGAGATATCCATGATAAAGAATAGCGCACAGTGTAAGCTGTCAGAATGAGGATTTTAGGGAAAATGGCAGACATGCTGGAATTCATTTAGACTGACTAGAACACATGAGCTTGATCAACTGTTTTTAAATCAGGTATGGTTTTTGTTTTTGATGCTCTCCGGACCTTTTGGTCACACCTTGTCGAATATGTTCTGACTCCTCCTCACTGGGTGTGTGTACGTCAGGTCTGGAATACCTGCAGAGTCTGAACCTGGAGCAGGTGGTGATGTGTCAGCTGAATCCTCTCAGAGTCTGCCTACCTTCAATCACCAACATGTTTGCTGCCATCACAAGGTGCACATGCCCCCAAATACCATTGACCTTCCTGTAATCCTGAACCCTCTAGATTATTTTCCAGGAACTTTTCAAGAACTAAATGATTATTAGACATGCTAATATTGAGGGGGCCTCTGGTCGACTTCAAGTAAAAGCTCTACATTTGTTTTCTAACTGATGTAAAAACGCTAAAGTGTACAGCATTGTCAGTAGATCACAGTGCACGCACTAGTGTGTAGACTAGAAGAAAGTCTTTGCATCAGTTATAAAATGCTGGTATTTTTCCTCCTCGTCATTCCTACCAGCAGTTGTTTTTGTTGCAGGAAGTACCAAGTGGTGTTCTGCTACACCATCATAGAGAGGAACAACCGGTGTGTGCTGCCAGTGGTCCGCAGCTCTGCAGGAGGAGACTGTGTGACCACCAACACCAACCCACTCGACAGTTTTTTCCCCTTCGACCCCTACCTGCTCAAGAGGTACACTCATTGTTTGATTTATTTCCATTTATTTTGGTTTACGCACTCAGCAGCTAGGCTTAAGCGACATTCTTCATACTCCGATTGCTCCCTTTGTTCCCCATCACCAATACTGATACCAAAGTCTCTGGAGTGGAGGGGTCGAGTTAATGTGCACCCATGAAGATGGTGCTATCCATCCTTCACTATGACACTGGTGCTGGGGAACACCCATGGGGGAGTTTATCTCCCACTTCCACCATGATGAGAAAAGAAAATTAGTACGAGAGTAAACAAACAGCTAAAATCATATTTGCTTGAAAGTACAAAACGTACACTTTTTGTACGTTTTGTACTAAATCAGCCACTTGAAGCATGTGACTTCAGCTCCAGCAGAAGCTGGAGACATGGGGAAAATGTAACTTTTCTCACATTAAAAGAAACGAACGGGAAGCTCTGCTACGTTTCCATTATTTTCCATACGTCTGTGAAGGTTCTCAGTCATCCAGGTCATCGTGGCTGGGTACTCTTCCTTTGAAAGAGCCAAGAGCCTCTTCAAAGGAAGAGTACCCAGCCACTGGTACAGATATGTGGACGACACCTGGGTCAAAATCAAGACACAAGAAGTGGAATCCTTCACTGCGCACATTAACGCTGTGGATAAAAACAGAAAGTTCACCAGGGAAGACACAAAGGACGACTGTTTGCCTTTCCTGGACTGCGCTGTGCACATTGAAGAGAACGGCAAACTCAACATCGAAGTTTACCGGAAGCCCACACACACGGACCAGTACCTCCTCTTTGACTCCCATCACCCTCTGGAACACAAACTTGGAGTAATCAGGACCCTACACCACCGGGCAGAACATGTTCCCTCTAAGCCTGAAGGAAAAAAGAAGGAACACACACATGTAAAGGAAGCACTCAAAACCTGCGGCTATCCTAAATGGGCGTTCTTAAAGTCAGCAAAGAGGCAGAGAAAAGAAGACCAGACACCAGCGAGGGAGGATAAGAAGGACAGACGCAACAACATTGTCATCCCCTATGTAGCCGGTGTACCAGAGAAACTCAGGAGAGTTTTCTCCAAGCATGACATCCCGGTGCATTTCAGACCCAGCAACACGCTCAGACAGAAACTGGTTCACCCGAAAGACAAAACGCCAAAACACAGACTTAACAATGTGGTGTATGCTGTACAGTGCAGCGAGGAATGCTCAGACCTCTACATTGGAGAGACCAAACAGCCACTTCACAAGCGCATGGCACAACACAGAAGAGCCACCTCCACAGGACAAGACTCAGCAGTCCATCTGCATCTTAAGGTCAAAGGTCACTCTTTCGAGGATGCCAATGTTCACATTTTGGACAGAGAGGACAGATGGTTTGAAAGAGGAGTGAAAGAAGCATCTATGTCCACTGTGAGCGACCATCTTTGAACAGAGGCGGGGGTTTACGACACCAACTCTCTGCCATCTATAATCCAGTTTTGAGATCCCTTCCCAGACGCCTTAACGCCCACTCACATCCTGGGCCATCTGACCTCAGGAATTCACATGATAAGGTGGGGCCAGGTTTCACAATGAGCTCACCCGAAACTCTGGCTGATTGGGACCCACGCCCAGTTTCCCACCTTGGCTCAGGCGATTAGAGGATCATCAGGGGTCCTTTTGTCCCTCTGTGGGGGGAAACTCCCACTAGGTTTATATCTGGGACTCACCACCATTTGACCTTAGAACTGAAGAAGCTTCTTGGATGAGAGGTGAAACGTCTTCAAGCAACTTACAGAAGTCCAGACGCTTTTCTTTGCAAGCTCCTTTGATTATTTTCCATACATTCATTGTTTAAGTGCATCTCGCACTTCTATTATTCTGTTTAGTCCTCTTTCTACTATTTCCACGATTTAGCAGTTAAACCATTTTACTTAGATTATTTTACTCTTTCCAATATGTTTATTGGAAATTTGATTCCTGATTATATGGAAAAAACTGAAGCATGATAGTTTTCCCAGCACTTATGTCTGCACAAACAGGATTGTAAATATAAACTGTATATTTACAGGTCTGGTCAGCTCATTGAACCGTTGTACCAGGTTTGGGATGATCTATCAGACACAGAGCCATTTCC
This sequence comes from Rhamphochromis sp. 'chilingali', assembly GCF_963969265.1. NCBI lineage: Eukaryota > Metazoa > Chordata > Actinopteri > Cichliformes > Cichlidae > Rhamphochromis > Rhamphochromis sp. 'chilingali'. The sequence continues at coordinate 34,154,245 of NC_137942.1, read as the reverse complement.
CACCAAAAGAGGGCAACAGGTAAGATGATGATTGTAACAGATTTATGAGGGGTTTTTTAAAAGTAGGGGATTTGGACAGGACAAAAAAATAAGCAGGCCTATAACTTCTTTTTTTTTTTTTTGTTGCCTGTCCCGTTTGGCTCTTCTGCATCAGAATTGTTGTCTAAAGGTGAAGAAAGATGCCCAACGGATTTACTTTACCAAATTGACCATACCAGCCGTGCCGTAATGGTCTATTTGATTCACCTTTTATTGTTTATTTTATTTTCACTTGCTAAACATGGGACAGATTTGACTGGGGGAAAGAAAAGGGAGAAAGAAAGAGGGAAAGAAAAACAGCAGGGAAGAGGGACGGGGATAAAGGGCAAAAAACAAAAACCAACAAAACTAACAGACAAAAAATACAAATATCGATCACCTGGATCAGCTGCTGAGAAAGAAAGAAGAAAAAAAAAGAGCAACATAATAAACAACATCACGATGATATGATAATAAGTTTTCTTCGTCCCACTCCTTTTTCAGGCAAGTTTTGTTTTTTGTTTTGTGTATTTTATGTTCAATATAGGTATTTGTTGTGCCTGAAAATGAATAAATAAATGAAATGAAATGAAATATATGGGAATATAACAGTAAATACTAAATATTAAACATTATTGTGCAGCACGTAAGTTTGACAGCGCACAGTGTGCTTTGAATTTATTTATTTAAAAGGTTCCTTCATGTAATGATCTGCTAGAGCAGTGGTTCCCAAACTTTTTTTGCTGGGCCCACCTTTGTTTTACAAGAAAAATGTTCGTGCACATGCGCACATCCTCCAACCACACACGCCCATATTTTGCTCCATTGTGGTTTATTTCACACCTCAAACATTTAGTAAACAATTAAGCAAATACAATAATCTGCAATAAATTACAGGTAGTAAGAAAATGAACTACTAACTCTTTTACGCTGCGTCCGCACCTACACGGGTGTTTTTGAACACGCAGCTGTTTCGTCCACGTAAACGGCGTTTCGAATCACCGAAAACTGAGATTTTTAAAAACTCCTTTTTTTACGTTTCCGTGTGGACGAGGAATACAGAGTTGGTCACACAACGTCAAAGGTATGTGCCTTTTTCACGTCACGCTGTGGCCACGTTATTGTTTACATGGGATGAATTGCAGAATGACAGATAGAGACGAAATACTGTTAATCTGACTGTCTGCAGGTTTTACGCGCAGGTACTGTCCCTCCATTTACAAAGGCAGAGGCGTCACAGTGTCATTATTTTACTGTAGTTGTTTTTTTCCTGTGTAATAATGTTCAACATTGCATCAATACATTTTTCAAAAAATGCTTCTCTGTGCAAAATAGGTTTAAAAACATAAACAGCTGTGGGATCCTGTTTGTCCGTGATTTGAACCGAGGGAACAAATCGTGTCAGGATCAGCCTGATGTTATTTGTATCCAGCTGTAACTTTTACTGTAGAAAGAGCAAACATCTCCAACATGTCAGGAGCAGTTAGTCATTACAACAAGTGTTTGTGAACTAAAAGTCAAGAATGTGGGATCCTGTTTATCTGTGATTTGAACAGCCCAGCGCTGCTCCCGACACAGGAAAAACTAATCCTGCAGGGAGACCTACCTCGGCACTTGTGCAGGTGAAGCCAAAGGGAAGATTTGCTTCACCATGTTTTCTAGTCTTTGGCTTAGAATGAAGTTGCTCTGGAAACATTTTCAGCGATGCTTCATCTCCTGCTTTGCGTTGTCCCAGAGAGGTGGCGTCTGATACTCGACCTGAGAATCCAAAAGAAAATCCAAGCATCTTACCAGTCTTCCTAACCTAAACAAGAGAAAAGGTTTTAAACAATGGTGGTGCCACAAAAGCAGAAATTTCTGATGCACGATGGAAAAGCGTCACCTGCCAGTCTGGACAGGTCCCAAATTATACTCAGCCCTATTCAGTCTCCAAGCACTGATCAGCTGCCACCTGAAACAACAGACAAAATGAACAGTTACACACCCAGGTGTGGAGGCACACATACCATGCATAAAATTATAACCTGGTTCATAAACTTTTAAAGCACCAATGAACCTAACCCCACTAACAGTGCTAATCATCACACCACTGCGCTTCCCACTGCCTAACATGTAAAAGCAAAATAATGAATAGTTAACTTTTCTCTCTTTTATAGTTTAGAGATTATCAAGTTACATTTATGCTAGTATGATAAATGGACTTATGGTTCTTATATAGCGCTTTTCTTTTGTCTACTCTGCTTGAGCACTTATAGCACTTTTTACAATTTTTTCACACACATTTCACACACAAGCACTTTTTTTTCAACATCTAAGGGCTTTTTATCTAACATTCACTCTGAGTTGAACCTATCTAGAGCAACGTGGGTTTAGTATATTGCCCAAGGATACTCGGGCATACAGACTGGAGCAACCTGCGATGGACCACCAAATCTAGCACCTCAGCCACACTATATATGTCAGATCCACAAACATAAACCCACACCATCATCTTTTCTTTTGTACCATTCTCTGGTGGAACTTTTGTTCACTTGCAGGTGCAGTGAAAGTGCATGCCTCTGACTAGAGAGCACTATCTGCTTCGATCATAACACAAACTGAGATTATATCTCTATAGCCAGCAAGGTGTATTTGCACTGGCACAAGCATAAATTCTTAACAGCATAGAAAATGTAGACATGACAAATACAGGCTTTTAATATTTGTGTGGAAAAGACCTAAAAGCTGAGAGAAGACAATAAAAAGAAACTAATAATAAATGCAGCTAAATTTGTCAAATAGCCAACATGTTAGCTGTTGGGCCTGCTGCACTGTAGTACCAACGACTACTAGAAACCTGGCTGCACAGTTACAGGAGGCTGCTGTTGCTAGCAGTTGGAGGACCTGCTCAGGAGGTAGAGCAGGTCATCTACTGATCAGATGGTTGGTGGTTCGATCCCTGGCTCCCCCCAATCTGCATGCCAAATATCTTTCATATTAACCCATTGCAGTAAGAATCTGTGTGAATGGTAGTTAGGGAGCACTTAAAAGCATAGAAGAAAGTCCTTGTGTGAATGGGTGAATGTGACATGTTGTATAGAGCGCTTTGAGTACTCCAGGAGAGTAGAAAAGCACTATATAAGAACTCAATACTGTTCCCCCTCAGACTGCAACCAACTGCAAGGGGAAATATTAAAACTCATGAGAACATTAAAATGTAAATGCCTGACTGTGATTGTTCATTCTGTGTGTTTCAGGGCTCGAAGGAGGATGAGGATGACTTCCTATGTGGAGAGACGCCTCAAGCCGAGGGCATTGTGGGACTGACGCCCAACTCCTATGATTCAAATTTCCACAGTCCAAGCAGCTTAGGCTCACCACCCAACACCCTCCAGAGGCCATTTTAGTTTCATTTGTATGGCATGTACTAGTAAGGGCTGTTGACTTCTTCAAGTTGTGAAGAAAGACAGCAGATCCTGTACCATATGATGCTTTTATAAGCTCCAACCACAGTCTGGAGAACACCAGCCCAGGACAACATGGTTGTGACTGAAGCACTTTTTAGATCTGGGATAACATTATTTTATTAAAGTGACAGAATTCAGACATTGATCAGTTTTATGTTAATGTTCTTCACCACCCACAAATACTTATGGTAGTGACAGAGAGTGTGCACTAGTACTAAAATGTTCTCTCCAACCTTGTTAGTTTGTTTAGGTGTGTGTGTCTGTGTCTCCGTGCGTGCGTGCATGAGTGAGTGAATCTTTTCAATTGGGAAAATGCATGACGCTGCAAGTTAAAGCAGACTTAGTAAGAAACCATTGTGTACAGGTTATTTATGTTTAGTCATTTTCAAGTAACCAATAAATGAACTGCGACTTATGCAGCACTTTTCTACTCTATTTGAGCACTCAAAGCACTTTTGTTACTACAAGCCTTATTCACACAAACACTTTGTTATATTCCTGATCTCTTTTAACCTAAAATTCTCATACTGACAGTCCAATGCATGGATCGGGGAAATTCAGGACTCAGTATCTTGCCCAGTGAGAGTGAAGGTGGCCCCCCCACCTTCTTCAAATCCAACAAAAGTGGTATCAAAAGTTTGTGGTGGTTTGTGCCACTTTCATTTTAAAGATATTAAAGAAAATTTACAGAGGTCATCTGAGGTCAAGCAGCCCCCCCATTACCCAAATCAAACAAAATTGATGTCAAACATTTGTGCTGGTTTGTGCTGCTATCATTAGGTCTGTAATTTTTTATTATTTTTTTTATGTTTTTTGCCATTTTTTTCTGCATAAAGCTTTTAAGTAACTTTAGTTCTTTTCATAAATATAAAATAGTTATTACTTTTTAAATTTTTAACCCTTTAAACACCAGTTTGTTTGTCCGCTGCACTAGCTGGAAGACAACCTCAAATCTCGCAATTTTATATAATTGCATTGCTACTGAAATTTCTTGTATTATTAATAGTAGAGTCTGGGGCATGTAATTGATTCACATCAACATTGTTTATAATGCATTGTTATTTTTGTGCAGCGACAGAAAAACATAAAAACTCCCTCGCAGCTTGTTCGTGGCCAAAAGTGGCCACCCCTTGTTTACGTTTATAAAATGCTATAAAATTCATATGTATTAAGAAAAAGTTCCACTTTTTTTGACTTGTTTTTTTTAGATTAGCATCAGTGCTGTTCATCAAGACCAAAATTTCAATCAAAACCATAATTTTAACCCTTTAAATACCAGTTAAATCACATAATTTTAATGATTTACATAGGGATAAAAGTAGGGGTGGGTTTTTATAATCGATTTATCGATTAAAATCGATTCTGGCTTGGATAACGTAAAATCGATTCATTAAAATCCTGAATCGATTTTTTAATATTAATTTATTTTGCCCGAAATGCCAGAATCTCAGGTGAAAGATCACAAAAGTTCAACAACCACCAAACAGCTAAGACAGTAAATGAGAGCAGGTACACGGCTTCTGCACAAAGACGTAAACACACAGCGCGACCCGCGGATCAGAATCAGTGAGATGTCGCCTTTCTCAGCTGACAGTCGGGGCTGAAAGCCGACAGCTCGCTGATTCTGATCCGCGGGTCCGCGCTGTGTGTTTACGCCCTTTTTTTAGCTCCCTAGCTGGGTCTAGAGAGTATTTTAAATTCAGGGAATTTAAAATAGAAAGTAGCTCGTCCACAGAAGGACTGGTAGCTCCCCTTACGATAAGGGTTCAGATCGCGCGAACAGGTGTGAAATGTGTGTTTAGTTAGTTTGTTTTAATCAATTTTAAATCATGCTTTTTATTTGTTTTTGTTTCTAATGTCTCTGTAAAGCACTTTGAATCACCTTGTTGTTGAATTGTGCTATACAAATAAATTTGCCTTGCCTTGCCTTTTTGCGCTGATCATATGGCTGTTAGTTTTATCTCTCTCCAAACAATATTGACCGAACCAGCAGCAAAAGAAGATCCAAACCACGCTTCACATAAACATCGTCATGAATTCCCTCTGACTTTTGCTGACTTTTCAGGATAAAAATCACACTTCATGCACAGCTCTCTCTCTCTCTCTCTCTCTCTCTTTTCTGTATTATTCGCTTGCTTGTTACGCACCAGTCTACTGTTGTTTACAGGCTGTCGGCCGACGTTTTTTTTTTTCCCTTTTACTTACTTCCGAAAAGTAAACCTAATTTCTGCCGTTCAATATTGAACAAATTTAAACTTTTTAAAATTAAGCAAAATGCAAAACGCTTAGCCGTGTCTCTAATAAAACCGCTGTAACTTCAGAGGTAATGTTCATATGTTGATTAATGGTTTTCTTTCGTTTTTGATGTACTGCAGAATATTTTTATAAAATCCAGGCCAGGAAAACCACCTTCATGTTTTTCTGTGTTTTATCTTCAGCTACTTTGACACAAAGGCCTCTGCTGTGACGCTCACACCTTTGATAAAGTCTTGCGTGTGTCAGCTTCCTTTTAATAGATACAAAAATATGTAAATGTACTGATCTGAATTATAATATTTCTGACTGTCAAAATTTCCCAGAATCGAATCAAATCGAATTAAATCGAATCGTGGATCGAATCGATTCGGGACCTTGTGAATCGGAATTGAATCGATTCTAGAAATCAGTGACGATACCCAGCCCTAGATAAAAGCATAAAATCCCAAATGCAAACTGATTTATTTTCTAACCATGACGGAGGTTAGATGTGTAGCAATAATTAAAAGTATCAATGAGTTTTATGCATCTTTGTTTTGTTTTTTTTGCAGTGACAGAAAAACAAAAACACTCCCTCTCAGCTTGTTCGTGGCCAAAAATGGCCATCCCCTGTTTGCGTTTACAAAATACTATAAAATTAATATATATTAAAACATTTTTCTACTTTCATTGACTTGATTTTTTAAATTAGCACCAGTCCTAGTCATGAAAGCCAAAATATAATTCAAATTCAGATATTATACCCTTTGAATATCAGTCAGATTATTACTACGCTCACTGCTCGTCTGTGGGCTTTATTAAATGGAAAACTTCCACAACACTACAACTTTCATGTGTTGAGTTTAGAATGAAAGCAATTTTATCTAAATCGCATGATATAGTACTGCCAATAACAAGGGATCAAAAAAGGTCGTTATAATGGGTTTCAATTGGCCAAAATGGTCACGATAGAGTCAAGAGGAACAATTTGGTGTATAGTGAATATTATTGACATTATTAAGGAGCTGATGTTGAAAATTAAAAAATCTGAAAAAAATACACACCTTTGGGAAGTTTCATTCCATTAACAGAACAAAAATGGTTGAAAAAAGAAAAGTGAACTGGCCACAAATGGCCAGGATAGAGCCCAGAGGGTTAATCATCCAGGTAAGTAAATCCCAAAAGGTTGATTCTGTTCATCTGGACGTAGCGTTTTCAGTGGGAGAAACCTTTCTTCAGTCTCAGCTGACTGCAGGTTTCCCCAATCTTATAAACAGGACCTGTACAGTGAAGAGAGACGTTATATCTCTCTTCACTTACATCCCAGTCACGGAAGCGTTGGAGGTAGTCCTATTCCTCTGCGGGGCAACCTGCATATGGCCAATAAAGCATTCATTCTATTCAATGAACGCTGAGGTAAAAACAGTAACTACTAAACTGAGGACAGGCTATGAAATGGTGACCAAATTATAAAAGCTATGACGAGACTATGGTGTAGGAAAACGGATGACCTGACAATGAAGCACAGAAAACAGAGGACTTAAATACACAGGAGGTAATCAGGGGAAGTGAGAACACATGGGGAAACAACTGACTGAAATTAAACATAATGATGTCACAGGGAAGTGAAGCTAAACACAATGACAAAAACACACCATACCCTTTCAGAATAAAACAGGAAACAGAGTTAAATACAATAATCAACAAAATAAAACAAAAATACACAAAACACTGGGTCTCAGACCCAGTACCGTGACAGTTATCCTACCCAGGAACACCACCAAGTCATTGGTTCAGGTATGCGGATGACACCAGGGTGAAAATCAAATCTCAGGACATACCAAAATTTACGGATCACATTTGGTGGACCAACACATCAAATTCAGTAGGGAGGATATGAAAGTGGCAGGTTAGCCTTCTTAGACTGTGAGATTTCCATCATTAATAGGGGACATCTAAAAGCTGACGTGTACCGTAAACCTACGCATACGGATCAGTATCTCATCATCCACTGGAGCATAAACTGGGTGTCATCAGGACGCTACAACATAGAGCGAACACCATCCCCACTGACACAGCAGCCAGGGAGGCAACCCAGTACCATGTTGTCATGGTACTGGGTCTACGACACAGTGTTTTGTGTGTTCTAGTTTTATTCTTTGATTATTGTTATTTTCTCAGTTTTTCTTGGTTTATTTTGAAAGAGTCTTGAGTAGGGATGGGTACCGGTGTCCAGTGCCTTGATGGCACCGGTTCTGACATAAACGGTAGTAACCAGACGGAAAAGCAGCGCACATTTCGGTGCTTTATTTCGGTGCTTTTTTTTCCTGAGCTGTGATACACTTTAGATTCTAGCCAATCATTTTACGTTTCCGAGGATAGTAGGCGGGTCCAGGTACGTACGTTCTTTTAGAGCAGAGCTACAGATTAAAAATGCCCAAGGCGAAGCGGTCAAAAGTCTGGCTGTACTTCACAGCAAAAGATGCAAACTCAGCAGCCTGCAACAAGTGCTTTAAGCTGATACTGTGATACTGTCAAAGGAGGTAACACCAAGAATCTGATGAAACACCTGGAGACGCATAGCGTTTTTTTTAAAAGCCGAAAAATGCGCCGTATTTGATAGCTTGCTGCGAGACCTCACACCGAGCACATCTACTGCGGGTGTGGTGCCTGTTATGCAACATCCCCCAAAAACACGAAGAGGAGAGTCCTGGCCCCTAGCCCTGCCAGTGTAGCAGAAATGATGAGGATGATGATGCAGCAGCAGCCGTTCTTCTCTGCGTGAGTAGCTTAATGTTGTTCGTGTGTAATTTACGTTGAGTAGGCTAACCACGTTATTACATTAATGCATGTAAGGTGAACTAGCAAACATCATCATAGCTACATGCTGCTGTCTTCTTGTTTGATGGCAGATACTCCCTTCACCCTGGCCAAAAAAGCTAAAATGACCAAAGAAAAAGCGGAAAACAGTTAAACATGAGAGGTTTTTGGACAAAGTTTGTGTTTTTTCCATTGTTTAAGCACTGCTTCCAGCCAAGAGTGATACCATATATGCCCCATAGCTGCAGAAAAGGCTAACATTGTTATATTTTTACAAAAAACAGCTGAACATGAGAGGTTTTTGGACAAAGTTTGTGTTCTCCATTCGTTAAGCACCGGTTTGAGCACCGTTTAAGCACCGGCACCGTTTCAAAAGTACCGGTTTGGCACCGGTATCGGATAAAACCTAAACGATACCCATCCCTAGTCTTGAGTGTCTTTTTCAATGTGTTTAGTTTCTCTTTCCCTGTGGTGTCATTATGTTCATTTGTGTCATTGTTTTGTGGACAATGTTTTCACCACCCAGAGAGGAGATTACAAAGGCCTCTCCCTCCCCCACCTTGGTGCCTCTGATCACATCACTGTTGTGCTAATGCCAGCATACAGGCCCCTGGTCAAAGTCACCAAACCAGTTCGTAAGCAGGTACGTGTGTGGCCAGAAGGGTCCTCAGAGGCACTGCAAGACTGCTTTTCCACTACAGACTGGGAGATCTTTAAACAGTCTGCGACACACAACAACACCACAGACTTTCAGGAATATACAGAAACTGTCACTGCCTACATCCCAAAATGCATCGATGATGTCACCTAGACCAGGACTATTACCAATCAGAAACCATGGCTCACAGGTGAGTTCTAAAGGCTCCTAAAGTTGAGAAATGCAGCCTTCAGAGCTGGGGATTAGGTGAGCCTAAGAACAGCAAGGACAAACCTGTCACGTGCCATCAGAGGCAATACAAACCATCACAGACTACAAGCCCACTCTGCAAACCGTGGCGACATAATCCCCAGACAGTGTGTGGAGATCCCTTGCCAAAATCAATACATGCAAAGCTCCAGGTCCTGATAATATCCTTGGACGAGCTATGCTGTGGAACTCACAAATGCCTTCACAGACATCTTTGACACATCATTAGGGTCAGGCTGTCGTTCCCACATGCACTGAAGCCTCCACCATCATTAGTGTACCAAAGAAGTCATCTATCTCCTGCTTTAAGGACTACCGTCCGGTTGCACTCACCTCCATCATTATGAATTGCTTTGAACAGTTAGTCATGCATCAAATCAAATTATCTCTTTCCCCCAACCTGGATACCAGTCAAAACGCTCAACCGATGATACAATTTCAACTGCCCTTCACTCAGCCCTCACACATCTGGACACTAGAGACTCATATGTTAGAATGCTGTTCATAGACTTCAGTTCAGCATTCAACACCATCATTACCTAGTAACTCATTCACAAACTGGATCTGCTGGGGATCAGCACCCCACTGTGTAACTGGATGCTGGATTTCCTGACAGGAAGACAGCAGACAGTACGGGTCGGCAGCAACACCTCCAGCCCAAGAACACTGAATACGGGGACTCCCCAAGGATGTGTGTTGAGCCCCCTTCTCTTTACTCTGCTTACCCACGACTGCACACCATCACACAGCTCCAACCTTTTCATCAAGTTTGCAGACGAAACAACTGTGGTAGGTCACGTCAGCAACAATGATGAGGCCTACTACAGGAATGAAGCTAAACATCTGGCCAAGTGGTGCAGCAACAACAACCTGCTGGTTGACTTCTGATGACCTCTAGAAATTTTTATTATTATCTTTAAAATGATATCAGCACAAACGAAAATTTTTGCAACACCAACCAGCACAAATGTAGCACAAATGTTTGACATCAATTTTGTTGGATTTAATTAATGTGGGGGGGGCTGCTTGACCTCCGATGACCTCTAGAAATTTTCTTTAATATCTTTAAAATGATAGTGGCACAAACAAAATGTTTTGCAGCACAAACCAGCACAAATGTAGCACAAACGTTTGATACCACTTTTGTTGGATTTGGAAAAAAAGCGGCCTCATACGGCGTGCGGCGCGCGGTGAGAGATGCCAAACGCCGGTACCGGGAACGTGTGGAGTCCCGCTTCCACCAGGGCGACACACGGAGTATGTGGCACGGACTACGCACCATTACGGACTACAAAGCCAGGGACACTGCGCCGATCAACGCCGACTCTGCATTCACCAACGAGCTGAATCGGTTCTACGCCCGTTTCAAGGTTAGCCAGGCGGCTAATGCTATCTACCGCCTGACTACCGAGGACAGTGACGTCATCAGCGAGAGACCGGTGACCAGCATCGCGGAGCATGACGTCCGAGCGGCACTGAGGAGAGTGAACACAAGGAAAGCGGCGGGGCCAGACGGCATCACCGGCCGTCTGCTGCGCTGCTGTGCTGACCAGCTAGCAGGTGTGTTCACTTACATCTTCAACGAGTCCCTGGCGAAGTCTGTGGTCCCCACATGCTTCAAAAGATCCACCATCATCCCTGTGCCCAAGAACAGCAAACCCTCATCCCTGAACGATTACCGGCCAGTTGCACTGACCTCGGTAGTAATGAAGGTGTTTAAGATAAGATAAGATAGAACTTTATTAATCCCTCGGGTGGGTTCCTCTGGGAAATTCGACTTCCAAAAAGCACAGCAACGACCGAAGTTACAGTTACAGAATTGTTATATATATATATATATATATATATATATATATATATATATACACACACACACACACACATATATATAAATACAGAGACAAATATAAATAAAATATACAAAGGGGATAAATAGAATAAATAGGAATAAAAAATAAAAATACAAGTGAATTGCACATTTCAAGTATTGAGTCTATTGCACTGTTGACTATTTACAAAAAGTATTGCACAAGGTATTGCACAGTGAGGTGAAGAGGCACTACAGCTTAGTTGTTCCCCCCTCCTTTGTCCCCCTGTCTCCCCTCCCTCTCCCCTTCAGAGAGGAGTTAAACAGTCTGATGGCGTGTGGGACAAAGGAGTTTTTAAGTCTGTTAGTTCTTGTCTTGGGGAGAAGCAACCTGTCACTGAACAGACTCTTCTGGTTGTTAATGGCCGTGTGCAGAGGATGCCCAGCATTGTTCATAATGTCCATCAGTTTCTTTAATGTCCTTTTCTCTGCCACTGTCACCAGAGTGTCCAGCTTCATGCCGACCACAGAGCTAGCCTTCCTGATCAGTTTCTCCAGCCTGGATGAGTCCCTCTTTGCTGTGCTGCTCCCCCAGCACACCACAGCATAGAAAAGTACTCCAGCAACCACCGACTGGTAAAACATCCTCAGGAGCTTCCTGCAGATGTTAAAAGACCTCAGCCTCCTGAGGAAGTACAGTCGGCTTTGGGCTTTTTTATACAGGTGCTCTGTGTTGCATGACCAGTCCAGTTTATTGTCCACCCACAGCCCGAGGTACTTGTACTTGTTGACCACCTCCACCTCCTCCCCCTCTATCTGAACCGGCAGTGGACCTTCTCTGGACCTCCCGAAGTCCACAACCAGTTCCTTAGTCTTTGAGGTGTTGAGTTGCAGGTGGTTTGTGTGACTCCATGCGACAAAGTTCCTCACCAGACTTCTGTACTCCTCTTCCTGATCATCCCAGATACACCCCATGATGGCCGTGTCATCTGCAAACTTCTGAATATGGCATAATTCAGAGTTGTAGCAGAAGTCAGAGGTGTACAGGGTGAAGAGAAGGGGGGACAGCACAGTTCCCTGTGGTGCTCCTGTGCTGCTGACCACTGTGTCAGACGTGATGTCCTTCAGCCTGACGTACTGTGGTCTGTCGGTGAGGTAGTCGGAGATCCAAGCCACCAGGCAGGGGTCCACCTCCATCCTGTTCAGTTTTTCCTGAAGCATACAGGGCCGGATGGTATTAAAGGCACTGGAAAAGTCAAGAAACAGTATCCTGACCGTGCCTTTTCCCTCATCCAGGTGTGAGTGGGCTCTGTGTAGGAGGTACAGGATGGCATCCTCCACTCTGACATCTGCCTTGTATGCAAACTGTAGTGGGTCCTGGGCATGTTGTACCTGTGGTCGGAGGAAGTTGAGGAAGAGCCGCTCTAGAGTCTTCATAAGATGTGACGTCAGTGCCACCGGTCGGAAGTCATTCAGCTCATTGGGCCGGTTCTTTTTGGGGACCGGGACGATGCAGGATGTCTTCCATAGGGCGGGCACTCTCCCCAGTCGCAGACTGAGGTTGAAGACTCGTTGTAGCGGCTCCCCAAGTTCAGCAGCACATGCCTTAAGCATCCTAGGACACACCTTGTCTGGGCCTGCTGCCTTTCTGGGGCGAAGCTTCCTCAGAATAGAATTAAATGAGATAATTGATAAAAAACACAAAATTCTTAGTACAAAGACTACGCCTACAAAATTATGAACATGGTAATAAATCCGGACAATTTCTAGCAAACCAGCTAAAAATAAATAAAGAAAAAACAACTATATGTGCTGTTCAAGATTAATCTGGGAACACATTATATGAACCGATACAAATAAACAACATTTTCAGGGATTTCTATAAAACGTTGTATTCACCACAAATAAACCCATCTAAAAAAGAAATTGATCAGTTTTTGGACAACATAACTCTTCCAAAATTATTAGACACTCAAGCAATGGCACTGGATTCGCCACTGACACCAGGTGAACTCCAGGAAGCCCTGATAAGTATGCCCAATAATAAGGCTCCAGGTCCAGACGGCTTTCCTGCAGAATTCTACAAAGAATTCTGGTCGATTCTAGCACCAGTTTTCTACAGAGCGTTGTTGGAAATCAAAGAAAAGGGCAGACTTCCATCAAATATGAATTCTGCAAACATTAATCTCCTGCTAAAACCAGGCAAAGACCCTGTATATCCCTCAAGCTATCGTCCAATATCCCTTATAAACGTAGACCTTAAAATAATCTGCAAAGCTCTCTCAAAGAGACTGGAGAAAATAACCCCCCTCTTAATTCATCCTGACCAAACTGGTTTCATAAAAGGTAGGCACTCATCAACAAATACACGTAGATTACTTAATTTGATAGACTACTCATACAGTAAAAACCTAGAAACTACAATATTCTCTTTAGACGCAGAAAAAGCATTCGACAGAGTTAACTGGAAATTTCTATTTGCAACTTTACACAAATTTGGTTTTGGATCCTCTTTCATAAACTGGTTAAAAATATTATATAATTCCCCAACAGCTTGTGTTAGAACAAATGACCAAACATCCTCCAGCTTCTGCCTCCTGAGGGGACCATGTGGATTCATGGATTTTTTTTTCACATTCTGTCTCTCACAGTTGAAGTGTACCTCTGGTGCAAATTACTGACCTCTGTCATCATTTTAAGTGGGGGAACTTGCACAATCGGTGGCTGACTAAATACTTTTTTGCCCCACTGTATTAAGATGAATGTGGTGAATGGATGTTTCATTTTTCTCATTTTAGCACCTTTTCTTACCTTAGTTTTTAAATTTTTAAACTTTTCTTCCCCTCACTTATGTGCCATGGCTGTCCCAATGATCCTTTTCTGCAGGATAAAATCTGAAAGTGTCTAACTACAAAGGACATCTATGCATGTATAATATCTACTTAATTGGCTTAGCACACTGTATACACACACACTGTGTATTGGACCAGTGATTATTTATTGTGGTCTGTTAATGAGGAATTCAGTGATAAATGTATTCATTGTGATAATGAAACAAAAGCTGTCGTCAATATTGGCCACTGAATGGACTGCTTTAAAAGGAGCAGGTTTTTTGTTTGTTTGTTTTTGTTTTGCACAATTCAGCTTTTAAATTAGCACCAACATTGATACATGATATGTTTATATGGTCTAAAAGTGACTGATTCTTAAATAAAGTCTACATTTCTGGGAGTTTTTGAACTGGCTGCAAGCATTTGTGCCATTTTACAGAAGCTCTGATGGTAAGTACAGGTAAGAAGTGACTACAATCCTTTAGGGTTCTCATTTATTACACTTTATTACACAAGAAAACATTGGACGCAGAGGTTACATTTTACTTTTTACTACAGAATTTGTAGTAGCACAAACCTCGAATACAGGAGGAACAATGTGGTTTTCGTCCTGGTCGTGGAACACTGGACCAGCTCTCAAGGATACTTGAGGGTGCATGGCAGTTTGCCCAACCAGTCTACATGCGCTTTGTGGACTTGGAGAAGGCATTCGACTGTGTCCCTCGGGAGGTCCAGTGGGGGGTGCTCCAGGACTATGAGGTGCCTGGCCCATTGCTTCGGGCCATTCAGTCATTATATGACCGTTGCAAGAGCTTGGGCCGCATAGCCGGCAATAAGTCAGACTTGTTCCTGGTGGGTGATGGGCTCCGCCAGGGCTGCCCTTTGTCACCAATTCTGTTCATAATTTTTATGGACAGAATTTCTAGGTGTAGCCAAGTGGCTGAAAGCTATCACTTCAGTGGTCTCAGGATCTCATCTCTGCTTTTTGCAGATGATGTGGTTCTGTTGGCTTCATCAGGTGATGGCCTCCAGCTTGCCTTGGAACAGTTCGCAGCTGAGTGTGAAGCGGTGGGAACCAGAATCAGCACCTCCAAATCTGAGGCCATGGTCCTCAGCCGGAAAAGGGTAGAGTGCCCACTTCAGGTCGGGGATGAGTTCCTGCCCCAAGTGGAGGAGTTCAAGTATCTCGGGGTCTTGTTCACAAGTGATGGGAGAAGGGAGCAGAAGATCGACGGACGGATTGGTGCAGTGGCTGCAGTGATGCGGATACCGTACCGGTCTGTTGTGGTGAAGAGAGAGCTGAGTGTAAAAGTGAAGCTCTCAATTTACTGGTCAAATACAAGCGGCGGAAATCGGCTTCCTTCGAAGGGTGGCTGGCCTCTCCCTTAGAGATAGGGTGAGAAGTTCGGCCATTTGGGAGGGGCTCAGAGTAGAGCCACTGCTCCTCCACATTGAAAGGAGCCAGTTGAGGTGGTTCGGGCATCTGACAAGGAAGCCTCCTGGGCGCCTCCTGGGTGAGGTTTTCCGGGCATTTTCCGGGCATGTCCGGATGTCCGGAAAACCTCACCCGGGAGGGAGCAGGCCCTGGGGCAGACCCAGGACACGCTGGAGAGATTATATCTCTCGGCTGGCCTGGGAACACATTGGTGTTCCCCCGGATAAGCTGGAGGAGGTGGATGGGGAGAGGAAGGTCTGGGCTTCTCTGCTTGGGCTGCTGCCCCCACGACCCGGCCCCAGATAAGCGGAAGAAAATGGATGGATGGATGGACTACAGAGTTTAACTTATCTGAAACCATTAAGACAGGAAACATGAGCTCAAATGTAAAATCCTACATGTTAATTTATAACCTGGAGCAAATGGCAGCTTTAATTTGAGATAAGAAGGCTTCTGTGTTTGACTATGTTATAACAGTATCACAAAGTTGCAAAAAAAAGCTGCAAAACTGCAGATTTGTCAGCTGCACATTCACGATCCATGAACCTCCTGCTAAACCACATCCCAAAGATGCTCTAATAGACTGAAATCTGGTGAATGTGGAAGTCATTTATGTTCAAGAAAGCAGTTTGAGATCATTTGAGCTTTGTCATGTGTTGCATTGTCCAACTGGAAGCAACAGAAGATAGGTACACTGTGATCTTGAGGGGCTCGACATGGTCAGCAATAATACTTGGGAAGGCTGTGATGTTTAAACAATGCTCAGCTGGTATTAATGATCCCAAAGTGTGCCAAGAAAATATCCCACACATTATTACACCACTATCAGCCTGAGCTGATCAGGATGGTTCTGTACTTTATGTTGTTTGCACCAAAATCTGACCCAATACCACAAATGGAGACTCATCAGACAAGGCGATACTTTTCCAGTCTTGTATTGTCCAATTTTGGTGAGCCTGCACAAATTATAGCCTCAGGTTTCTGTTCTTAGCTGACACAAGTGGCACCCGGATAGGTCTGTGTTTGGTGTCTGAAAACAGCTGCATTTTTCCTGAGTACAAAAACAAAACAAGAAGCAACAATTGTGTCCCTTTGAGCAATATGGCTCATTTGAAAGAACCAAATTTAGTATTGCGGTCTAGACAACCCAAAATGGGATGTCCCCATATGTGGATGCCAGGTCCTAGGAGGTTAAAATTTATGACGACTCAAAATTGAAACCTGACAAATTAAAACCCTGAATCATCATCACTAGTGTGAACTAAAGGGTGTCATCTTTTTTCTTTTCAATCCATTAACTGCCACATTTTGTAGACTGAGCAAGAAAAGAAGTAAGCTCTTCATGGTGACCCCAGAAAATTTCTTGTATGACTTTCTAGCATACAGCTGACACTGTTGGACATCTTACGGAGTCCCGCCACAAGGAGGCACTACAGGCTTTCAAACCAACTGTTTCTGTTTCCAAAGCGGCGCAAACCATCACCACCGACCATGGTATTCTAGCCTATGGATGTATGTTTGTGTTGATACATAACTTAAAGCCACCGCTGTGAAGGCATCACATTACAGGGGTTGAAAAAAAAAAAACCCTTTGCACTGACTATAGAAGTACTACAACCCGGCCTTTAAAAAAACAAACATTTTTTGCAGTCCTATATTTGAGAAATGTTGGTCTTTATCTGCTAGAATAAGGATTCGGGCAAACACTTTTGATTGTTTGTTTTTAATCAAATATGTTTTATTATTGATATTGAAATGGGTGTTAATCAGGTTGGTACAATTATTGTTGGGTTATTTCTTAGTTACACCGTAGCAATGTTACAATAATTAAAAGCTACACTTCAACTGTGGTGTGTCAAACAGCCCACTATGACCTTAAGTGGGTCGCACCAGTCAGTCAGTCAAAGTCAAATTTATTTATATAGCACGTTACAACAAACAACAAATGTTGATCAAGGTGCTGTACAATTAAGATAATCAAAAGCAATAAAACATGATAAACAGACATGATAAAAGTTAAGGAAACAATCATAAAATAAGAAGATTTGAGCAAGAAGTAAGATAAATAAAAGTAAAACAAACTCATTCTGATTTAAAAACCATGGCGTAAAAGTGTGTTTTCAGACGGGGTTTTAAAAGTGTCCCGTGTTGGGGAGGTCCTGATGTGAAGGGCCAGTTCGGTTCACAATTTAGGAGCAGTTACAGCAAAGGCCCGAACTCCTCTGTGCTTTAATCTGGATCTCGGGACAACCAGGAGCAGACCTCAGTGATCCGCAGACCTCAGTGATCTTCAGCCTCAGTAAAGATTTTTATACTGACTGAAGATCACTGGGATCTTCAGTCAGTATAAATAAGTTACATGTTTAACTGTTTTTCCACAGGACAAAGAAAAAGCTGCTGCAACAAAGAAAGACATCTGTCAGCACAACTCTTTGGTCTTAAATTGTAAGAAATAAACGTGTAAAATTACAGAAAAAATTCTGGTAGCTCAGACTGTCCAGTTTATAACTGCTCCTGAAGGTAATTCTTTTTGATGTTTGGAGTAGAATAAAGGGCCATGCTCCAACTTATGTTTAACCAGTATTTTAATCTTCTTTTCACCAGCAAACACCGTGAAAATATACGGTGAAATAAGAAATGAAAACACGGATATTATGTCAGCAAAATAAAATTACAACATAAAATGTACACAAAGTAAAATATACAAACGTACTGTGTGCGCCTTTCTTTTTTTTTTTTTTTTGTTTTTTTTTTTTGTTTGTTTTTTTGCCTGTCCCGTTTGGCTCTTTTGCCATCAGAATTGTTGTCTAAAGGCAAAGAAAGATGCCCAACGGATTTACTTTACCAAATTGACCATCCCAGCCTTGCCGTAATGGTCCATTTGATTCACCTTTTATTGTTTATTTTATTTTCACTTACTGAATACGGGACAGACTTGACTGGGGGAAAGAAGGGGAGAAAGAAAGAGGGAAAGAGAAACAGCTGAGAAGAGGGACGGGGGAGAAGGGCAAAAGACAAAAACCAACAGAACGGGCAGAGAAAAAAAATGCATATATCAATCACCTGGATCACCTGCTGAGAAAGAAAAAAGAAAACAAGCAGAAGAGAACAAGAGTAACAGAATAAACAACATCACAATGATATATGGGAATATGACAGTAAATACTAAATATTAAACATTATTGTGCAGCACATAAGATCAACAGAACACAGTGTGCTTTGAGGTAGGAGCTAAAAAGGGTGTAGTTTGTGGGTGTGATCACCCGTGTGTACACCTGTGAGCATGGACGCGCTTGTTTTTTGTTTTTTAAAAGGTTCCTTCATGTAATGATCTGCTAGAGGGTGTGGGGGGGCCACAGCCCCGTCCTCCAGGGCATGAAGCAGGTATGGAGGAGATCAAAACTCCAGACATCCAGAGGCCCCCAGAACACAAGAGACCAAGGAAGACCAACAGAGGGGCACCCGCGCCACTGTCCCAGAAAGAGCTGAGGAGAGTCCCAGATGAGGGCTCACTCAGCAGCCGCGGAGCAGAAGCCAGGGGGGGTTGCAGTGACGCGCCCGTGAGCTCCGCCGGCAGCCAGCCGCGCCTGAGTGACCGAGCCCCAGGCCGAGAGGCCGGGGGCACCCCACCTCCGAAGTGGCCCGAGCGAGCCCCAGGCTCCAGGCCCCGATAAGCGGCCGCCAAGGAGTGAGCCGGTGTGTACCTGGACGCCCATCCCCGGACACAAAGAACCACCAACGCACCGATGTCTGAGGGGGTCCGCCACTGGCAGGGGAAGTGGTGGTAGGGGGAGATAGGCCTCCAAACCTTGGAGGGCCTGAGATGTCCCCAGAGAGGTGGCGCCTGACACCCAACCTGACATATAGACACAGACATACAGGCACACACAGATACAAACATCCATTCCCACCCTCATGCTCTCATATGCACTTACTCCACACTCAACCAACGTGGAGACAGACATAAAGAGACGCTGTACACACGATCACACTCCCCAAGCGTACTCTACAAACCGGGTCTAGGTACCCTTGCCCCTGGAGGGGGGAACTGCACCCAGACCCAGGTGGTGTTACCCTTTTCCCTGCGGTGGGGGGAGGCAGACCGCCCCGACTCCGCAGCAGCAGGAAGGCCCCACACTCCAGACCGCAGTCGGACGGCCAACTCCTCCTCTTAGCCCCCCCGCTCCAGCAGGTCGCAGAGAATGGGGGTGAGAGAAGACTCCAAACCTCCCTCCACCCGCTCATTGTAGTGTTGATGCATGTGTGTTCTAAGGTGCATTTAAAACCCAGGAGGGCATGGAGCTACCTGCCAGAGAGCAGCAGGTAAGCGCATGGTCCCTCCTGCTAGCCCTCAATGTCTACGTGTGTGCGCCTTTCTACCAAACATCCATGGGCACTTTCAGTCCACAATATCGGTACACGGCCAGCTTGCTCTTTCTGGCTCAAGTCCTCTGTCTCTGGCGGAATATCCGCTTAATTGAACATCCGCCAAAAGCATGCACACCACAAGCACTCTCAACTCTCAAGTCCACCAGTAGGTGGCAACAACACAACATGCAACCAGATAAAACACCCAACTTTGAACATTGCAGTCACATAATAATTACATTTCAAATCGACAGCTACACAGTTAATTTCTTTCTTGTTCTTTTTAAACACTAGTCGAAAAAACAAACAAAAAACACCCCTTTCATATATTTTATTTACTTCATCTATTTTTAGTTTTTTTTGTTTGTTTGTTTTTTATTGTTTTTTGTCAGCTTTTCAGCTCCACTTTTTCGCCACTTCTTCCACACTAAAACTTTTTGACAAACTGCATGAGGACAGTGAAGGCATAGAAGGGGCCGGTCGCATTAAGATATTTGATTGGCCAATCCAGTGTCAGTAATGAAGATAAATGGGCTGTTGTATGCATGTACAGCTATGCTGTCGAGCAGAAGGCAAGAAGCAGAAGAAGAGACGGGGAGCAGCAGAGATGGCGGATGGTGGCAGGCGGCGGCGGCCACAAGAGGTGGCGGCGTTGGTGCGGTTTGGTGCAGCAGTGCGTGGCGACGGCATACGACGACCAGTGAGCGGAGAGGCAGAGGGCGCTGTGCTGCTGCTGAAGTAGCTTGATGCCAGACGACACTACAGTGGGGAATTGGTGGGCAGCGGGACAGCGCCCTACCTCCTGCGGCGAGACCACAGTGCTGGCGTGACACAGAAAGGTGGCGGGCGGAGTTGAGAGCTCTGCCCATCCGGGGTAAGTCCCGAAACGTATTGCGCTGCAATAATCCGGTCCACTCGAAGGAACAGTGACTGTCGCTGGCCCCTCTCTTTTCCAGTACTCCGGAGCGGAGAGACTGACAGGACGGCCAGGGACGCCGTCGGGTTTTCCTTGCCCCGCTCCGATTGACTGTTAAATGTCTCCTGACATTTCTGTCTGCATCATCTATTCAACCATAGCTTTAACACACTCCCACAGCCCATGGTCTCCAGAAGCCATTACAGTCAATAACTTGAGCAGTAATCACTGTACAGTTCCTTTGAACCAAAGTTGGCTGACCTAAAGTGTCATAGCTCAGTGCAGTTGGTTGCTGTCTTTGTCTTTGAGGTCGCTGCCTCACAGAGTCAGTCTCACCACCAGTTGCAGCTAGAATGTCAGTCATAGCATCACAACTCAGTGGCCTGTCAATGTCAGGGTCAGGGCCTTGGATCTGCCCAGGCACAGTCTCTTCGCTCTGTAGTGGCACATCCTCTTCTTGACAGCGGAGAGGTTGAGGTTGGAAGGACTCTGCCAAAGGGTTAACCGGAGTCTGCCTCTGTCGTCTCCCTGGAACCAGCCTGAGGTACCACTGGTAGGTGCCATGGTGTGTTCATCTGATGTGTCGCCATTCCCTGGCTGCTGCTGTCTACGTGGAGGTTTGAACTTCTTCCGTGTCACAGTCGGAGAGTCTTTTTGGGGCTGAATAGTAGGGCTGCCACGATTAGTCGACTAGTCACGATTACGTCGACTATCAAAATCATCGACGACTGATTTAATAGTCGACGCGTCATTTGAAAGATCACAAAAGACGCAGGAATAAGTAGTAGGATTTAAGAGCTCAGTTTACAACCAGTTAGTTTTAATATTACTCTTATTATTCTTTCTGGGTCACAAAATAAACGTTTAACATATTTTCAGGCGAGAATGTAGCTGTGGAAACCTCAAATATCTGCTCAGTTTATCAAGACACCACATATTTTCAAAAGCGCTCCGACGTTTCCGGAGACGTCTGTTACCCACTGGCTCGATAGCTAGCCGGGGGCAAGGTCACTAGAGCCGTGAGAACACCGGAGTCCCGGCAAATCATTTTCAAACCCACCGCCGTCTTTCGCTACTCAGGTTAAATATATATAAGTCACTTAGATAACTTAGAAATGTTATTGTTTGGCTTTTTTTTAGTATTTTATTTGTTCCTGAGTAAATCGGTTTGGCTGAGATTAAAGTTATAGTTTTTGCACAGCTGAATAAACGTCAAGCAGACAGCTGATTATCAGAAGTGTGAGATGCTCGAGAATTTACTCTGGTGTCCTGTTATATTTTAGATAGCAAGGAGTTTATTAAACTTCACCGAAACAATCTGCAAATTTCATTAAAATTTAATAAACTATCATCTTGTCTTTATTTTTAGTTAGCACCTTAAACACTTAAAGCTGTAAGCTAATGATAGTTATATAAGAGCAGATGCTGCTGGTGCAATAAGCTGTACGTTTTACGTCCAATGGATGATGATCTGATTAGTCGACCAATCGCAAAAATAATCGGTGACTAGTCGACTATCAAAATAATCGTTTGTGGCAGCCCTACTGAATAGTCTATGTTGATGGCAGGAAGTCACAGGGCAGTAGGAGATTTCTGTGCACCACTTTATCTCTGCCTTGGCCATTTTCAGGGCTGATCAGATACACTGGACTGTCATCTACTTTCCTCTCCTTCACTTGGTTCTCCCAAAAGGACTGGATCTTTGCGGGTCCACCTCTAGGAGTGAGATTTCAGAGGAGCACTCCATCCCCAGGCTGAAGATCCTTCCCTTTAACTTTCTTGTCATAGTATGCTTTGCCTCGAGCAGCTTCCTTGGTCACAGTTTGAGAAGCCACTGTGTACGCCTCCTGCATTCTCTTTTTCCAGCAGCTAACATTGTCATCATAGTCCACATGAGCTTCATCACTTTTCAGGTCGAAGAGCAAGTCGATGGGCAGGTGTAGGGAATGTCCGAAGATGAGGTAATATGGAGCGTAGCCTGTTGCGTCATTCTTCGTACAGTTGTACGCGTGGACGACTTTAGCTAGCGACTCTTCCCAATCATTCTTCTCCTTGTCCTCCAGGGTCCGCAACATGGACAGCAGGGTGTGGTTGAATCTCTCCACCTGTCCATTACCCTGCGGGTGGTAGGGTGTTGTGTGGGAGCCCTGGATACCTGAGAGTTCTTTCAATCTTGCCATGAGTTTGTTTTCAAACTCCTTGCCCATGTCGTGGTGTAGTCTGGTCAGGAAGCCAAACTTGAGTGCAAAGTCATTGAAGAGCTTGTCAGCGACTGTTTTAGCTGCTTTGTTCTTCGTTGCATAGGCTTGGGCAAACCTCGTGAAGTGATCCATGACAACAAGTATATACTCGTAGCCCTGCTTACACTTTTCCAGGTGAAGAAAGTCTATGGACACCAGCTGGAATGGGTAAGTGGACTGGATCGGGGACAGAGGTGCACGGGTCTGCTTACTCGGTTTCTTCTTCTTAAAACACTCACATTCTTCTGTAACAAAGTGTTCAACCTCTTTCGCCATCTGCGGCCAGTAGAACCTGTCTCGAATCAGGTCGAGCGTCCTTTCCACCCCTAAGTGGCCCATGTCTTGGTGGAGTTCTTTAAAAACCAGGGGACGATAGGCTTTAGGGACCAGTAGCTGCTCTCGGCGTGATGTTTGGCAACGCAAGACACCATTTTGGTCGACGTGAAGCTTCAACCACTGCTTGAGTAGTCCAGCTACTGCAGGATGCTCTGACTTCACCTCAGTTCTACTCGGTCTTCTACCCAGCGACTTATACCAGAGCACCCTTGCCAGAACTTCAGCTGCTTCCTGGGCTCTGTAAATCTGGTCTGGTGTAAAAGACTGAGTAGTGTCAGAATCTTTGATTAACTTCAGAGCACTCACCTGGATAACTCCAACGCTTTGGCAAGGGTCTCTCTCCTCGACCGTTACAGACTCCATTGATGCGCTTATGGCTTCCTGTCCAACTTCAGCTGTACAGCTCTTCATGTAGCTGTCAAAGTCCAGCGGCATTCGCGACAGCCCATCAGCATCTGCGTTGGTCTTGCCTGGACGGTAGCGGATGGTGAAGTTGTAGCTGGCCAGCTCCGCGACCCATCTGTGACCTGTGGGTTAAGCTTTGCAATAGTAGGCACATATGTTAGTGGGTTATTATCAGTGTACACCACAAACGATGGGGCATGGCACAGATAATCCTGGAAACGTTCACAAATCGCCCACTTCATAGCCAAAAACTCTAATTTGCCAGAGTGCAGGTGGTACTTTTTCTCTGCTGGACTCAGGGTGCGTGAGCCATATGCTATGACTCTCATCTTGCCTTGCTGCCGCTGATACAAAACAGCACCTAGCCCAACCTGTGATGCAACACAATGTAGCACAAAAGGCTCTGTGAAGTCGGAGCACCTGAGAATGGGGGGTCTTGTAAGTGCATCTACAAGCTGGTTCAATGTCTCTTGGTGGGAGGTCGTCCACTGAATGGGCGCCCGTGATGGTAAGTGCCCTTTACTTTTCTTCACTTCCTTTTTGGACTTGTCGACTGAGACTGGAGCAGAGTTCTCAGAAGATGGAGGGCTGAGCAGGCTGTAGAGTGGATGGGCTACACGGGAGAAGTTGGGGATGAACCGCCTGTAATAAGAGAGGAAACCAAGAATTTGACGTACCTCTCCGACGGTTGCAGGTGTCTTTTCCTTTAAAGCCATCACCGGGGCCAACTCTCCCGGGTCTATTGTGTAGCCTTCACCTGTTACCAGCTTTCCCAGAAACTTGACACTTCGCCTGAACTGTATTCATATGCACCACATCTATAAACTGCTTAAATCACAAAAATACATTTTACTATACACATGAATAACATAGTGAACTCTGATTATTGTTTTATATTGTTTTTACTACTGTTTTAATCTATTTATGAACCTGTCTTCTTAACTGTATTTTTCAAACTAGATCTCTTTCAAATAAATGTTTTTTTTTAACACATTTCTACAGCATTCACTCTTCATGAACTAAACATAAAGCAGTTCACATTTTCTCTTATTGTGCAAAATATATATCTTGTGGCTTTAACCCAAAAATACCTG
This sequence comes from Rhamphochromis sp. 'chilingali', assembly GCF_963969265.1. Classification (NCBI taxonomy): domain Eukaryota; kingdom Metazoa; phylum Chordata; class Actinopteri; order Cichliformes; family Cichlidae; genus Rhamphochromis; species Rhamphochromis sp. 'chilingali'. The sequence goes on along the minus strand of NC_137942.1, from coordinate 34,129,387 downwards.
CACCGGGTTCACAGAGTTTCTGTACTGTCTAACACTTGGATAGGCACAGGCTAACAACGGGATCGACTTGGAAATTAGCTCTCTAGCTTAACATTCGGCACAAAGAAGACATTTATCATTAATCGCCATTGCTGTCTGTCACATTTAGAACCTCTGTTTTATATTATCAACCACCCAGCTTACCTGTAAAAACAGAAAAATATGACAATCAGTTCTCTTTGGCGCGCGGGCCGCATGCTGCCTCTTCTTCTTCAGACAAGTTTAACGGCAGCTTGCATCCAAAACTGTTTCATTACTGCCATCTCCTGGCTGTTAACCGTCTGTCACTCCTGAACCCTCAGATCCTCTTGATGAGACCAGTACTTCTCAAAAAACGAAAAACCACCACTTTCCCTTCGCCATGACTTAACTTTTTAACCACTTGTTCAAACGTAAGTTCCCTTCCACCACTCAGTTCACCCCACATCACCCTCCTGTGACTTACATACTTCCTACAACTAAGGAGTACATGCTCAACCGTCTCCATATCAGTGCACCCATCACACAACCCAGTCGAATGTTTCCCTATCCGAAAAAGAGTACCATTTAAAAAGCAGTGGCCCGTTCATATTCGACTGATAACAACCTCCTCGCGTCTCTGCAATCCGCTACTCCTCTTAGCTTCTATTGTGTTTTGCACCCTATATAAATGTCTCCCTTTTGTTTCATTATCCCATGCCATTTGCCACAAGTTCCGACTTTCTGCCCAAACTACACTTTTCCCTTCAGATCTTGACAATGGTAACTGTACATCTATGTCGACTCTTTTAACAGCCGCTTTGGCCAACCTATCCGCTCTTTCATTACCCAAGATACCCACATGAGCCGGAGTCCGCATCATTACCACATGTTTATTTTGGTCAGACAGTCTATGATGAGCAAAAAGAATGTCATACAGAATTTGCTGATGGGTAGTTGTGTAACCCTGTTCAATACTTAATAATGCGGACAATGAATCACTGCATATCAGTACTTTTGAGACCCTGCTGTCCTCCACCCATTCTAGAGCCAGCAGTATGGCAAACAATTCAACTGCATATACACCCAGACAGGTTGATGTCCTTTTCGCAATCTTGATATGCAACACCGGAATTACCACTGCTACACCAGTTGCTTCTGTCTTAGGATCTTTTGACCCATCTGTATACACCTGTAAAAAGTCACAGTATTTGCTGTCCAATCTGTCATAGAATTTTTGACAAATATCTGTGGTCACTTTCCTCTTTTCAGTGTCCGTTAATGAGCTGTCCACGACAAGACACTTCAATGTCCATATGGGACGCAAAGGTCACAACACTGTCTGAGTAAAGACTATGTCAGACACTTGAAAAGTTCTGGCACTATCATCTCCAACCCACCCAAAACTATTTTTAAAAACCTTTCCTCTTTCCCAACAAGCCCCTAACACTTTCTTAACAGGATGGGTGTCGGCATGACCTTTCAAATTTATCCAATAATTAATCAACAGCTGTTGCCTTCTAATACACAGCGGCATTTCTCCCGATTCCACTTGTAGAGCACATATTAGCGTTGTTTTAACTGCCCCCAAGCAGAGTCTCAGTGCTTGTGCTTGAATTACATCCAGCTTCTTCAAGGAAGTCTTAGCCGCTGATCCATATACCACACACCCATAATCCAATCGTGATCGAATCAACGCAACATAAATACTCTTAAGTGCAGCAAAATTAGCACCCCATGACAGTCCCGCTAAACACCTCAAAATATTAAGAACCTTTTTACTATTCCCCACAACGTGCTCTACGTGACGTTTCCAAGTCAATCTCCTGTCAAAAACCACACCCCAAAAACGAAAACAATCCACCCTTTCTAACTCTTTCCCATACAAGTACAACAGGTCATTACCCCCAATTTTCTTATTTGTGAAAAACATTACTTTAGTTTTCTCAACAGAAAATTTAAAACCCCAGTCTACACCCCACTTTACCAATCCCCTCTTGAAGTTTCCGGACGAGATGGTCAACATTCCTCCCCCTCACCCATAATGCTCCATCGTCAGCAAGACGTGATTTACCATAACTACCAGACACATCTTTAAAAATATCATTGATCATAAGTGAGAAAACTGTTGGACTAACTACACTTCCCTGAGGAGTTCCATTTTCTATCACACACGGCTCAGAAACATGCGACCCTATTTTAACTTGAATTGTCCTGTCACATAAAAAGTCCAACACCCAATTAAACATACATCCCCCTATCCCAGCTGCATGCAGCTTAATCAGTCGCATGCTGCCTCTTCACCGCTGACACTACTTCTTCTAGTGTAGTCCGCTACCGATGAGTACGAGACTGAGCGCCCTCTGCTGGTGGAACTTATACAACAGTAAAGCTGACATTGCAGTGGCCTTACTAAAAGAAAGTGTCTCTGAGCATAAAATTAAATGGGGGGGATAATATTTTCATGTCTCTGTCGTTAACATAGTGCCACAACTGGAATTTAATTCTGTGGCTGACGCCACCGCACTTTTAATGTTTATGTTTTATTAATGAAGTGAAGAAAGTAATAAGGAAGCATACATGACTGTTAACCATGTAGCATGCATTAATATAGTGTTTGAAATCCACGCTGCGAGCAGCTTTTGACAAACTGTAGAAGAGAAGCTGGTGTCCGCCAGTTCTGTATTTCAGGTTTTCTGTTGTTTCATGTTTTACCGCCATCATAAGCTGTTTGCCGGTGGAGCAAATACACGACCGGCACAGATCGGTGTGAGACACGGTCTGCATCTATAGAGTGTAGTGTCTGGAGCGCAAACAGGAGTGCCGTGTTTTACTCTGAGGCAGTTTGGTCAAGGAAAAGTCAACACATCACAAATCATGTTCAGTAAATCTTTGACTCGACGTTCATCGGTGTGGACTCTGACACGATCCTTCCGCAAAAAGCAACGTTGCCAAACACGGTCGGTACGCCCGCTGAGCATTATAGCGCAGGCGGCGCATTGTGTACAACACCATACCTGGCAGAAAGTTTCATGTATGTTCCATTTGAATTCAAGTAGTTCATAAAACAATAGCGGCACCCAAAGTCTGTGCGTAAAAACACCAGGAGCACCGCTGCGCACGGTGTGCTGGAGTGGTGTACGTGTAAAGGGGGAGAGTGACACCGGTGGCGCGAGTTTCCTCGATGCACATTTTGTTCTTTACTGCCTGCGCTCTGAACCACGTCAGGAGAGGAAGAGCAGAGACTCCAGCGAATTCATGCACACTGAAAGATGTGCTTCAATTACGATAAAAGACACCGTACAGTAGAAATCTTTGAAATTCGTGTCAGTGAAGGGAAGACAGTAGTCGTGTATGCTTTCACTGATGAAAATCCACGCTGTGAGCACAGCAGGGGAGCGACGAAATGACTCTGGCAGTTGCGGGGAAATGCAGGCACACACTGACTCGCGGAGAGCCGGTCGCTGTGCACTCAGCTTCATCAACCAGCACCTGCGCGCACGGCCTCGTCCACGCTGCGAGCAGCTTTTGACAAACTGTAGAAGAGAAGCTGGTGTCCGCCAGTTCTGAATTTCAGGTTTCATGTTGTTTTATCCCCATCATAACCTATTTGTCGGTCGGGGACAGAGATCATCCAGTGGGGATGTCGGTGGAGGGGGAAAATCCACGACCGACAGAGAGCGGTCTAAGCCACCATCTCGAGGATCTTAACGACACCCTGAGATTCAGTGTTTGCAGCTCATACGCGGTTCCCATTACGACCTCTTTAGACAGACATCATTACGCGGGGATTTCCATCGAGGACGGCACGAGATCGGTGAAAGACACGATCCCGAGGACCTAGACTGACATCCACAGTACAGTATGTGGAGCGCAAACAGGTGTCCGTTAGTGGCGGAGGTGTGGTTCCTGGCTCAGCTTCAGGGGAGGGGCGGTACAGTGAGCTCAAGTGCCGGGCAGGTGAGTGGACAGGTGGTGGTGATGGCACTGACGAGCTCTCTACTGCTTTTAGTGACGCTGGAGTGGAGAAGAGGAGGCATCGAAAGAAGCTGTGCGCGCCACACCGGGAGAGCTGCAGTGCAATTATGTGTGTGCCAACCCAGAAAGTACATGGCTGTGGGTCGTCAATTAAAAGAGAAACCGTGCACGCTGTGTGTCTGTGGGTCCTTCTACAGCGGTGTTTTACTCTGAGGCAGTTTGCTGAATCAAAAGTCAACACATCTACTCCGTTCACGAAGAACGCCACAGATATTCTCGTGATGTGATTTGTGATGACATGATGGAAAGCATACACGATTACAGTCTTCTCTTTGCGGACACAAGAGAGTTATTCCCATACAGCTTATGACAAAATTTGATCCGAAGTGATTGATGGCCCTAATCACGACCTTTTGACCTCCCGCCCCTCCCCTCCGTGGGAAACCCCCCGCGTGACGAATCGCATCCGGAGAAAGGGGGGTGGGAAACCCCCCGCGTGACGAATTATATCCTGAGAAAGGGGGGTGGGAAACCCCCGCGTGACGAATTATATCCTGAGAAAGGGGGGCGAACCCCGGAAGCGCGCCATCTGTTGCTAACCGTGTCGAATCGCATCCTGAAAAAGGAGGGGTGAACCCCCGGAAGAGCGCCATCTGTTGTTGGGAAAAAAAGTTTTTAGTGGGAGGGGGGAAACCTCCGGAAGCGCGCCATCTGTTGGAGGGGAATAAAAAAGCAGAGAGATGAGTCCGTCACAATTTCTAAGGCTCAGACACAAGATGGATTTCCTTCTGCAGCCCCGCAGCGTTCCTGTGTCCGATGAGATCTGCTCTCCCAAAGAAGAAGGTTTTGAATATGACATATTCAAATACAGCATATTTACTATGGAAGGCATCGATCCGGACCTTATGACCCTACCGGAAATACTCCGGAAGTGTCTAGTCATTTTCAGACCTGTTGCATCATGTTCCCTAAGCACAGCGGTGATGCAGCAGATGATTCTGTGATGAAAAGAAGAACTTTCTATCCGCTTGTAACCTTTAAGATACACCATAGCTTGTGATGAAAAGAAGAACTTTCTATCCGCTTGTAACCTACAGGCTGCCTATGTGTAAAAAAAATTGAATAAATATCGCTTAGTGAATACTACTTTTCCTTTTGAGAGTCCTTTTTTACAAGAGACTGAAAAAACAAACCAGCGACAGGCGATCTTGTTTCACACACACACACACACACACACACACACACACACACACACACACACACACACACACACACACACACACACACACACACCCCGCGGGCCAAGGAGGAGTTTTTTTCTTCAATACTTTAACAATAAGTTTTCTCAATAGATAGAAAATGATGACGCTGAGGAGTCAACATCCGATATTATCGTTGCTTGTAACCCGGTAAATAATTTCGTACATCTCCCCATAAAACAAGTCTTAGTGGAAAAAAGCTCATATTCAAATAAGTTTATTCCCCTCTGTGGGAAAGAGTCAACCATGAGGCGAGTTTTGTCAACAGCAATTGTCCATTTGGTAAAACAAATATCCGCCTCTAAGTCGTATTTTACCGTTGCAGAATGTGGAAAACAGACAGCCCTCACAGGAGGCACCATAGTTAAAATATTTAAATTTCAACTAAATTTGTAGTAATGATTGGATTTCCTCACTTATCTACACCACACTCCTTGTCCTTGATTTCTTATCGTTTCTTATCGTTCCTCTGTCCCTTAATAGAAACCACATATATAGAAACTATCCTCCCTTTCAGTTGTCTTTTGCACTTCCATATCGCAAAGCAGTTACTGTAGGTTATTTTCTGCTTATGCATTAATGTAATTAATTAACTTATTTATCCTTAAGTAAGGTAATGACTTGAGTTCTAATGCTTTTTGTCTCTTGAGTTAGCTGTCAATGTGGGATTTTTTTCCCCTTTTGTCCAGTTAAAAATGCCTTTCATTCTTCAACACAGCTTAAACTCTAATAGGTAAGCTTTCTTGTAATTTCTTAGTTCTGCAGGCTTCTTGAAAGACATCCGAGACTCTTCTTTGGATGCTGGCTGCCTTTTGTTTTGTTTTCTGTCAAGATGATCCCACACTGCTTCGATTATCTTGAGGTTCGAACCCTGGAGAGATCAATCCATGACTGATGCGTTGTTTCATCCAGGCATACTTTGACTACATTGGCAGTATGTTTGCGATCATTGTCGTACTGAAAAATGAAGTTGAAGCCAATCAGACACTACGTGGTATTACATGGTCGATCAAAATCTGGTGGAACTTTTCTACATTCATAATTTGATTAATTTGGATAAGAGCTCCAACAACACTGGCTGAAATCCAGCCTCAAAGCACGGTAGAGTATCCACGCTGTGTTAAAGACGGCTATAGACATTCACTGTTGTATCTCTCTTCGGACCTCTTCCGTGCATATTTCAAATTTGGATTCATTACTCCATAAGACATATTACAGCTGATTTCTTTTTCCAGTCAATTTCTTGTGTAATTTGGCACACCTCAGCCTTATTTTTCTCTGTTCTCCTTCCTTAAGAATGGCTGATTAACAGCCACCCTTCCAACTCAGATAACTTTTGATGAGGTTTCATGAAATGTTTACAGCACTTGAGTTACTCGCCACGGCCATCCTAAATGCTAAAAACACTAAACTTTAATTCTAAATTACGTAATTAACGTTAACCAGAAAAAACAAGCCAAAGTCGAAATGTTGCTGAGCTGACCTGTGGTATGCTATGTCTTCTAAAGCACGTATAATGTAAACAGAACTGGTCTTTGCACAGAAGCCTGTGGAGCTTCATAATTAACCTCAGTGTGTGAAGAGGACTCTCCATTTAATAATAGCTGTAATAAAATGTTCTGGCCGACGGTGTTAAACGCTGCACTTGGGTCTAGCAGGGAAGATTTCAACTTTTCAATACGAATGAAGGCTGCAAACTGATTAGATTAATGTCTGATGATCTTTTCCGTGCTTCTTCAAGTTTGTAACACCAAACATATTAAAGGATGATGTAAGGCTCACAGGAAGAGTTTAATTAGACACACATTTACTATTTTTCTTTATACTCTTTCTTTCTTGACATGTTTAATATGATTACTATCAGAGGAGAAAATGAACCTTGTGTAGTTTAAAAACTTTTTTATTTAATCAAACTGTAATGTTGTTGAACTCTGACGGACGTGTCTTTTAATCTTGTCAACAAATCCTTAATCATCTAAATCTGCCATTTATCATCTAGTAAAATGTTCCCTCTGCTTCTGTTGCACATCTCCCCCCCGACACTCTCTGCTTCACCTGTCCTGTGCAGGTGGTCCAACCCCTGCCTGCCTCCTTAAACTGGGGTGTTTAAATCTCTTTACCTCTGTTGTGAACTTCACACAAAGTTTGTGGTAACAAAATCAAACTGACGAGGATCTCGTTTGAAAAACACACACACTCACGAGACAAAATAAAAACAGACTGCTCAAAGCAAAAGCAGAGCCCTCACAGCTGGTAGTACAAACACAGTGACAACATGCGTATTAGATACCCTCAGTGCCAAAAGCATAAATATGAAAAAAATGTGATCACCAAGAATATCCTAAAAATGGCATTGAGGTGCGTGTTACAGTAAAGAAAAAAAAAAGTAGCCAAATTTTCATCGGAAAATGTTGAATTTTAGTAAAAACAATGCTCTGTAGTTTGATACTGTCGTTACAGACAAAGCAGATGTTTAAAGCCTTTGGACGCACATTTGAAACGCACTCATTCTCCTTATCAGCTGGAAACATTAAAGCCGTAAAATGACTTTTTCAAACGGATAAAAACTATTGAACAGCAGCAATGTTGAGCCTGTTCCAAAATTTGAATGTACATGTGTTGAAGGTGCGGGTCTTGTTGAATTATTAAACATACTTTCTTTAATTTTTCGAGCCACAAAAACAACAACTTTTAATTTTCTTCTGCTTGAGTCTCGGCCTCGGGTAGCTCTACTTATCATTGCTCAGTCAGTTGTCTGTTTGTGCTACTTTTTTCAAGGAGCAGTGGATTATTGGTAAGGGTGACTTTATGTGTTTAGCTACTTAAGTGGAAGTACTGTGGAAAGTTTTACCTTACATACATAGATCTACCAGTACAGCTTCTGAGGTATCTGTTTACAAAATGTTATAATCTATTCAAAGGTTCTTTGCAATTTTACATTGATAAACATTATCCTTAACACATTTGGCCCACATAAAGTACTATGGCCATCACACGGTCATTTAGAATTGTTTAAATAACTCGTGTCTTAAGTCCTTCCATCAAACAGAAAATTAAAAAAAAACATGGTTCACTTTTACATCACAAAATGTTAGAAATATAAGCCGTTCATAACAACCTGAAAGGTTGTTATGAACGGCTTATATTTCTAACATTTTGTGATATAAAGTCGTTCATAACAACCTGAAAGGTTGGGAGTTTAAATTGCAAACCGATGGAAGCAGAAGTAGAAGACTATAAATGTCTCAGAGCACTCGGTGTCTATTAATGTGTAGACATGTATAAATAAGAGCTTAATAAAGATGCTTAATTTCTTAAGAAATAAACAGGTGGAGTGATCTTTATCAAAAGTGGATGTTGCATCTGTGGCTAAACCACTGTACCCAAAAAAACTTTAAAAATCTACTGTGTGTGAGGCTGTGTAAGTAAAGCTTGCCCTTCACACCCGTGTGTAACAAACCATTTGTTGGGGGTTGTGGATTTGGCACCTCAGCATTGTGAAAGTGGGGAAACATGTTTCTGGCTGTGCATAAGATTCCTCCTTACAACTTAGAATCTCAGCTCTAAATGTAATTCAGATGTTTTTTTAAGTATGGCTAATGTATTATTTGACTTCTAAGGCACACACACACACACACACACACACACACACACACACACACACACACACACACACACACACACAAGCAACGGTTTAACAAATTTCACTGCAAACTATAAAAGGAATCTGGATTTATATAGAACATAGTAGTGATGGATTAAGTGCAGGAAACACTAGCATAAGGTGTCTATTGAACAAATCTCCTTCAGCGTTCAAAATGACCAAAGTGAGGCCTACAGGCGTTTCTCTCGGTTGGTTGTGTTCAGGGAAAAAGCAGCTAAATACACTGAGACTGCTCCACATTGTTAGCGAGTTAACTCTGGATATCTGTAGGTTTTGTCAAACTTGGAGTGAACAAAAGCAGAAAAACAGTAAAAGATGCAGACAGTGAAAGTCTGGTTTATTTCATGAACACAATGAAACATTTTACAGTCCACAGAGCAAAGTAGCATACATGATAAATAGATACACATAACATGAGAAGTAAAACTCGTCGTCTTACCACATGTTATATTCTGTAAACTTAAAATAACCACAGAAATTAGAGTTTAGTGTTTTAAGTCATCTATTAAAAAACATGAGTCAACATTACTGAAGTGACGCTTTAACGATGCGTCTTATCACCGTGTTTATGATGATAAAACATGTTCTCTCGTTAGTAGATGTCAGCGCTGTCACTTGTCATGAAAATGTCCAGAGCCAGGGTTCCTCTTTAATCACCATTGATCATTAATAGGGTCACAAAAGATTTGTCACATTATCCCCATAAACAAAATTGCTTTTATAGAAATCATTGTGATACAAATATTTAGATTCTTGATTCACAATGTGCACGAACTCAAAATCTTTAGAGGTTCATATTTATAAAGTATCGCAAATAATACATTTATACCATTGTATGAGCTACTTCTTGTAAAAACTGATTGAAAAAAGCTCCTGTCGTGACCTTCCTTCTGTGAGGACACACACACACACACAGAGAGAGAGAGAGAGAGAGGGGGAAGATCATTAGGATTGGAGGCGTTTTTGGATTTTCACTTATTGTTGGCTTTACAGTCACATAAAATTCATTCCAATTTTTTTGCCTTTGCTTCAATTAAGGTGTTTCTTTAAATCTACAGCAGCTTCCTTTTCAAAAAGTTTACTGACATAGTAAGGAAGTAGCTAGGGAACTCAGTAAGTATGAGCAACAACAGCTTAGGGACTGTTTCTACAATAAAGAGGAATTCATCATCATCCGCAGTTCATCAAAAAAAAAAAAAAAGTGCCATTAAAAACAATTCAGCAGATCCTCAAAGTATGGATACAATCTGTTTTCAGCTGTAGAGGTACGCTTCATGTACTTATCAACATGCAGTTTAGAGGCTTGCATTAGAGTGCTTTGGTACTTGGGCCTCTTTTATTTAGCACGGTTATACCATTGTGTATTTAGCTATATAAATATGCTCAAGAGTCTATTGTATGTTTGTCATGCAATTAAAAATTCAAAAATATAATTTTTAAATCAGTAACTTTGCAAATTTAGAGGAAATGTTTTTGGATAACAAATGTGTCACATTTTCAACAGGGTTTGAATAATCAGCGTTAACAGACATCCTTACCTTGGAGCAGAGAAACACGGTGTATTGTTGCTTTTCTCTATTGTCTATTGTTCTTTTCCTTGGCTTCTCTTTCATATTTCTCTAAGGTCCTCTTGTCTACCATGCCAGTCAGATACCTGTGGTACATGAAAGGAACATGTCAAAGGCACGATGTGATGGAAGCAACTTCACTCACCTAAAGAAAAAAGGAGACTACTACTCACATGATTTGTCCTCCAATGGTCGACTTGCCAGCATCTGGAAAAGCAGCATATATTAATCAGCTAACCTACACCTTCCACGTAATAAACCCATTTTTACCATACCTGATGTGCGTACGAAACTAAGTGTGCGATTTAGTTTGTAAATAACAACCAGAGCGGGTACAACCGGAGCCCTAATACACCAGTGAAAACAGCCCCAACAAACTAAATGTTTGGACAAAAATCTCAAAGCCGTCGTTGTTATGCGTGCCGGTCACACTCACACATGCTAACTCAAAACAGCAAACGAGACTTTCCACTAACCTACATGTCCAATGAACACCACATTGATGTGTTCCTTTTTGGGAGCATCCGGCTGTGTGGGTGGAACCTTGGGCACGAGCACCTCCTCTTCCTCCTCCATCATCTCTGGAGCGGTCTCGTCTGGCACTTCTGGCCCCCGGTCCACGCACACGCCGCCTCCTGGCTCTTCCTCGCTGGGTTCTACTTCTTTCTGGTCCCATGGCTCCTCTGCGGTCATTTCTGCATCACCATTTTCCACGGGCGCTGCACGGACAAACAAAGCACATCTTTTTTTTTTTATGCTCATTTTAAAAATGAAAATAAAGAGCATTTCTCACTTCCACCACCATTACTTTCTCTGCCTTGTGCCACTCAAAGGCTCTCTTAAGGCATTTGCACAAGAAGTCAAAGTTCTTTACAGGGAGTGCAGAATTATTAGGCAAATGAGTATTTTGTCCACATCATCCTCTTCATGCATGTTGTCTTACTCCAAGCTGTATAGGCTCGAAAGCCTACTACCAATTAAGCATATTAGGTGATGTGCATCTCTGTAATGAGAAGGGGTGTGGTCTAATGACATCAACACCCTATATCAGGTGTGCATAATTATTAGGCAACGTCCTTTCCTTTGGCAAAATGGGTCAAAAGAAGGACTTGACAGGCTCAGAAAAGTCAAAAATAGTGAGATATCTTGCAGAGGGATGCAGCAGTCTCAAAATTGCAAAGCTTCTGAAGCGTGATCATCGAACAATCGAGCGTTTCATTCAAAATAGTCAACAGGGTCGCAAGAGGCGTGTGGAAAAACCAAGGCGCAAAATAACTGCCCATGAACTGAGAAAAGTCAAGCGTGCAGCTGCCAAGATGCCACTTGCCACCAGTTTGGCCATATTTCAGAGCTGCAACATCACTGGAGTGCCCAAAAGCACAAGGTGTGCAATACTCAGAGACATGGCCAAGGTAAGAAAGGCTGAAAGACGACCACCACTGAACAAGACACAAGCTGAAACGTCAAGACTGGGCCAAGAAATATCTCAAGACTGGTTTTTCTAAGGTTTTATGGACTGATGAAATGAGAGTGAGTCTTGATGGGCCAGATGGATGGGCCCGTGGCTGGATTGGTAAAGGGCAGAGAGCTCCAGTCCCACTCAGACGCCAGCAAGGTGGAGGTGGAGTACTGGTTTGGGCTGGTATCATCAAAGATGAGCTTGTGGGGCCTTTTCGGGTTGAGGATGGAGTCAAGCTCAACTCCCAGTCCTACTGCCAGTTTCTGGAAGACACCTTCTTCAAGCAGTGGTACAGGAAGAAGTCTGCATCCTTCAAGAAAAACATGATTTTCATGCAGGACAATGCTCCATCACACGCGTCCAAGTACTCCACAGCGTGGCTGGCAAGAAAGGGTATAAAAGAAGAAAAACTAATGACATGGCCTCCTTGTTCACCTGATCTGAACCCCATTGAGAACCTGTGGTCCATCATCAAATGTGAGATTTACAAGGAGGGAAAACAGTACACCTCCCTGAACAGTGTCTGGGAGGCTGTGGTTGCTGCTGCACGCAATGTTGATGGTGAACAGATCAAAACACTGACAGAATCCATGGATGGCAGGCTTTTGAGTGTTCTTGCAAAGAAAGGTGGCTATATTGGTCGCTGATTTGTTTTTGTTTTGTTTTTGAATGTCAGAAATGTATATTTGTGAATGTGGAGATGTTATATTGGTGTCACTGGTAAAAATAAATCATTGAAATGGGTATATATTTGTTTTTGTTAAGTTGCCTAATAATTATGCACAGTAATAGTCACCTGCACACACAGATATCCCCCTAAAATAGCTAAAACTAAAAACTACTTCCAAAAACATTCAGCTTTGATATTAATGAGGTTTTTGGGTTCATTGAGAACATGGTTGTTGTTCAATAATAAAATTATTCCTCAAAAATACAACTTGCCTAATAATTCTGCACTCCCTGTACTTTTAGATCACCCAGGTCTTTATAGTTTATTTATTTATATAGCACATTTAATTACAACAGGAGCTTTGACCAAAGTGCTGTACAAGAATACAAAATACCTAATAAAATAACTTAGAATATTGATAGCAAACATCAAATATGAATTAACAAACAACTCTCATGCTGTATTAAAAGCCAGTAAATAAAAATGTTTTTTAAGATAAGATTTAAAAAGATTGACAGTGGGAGCCTGTCTGATGTATAGGGGTAAATTATTCCACAGCTTAGGCGCTATGACTGCAAACGCTCGATCGCCTCTATGAACCAGCCTCGACCTTGGTACGGCTAAAAGCAAAAGATCACTTGATCTAAGAGATCTAAGGGGGGTATAAGTCTGCAAGAGGTCAGACAAATACCCGGGAGCCTGTCCATTCAGGGCTTTGTAAGTCAACAATAAAATTTTAAAATTAATTCTGAAGTGGACAGGGAGCCAATGAAGAGAGGCAAGCACCGGGGAAATGTGTTCACATCTTTTAGTACGTGTCAGAAGACGAGCTGCAGCATTCTGGACCAACTGCAGCCTTGCCAGGCCGGTCTGGCTGACTCCAGCATATAAGGAGTTACAATAGTCCAGCTGGGATATAATGGAAGCATGAATCGCCCGTTCAAAGTTTTTAAAATATAAAAAAAAAATCTCACCTTAGATAAAAGCTAGGGGTGCAACAATACACAAAATTCACGGTTCGGTTCGGTTCGATACTTTGGTGTCACGGTTCGATATTTTTTCGATACAAAAAAAATGTTCATGCCTTTTTAATTTGTCATTTATTAAATTTTCACGGCACATTCCGCACCACATCTCTGTGCGTTCATCATTTGTTTGAAGCCAGCTCACCTCCTGCAACTACTTTTCCGAGAATACGTGCTTCTTTTGTGGTTCGGACTCCTTCTGACATTTCTTTGGAGGTGGAGGAACATCACAGTAATTGCTTAAAGGAGCTTCTTCGACATCTTTAAGAGTTCTAATCAAATGTCTGTCCTCCTCCTGAAAATCTTATGTATGCAAACACGCGTTGCAACTTCTTATCTTGTGCCCGTTTTTTGTTTTGACAGCGAATGCGCACCTGCGGACCACTTATGTGCAGCCCTGGTTATTTCGCTTGTCATATTGCAGCCACAGAAATTCTTTTGTCCATGAAACCATAAAGCTGCACTTTCTTTTTGCCTTATAGTCTGATTTGTCATAACTTTTCCGTTTTGTGGTAAGTTTTTCTTTGGCTGTCACTTCTTCACCCTGACCTGTCTTATTTGGCTCAGCAGAACTAAAATATTGTGGCGAGCTCAGACAAGGAGGAGACGGAGGTATCGTTCGGTCTTGCTTCCCGTGAGCTAGCCAGGGAGCACAGCCGTTTATTGACATCTGCAGAAGAACACTGCCGCTAGCTAACTGCTCAGCGCGGCAACAGCACAGCAACAACAACAACAACACCACACAGGGCGCCCTCTGACCCCGGAAGGACACACCGTCGCAGCGAGAGGGCGTCACCCGTCACTATGGCAACATAAACAAAACATAACTGTACAAACAGAACCCCGAACAGCCCTGATCCGCTACAATATATATCCTGCTGCTTTTACACACGCACTCACATAATGCTCAGCGATTCTCTGCACGATCAACCTCTCACATGTTTAAGCTTGCTGCGGGAGATTTCACTTGTCATGTTTGCATAGTAAGCTAACGATTGATAAGACGATGTCAGAGGAATTGGTGCGCAAATTATCATCACTCACCAATCAGTGCTGTCGCTCTCTATACACAGTTCGCGCGATTGCAAAGTGAAAGCAAAAAAACAAGCGCAAATTCAAACGCGATTTTAATATGTCACATATTGACAGTGGCTCACCGATGCCAATGACATAATTACCCAGCTACATTTCCGAAAGAATGCAAAAGCATTGACATAGATTTTTCCTTCCTACAATAGCCCGACGGGCAGGGTAGCCGTCTGAAAAAAATCGCTAGCCCCAGGACGTCGGGCTAGCGATTTTGCGAGCCCTGTATCTGATTGAGGAATCACTCATCTTTGGAAAAGAGAGTTTATTACAGAGAAATGGCTCTTTCCAAAATAAAAGCTATACTATCCGCTTCTTCTGGGCTATATTCTCAGCAGCATAAGGAGAATCATGTGCTAACAGCTGTCTAAATGACTCGGCTAAAGTTAGTAGCATGCTTGTTGTTTTTGTCTTTGCACTAGGATGATGTCAGCGTAAATGTGCAGTCATATTCGTTGTGTTCCCACTAGTGCTTTCAGGTTAATCTCGTTGAAATGACCTTAACGCCACAACACGGCAAATCTCCGTTAACGAGCTACCGCCGATCGCCCCGTGCATGGGGCTAGACGGCCAACACGTTAACGAGCTAACTGCGCTAACACTAGTTCCCACCCATGTAATTGAGCATTGCATGGCACATCCAACATACTGTTTTACTTTAGTCCATGACTCGCTTACCTTCAGGGTCATACGTCACATGAAAACCAAAATAATTCCAAACGCCAGATCTGAATGAGGGTGGGGGAGGTCCATGTTGCAAGGAGAGCTTAACTTCTGTCTCGCTAGCTTGCCCTGCGCTCTTCCTTCTGACTATGCTGTCTGTGTTGAGCGCTCAGTGGATCTGCGCTCGACTACTCCGCCTAGGCTGCACTGTCGAGCCTAGGCGGAGTAGTCGAACGCAGATTCACTGAGCGCTCAACACAGACAGCATCGTCAGAAGGAAAGTTGATAAAATAAATTACAAATTTTGTATTGTTCGATACATATGCGTACCGAACCGAAAGCACTGTATCGAACGGTTCAATATCGATACGAATATCGTTGCACCCCTAATAAAAGCCTCAGTTTGAAGAAAGACCACTGTATGACTGAGCTAATCTGTTTTTCAAAGGTGAAATTGCTGTCAAATATAACCCCCACATTTTTGGCATGCGATTTGATAAAAAGCTCAAGACTGTGCAGGTTAAAATGGGAGGTGCTGGGATTGCCACTTGGTCCAAAAATTATCACTTTGGTTTTGTTCTCATTGAAGTTAAGGAAGTTAGAGGCCATCCAAGATTTAACTTCACAGAGACACTGAAGTAAGGGTTCTAGTGAGGCAGGACTGTTTCCCTTCAATTGAAGATAGATCTGAGTGTCATCAGCATATGAATGAAAACAAATGTTTTATTTTCTAAAAATTAGACCTAGACGCAGCATATAAATGGAGAATAAAATTGGCCCCAGTATAGATCCCTGGGGAACACCACAAGTAAGGGGAGCTGAGGAAGAGATAAAATCTCCAAAGCTCACAGAGAAGGTCCTGTCAGACAAGTATGACCTGAACCACTCTAATGGAGTGCCCTTTACGCCACAATGTTCCAAACGTGAGATTAAGATGCTGTGGTCAACAGTATCGAAGGCAGCGGTCAGATCCAAAAGCAGAAGCACAGCTGAATCACCTTAATCGGTGGCTTCCGGCGCCGCTCCAAGCTGGCAGCCAGTATCAGCAGCTCCAACCTGACCGAGTCCTTTTTTCTCTTTAATATATGTTTCTCTGTTGTTTTGTGTTTATTGTTTTTGTTTTTCTATTGTGGACTGCTGTCCCCCACAATGGAGCTCAGAATTCTATCGACAATGGTGTTCTTTTACGGTGTCTTTGTCCGGAGAGCGCGTGGAGGTCTGACCTCCCATTGTTTACAGCAGGGATCAGCTGTTAACCCTCGGAGCCTCCGCTGCCCTGCCTACCGCCGAGCAAGCTAACATCCCCCGCGAGGTGAGGAGGAAGAGACGCGGTACTCGGGCCGGGATCGGGCATCGCAGTAAAGTTAGGAGGTACCGGCCAGCGATTCCATCTATTATTATGGGGAATGTGAGATCTCTCCCCAATAAAGTAGACGAACTGGCAGCCCTTACCCGACATCAGAGGAGCTACAGGGAGTGCAGCCTGATGTGCTTCACAGAGTCGTGGCTAACTGCGCTAACTCCGGACTCACACGTAAACATGGATGATTTTCATCTGATCTGGGCCGACAGAACAACGGAGAGTGGTAAGAAGGGAGGTGGGGGTCTGGCTGTGTTTGTGAACGATAGATGGTGTAACTCTGGGCATTTATCTATCAAAGAGACGCTATGCTGTAAGGACATTGAGCTGCTAGCGGTTAGCCTGAGACCGTACTATCTACCGCGAGAGTTTACACACGTGATTATGATAGCCGTGTATGTCCCGCCTTCTGCTAGCGCTGCAGCAGCCTGTGAGGTCCTGCACACTGTAACCAGCAGACTCCAAACACAGCACCCTCAGGCCCTTTTCCTGATCTCTGGGGACTTTAATCACATCTCCCTGTCCTCCACTCTCCCCACCTTCACCCAGTATGTTACCTGCCACACCAGAGACAATAAAACATTGCCAACACCAAGGAGGCATACAGCTCATCACCTCTCCCTCCCCTGGGGGGCTCAGATCACAATCTGGTTCATCTCCAGCCTGTGTATAAACCTCTAGTACACAGGGAACCAGTAGTGAAACGCACAGTAAGGAAATGGTCGGCAGAGACTGAAGAGGCCCTGAGGGACTGTTTCCATTCTACTGTGTGGGACGACCTCTGCAGCCCCCTGGAGGATGACCTCAACAGCATCACAGACTGCATTACAGATTACATGAACTTCTGTGTGGACAACACCGTACCCATCAAAAAGGTACGGTGTTTTTCTAACAACAAGCCATGGATAAATCCTGAAATTAAGGCTCTCCTCAAGGAGAATAAGAGTCTTTAGATCTGGAGACAAACAGGAGCTGAGAGCTGTCCAGAAGAAGCTGAAATGGAAGATAAGGAAAGGGAAGGAAAACTACAGCAGGAAGATGGAAGAGCAGCTGCAACAGGACAACATCAGAGGGGTTTGGAACAGCCTGAAGACAATCTCAGGACAAAAACCAACCCCCCAGGCTGCAGGAGACTTGGGGTGGGTGAATGACCTAAATAAATATTTTAATAGGTTTGATCAAACACCCACCCCTCCCCCAGCATCGTCCCCCCTGCTGCAATCTCCCTCATCTTTAGGGCCTGCCTGTCCTTCATCTCAGGACTTCACACCTCTCAGCTTCACACCCACCCCCGGCTTCTGTGGACTCCAACATACACCCCCCTCCCCCGAAACCCCCTCTCTCCATCTCAGCACTTCAAGTGAGGAACGAGCTTCGCAAGATCAAGGTGCGTAAGGCTGCAAGTAGGGCTGGGCGATATGACCCAAAATTCATATCTCGATATTTTTTAGCTGGATGGCGATATAAGATATATCTCGATTTTTTTTTTAAAGCCATAAGTTAAGAACAAAAAGAGAGTTCTTAGTCACACTGTGTCCCAGATGTCACACGGGCACTTTTATTTACATACAGCGTAGATGTACATGAAGAAATTACTCAAAAATAAATTATCAGCATTTATTAAATAATCATGAACCATAAATAAAAGAAAATGTTGTTTTTGTGCATAACAAAAAGCTCACAATTGTGCAGTCAAAATGTAAACTAATAGACGCTGAGCATAATAACAAAGAGACAGATTTCACAGCTGCACCACGTCTCTGAACAGGTGCCGTTTGTGGTCCTTATACACACACAGTACGTATCACTCCGCGAGGCTCCTCCCCGGTAGCCGTAATCCTCCGACAATCCATCAAGCGGTGCAGCTCCGTAGCTTAGCAAAGTCATATTAAAAATTTTTTTGACAGATTGCTGAGCGCTGTGTAGCACATAAAATCGGTTTGCGGTCAGAAAGCACAACCAGAATTCATACATAAGGCGCACTGTCGATTTTTGAGAAAATGAAAGGATTTTAGGCCGTGCAGCCCCTCCTGGCTGCATGTCGTTAGCGCGGTTAGCTCGCTAACACGTTGACGCCGTCCAGCCCCACGCACGGTAACTCGCTAACGGAGATTTTCCGCTTTCATCTAGTCATTGCCTGCAGGTGAAGCTATGGGGGAGGCGGAGTTGTGTTCAGTGAAGGAGAGGCGAGGCCGAGTAACGTTGAGTAGAGACATAAGTGGACGAAAGAGAGGCAAACCTGCGGCTCCACAAGTATAATCATAACGTAACATAGACTATATCGATATAAACGATATTGTCACATCTTATATCTCGTATGAAAATATATCGATATTTTTAAAAAACTCGATATATCGCCCAGCCCTAGCTGCAAGTCCAGATGACATCAGCTCCAGGCTCCTGAGATGCTGCGCAGATGAACTGTGTGGCGTCATAGGATATCTGTTCAACCTGAGCCTGTCACTGGGGAAAGTTCCACAGCTGTGGAAGACCTCCTGTGTGGTACCAGTACCAAAGACCTCCCATCCCAAGGATGTCAGCAGCTACAGGCCGGTAGCCCTGACATCACATTTGATGAAGACCCTCGAGAGGTTGGTTCTAAACCATCTGCACCCCCTGGTGAGGTCTTCATTGGATCTGCTGCAGTTTGCTTACCAGCCACAGGGAACTGTGCTGGCACCGTTCCTCTTCACCCTCTACACCGCAGACTTCTCCATCCACTCCCCACGCTGCCACCTACAGAAGTTCTCTGACGACTCTGCCATAGTCGCCTCATCACAGGTGAGGACGACTCAGAGTACAGACAGTGGACTCTGGACTTTGTGGACTGGTGTCAGCAGAACCACCTGCTGATCAACGCCGGGAAAACCAAGGAGTTGGTGGTGGACTTCCGGAGACGCAGACCCACCACACTGACACCGGTGAACATCCAGGGAGTGGACATTGAGATAGTGGACTCTTATAGGTACCTGGGTGTTCACCTGAATAATAAACTGGACTGGAGCCACAACACTGATGCTTTACAGGAAGGGTCAGAGCAGACGCTACCTGCTGAGGCAGCTGAGGTCATTTGGAGTCCAGGGAGCGCTTTTAAAGACCTTCTATGACTCTGTGGTGGCATCTGTCATTTTTTTACAGTGTTGTATGTTTGAGCAGCAGTTTGTTGGCAGCTGAGAGGAAGAGGTTGGATAAACTCATCAGGAAGGCCAGCTCTGTTCTGGGATGCACCCTGGACCCAGTGCAGGTGGTGGGAGACAGAAGGACTCTGGCCAAAATAACATCTGTGATGGACAGAGTCTCCCACCCCATGCATGTAAATGTTGCTGCAGAGCTGCTTCAGTGACAGACTGCTGCATCCTCGATGCATGAAGGAGCGTTTCTGCAGGTCCTTCCTCCCTGCAGCTGTCAGACTGCACAATCACAACTGCTCCCAACAAACATAAATGTTTACGTCAGCGCTGTAACTGCAATAAGTTAATTAACCGATTCGCACTACAACCTGGTTTGCCTCTTATCTGTAGTTATTTTTATTTAATTTAATAACTGTACCTGAGCTAAGGCTGCTATTAAAAATAGCTAAAATGTCAGAGATGACAACCTTAAAAATCTTTTAGCGGATTTATTTTACCAAGTGGATCATCATGGCCTTGCCATATTGGTCCATTTGATTGACCTTTATTATAATTATGAATTTATTTTATTTTCAGTTGCTACAAACGGGACAGACATGACTGGGGGATAGGACAGGGAGAAAGAATGAAAGAAAGAGAGGGAGAGAAAGAAAACCAAAGGGGAGAAGAGACGGTGAGAAGGGGGAGAAGAAAGAAGAAAAAAAAAAAACACCTGGGTCACCTGTATGGAGAAAAAAAACAGAAGAGAAAGCAAACAACAAAGAGCAACATAATAAAAAAAACGGAACCATCACAATAAACTAGCTAGCAGTAGATATCAGTAGATACTAAATAATAAACGATATTGTGCAGCACGCAAGATAGACAGCGCACAATGTGCTTTGAAGCAGCAGCCAAGAAAGCTGTAGTCCGCGTCTGTGAACACCCGTGTGTACACCTGTGTGCATACCTGTGTGGATCAGCATGCTTGCATTCCAAAGGTTTCTCCATGTAACAATCTGCTAGGGAGTGTGGGGGGGCCACAGCCCCGTCCTCCAGGGCATGAAGCAGGTATGGAGGAGATCAAAACTCCAGACATCCAGAGGCCCCCAGAACACAAGAGACCAAGGAAGACCAACAGAGGGGCAGCCGCGCCACTGTCCCAGTAAGAGCTGAGGAGAGTCCCAGATGAGGGCTCACTCAGCAGCCGCGGAGCAGAAGCCAGGGGGAGTTGCAGTGACGCGCCCGTGAGCTCCGCCGGCAGCCAGCTGTGCCTGAGTGACCGAGCCCCAGGCCGAGAGGCCGGGGGCACCCCGCCTCCGAAGTGGCCCGAGCGAGCCCCAGGCTCCAGGCCCCGATAAGCGGCCGCCAAGGAGTGAGCCGGTGTGTACCCGGACGCCCACCCCCACACACAAAGAACCACCAACGCACCGATGTCTGAGGGAGTCCACCACTGGCAGGGGAAGTGGTGGTGGGTGGAGATAGGCCTCCAAACCTTGGAGGGCCTGAGATGTCCCCAGAGAGGTGGCGTCTGATACTCAACCTGACATATAGACACAGACATACAGGCACACACAGACACAAACATCCATTCCCACCCTCATGCTCTCATATGCACTTACTCCACACTCAACCAACGTGGAGACAGACATAAAGAGACGCTGTACACACGATCACACTCCCCAAGCGTACTCTACGAACCGGGTCTAGGTACCCTTGCCCCTGGAGGGGGGAACTGCACCCAGACCCAGGTGGTGTTACCCTTTTCCCTGCGGTGGGGAGAGGCAGACCGCCCCGACTCCGCAGCAGCAGGGAGGCCCCACACTCCAGACCGCAGTCGGACGGCCAACTCCTCCTCCTAGCCCCCCCGCTCCAGCAGGCCGCAGAGAACGGGGGTGAGAGAAGACTCCGAACCTCCCTCCACCCGCTCATTGTAGTGTTGATGCATGTGTGTTCTAAGGTGCATTTAAAACCCAGGAGGGCATGGAGCTACCTGCCAGAGAGCAGCAGGTAAGCGCATGGTCCCTCCTGCTAGCCCTCAATGTCTACGTGTATTCAAAATTGAGAGGTGGGCAACGACGCCAGGGGTGAGGTGTACACCCTGATGGTACTTTGGATTCCGTGTATCGTGCCCACCCCCAAGATCCTATATGTATGTGTAATGAGAGTGTGAGTAAAGTGAATGTCTAAGTTGTGGGATAAAATTGAGGCAGAGGCAGCCAGAAGGGGACAGAGGAGGGGGGGGGGGGGGGGTAGCCTCCTCTGCACCCTGGTGACATACCCCTACTCCAAGGTCCTGCATGTGTGGGTGGTTGTGGTGGAGCGGGAAGAGGGAGGCAGCTGGAGATGGGAAGGGAAGGAAGGGAGGGGCAAGTGACCCCATCTTTTTTCCACTTACGTTCAACCTTCCTGCACCCTCGTCTGGCTGAACGAGTGGCCTTATTTATCCATGGGTCTGATTGTGGTTTCGAGCTCATACTTTTAAAAGGAGCGACCTCATCAAGGACAGTTTTGCAGTTTTGCATCATAAAAATTAACTGTCATTTCCTCGGTACCAAAGCCAAGGGGAGATCTTAAAACTTTTTTAAAAGCAATAGAAAATTGTTCTGTTGCAGACAGTGTTGGGTAAGTTACTTTAAAAAAGTAATTAATTACTAATTACTAATTACTTAATCAATATTGTATTTAAAATACTTATCTAATTACTGTATCTGAAAAGTAACTTAATTACTCAATAAGAAATTTAACTAAATACTTCTTAAAATCCCTACAAACCTTGAGTGGACAAACAATAGAAATTAAACTCTTTAAATAATAAATAATTTTTTTTAAAGACGGAGACTCTACAGCAGCGGTCCCCAACCTTTTTTGCGCCACGGACCGGTTTGTGCCCGACAATATTTTCACGGACCGGCGTTTAAGGTGTTGTGGATAAATACAACAAAATTAGTACCGGTACCGAAAAAAAGAAGATTTATTAATAACACACGTGAAAAGACCCAGGAAAACAGAGTTAACGGGGGGAAAAAAAACGATAACAAAATAACGCTAAAAACCGATAAAAACCCTGAAAACCATACATTTCACACCCGAGTCTCACTCTCACGGACCGGTCCGTGGCCCGGGGGTTGGGGACCGCTGCTCTACAGTACGCAGCGGTAGCATCTCTTCCACAATGTAGCCTGCAATTATTTTTTTAAGCTCACCTTCAGATGCTTTCTGTGCTGCTGAAGTAAAATCAGGTTTTGCTGTTTAGCAGGAGTTGCCACGGTGTTATGCATGGATGATGAACAAGGATCACTCAGAAGTCTTTCTCTATGCTCTCGTGTCAGGCGCTTCAGTAGATTACTCGTGCTATTAACAGCGGCCGACAGTTTTTACATACTGTATTACTGTAATGTTCTTGTCTGCTTGTTATGCGTTACACCCAACACTGGTTGCAGACGGGTTAAAAACACGACAACGGTGTGTTGGAATAAGAGGTGTAAAATGGAGAAGAGATAAAAGTATATCAAACAAAACAGGACAGTGATCAGAAAAAACAGCATCACGTATTTTCATGTTTAGGACCGGTAACCCTAGAGACAGCACAAGATCCAACGTATGACCCTGTTTCTGGGTTGGCCCCAACACAAATTGAGCAAGACTAAAGGAATCTATCAAACTTATGTCTTTAAGACATTCATGCAATATAACTAATTAGTCATCCGGTTTCATGGATAGATAAAGTCGGGTATCTGCATAGCAGTGAAAATGTATGCTACGCCTTCTTATAACGCTGGCTAAGGGAAGCATGTATAATGGAAAAAGTACTGGTCCTAGCAAAGAACCCTGTGGAACTCCATAATTAGTCTTCTTTAAATTAATTTCTGAATCCTTCAGTATAACTGGTTTCCTTTTTTTTTTAATGATTGCCCATTCCATAAAAGGCTCTTACGTCACAAATAATTGGTAATACTATCCTACACCATGCACATGTTGAAGGGGGGTGGGGGGGTGCCTGCCTTTTTCCTGGTGGGTGCCCCAAATGCCCTTTTCTTAAGCCTTTTTTTTTTTTTACTTCGTTTTTTTATGTGTGTGTGCATGTGGAGTCCTGCCTGTGCCCATCAACAATAACATTTAATTATTAATCCAAATTTTGCTCAAATAAAATGAACTGGCTTGCATCAGTCACATAATGACCATTAACCAATGCTCACCCTTGATGGCTGAGCACGCTGGTTCCGAGCTCGCAACGAGCTCATGCATTTTGGGGCATCTGGGCGGTGCAGAGTTGTAAGAGAAACACAAATTAATTGGGAGACACAAACTGATGCAACAGAAACTAGAAGTAAGGTGTACAGTGTACACTATAGTCTATAGCACACAGAAGTATTAGGTTATTATGTACACATTAGTAAGTCGTCTTGTGGCAACTGATGAATTGAAACAAATGAGCATGCTGTGTGTGCAACAGCGCAACAGACATTACCTGTTCTTTTATTAACTGCACAAGAAGTGGTGGTCATTAGCTGCTAGCTAACTTGGTAAAGGTATCATGGGTCTGTAGCTCTTTCCACCGGTTTCGGGAACATATTTAATATTTATTTATTATTTATTTAATTTTAAAGTAAATTACAAAGCTTTTCCCTACCTTTCTTGAGAGCTTACATTTCACTAAAAACAATCTAATATGTATATCCATAATTATGGATTATTATGATTACAATATTAATAAAGCACACACGATATTAGACAAGAGAAGATTTTTGGCCGTAATGCACAGCAGCATGTTTGGAGAAAAACAGCCACAATATTTCAGCACAAACAGCTTGTACCAAGTGTCACGTACGGTAGTGAAGGGTTGATGATGTTCCAGCCACAGGACCTGGACATCCTGCAGCCATCGAGTCAAATATGAGGCCAACAGTTCGAAACCTAAAGATTAGCCCAAACTAGCTCAGCCAACAGGGCAGGGAGACAACTTAACAAGTAAAACAGTATGCAATCCTCACATTTACCTGGGATTTCTTTTTAAAAATCATTTATTTTTTAAGCAATTTTTCTATGCATAAAGTGTGCACAGTTGTGGCTGTTGAGACATTTTGATCAGAATTGTAATCATGGATACTTTCCAAAAAATGTATATAAATCTGAGCAAACACCTGGATTTTTAAGAGAAGAGTGAGAGATGATTTCTTTATGGTGTGATTTTATTTCTAGATAACATTAATACAAATGTCTGTGAAGGTTCTCAGTCATCCAGGTCATCATAGTCTAAGGAGCTTGGAAAGAAAAGCGTCTGGACTTGTTTAAGTTGCTTGAAGACGTTTCACCTCTCATCCGAGAAGCTTCTTCAGTTCTAAGGGTCAAATGGTGAGTGTGTTGCTGGGTCTGAAGTCTTTATTACCAGCTGATAAAGGAAGGTGCACCGTGGTACTGAACACAACGGATTACCATACAAAGATCACTACTCTCCTCAGTGACAACAATACCTACGAAGCCTTAAAGCGAGACCCCACAAGCAGCTACAAAAAGAAAGTTATAGCTTGCCTTCAAGACCTTGAAAAGGACAAAATCATTGACCGCCTCACATATCACCGCCTTTACCCAGGGGATGCCATACCCTGCATTTACGGACTTCCTAAGATCCACAAAGAAGCTGTCCCACTCAGACCCATAGTCAGTAGCATAAACTCAGCTACTTACAACATCTCGAAACACCTTGCTACCATCCTGGCACCTCTTGTGGGGAACACCCCACATCAAGAACTCCACCGACTTCACCGTCAAGGTCCAGAAACTTACCCTGGATCCAGATGAAACCACGGTGTCCTTTGATGTAGTCTCTCTTTTCACTTGCATACCCACCACGGAGGCCGTGGAGACTGTTAGAAAACGACTACAAGAAGACAGCTCCTTGGAGGACAGGACCAACTTCACACCCGATCAGATCTGCACACTGTTAGACCTCTGCCTCACCACTACATATTTCAAGTACAACGAAGGCTTTTACAGACAAAAACATGGCTGTGCCATGGGCTCCCCCGTGTCACCTATTGCAGCAACCTTTACATGGAGGAAGTGGAAAGGAAGGCTCTTGGCTCTTTCAAAGGAAGAGTACCCAGCCACTGGTACAGATATGTGGACGACACCTGGGTCAAAATCAAGACACAAGAAGTGGAATCCTTCACTGCGCACATTAACGCTGTGGATAAAAACATCAAGTTCACCAGGGAAGACACAAAGGACGACTGTTTGCCTTTCCTGGACTGCGCTGTGCACATTGAAGAGAACGGCAAACTCAACATCGAAGTTTACCGGAAGCCCACACACACGGACCAGTACCTCCTCTTTGACTCCCATCACCCTCTGGAACACAAACTTGGAGTAATCAGGACCCTACACCACCGGGCAGAACATGTTCCCTCTAAGCCTGAAGGAAAAAGAAGGAACACACACATGTAAAGGAAGCACTCAAAACGTGCGGCTATCCTAAATGGGCGTTCTTAAAGTCAGCAAAGAGGCACAGAAAAGAAGACCAGACACCAGCGAGGGAGGATAAGAAGGACAGACACAACAACATTGTCATCCCCTATGTAGCCGGTGTACCAGAGAAACTCAGGAGAGTTTTCTCCAAGCACGACATCCCAGTGTACTTCAGACCCAGCAACACGCTCAGACACAAACTGGTTCACCCGAAAGACAAAACTCCAAAACACAAACTTAACAATGTGGTGTATGCTGTACAGTGCAGCGAGGAATGCTCAGACCTCTACATTGGAGAGACCAAACAGCCACTTCACAAGCGCATGGCACAACATAGAAGAGCCACCTCCACAGGACAAGACTCAGCAGTCCATCTGCATCTTAAGGATAAAGGACACTCTTTCGAGGATGCCAATGTTCACATTTTGGACAGAGAGGACAGATGGTTTGAAAGAGGAGTGAAAGAAGCATCTATGTCCACTGTGAGCGACCATCTTTGAACAGAGGCGGGGTTTACGACACCAACTCTCTGCCATCTATAATCAGTTTTGAGATCCCTTCCCAGACGCCTTAACGCCCACTCACATCCTGGGCCATCTGACCTCAGGAATTCGCATGATAAGGTGGGGCCAGGTTTCACAATGAACACACCCGAAACTCTGGCTGATTGGGACCCACGCCCAGTTTCCCACCTTGGCTCAGGCGATTAGAGGATCATCAGGGGTCCTTTGTCCCTCTGTGGGGGGTCACTCCCACTAGGTTTATATCTGGGACTCTCCACCATTTGACCTTAGAACTGAAGAAGCTTCTCGGATGAGAGGTGAAACGTCTTCAAGCAAATTAATACAAGTGAATAAAATGATTACAGATCTTTCTTTAATTCCTGAAAATAAATGACAAAACAGTGCAAATGCAGTGTAGCATGATATGATGTATGAATCAGTAGTGTTGGGGAGTAACAGAATACATGTACCACCGTTACGTATTTAAAATACAAAATATGAGTAACTGTATTCCGTTACAGTTACCATTTAAAAAGGTGGTATTCAGAATACAGTTACTTTGTTGAAATAAAGGAATTACACGGCGGTTTTTTCCTGTTTTATATGTTAGGCCAGGGGTCGGCAACCTGCGGCTCTTTAGTCCTTATATTTAGTCCCGCGTGGTTTGGGAAAATAAATTAGAAGTATTTAGCTGAAGTGTAATTTATTTATGTTAGTTCTTTTTAACTTGTAGTTCTAAATTGGAAGATTATTGTGATATTGAAATATAAAAATAAAATTATAATTTATTACATTTTCATCACTCAAAATAAGCGTCACACTCGCGGAAGCCGGTGTACCCGCCGAAACGCCGTGCATTTATCGAGACTTTCAACCCCAGGTAGGCCAATTATGGATCTTCGGATCCACATTATGTCAGCAGCTCCACCGTGAACTATGTTAAAACAAACACCGCTCACGCCTCACAGACGACAGCTTACAGTCCTGTAAAGATGAAAGTGACTTCGTACAGCCCCGACCTGCAGACGCTGTGCGCAGAGGTTCAGGAGCAGAAGTCCCGTTGTAAACATATCACGGCAGACCCGACGATGTTTCCATGAACATGCTTTTCAGCATCTCTTTATTAACCACTTTTTACACACGGTTGCTGTACGCACACAGCCGGCTGTAGCTTTTCAGCTCACACACCAACAACAACAGCATAGAGAGCACAGACATGCAGGAAGCATGTAAATATAATAATAACCACTGCAGCCAAAAAGAGAGCCTGACGAGCCCAGTTGTAAGTAAGCTATTAAGACTCGACTGTACACTTTTTTCGTGTTTTTCTCCCAAACAATAAGTCCTGTTGCAGCAGCCTTTCAACGCCTCTCTCTGTCTCTCGCAAGCAAAGTTGACCCAGACAACAAAGTAAAGCTAGTTTTCGGCTATGACCCCGACATAAACCCGACGTATTAGCCAGAGGTCCCTTTACTACGGTTCGGAGCCGCGGACCTGTTTTATATACGCGCTGAATAGTTTTCTATACGAGCAGTGGCGTGTCTAGAAAATTTTTGTTGGGGGGGCCAGGAGGGGCACAGATTTGGAGAAGGGTGGCAGATGTATTGGCAGATAATATTTAAAAAAAATTCTACCAACCATTAACCATAATTCAATAACCCTGTAAACCTAATAACTGAATGCGCTTTTAACTCTTATTAGAATGAGATTTCAACCACTACGGTGCAAAGTTTTTAGATACTGCGTTGATAAAGTACGAGAGATACAATCAGTGCTTTGTCAGTGTTTACTCAGCATTCAAGGACAGCAATATTTGCATAGTATTTTTACTGACATATAGTGCACATATGTTTTGGGCAAAAACATTTTTTAATATTAAAATATGAACATTTGTAACAAACAATTGACAAATTAGCCAATGCAAAACTTTATCTGCCTGTTAAAAAAAGAAGATAATCTTCTCACAAACTGGTGTTTGATTTTGAAACAGGAAAAAAGTGGGGAAACAACTGAAAAGACTAACATTTGAATAAAACCTGAAAGCAAGTAAATACTTTCTATGCTGCCTTATGGTAAACTTTGGTAATATTGATAAAGAACAACACTGGCTGATGATGAAATACAGTCAGCTGGCATGGTGACACTGCCAGTATTAACCTGCAGGGCTGGACTGGGACAGAAAATCGGGCATTTTGACTACAGACCGGCCCACCAGGTATTAAAGCCATAAAGCCTTTGAATAAAAACAAATGCTGTTGTGACAGTGATGTACAGTCTTGTTGGTATATGTATGATTTCTATACATTTTACGTCAGATAAAAACTTTGGTTGTAAGATTTAGATAATTATTTAATAAAAGCTAGGTATTTTAAATGAGAATAAGAAAGAAAAGTATTTCTTTGTGCCCCCCTTTCCCTGTTAATGCCCTACCTGGCCCCCTGGCAAAACTTTGCTAGACCCGCCCCTGCACAGTTACCAGCTGTCAGCTACATAAAAAAGGATCCTGGTGTTATTTGTCTCTCAGAAACAGTTCATAACTTCCCTTCAACTCATCCATGTCACCTAAAAGGTAAACCTGTTTCTTCATCACAGCTCTGATGATTCAGTAAGGACATCTCCTGGTTTCATCTTCATGTTTCCCTCTCACCACATATCCAAACCAATATCATGACCAGCAGCTTTACAGCTGTGGCTCCAGCAAACATCAGCTGATACTAGAAATTAATATTAAATACATTCTAACAACAGCTGATCAAGCTTAAACGTGCTGCTGTTGTTTAGCGTGACATCCGCTGGTTTCCTCTTTCTGGCACAAAGTGGGCGATAAATAAATGAGAGAGAAAAGCCGATCAGCTGATCATTGATCAGTTTCATGATTGAAGTAGCAACAGGAGAGGGAGGGGAGAGAATGAGAGAAGAAGAGGCAGCTGTGCAGCGTAACGACAGAATAACTCCAGCTTTGTGTCTTTTTCCATTCTAGCTAAAGTTCGGGACAAACTGCATCTCTTCTCAGCTCAATACGAAACGTGTAATATTTTCTCTGATTGAGGGACCATTCCATTTTTTTAAGGAGCCGTTGGCAACTCTACTAACTAACCTTATGAATAAAATAAAGTTCACTATCAGTAACATCATAGCACCCACCCACCTAAAAACTCCGTCAAGCTGGCTAGAACGCAGTACGAGTTATTGCAACTGACGGTAAAAAGTCAGCACAACGAAAATAAACTCCACCTAAACTTGGTTTATATCTGACTAGGGATGGGTATTGATAAGATTTCAACGATTCCGATTCCATTTTCGATTCTGTTTAACGATTCAATTCTTTATCGATTCTTATTTTTAAAAAGGAGAACACTAAGGTCGATTAGCTTAGAACTTTGTTTTTTATCTTCTCTTTGAACAAGATAGAAATCTAGGAGTAACATGGCCTTACAAACCCAACAGTGAGATCTTAAGAGATCCAGCCTACGGCTCTTCAATGGGGTGTCACAGGGTCCCCAGGAAAAAAAATGTAAATGTAAAATAATAAAATAAATATTCTTCTGTAGCAATAACAAAGTGTAACATAAATTATTCTGTAGCAATTACACAAGAATATCCAGTAATGTCCTGCCTACAATTAAACACATTCACTTACCAAAGTGAAATCGGGGGCATCTGCTGTGGCAAATGGGTGCAAGCCTTTGACCACAAACTTAGTCACTGCTCGGTGACATTCGTCTATCCTGGCCTGAAAGGAGACGCTACCGGTAGACTGCAGCGAGAACTGGCAGCATCTGAGCCAGACTCTGTCTCTCTCATCATGGTCACCTTAACGCACAGTAATGGCAGGTTTTGTAATAAGGCAGATCGCGCTAACATAATATGCACTGTTAGTTGATTATTTACCTGCCGCATTAACGGGAGAGGACGTGCAAATGTTACCGCTGCTGCTGGGTTGAGATTCACGAGTCCGGAGCGGAATTAAAAACACGACATTCATTTAAGGTTATCACGTGTTTTGTGAGCAAATGCTTTTGCATATTCGTAGTGTTTCCTCCCTTAAATGAAATATCTACTTTGCAAGTATTGCAAGTTGCCCTGTTGTCATCCGTTCTCGTAAAGTATAACCAAGCTTTTGAGCACTTGAGCCGCTGGCGCCGTGTTTCCTGCCAGGTAAATGACGCTCCGCAACGTGGTGACGTCATTTGGGGCGACTGGAATCAATAAGGGAATCGTTTGCAAAAATGGCAAACAATTCCAAGGAATTGAAACAGTGGGAACCGGTTCTCAACAAGAACCGGGTTTCGATACCCATCCCTACACATCAGTGCTGACATGTCCCTAACATAACTGGACAGGTGGATGACTTTTAATGAAGGTGTAAACTATTAATAGAGGTCTAAACTTTTTATTATTTTTTATTATTTTCTTATTTATACCTGGCTTTTTGACCATGACTGTTCTGTTTTCCGTCCGTTAGATCAATCAGCTTTGCTTGATTAACTGTATTCAGACTAAAATACTTTAAAGGCTAGCTTCAAAGCCAAATGGTGCTCAACTGTTTCTTTGTGACAGGACTGGCAGCCAGTATGACCCAAAACACAAGAATCAGTTTTTAATGAAGAATAAAGTCTATAAAAATATGATTTTTGAGTTCTAGAGGTTGTTCCTTTAATGAATGTTGGCAATCTTGATAACCCAGCAAACCAGAGTTTTCACACAATATTTTAGGTTACATTATAACTAGGGATGGGTATCGAAAACCGGATGGGTATCGAAAAAAATCTAAATTTTAGATAGAAGCTAGCGAGCTAACTCCCTGCTAACTTCTAACTCCGTTAAATGTCATAAATTCCGTTTTCATGGATGCCTGGATGTTAAACTCAATTGTTACACCTGGTAGAGCAGAACGCTGATCATTTTATTAAAGATGAAAGACTTTAGATAGTTTTTCAACTCTCAGTAATGCCACAGTGATCGTTTGATAAATGGACCTGCAGCGGAGTTTAGGCCCAGACACGACGTCAGACTGAACAATCGGATTAGGGGGGAAATTCCAACAGTGTGCACTATGTGCTTCGAATATTGTGTGTAGTTTTTGTTGTATACAGTTGTCAGCCAGGCATCTAACTATGAAAAAATTACACTCCAAAAGACCCCGGGCTTCTGAAAAAACAACCCCAGCTTAAGCCCAGTAAGCCACCCCGATCCAAAGTATTCAGAATACGTTACTCTCATTGAGTAACATAACAGAATGTTACAAAATACATTTTGGGCATGTATTCTGTAATCTGTAGTGGAATACATTTTAAAAGTAACCTTCCCAACACTGAATCAGAATTTGCACAACTCATTTCAGTTGTTCTATATTTGGAAGTAAACTTGGCTAGTGTTTTGTATTGTGTATTGTACTGAATAAGGCATAAGGTAAAAAAAAAAAAAAAATGCAGGCTGTAATGTAAAACACCTTTACCTGCTTTAAAGATGTTAACAGAAACCGAATATCTCCAGTAGATGGCGATGGTGCATTACAGTAATATCCATAACAAGGCAAACAAAGATTTGTACCAAAAAGGAACACCCACCAAAGATTCATCATAGTAAAACATTAGATCACATGTCCACTTTATTCCATATTAGTTATTGGCTGTTATATTTAGATCTTAACATGAAGTTATATACTTTTGCCATTTCGGATGTGTGGTGCTTGTTGAAGCTGCCATAGCGATGTCCTGCAAGTCCAGTAATATTTACATCTGATATGGCCTCGTTTGTATTTGGTGCCAATAAGTAGAAATATTAACTGAAAGACCATCTTTAATCTGACAAAGTCAGTAATGAAGTTGTGATTTAGTTTTTGGACTGCTTGAACTAATCAGTAAAATGAGTCAGATGCAGAGAGACCAAAAATCCAGCTCAAAAGGTTTATTCAGATGAACAGATCAGAAACATTTCCAAATGTCAGACAGCTTAGAAGCAGAGCCATACCCTGATAACATCCATCGCTCCATGTGACATTTCACACAAAAACACCACAACATACAAGAACTGATGCCAGCTTTAAAGCCAGGAAATCAGGAAAGAAATCAGCTGGAGCAGAAGTGAGTTTACTTCAAAGCCTGTGTTGTTAACATGCTGACTCCAGGCTCACTTCTACGTCTCAGCATTTAGCTCTTGTCACCCAGAGTGTGCTTGTCAAACAGGTACTCTGCCATCTTGTTGTTGTGGGCATCCATGCGGGTGAGGTTAGTGATGTGGTCACCCAGCTTCTTGATGGACTTCACCTGCTCATCCAGGTAGTGGCTCTCCAGGAAGTCACACAGCTGGGAAAACAAACTACAGTTAACATTTGATGATTTGTCAAACATACACAGCATCAACTAGTTCAGTCTTTAACCCCAAACTCTTCCCTCCAACTCCCACTTACATGAGGGTCATTATGCTGAGAAGCCAGCTTGTGCAGGTCCAGCAGAGCCTGGTTGACATTCTTCTCCAGCTGCAGAGCACACTGCATGGCCTCCAGCCCGCTGCCCCACTCATCACGCTCTGGTTTCTGCACAACAAACAATTCTGTTAGAGACTGAACACTTGTTTTAAGCTCTGTGTACACATTACACACTAACGCTAACAACAAGAGAACAAGTGTCATAACACTGCTCCTTAATCCCAGTTTCTGTGTTAGAGACACAGTCAGGTATGTCACAGCAGGACTGGTTCAGTTTGTACACACCTTGATGTCCTGGAGTAAGACGCGACCTCCTCTCTTGTTCTGGAAGGACAGCAGCTTGTCAGCGTGCTCCCTCTCCTCATGGCTGTTCTCCTTGAAGAAGTGGGAGAAGCCTGGCAGGGCCACATCATCACGGTCAAAGTAGAAGGCCTGACAAATCAGACACAGGTTATTAGTACACAGCACCAATTCTTCTGCAAATACAGCATCGTGACAAACAGTTATGGAGACAGACATGATTCATGATGGACAGTTCAGCTGGTTTAGACCGAGGTAACTGCTGAACTCGAGACTAAAGAAAAGCCAAACGAAGCACGACGCAGCATTTGGGTTTTTCGGTGATGTGTTTGGGGTGAAAATACACTCCGCATCTGGCAACCTGCCCAACTGTGATAAACAACCAACAAACGAGCTGCGACTGAAATCATGCATTACTGAAATTAGCAACAACATACCGGACTTTACATTTAACGACTCTACTCCGTTCTCTTTGTCTAGCATTAAGCTAATATAGCTTGAGACTAAGGTTATTACAGACATCAGCATCACATGACGTGTTCTCACCATAGAAGTGTAGGTGTAAGACGCAAACAGCTCCATGTTCACCATCCGGTTGATGGCGGCCTCGCAGTCGCGGTGGTAGTTCTGACGCACTTGGGACTCCATTTCGGCTGGCGTTTCTTGTGCTTTTTATTAACAAAAACGGTGCAAAAATAAAGCTTCACGTCGACTTTATGTGTAGTGTTCAAGTAGAAAAGGGTTTTTCTTCCGAAGTGCAGAGTAGCTGAAATACAAAGCGGGACGAAGTCAAGAAGTTCCGTTCAAACACTGTTGAAGCAAAAACTCCTCAAAGATTTCTCCCCTGGTGTGAAACGGCACACTCGCGGGTCCCTGTATTTATACTCCACCGGAAGTGCTCGTGCAAGATGTGACGTATGTTTCCACCAATCACTGAGCCGGGGTGTCTGTACCAGCTGTGACTCACAGGATGAAGTTGCATTTTTTTCTCCTCCTGATTCGTAGAAATCTCATCATCCACTTTAATGTTTAATGTGACCTGCTGGGAGATAGTCAGGTGCAATGACAAAGCATTTTCCGTAGTTCAACAGGTAACAAGCAACATGGGTAAAATATATAAAGATTTTCTCAAAAAACATGTAGACGTCCTGATGGACATGAGAGCCGATATGCACACGCACATGGTATGAATGTATTTGTTTAATACTGTTTAAAAATACTGTTTAAAACGTTTATTCCAAACCTTGCTTCCAATGTGCCAGACCGTCCGCTAATTTTTAAATAGCAGTACTTTCCTAGCCTTTTCAAGGGCTTTTAAGCTCTAAGTTTTAATATGGAGATTGGTGGCTTTTTTACTCATTTTCATTCCTGCAATGATTCATGCATAAAAAAAAAGGAACAAAACTCAAGTGATGAATCAGTCGTGTCTACTCCTAACAGAGAACTTAGCAAAGAACCTATTTTAAATTATAGCTTTTGGCACTTTGTTACTAGCTGTGTATAACAAAGGACATAATTTATTTCAATTTCTTTAGTTGAATCTACCACCAGTCCTGAAGATAACACAGATTAACAGACATAAACAGACATTTTCTCCCCCATCAACATCTATCTTCCGGTACCACGTTACTAGGCTGCCTATTTAAGCGGCTCTTACTCAGTACCTGTGTGGTACCATTACCACAGATCACACGTCCAAAAGACCTCAGCAACTACAAGCTAGTAGCAGTGACCTCACATCTGAAGAAGACCCTCGACAGGCTAGTACTGAAGCATCTTCAGCCCCGGTTAGGTCTCCATTGAATCAACTGCAAAAGCCTATCAGTCTAGCATTGGGGTGGATGATGTCATCATCTACCTCCTGCACCGAGATCGTGCTACCTGAAGAAGCCTGGAAGCACAGTTAGGCTAATGTTCTTTCTCTAGTTTCTCCAGTGCTAACCCCATCCAACCTGGACTTGTGAGGGACAAGCAGTCAGGGGTGGACTACTACCTGTCCCAATAGATATTGGACTATCGCACTGGCTACCCACAGTATGTGAGGATGCAAGGCTGTGTTTCTGACAGGCTGGTCTTCAGTACAGGGCCCTATAAAGAACTGTGCTAGCACTATTCCCGTTCACTCTCTACACTGCAGACAGTTACCAACCTAGACTGTCATCTGCAAGAGTTTCCTGATGACTCTGCCATAGTTGGCCTTATTAAAAGTGAGGATGACTCAGAATAAAGACAGTGGACTCAGGAGTTTGTGGACTAGTGCCAGCAGAACCATCTCCAGTTCAACACGGGAAAACCAGGAGCTGGTGGTGAATTTCCACAGGGGCAGACCCACCACACCAACACCAGTGAACATCTAGGGAACTGAGACCCTGAGTCCCTCACCCAGTGGTTTTGGAGAGCTTGCCAAAGTGATAGAATTATGATCCCTCTTAGCCATGGACTGACCTCCCCAAAGCTCGACCTTAACATTACTGAAGCAGTGTAAGAGTACAGAACAGAAAGAGGCCAACAAAGAAGAGCTTTGCACGTTCTTTAAGAAGAAGCCTGGAGAACTATTCCTAAAAACTGCATAGAGAAATGACAAGAATGCTATCTACGAGAGTTCAGCCTGTGGTATATAGAATATGTAGGATAAAGGTTTTCATACCAAAGTATTGACTTTAAAGCTCGGTAAAAATGTGAAAACTAGATTTTCATGTATGTATGCAGATGTTCCAGTACATCTTTGAACGTCCTTTTTTGTGGCAAAATATAAAGGACAGGTGCTTCAGGACGGTATATTCAGGACTTTACTGTGCTGTATAAAAGTTAGATTATTTGAGTTAACGCTGGCCTAGTACATAAAACCTGCACAAACTGAAGCTGATTCAGCTGATGTAACACATGACATCCAAAAACTGCTGATAATGGTGCTTACAACCAAAGTGTTTTTTATTGCATTGCTCAACACCACAGTGCTGTGGACAGGAATTTCTCAGGCTAAAGCATTACTACTGCTGAGTGAAAACAACCTAAGAAATGTATTTTTATATACTTTTATATCAGCCTATTTATGTAAAAGTAGCTTTTTCAATGAAACCTTCAAGAATATCATCGCAGCAGAGGTATGTAACACACATTTGAAGATTATTCAGTGTGCTGCAGTCTCACATACTTAATTCATCCATTCTCTTCTGCTTATCCTTTTTCATGGTTGCCTAGGACGGGCTTTTTCAGAGCCTATCCCAGGTGTCCCAAGAGGCAGGCTACACCCTGGACAGGTCGCTACTCTGTCGCAGGGCTAACACATAGACACAGACAACCATTCACACTCGCATTCAATTTAGAGTTTCGAACGAACCTATCCCCGCTAACTACATGTCTTTGGACTGTGGGAGGAAGCCGGAGTACCCGGACAGAACCCACGCAAACACACGGAGAACATGCAAACTCCACACAGAAAGACCCTGGCCTGATGTCAGAATTGAACTCAGGACCTTGTTGCTTTGAGGCAGCCATCGTGACACCGTGCTGCCCTACCCCTGGATTTACTTACTTTAGTTGATCTGTACCAGGAACCCAAGAACTTCTTATTTGAGTTCTTTTTTCCTCTTGTTTCTGTACCAGCCAATCACCATCTCACTCAAGAAGGCATACTCATCTTAGACTATTTATTATCTTTATGCGCATTAGTATGTAAGCCTTTTGGCTTAACATGGCATTTCACACACAGTGGGAGTCATGCTTTCAGGTCCACAATGAATGACCGTCTTCATGTCTGCGGACGACAAAACAGACGTGGAGACGGTCATTCATTGAGGACCTGAAAGTGGTCGATCTTTCATGGGACGAGGCTGAAGATGTGGCTGCAAATCGAGCTCGTTGATGATCCCTTGCCGCCCAATGCGCCATCTGGCGCAGGAGGAACCAAGTCTAAGTAAAGGGAGTCATGCAGACCAACAAGGCTCATCTTTAAAATATGTCTCAGAACAGGTTCGTTCTAAAACACACCAAAGGTATTCCAACAATTTTTTAGCATAGCTGCAAGAGTTTGAAACCAGATAATATCACTATGTAACACATTCCTCAATCAAGGAAGCAGCACTTGTTTTCCATAGAAATCAGTTGTACTAAAAATATCACAGAATGAACTGAAAGTGTCAGAGCTATAAGTATGATGTGATGTTTCTGAGATATTATTACTGCTGCATTATGTGTATGTTGCATTTTATGTCTTAAGTGGACCTTCTTTTAAAAGTGTTTTTAACTATTTTATTTAATAACGGGCAGTTTGACCAACAGCGATACATCATAGTCATCATATTCATCCAGTTTGTAGCACTACTGTCCAGTCAGGATCGGATAACCATAAGAGGCGTTTTCCATGAGCTCAGAAAAAAACTTTAAAAATCTTTATATGTTTTAAGAAAAGGGAAATGTTCATTCTATAAAGAAAAACACAAATCAAGTAATTTCATCAGAAAATTTTAAATCATCACAAGTAGAAAAATGTGGTTTTCATTAGACAGCAGGGGTAAGAAAATAGTAAAAGAGTTAACTAAATACAGTACTATAATGTACTTAAGTAGAAGTATAAAGTACTATAAATTAAATAAAAAAATTAAGTACACGTGCTTCCATGTTTGGAAAAGATACATAAGTACACTAACAGTAAACTTAATTACATGTCAGTTTTCAATGTAATTTAATTCATAAGTAAATTTGTAAAATGTTCGCATCAGGTCAAATGAAATTTGACCTGATGCGAACATTTGTGCTGGGTATGAACTTTCCGCACATTTCCTCAGTGATTAATTATAAATAAACCATTAATGTACTCAAAATTATTGCCTTGTTTTCATGATGGGTTTTTCTGTTTCTGCTTTTTTTTCCATTGTATGTTCCAACACTGCCAACCCAGCAGAAACCTCTGTTTCCATATGAGACAGCTTTTTTTCACTTAGGTCTTATAACTACATGTTATCATCCTGCATGAGGATTTGTGAATGTTAGTAAAACGTTATCACAGTATAGACAACAATCTCATAGCTTAGTATTCTGTGAAAGGACATCACAGAGGTCAAGATAAGAAAGACGAGCTAAAGACAGATCCAGAGTCAGTTTCCTGTCAACACTGACCTAAAAACTATAAGATGTCCAATCCAATCCATCTTTATTTATAAAGCACTTTCTGGGGTGGCTGTAGCTCAGGTGGCAGAGCAGGTCAGCCACTAACCAGAAGGTCGGTGGTTTGATCCCAGGCTGCCTCCTGGCTGCATGCCAAATATCCTTGGGCAAGATACTAACCCCGTGTTTGCCTACTGGTGGTGGTCAGAGGGCCCGGTGGCGCCAGTGTCCGGCAGCCTCGCCTCTGTCAGTGCGCCCCAGGGCAGCTGTGGCTACAACGTAGCTGCCATCACGAGTCTTATCTCTAAAGGCAGATCGTTCACAGTTTTGGATCTGCTACAGGAAAAGCACGATCTCCTCGAGGTTTACGCTCAGTCCTGGGTACATTCAGGAGCAGCTGATCAGCTGACTTGAGAGAGCAGGTGAGTGTATAAGGCTGTAGCAGCTAAGAGAGATAAGATGGGGCTAGGCCATGGAGGGCTTTAAAAGCAAATAAAAGAATTTTTAAATGAATCCTAAAATGAATGGGCAGCCAGTGAAGTGAAGCTAAAATAGGGCAAATGTATTCAAACTTTCAAGTGCCAGATAAAAGACGAGCTGCAGCATTTTGCACCCTCTGTAAACGAGTAATGTATGAATCACTGATCCCTATATAAAGTGCATTACAGTAATCCAGCTGAGTGCTAACATAGACGTGGATCACTGTCTCAAAGTGCTGCTGTGACAGCTGCCTGAGCTGCAAGAAGCTTGATTTTACAACTGCCTTAATCTGTCACGTTCAGAGTCCACTTTCAGCCCCAGGTTTGTGACAGTTGGCTTATTATACTGGGCCAAGGTATCTAAATACACGTTGGAGGTCAAAAACCAAAAACATTCACCTCAGTTTTCTAGTCATTAAATCTGAAAAAGTTAAGAGTTAAGCTTTAATGTCATCAAGACTCTGAAATAATGGCTGTATGGAATATGTGCCTTTTTCACTTTAACTTTATTAGTAATTAACATCGTTTCACATGTGTGGTTCTTGTCAATGTTGAAGCTACAATTAAATTATAATTTCCCACAAGGGACTCAAGAACCTATGGAATCCCGTTTCCGCCACTAAAAAAAAAAAAAAAAAAAAAAAGATCCATAACTCAAAATTTCGAGTTATTTTCTCGAAATTTCGACATATTAACTCAAAATTTTGAGAAAAGCAACTCGAAATTTCGAGTTAGTGCTGCCAATCAGTAATCTACGTGAATGACGTCATTTCCATGTTACCCGGAAGCTGAAGCCCTCAGCTACAAATGCTACAGCTAAGCTACCGGTATTACATCCAGTCGTGAATGCACAGATTGCTGAGTGTTTTCAGCCTGGCTTCACAAATGATGAAATCCCTGTTATTAGCCGAATCACATGGTGTTACTATCAGCAAACATACTTTAATTTGTTGGGATCCGTTTTTGAGTGCGCGGTCCTGCGCCATATGCTTCCGGGTAACAAGAAAGCGACCTCATTCACGTATATTTTTGATTGGCAGAGCTAACTCGAAATTTCGAGTTATATTTCTCGAAATTTCGAGAAAATAACTAATTTCGAGTTATGGATACTAGCTTTTTTTTGTGGCGGAAACAGGCTTCCATAAGAACCTGAAGCAATCTGGGTGTTATGAAAGAGGCATTTTGGTTCAACAACCTCACAGGATTTTTCCTCTTACACTTCCAGGCACGGTAGAGAAATCCTGTAACAGTTTCTGAAATACTTGGACCAGCCTGACACCAAACTCCTTCTGAAGCCATTTGAACTGAAACACTATACTTAAATGCATTGTCTGTTGAATAGGCATACATCTGACAGAGCAGTTGATCTAAACTATAATAAAATGAGTCATGATAAGTGACTGATGCAGACAGACCAAAGATCCAGCTCAAAATGTTTATTCAGATGAACAGATCAGAAACATTTCCAAATGTCAGACAGCTTAGAAGCAGAGCCATACCCTGATAACATCCATCGCTCCATGTGACATTTCACACAAACACCACAACATACAAGAACTGATGCCAGCTTTAAAGCCAGGAAATCAGGAAAGAAATCAGCTGGAGCAGAAGTGAGTTTACTTCAAAGCCTGTGTTGTTAACATGCTGACTCCAGGCTCACTTCTACGTCTCAGCATTTAGCTCTTGTCACCCAGAGTGTGCTTGTCAAACAGGTACTCTGCCATCTTGTTGTTGTGGGCATCCATGCGGGTGAGGTTAGTGATGTGGTCACCCAGCTTCTTGATGGACTTCACCTGCTCATCCAGGTAGTGGCTCTCCAGGAAGTCACACAGCTGGGAAAACAAACTACAGTTAACATTTGATGATTTGTCAAACATACACAGCATCAACTAGTTCAGTCTTTAACCCCAAACTCTTCCCTCCAACTCCCACTTACATGAGGGTCATTATGCTGAGAAGCCAGCTTGTGCAGGTCCAGCAGAGCCTGGTTGACATTCTTCTCCAGCTGCAGAGCACACTGCATGGCCTCCAGCCCGCTGCCCCACTCGTCACGCTCTGGTTTCTGCACAACAAACAATTCTGTTAGAGACTGAACACTTGTTTTAAGCTCTGTGTACACATTACACACTAACGCTAACAACAAGAGAACAAGTGTCATAACACTGCTCCTTAATCCCAGTTTCTGTGTTAGAGACACAGTCAGGTATGTCACAGCAGGACTGGTTCAGTTTGTACACACCTTGATGTCCTGGAGTAAGACGCGACCTCCTCTCTTGTTCTGGAAGGACAGCAGCTTGTCAGCGTGCTCCCTCTCCTCATGGCTGTTCTCCTTGAAGAAGTGGGAGAAGCCTGGCAGGGCCACATCATCACGGTCAAAGTAGAAGGCCTGACAAATCAGACACAGGTTATTAGTACACAGCACCAATTCTTCTGCAAATACAGCATCGTGACAAACAGTTATGGAGACAGACATGATTCATGATGGACAGTTCAGCTGGTTTAGACCGAGGTAACTGCTGAACTCGAGACTAAAGAAAAGCCAAACGAAGCACGACGCAGCATTTGGGTTTTTCGGTGATGTGTTTGGGGTGAAAATACACTCCGCATCTGGCAACCTGCCCAACTGTGATAAACAACCAACAAACGAGCCGTTACTGAAATCATGCATTACTGAAATTAGCAACAACATACCGGACTTTACATTTAACGACTCTACTCCGTTCTCTTTGTCTAGCATTAAGCTAATATAGCTTGAGACTAAGGTTATTACAGACATCAGCATCACATGACGTGTTCTCACCATAGAAGTGTAGGTGTAAGACGCAAACAGCTCCATGTTCACCATCCGGTTGATGGCGGCCTCGCAGTCGCGGTGGTAGTTCTGGCGCACTTGGGACTCCATTTCGGCTGGCGTTTCTTGTGCTTTTTATTAACAAAAACGGTGCAAAAATAAAGCTTCACGTCGACTTTATGTGTAGTGTTCAAGTAGAAAAGGGTTTTTCTTCCGAAGTGCAGAGTAGCTGAAATACAAAGCGGGACGAAGTCAAGAAGTTCCGTTCAAACACTGTTGAAGCAAAAACTCCTCAAAGATTTCTCCCCTGGTGTGAAACGGCACACTCGCGGGTCCCTGTATTTATACTCCACCGGAAGTGCTCGTGCAAGATGTGACGTATGTTTCCACCAATCACTGAGCCGGGGCGTCTGTACCAGCTGTGACTCACAGGATGAAGTTGCATTTTTTTCTCCTCCTGATTCGTAGAAAACTCATCATCCACTTTAATGTTTAATGTGACCTGCTGGGAGATAGTCAGGTGCAATGACAAAGCATTTTCCGTAGTTCAACAGGAAATAAGCAACATATATAAGATATTTAACGATAAATCTCAAAACGCGTAAAATCGCTTCTTTGTTTAATACGTACAATGCTGTGCAAAAGTCTTGAGCCAAAGCTGATATTTCTTTTTCAAGTAGCCAGACCTCAATAATTCCCAGTTCTGAAGGGCGTTTGAAGTTTTTATCTGGACAAGTTTTTTAAACAAATGTTTTTTGCTTGTTTAATAAAGGGACTTAAGACTGATCTTTGAAACATTCAAGCCAAAAAGGCACAAAACCCAAAGGTTGACCCAATTGTGTCGATATATAACAGAAAACTTTTTAAATTGCATCTTTAGGCGCTTTGTTACTTGCAGCCTGTCAATAAAACACATACTGTGTTTCCACTTCTTTTGTTGAATCAGTGAAAAATTCCAAAAACAACCTGTTTAGACGGGCATTCGTTCTAACCAACAAGTACAAAAGAAGAACACTTTTGCATATTATTGTAGTTAATGGTTACATAAAAGCAGCATAAACTGAGGCAGAGTTACGCCATAAATCTAACACGTGACATCCAAAAACTGCTGATAATGGTGTTTACAACCAAAGAGTTTCTTATTGCATTGCATTGCTCAACACCACAGCACTGTTGGCAGACATTACCAGCAATAGTAGAACCTCCCAGGCGGAAACATTACTACTGCTGGGTAACACAAAACGAAAACTAAGACATGTATACACATTTTTGTATTAGTCTGTTCATGTAAGAGTATTTAGTATTTAGTATTTAGTATTTATTTATTTATTGTCATTGTCAAGAACAATGAAATTGCGTTTGGGGCTTCCATACAACCCAAAAAAAAGAGAAGAAAATAATAAATACCCCTTAAAACCCAAGTGTACATATTTAACCCAGTGTGACTCCAATG
Source organism: Rhamphochromis sp. 'chilingali' (assembly GCF_963969265.1). Classification (NCBI taxonomy): domain Eukaryota; kingdom Metazoa; phylum Chordata; class Actinopteri; order Cichliformes; family Cichlidae; genus Rhamphochromis; species Rhamphochromis sp. 'chilingali'. The sequence continues at coordinate 34,086,018 of NC_137942.1, read as the reverse complement.
CAATAAGACAATCCTTAGCAATAATGTTCGTAGAAATTCAGACAAAGACCTGAGAAACATGACAAAATACAACAATGCAACCCATTCAATATTATTGTACTGTGAGATATGATATCAGATATGATAGTTATCTATTTAAGAAAGGGGGGGGGGGGGGCAGGAGGGGGAAGAGAATAAAGATATGATGCACCAATGCAGACCAGTTCATTGCTATTAAGAAGTTGGATATGGTTATTGTCCGTGAGAGGGGGGCAGAGAGTTCAGGAGCCTCACAGCCTGTGGATACAGGCTGTTGGCCAGTCTGGATGTTCTGGCCTGTATAGACCTGTACCTTCTCCCTGAGGGCAGCAGATGGAAAAGGTGGCGCGCAGGGTGATGTTGGTCCCGCAGGATACTGTGCACCCTCCTCAGACAGCGAGTGGGGAAGATATTACTGATCTCTGGCAGACTTGTTCCAATAATTCTGCCAGCTTCTTTCACCACCCGCTGGAGTGCTTGCTGATCGGCCTTGGTGCAGCTGGGGAACCACACTAGAAATCCATACGTCAGAACGCTGCTGATGGCACAGTTGTAGAAGTTCAACATCAGAGATCTGGGAATGTGTGCGCTCCGCAGTCTCCTCAGGTAGTAGAGGCGCTGTTGGGCCTTCCGTACAACTGAGGTGATATGGTTGCCCCAGGACAGGTCCTCGGTCACAGTTACCCCCAAGAATTTAAAACTGCTCACCCTCTCCACCGCCTCACTGCCAATGAAGAGAGGCAGATGGTTGTTATGACCCCTCTTCCGGAAATCTACAATGATCTCCTTGGTCTTTTTGGTGTTTAAGACCAAGTTATTGTCGTGGCACCATGACTCTAGTTGTTGCACCTCTGTCCTATAGTTTGTCTCATCATTGTGAGTATCGTGTTAGATGAAACTTGTCCTTGAATAGTCTCACTGCAGCTGAGGTATAAGTGTAACACAACGTCACATACTCAATCCTTTCTATGTAAAGTGCATGTAGAAGTAAATCCACTCATGATATGTTTTTAATAGAAAGCCCAAAACACATACAGTAAGCTTTAATATTCATCTTCATGTAATCATAAATATCTCTTCTGTACGTTTATCTTTAACTTGACTTTGTCTTTACATCAAGTCAAGCACTACAAGACAACACCTACAGCGGTGTGAGCAGTACTTTTCCACTGTGCCCGAGAGACCTGCCAGTCTGAACAGGTGTGCTGGTAATCACGTGTTCCCAGCACGAGGACGGAGCCTGCATTTTCTTTGCTGCACCCTTTCAGCTTCATTTTCTAATAATAAAATGAATGAAAGAACATCACTAGACTTGCTTTTAAGCAGTTGAAATGACAGAGAAAGCCTACTGATCTACTCTTTCTTTCCCAGTGAATAACTTCCACCATGTCTGCTTGTCTTAGAGTAATTGATACCTTCCTGCACACTAAGGAGAACATATGTAAGCCTTTTGGCTGAACGTGTCATTTCACACACAGTGGCAGTCACGTAGGCCGACACCGCTTGTCTCTAAAATATGTCTCAGAACAGGTTTAGTTCTCCTTATGATTTGCTGTAGTGTGTGATTTTAGCTGACACGTAATGTACGACAGTAAACAATACCTCTCTCAAACACATCAATGATATTGCAAAGGTTACATCTTATTAGTTTGACACATTTTAAATAGTGGTACAAAATTATGGTTTTTTTTTCAAGGTACAAGAAGGAGATAGTTTTGTTACTCGCTATCTACACAGTATATATGTGTTTGCACATCTGTAAATAACTCTCCTGCCACGATGTTGGAATTATAAAAGCAAATGCATGTAACAAATTCTAAGGACGGATTTATTGTAGGACAGGCCATTAATCACACTGATGATTATTAGTTATGACTTGTGGAAACATGCGTGGGATTAAATAAGCGTTTCCTTCTTCTTACTTCGTTTTGAAAATGTTGTTGTTATTTTTTCCTTATGTTTCCTTTTGTTTGTTTGTGCTTTTCTTTGTAGTTGCTGTTGTGTAATTTTAACATGTTCAAAATAAAGCCACATTACATTTTTAGCATAGTTGCAAGAGCTAGAGACATCATTACATAACACATTCCTCAGTCAGAGAAGCAACACTTGTTTTTCCAGAGCGTCAGAGCTACAGGTGTTACATATGATGCATTTATACCTGTAGACGTTTAAGTTGGAGCTGTTTTAACTGTTTTATTTGCCAATGGGCACAGCAATCATCATATTCTATAAGATTTGTCAGTAGCGGCGCTGTCCAATCAGGACCATGTACTAATAAGAGACATTTTCCATGACCTCAGAAAAAAAAACTTAAAACACCTCTACATATATTTCAAGATAAAGGAAAATGGATTCAGAAAAACATAAAGGTGTTAATTTTGTCAGAGTATTCAGAATCAGTGGAGAAATTTGTAGTTTTTGGTACAGAGCAAGGGTAAGAAAACTGCAATCTGAAAAGTTATAAAACTGTTAAATAAATAATGACCTGAGTAAAGACACCAGTTCCTGTGTCATATTAAGAAATAAGGAAGTAGACATAAAAAGTTCCATAAAATGAAAAAAATCAAATACATGTTGTATTTAATGCCAGCCCAATAGATAGCTTTGTGTTCACATGGCTTTTATTTCACTCTAGTCTTATAACTAAATTTCATCCTGCAGTAAAAATGATTGTTAATAAAAGGCTTTCACAGTATAGAGACAACAATCACATAAGTTAGTGTTCTGTGAAAATGGAGGAACCACAGAGCTGAAAGGAAGGAAGGACGAGCTAAAGACAGATCCACAGTCACTGCTCACTTATCATCGTACTAAAAAGCACTGTAAGCTGTCCTGTGTTGACTGTACTTCACCAACACCTGCAACAACACATAAGCACTCGTCATCAAGTGGCTACACTTGCTTTGTTTTCCACTCTCATGCTTAACAAAGATGACAGAGCAGTTCAGACAGCAGCTTTGCCATCTTTATTTTGTGCACTCTCGTGTAAGACGATGAGTCCGGGTTGTACCATCAGGTTCAGCTGAGTGTTGTGCGATGTCATCGCTGTGAGTCAGCATTCTGCAGCCGCCAGCACCCGTCTTCCTTTTTCTCTGTTCTGCTTTTGTTGTCACAGGGCCGTGAGAGGGAGGACACCTCGTGATCGCATCTCATTGTACGTTTACCTCAGTGCTCTGCTGGATGGGACCGGTTTGGAAAAACGAACAAGGAACAGAAAGTGTGAACGAAGGAACCAAAAGTGTACTTGAGTTACCGAAACTGTTTTTGACCAGTTATCTGTGTGAACTAGTAGTAATTAACGAAAAGAACTGTATTCATACTTTCTCATGTTTGTTAGGCACATTTGTTCAACTCATGTAGGCATGTAGACGTGGTGAAGATGGTTCGCTGATGTTCAAACCGAGGATCAGAAAATGTGATTTACTCTGAATGTGGCACGGCTGTTGGTGTCAGACTGGCTGGTCCGAGTATTCCTGAAGCTGCTGACCTGCTGGGATGTTTCCAACCAAGGTTTATTTAAAGGAAAGAAGATATACAGTGAGCTGCAGTTCTCTGGGTTAAAATGCCATGTTGGTGTCAGAGGTCAGATGAGAAAAGTCAAACTGCTTGAAGTTGACAGTAAAGCAACAGTAATTCAAATAATCACTTGCAGAATAATATCTCCGAACACCCAGCATGTCAACCCTTGAGCTACAGCAGCAGCAGACCACACCAGGTGTCACTCCTGTCAGCTAATAACAGGAAACTGAAGCTAAAGTTTTTGATGCATGCATCCAGCAGGATAAACTATTTCACAAAGCTCAGGTCATCGCAAACTGGTTTCCTGAGCATGACAGTGAGTTCACTGCACTCAATATCAATCCAGTCGAGCACCTTTAGGATGTGGAGGAATGGGAGACTAGCATCATGGACGTGCAGCTGACAAACCCAAAAGTGTCTGAGGCTTGTTTCCTGCACCTTGTTGAATCTGAAGAAGTAGAGATGTTCTGGAGACAAAAGGGGGCCGAGTGTATATCACCAACTCACAACGGTTGCCTCGAGGCACTTTTACAAAGGAAAAACGCTACAATAAGAGAGAAAACTCTAACAATCAGAAGCACTTGGATACAGTGGAAAGAAAGAACTCCCTTTTAACAGGAAGAGACCTCCAGCAGAACCAGGATCACAGTCACAGTGCCACAATCAAACATATGAGCCAGTAGGTTTACAATGTGCAGTGGCGGCGCTGCTGTTTTCTTATAAAAAATAGATAATGCAGGAAGCACATTTATATTTCTTTAACCTATTCCATGCATAAAATAATTTGAGACGCTGATCAAATCAGTAGTCCGGATTTATTCATTTAAGAAGTGTTGATGCAATACGTGTAGCAGAGAAAAACAGCTTTCAAAGAATCTACAGAAGAATTCTGCAACAGCACAGACAGCTGTAGAAACATAGCTTAAACATTAGAAGCTAGAAAAGCTAATGTATTTGTGAGTAATGGGAAAAGAAATAAAACAATAAATATACATTTCCAGATAATCGTTTTCTTTAAATATTCGTTTTTAAACAGACACACTTGACATTTGTTTGTTTTATTTCACAATGTGAATTTGGAAACAAATGAAATGTCACTTGGAATGTTTTTGCACGACAGAGTCAGATTTGACCTTTCATGGCTACAAATTACAGTATTAATGTACAGCAAAAGACACATGACACAGGAAGTTGGATCCATGTACTGCTGCTTTTTGTTTGTTTTGCTGAGTCACTGACAGATCTGTAAGGCTGACGCGGCTTCTAGTTGCAGAGTATGCATAGTTCCCCCCAGCTGAGATATTTCAATGGAGAACTCTTTTCAGTGCAGTTAAACTGGACTCCCTTTGGTGTGATTTGATTGCTCAGATGCGAACAGCATAATTAGCACCAAGATGCAGACCATAATTCTTTAGAAGCTCCAGGAGTGCAAACTTCAGCTAAATGCTTGTTATTCTGACACCGGGGCAAATCACACAAACTGTAGCTGCTTCTGGCAGCTTGAGAATAAAGCAACATTTTAGCAAACACGGCCGCTCTGTGGAGTTCAGGGTTTTTATACGGGGCACTCACAAGACCGTTCTGAATGAACAGTGGACGACAGAGATGCAGTCCAAAATTTTACATTTTGGGTGGACACTTTTCTTTGGAAAATATCATTAGATTTTAAGTCGAAGGGCTCTGCACATTTGATTTGTAGTAAACCAGTAAGTAAAGAAATACATCATAGCTCCACAGAACATTTGCAGGCATGAAGTGTGCAGGAGCCGCCCGAGTGGTGCACTGCGAAGCTCGATTAAATCCTCAGTCAGCGATGTTGAGCTTAAAGAGTTTCCTGTGTCACAAAAGTTGCTCTCTTTCTACTAAATCACCATGGTAACTTATGCTGAACACAGCCCGGTGCTTTGGTTTAGAAAGATCCTGAAGTAAAACATTTTCTCTGGATCCGTTCTTTACAGCGTGTTTTAAGTACCTGCATGATTGTTAAGCCAGACTTTATTAAACTGACTGAATGAAGGCCAGCTGTAAAGTTACAGAAGTGCAAACTGCAAAAAAATGAACAAATGTTTTTATACTTCATTCAAATCTGCTGCCTAATCTTATGCACATAGCTGGATTTGCAGCTACGACAGGAGGAAGCTGAGAACCAGCGTCGAGGTTCCTGTTATCTCCAACTGGGCTTTTAGGTTTTGTCAAGCCAGCGAACACAAACAATGGCTAGCTGTGTTGAAGCCTCTGATACCCGCTGCTTCCTATACGTGTAAGGTTCTGTTGTAGTTAAACCGCACATCTAATGTGTGTTTTAGTTGCTGTTTAGAAACAGGAGCCACAAAGGGTTTTTTCGAGGACCTCTCAGCATACGTCACCAGATTGGAAGTATTTTTTTGGCTTTTCTCTCAGAAAAACTTTAGTACATAAGTGTTGCTGTATTGTCAAAAACAAAATAAAAAATATATATATTGTTCATGTTTATCTGTATTCACTCCTGATCACTGAGAACTACCTTGTGAGCGCCCCCTGCTGTGACCTTTTCTGAATTGCACCTCATTTCTGTCTGTCTTAACTTCTGAGCAGGAAGTGGAATGGCCCCCACAGAACACGCTCAAGCCCATAACACAACTTTATCTATTTAATATGCACTGACCCTGCAACACAGGCGCAATAATCTGAGCCAAAGTTCTCCTGAGGTTTGTCACGGTTCACGTGGATTATTCGTTAACGTGGAAAGAAATGTGAACATGACCTACTTTGAAATAACTTGTGATACCTGATCAGACATGTGAGGGTTAATTAAAAAATGCATAACAGAGGTAGAAAATCAGCAGGGTTATTATCATGATAGCCTGTTATGACTAAAATAAAGGAATTACTAAAGAGCAGCTGTTGTTAATAAACCTGCAGGTTTATTGTTTTGACTAATCAAGCAAAACGTTGCAGTAGTTCTAATGGATGTTACTTTGGCTAGCATTGTTTTTTATATTTATTTAAAAACCAAAATGACAAACTCAACAATGAATCGATTCTTCTGACGGGCAGCTACTGCTCTGCTCGATAATCTTCAGTAAACCGACATACATTTAAATGAAAACAGTGAAATGTTTTTAGGGTCTCTGCATTGACCGTCACAGGGACGTAAAAGGGAAAAACCTTTCGTCTTAATCACAGTGAATATCTATCGCCACATTTTCCATGTTAGGATCATTTTTAAACCATGTTGGCAACAAAAATCAGCTCATAAGTCAGCAACACTTAACGTGTGAGCTGCATTGAATCCCTCGTCTGTCTATTAAGTGCTTTGTGTCAGCCATTCCTAATATAATCTCAAAATGTAATTTAACATCGAATGTTTTTGCTTTTAAAAGCCCTCCTCCCCTTCTGTCGCCGTCTGGCCTGTGATGATTTCTGCTTTTTCAGGTCACAGTCAAACGCTCCATGATCCAAACTGTAACTCTGTTCCTTCTTCCTGCCGTTCTGTTTTAAGCTGTAGGAATCCACACACTCTTCCACTGCACAGCGCTTCTCCACATTTCTTCCAGGAATGACGGACGGCACCGAGTCCAGTCTAGCTCCCCGTCTTTCCCTTCCTGGTCCTCACACAGGCGCAGGGTTTTTAGCGGACTAGTGCAGGTGTACTGGAGGTACTGGCAGCCCTGCAGCAGGAAATCAGAAACAGTGAAGTGAGTGTAGGCGATTATATGAGGCAGGCCTAATTTGGGAGAAGGAAGTCAATCCTACACTCAGGAGCTCAGTTTAATGCAAAATGAGTTAGCTAAAAGAGTTAGCCTCACCTCAGCACTGCCCCAGTACCAGATGGCCTTGATGACACTGTGATTAGCCAGAGCCACAGTCAGCTGGTCTCGACTTCCTGTAATAACGTTTACCAGACCTGCTGGCAAGTCCGAGGACTGGAGCACCTGAGAAAGAGGAGAAGGAAAAGGTGCAATAAAGATAACAACCGGTTTTTATGATTCACGGTGCTTTTTAATGCAGGTCAAGCTGAGGAAACCGAAGACTTGCTTCAACTCTGCAGTCAAGTTTTCATCTTAAATGAAAACAGATCTGCACACAAGTTCACACTGACAGCCTCGTGATCGACTGCAGCTTAAGCTGCGCTGACCAAGCACTTTTAATGCTGACCAACTTAGAAAAACTGGCTAGAAACAGGCCCGCAACATTAAGGTACAATTTAAGACTTTCAAACTCTCCATTAGGAAGCATTATCTAACCAACAGTCCACTCACCTACGTCTTTTTCTTTCTTTTTTTTTGCTTAGGCTGTACAAAAACATTTAGGCACCATGTCTTACAATAGCAGGCCAACCAAACATCTGGGGGAACCCAGAATAGATGCAACACTGAAAGGATCTGGAACTGCACATAACTAAAACAATCATGACACTATAAGCAGACTTTTCTAAAACCTTTGCACATTATTTCCATTTGAGTAAACAGCTGTTCTTTCCAAGGTTTGACCTGATTAAAAACATCTTCAGAGCTTCTTTGCAACACGTAAAGCAAAACACGTGCACGCATGTTAGACGTGACCTGACAAGGTCAGCCGCACAGAGCTGTGCAGATTTAGGGATTACCCTCAAACAGCTAGGTGCAGACATGTAACACTCATCCGGTGATGATTTATTTCAGTTCAATTCATTTCATGTGTTCAACGCATGAAGACTCCTTTATCCTCGGCTCACATCCCTTATGCCTGCACAGCCTGTCCTCAAATTATTATTAAGAGGCTAACACTTAGACAGATCACTATTTACCATCACACCAACAGCCACTTTAGAGTCACATGTTAGCTGAGCCACAAGCTCAGCTTCATGGTTGTTAGTATGCTCGTTGTCGTGACCGGTGATCAATGGCTACGAGGACTGTTCACAGAGCTGGTGAACGGCTGTAATCACAGCGCAGAATGACATACTGAGAGACTCTTCGTGTAATTGGTCTCTTTGACTCCCTGCCCAGGACGTGCACCTCGAGTGTAAACAGAGTGCAGCGTCCTGAGCAATGTGAGCAAACTGCTGCAGTAAACGAGAAACGCCAGCAAACGTGGCGGTGGACACAAAATGGACAAAAGCCTTTATTACTATTTTTGCTTAACGGCGCTTCTTATCACGTCTGACTGGCGTTTCTGCGCGTGCATGATTATGTCATGCTGACGACTGAATTTAAAGTTAATCGACATGCTCACACAGGTGCCCGCGCATGTTTAAAATGGCTGCAGGGTGGCGAGCCTTTCCTCTAGAATGACAGCAGCTCTGCTTCTGACCCACACAGTGTACTGACATTCATACAAACCTGGGCAGACTTTTCTTTTTGTGTAGACTTTTCTATTCACTTGTACAATCACTAGTTTGACCCCCAAGTTAAGACGATATTCAGGTCAGCTGCCTCTGAATAACAAAGACGTATTGCTTCAGTTCGTGTTACTTTTGTTCCACCGTGTTTGACTTTGTGTTCCGACTGAAACATGCAACTTCTTTCTAAAGGTTCCCTGCCACTTGCCACGCAGCACATTTATACACTTACCTTAATGAATGCCAAGACAGGCAGTGGATACTTTTGACTGGGGACCATAATAACAGCATTGCCTGTGGCAATAGTTGCCCCAAGCACGGTTACCATGGAGAGGAGGGGATTGTAGTCAGGTAGGACGACCCCCATGACTCCCAGGGCTTCAGGGATGGAGAGAGCGGAGCCAGAGTTTGGCATGGGCTGAAGGAGAGGGAAACAACGAGCGATCAGACGGCCTCAGCTGATACTTTTCTATCATGTTTCAGCATCTTTAGCAGCTTTGAGTAACATGAAAGGTCTCACCAGCGCTCCTCCCTGGACTTTGTCACAGTAAGCGGCCCAAACGCTGAGCCTGGTAATGCTGAGCTCCACCTCCTTCTCAGCCTCGTCCATTGACAGGCCGGTCTGTGTGTTGATTGCTGCAGCTATGTCCCGCCTCTTCGCCTCAAGGCCCTTGGCCAGAGAGTAGAGTGACTGGGCACGTGCAGACGGGCTCTTTTTCATCCAGCTGTAAGAGACAAAGGCATTCAAAGAAATACAACAATAATAATATAAATAAAACAAAAGCCTGATGCCATTTGTTGGGATTTATGTGTCCGTCAGGTTAAGCTTCATCACGTGGATAAAATCTATCAACTGTTAAAGACTGCCGATGAGTAATGGCCACACGTCCTGCTTCACAGCTTGTGTTTGTGAGATTTCAGTGAACTCTGTAAGCAGTTTGTGTCGAGTTCATGACTCTGCACTTTGTCTTCTTATCTGTTCCCACAGTCAAGTTGTACATTGACTGATGGCAAACGCACACAGCCCGGCCCTACAGTAACCAGCTGATAAGAGCAGATTAAGAACACAATGTTCTACATGGAAGGCTCAGAGGACTCATCTACATGTTGTGTATATGGAGTAAAATGTAACAAACAACATTAAAGTGGATCTACGCTGCTCAGTTCACTCTCCAGATTTCTGCTTTGTGACTCTACTCGTCGAACAGCCTCGTCTGACTCCAAGTTAAAAATATTAACATTTCTTTAGTGGCTCTGTCGTAGACGCAGAACTTCATTTTAAATCCTTCAAGGTCTTAAATAATCACATCTTAAAATCCTCATATTACCGTAGTATACCAACAAAGCACTCTGCTCTCAGACCGGCAGTGTCTCAATGCACAATCAGCTTTCAGCCCTTCTGTGGAAGCAGGTGCAGGTGTGGGTCTGGGAGCTGAACCCCGTCTCCACTTTAAGAAAAGACTTGAAAGAACCTGTGAAACCATCCAGAAATACTACAGGGATGATTTGTACCTACGTCATTACTTGATGGCTTTTCCACTAATATAGTGACTACATCTTGGAAAATCTGTGCAGTTTCATAAACTCTCAACAGCATCTGTTGTGCGAGTACACAAACCTCAGTTGTGTTTGTGGTTTTTTTGAATGACCTGTACGTGTTTGTGAACACGTACAGGTAGTTTGCGCTCTCACCCTGGCTGGACTTTGACAGCAGCCTCCACAGCATTGCGAACGTCCTTCCGGCCCCCGTCTGGGCAGTAGGCCAACAGACCACCACTACCACCTGGTGGCTGCACAGCCACACTGCAGCCAGACACTGACTTACATGCTTTACCAGCAACAAACTGCAGGTGGGACTGAGGGGCTCTAGAAAAACGAAAGAAAATGTAATGATGCGATTAGTGCTGTGCAACACATTTTTCCTGCAACATTTACCAGCTATAATGCTTCACAAACATACCTGGCAGGGTCCGACTCAGCAGGAATGATAGGTGGGGACGTTTCTGTTCCGAACTGCGTGTAGTCCATGGAGACGGGAGAGGAGCGAGGAAGAGGGGGGGAGGAAGAGGAGGGGCGTAGAAACTGGTACAGACCCTGACAGGATAAAGAGGGGATATAACTATCGAGTGATTTATGTGGGCGTGTTTAGTAGGGATGTTTTGCACTGCAGGAGCTGGTGTCTACGGAGCTGGAGACCAATAAGAACCTCATATCTAAAGACCGAGGTTATTAGTGCTGCGGGGCTATATGAGCCTAACAGAAAACACTAAACTAAGGACGGTGAGACGACACCCAGGGGACGTTGAATTCAAACATTGAACTACAGCAGCATGTGCAAGCAGTGTTACTGATCCAGGCTCTGTCGGCCTGTCAAAACAACAAACCTCCTGTCCTCCATCGGTGCAGGTCCCGCTGTCTTTGTGACCGGAGACGGGCAGACAGGGGTCACAGATGGAGTGGGAATTCACCCACACAGAGCCAACTGACAACCTGGCAGGACACGAAGAAGAAATATTCATTTTAAAGGAAATAAATATGAATGTTAGTACTAAATGGACAGTCACGAGATGTGAAGCCGACCATGAAAGTCAACGTATTCGCTTTACACCGAGCACAGGTGGTTGTGACGAAACGACTGTATATGAAAGTAAAAAGAAAAGTCAACAAAGAAACGAAGAGAAGGAGAAAGAGGAAACAGACAGCAGAACAGAAGGACAGAGAGCAGAGAATGCAGATGCACCTCTGAGCTGTCTCCAGAGCGAGGGTGAGGTCTTCGGTCCAGATGGATGCTGCCTGACCGTGAGGACTGTGGTTCCCTGCACAGGGCAGAAAATGTTACTCCGGCGCCTTGTTCGACACAGGCCCAGGTCTCTGATTACGATGCAAATGCAACCCTTTAAAAAACCCTCAAACCTTATTCACGTTGGTGTCTTATAGGAGACGTTTTCACATGAAGCTTCTTACCAAGAGTCACGGCTTCTGTGTTGCTTCTGAAGGTCATGAGGGGCAGCAGTGGTCCGGGACAGGGGTTGAGCACACATGGTGAGGAGGGGGCCACCCCACAGAGCACAGTGGAAGGATACTGGGCACCTGACGTGGGATCAGCACAGGACTGAACCAACTGAGGAGAGATCATTTAAAACTGCTAGTTATGGGCAGTAAACTCAGAGGAAATGAAGACAAAGTGGTGCACACCATCAGCAGACGAGTCTAAGGGAACCTTCAAGTTCGTTGAAACTTTTCCTGGCATTAACATTTTTAAACCCTGATGTCTCAAAGTCTTCTTACTAACCGTGGCTCCCAGCTGCTGAGCCTCCTGCACAGCAGCATCCACCCGTTCCCTGTCTGCCTCACTGGGCAGGGTCACACATTTCATCTTGGCCATTCGCAACCGGAGATGGGCAACAACACTGTCCACCACACTCTCCTGCACACACAACACCCAGAAGACCTGCAGGCAGAGGGGAGTCCCGTCAAACAGGCTCAGGGATGCATCGCTGGAATAGGAGTTACCTCGTCGCTCTATGAGCGTACCTCTTTCTTCTTCCTGAAGGCGGCCTCCATCACCTCATCCACGGCACTGTTAATGTCTGCCGACTCAAAGATGATGAAGGGACAGGTGGAGCCTACGCACGGTGACACCGCCACAGGAACTCCCATCCCTGCTGTGGCCTTACACAGCATCACTCCGTCCTCGAAGAGCAGGGAAACATTTTCTTACACACAGCTCAACCATTTGGACTCCATTTCACTCACTCTCACAAAAACACACACAGTCGTGTTTTCATATCTTAGTGGGGACGTCTAATTGACAATGCTTTCCCTAACCCTAATCATCAAAAAGCAATGCCTAATCCAAACCTCGCCTAAGCCTAACAGTAACCCTGACACCAAAACCACATTAAGAGTCTCAAAAATGCCCTCAAACTCGAAGGGGCAGGCATTTTGTCCCCATAAGGCAGGGGTGTCCAACTCCAGGCCTCGAGGGCCGGTGTCCTGCAGGGTTTAGATCTCACCCTGGGTCAACACACCTGAATCACATGATGAGTTCATTATCAGGCCTCTGGAGAACTTCAGGACATGTTGAGGAGGTCATTTATCCATTTAAATCAGCTGTGTTGGCTCAAGGACACATCTGAAACCTGCAGGACACCTGCAGCTCCGTACCCCTGCCATAAGGGCTGTTGGTCCCAGTATAGTAACATTCCCATTTCTGGTCCCCACAAAGACATGCAAACATGGCACACAAACACACCTCCTTGTTGCCGCAGTAGTTGACGTAACTGATGCTGTGGTTCTGGGCCACTTTGACACCCAGTGTTATGTCACTTCCTGTTAGCACATTAAGAGCCCCAGCAGGAAGTCCTGCTCCTGTAAAAAGCTGAGCCAGTAGTAGTACTGGGGGGGCCGTGCTCTGACCGGGGACAACCACCACAGAGTTGCCTAGAAGGAAGAAGCATTCATTTATACCTCACAGCTCCTCTGACACCACAAATAAAGATATAAAACCTAAACGATTAAGATGATAACAAATTACAAAAAGAGATAACTGGCTTCTCTCTCATGACTAATCTTAAGCTACACATCTTTGGCCTTTGGATGAATTTTCTGGTATTTAATAAACCATATAATTTATTAATCAACTAAAGCATGAATCGATGAATATAACCACAGGCTGCAGGGCTCTTTGGTGGTTGATGAGAGAAGTGCTTTGATGTTTTTCCCATATCAAAGATCTGGATACATTTGATAGTAATTAAGATCTAACAGCGGACCACAAAGACCAATTCTGAAAAAGTTGGGACACTGCAGGAAAAGTAAATAAGAACCAAATGAAGCTCTTATAAAATAGTATTTCATCCCAAATGTTTAAACTGAGACATTTCAGTATTTCACTTTTAAACTCAGGTATTAAGACGATTTTGAAATGTTCAGATTTGATGTTAGAGTCAGATTAGGGTTCAGCTACAAACATCAGTGTGTGTTTTACCCATAGCCAGTGCTGGCAGGACTTTGAGCAGAAGAGAATAGAGAGGACAGTCTTTCGAGGTCACCACTGCCACCACACCTGGAAGATAAAAAATAAGAAAAATTACGAAACACCACAATAAAAAGACTGAGAGCATTTTGTAAAGATAGCTGAATTCACTTACCCAGAGGTGTCCAGTCAGTGAGGAGTGTGTCTCTGAGCTGCGCCCAGCTGCTGTAGAACTGCAGCAGCCTGACCAGGGCGGCAGTGGCGCAGGAGGCCTCACAGAGCTCACACAACTCTGAGAGACACTGGCTGTGCTGCCCGAGGACACTCACCAACCTGTTAGAGGACAGAAATTCATCTTTATGTTAAACTGGTGGCTCAAAAACAAAGCAGCGAGGTGTGTGAAGGTGTGTTTGTTGGACCTGAGGAGCACTTTGGCCCTTTGGTTGCAGCTCAGGCTGCTCCAGGACTTGAAACCGTTAACAGCAGAGGAGGCACACTGGGAAATATCAGCTTCTTCAGCGCATGCTGTGCTGCATACAATACTTCCTGGAGAGCAGGCAGGCAAAACACTGAGACCATCATTATCATTAGGATGTTTGTAAAAAGTCTGAAACACTGACTTGTAATGAAGAGGTTTTAACTTCTGTGTAACTGTGTGCTTGGGCTGCTCTCACCTTTAGAATCAGCCAGGGAGCAGCTCCGTCCGTCTGCTGAACAGACAAATTTACCGTCAATGAAGAGACCCAGAGAACGGGAACGATGCTCCAGCCAGGCCTGATGAAGAAGAGAGGGAACAGGGGAAGGATCAGCTCCAGAACAGAGAGACCAACACTCCCACACAGATTCAGTTTTGTTAAAAGGTTACTGCAGATTTATGAAAATCCTTGAATTAAAATAAAAAAGTCTTGCTTCCCTTTTATCAAACCGTGCCTGTATGAGTACAGAGGATGAGGATGCCGAACATCTCAGACAAGCTGTTATCTGGAGTCTTACAGGTAAAGGAGGCCCTTCTAATGTTTTTGCAAATCTAAGCATTTGCATATAAGAGATGTGCATTATTTTGAAAATAAGAAAAGAAAACTACAGTCTATCGTGCTCTCAACATTTTAAATCCACAACATGTTAACATCGTCATTAGCACACTCGTGAAATTATGGCCTGCAGATGAGCAGCACCCAAAACCAAAAAAACCTTTTTACTGGTTGAAGAGACCAATATACATGGCAGTGACTGATAAAGGCGGGTAGGCAAAGTGAAGAGTGTCAGCTATTTACAGACTGAAGACCAAAGTACAGAGCTCAACTCTCTGCAAAGCACCAACGGCATTTTTTAGCAGTGTGTATTAACTGAGCCGTGGTGCTGGTACTATGGTCTCTCATGCGCTACATGATGTGGGCTGTCAAATGACAGCATGCTAGTGGTTTGAGTGCTTCTCCAGTAATTTAGCACTCTTTGTAAACCTTCAATGTCCTGACAGCCACAAAAACCTTTACACAGCTGTTTTTACACAGCTGTTTGCAGATTAGCAATCATAGACTGTACACAGAAGATGGGAGTAGCCAGCTGATTTTACTTAGTTTTAGCAGGCCTGGCACCATGAACGAGGGGTAAACCTTTATTGAGAGATCCCATCTTCTACATTTGGTATTTGGCAGAAGCTCCTGTTAAACTCTTTTCAAGTTCAGGTAAAAAGAGGAAACCCCTACAATGTTTTTCACGGACTACGGTGGGATACGGACATAAAAAAACAATCTACATGAACAGTAATCCCTCGACACATTATAATGTAATTATGTGTCTAGTTCTGTCACATGTTTGTCTTGTGAGGTACACTGGGCTAACGGTTAAGCAACTTCACGAGTCCAATAACTTATATATAGGTATCCGCTAACTCCGCAGCACAGCGTGCTGTGAGTAAGTTTAGTTTCAAAGCAGTCTCCGAATATGAATCTGAACGTTACCTGTGCAGTAGCAGTGCTAGAAGTTGCTGCTGGCCCGTACTCCATGCTTTGGAAAATCTCGTACACTGTCTTGGTGCTGCTAACAGCCATAATAAGAAGAAACCACTGTGGGAGCAAATCTCGCCGTCGCTGTGCGTGGTCGTTCTTGGATGGAGTTAGGAAGAATACGAAGAGAGAAAGCTGGCAGAAGGGGAACTCGAGCGTCACTCCGACTCTGAAAGAAACGTGCTAGCTTCCCTGAGCTGCCAGAAACGCGCAGGTCGATACGTGAGAGCGAGAGGATTCACTCCTCCCGACTTCCGCTATTGTGTGCGCTAAGTTCACGAGAACGCAGATAGACCGTACTAGGATGTATGGACACTGAGAAAATGAAAATAACCTTTTTTAACTTCGTAAAGCACAATCAATCCAGTTTTTAGTTTTAGTTTTTTCAAACTCATACAAATTATTGTAATAAAACGTGTGACATAATTTCAAAATAAAGCCTAATTTCCGGTGTTTGTGCCAAAAACTGATTTTTGGTATTTGCCAAAACTGATATATAACTTGTTGGTCTATAATATGTGAAACATATGTCAAATGTATCCGCCATGACTTATATGAAGTCATCTTGAGCCACAAACAACATTATTGTAACAAGGCAGAAGCTGCAATCAGTTTTTGGCAGTGACTTTTATATATCCTTTATTTATCCAGTTAAGAAAATCTTGTTGGCATTAAAAATGTTTTTTTAAGGTTAATCTGCCCAAGAGGACAGCAAATATTACAAACAATATCACAATAGTTCTGTAAACATATTTTAAGTGGACAAAAAGGACCGGATTGGTTACAATATCAAAGAGTTATAAAGATACTTGAAAAACATGTAAATTTTAAAGTTTAGATTTAACCCCTGTGTAAACCCTGTTCACCGAAGTCTATTTACCAACGTACGTAAAGTTTAAAACACACACACGCACACACGGAAACATTCGGTCACGTGTCCAGTCTGTCATGTAGCTAAATAAAATAATAATAATTTAATTTTAAAACAAAAAGTGATTTTGAATGATTAAAAAATGAAAATCAATGATAATAAATGAGGGGCAATTCGCTTTAAAAATGACTCATCACATCTTAGGAGGTTATGGTGTTAAATTTTAAACTTAAATCACTTTTTTTAAGTACATGTGTAATTGTGTTGTCTGCCGTTTTGAAGACTTCCTCCAGTTAAAAGATTCATAGCAACAATACAAATTTGGTTTAAAGACGCAACGTGTTTTGGTGCGTTTAGTGGTCCACGTCTATAAGAACGTTATTAGTTGTGACTAGCGCAGCCATTACTTTAAACGGCTAATTGTTTTACATTTATTTATTTATTGCTTTTATTATGACTATTACTTTTTACGATGCTGTACAGTTTAAAGCAATCCCAAATACCCAATTGAGCGCATTCAAATATGGCTGCAAAAATCTTAATGCACCATAGTAACGTGATTTGACGGTGTATGTTTCTCCCCGGAGTCATTTTGTCACTGTACCGCCCAAAAAGAGCGAGTTTGCGCTGTCCTCACTAGGAAGTGCGGAGAATTTTATGCGCTTTTTTTCAGCTGGGTTGGCTCATGTCAGCTGGTGGTTATTTTTTCGTTGTTACAGTTTCAAAAGGCTGCCATAAATTGCCACAGCACGGGATAATAATCCGCCAGAGGCGTTACGGCAGATCTTTGAAAAATGCCCCGGAGAAAGGTGAGGCAGACTCAACCGTTAATGCAGATAAACAACAACATAACGTCATAGCTAATGTTAGCCGACATAGAGGTAAAAGCAAACAAACTGTGTGGGAAACAAACTTAAGGGGGCTGCAAGCTAAAAAACGTTCCTACAAGACAAAGTGAACGGCTTGTAGCATTCATAGAATATCAGTGCTTATAGAATCGCATAAGTGAGCTGTCGATCTGCGGTTGCTATATGGCTAAGCTAGCTCAGGCTCATATTGCTGAGTTGCAAGAATATGTTGTTGTTTTTGAACCGTCGCTTCTTTCTAGTACCCAAATAAGAGTTTTAAACATGCTGGTAACTTTGTTCAAATTTGTAACGGCTGCTTAGTACAGTGGGAATCCCGAGCACACTTTAACGTAGGTAACAGCAGCAGCTTTAGCTTACTGATGAAAAAGCAATAGGCAGTTCTTGGGGTGCGAGGAGGAACGGGCGCCCGCACCAAAACAACAGCTGTGATTGGACGGACGCCTGACAAGCGTCGCGTTCATTGGTTCGCATTCTCTAACGCCCGCCTCCTTTTTAATTTAATTGGTCGTATGTAAATTGTGCGCGCAGCATCTTGTTATGAAGTTGTCAAACATAGTTTGCGGTAATAGCCCGTGCTGTACTGATGTTGTGTTTGATCTTTGGGTTTCTTTTTGGCTGTGTGGATTTTAAAAAGTAACTTACATTGTTATAAATTTACATTAATATTAAAAGACAATTAGTTAGCCTAATAACATGTTATTACTATTATTTTATTGCTGTTACGCTAACGTCCATAAAGCAGGATAACCACATTGGCCTGGATCTACCTCTCCATTTTTATCAAAGTCTGTAACTGTTCATTTGTTTTCATAAATAGTTAGCAAAACAATGAGAAAAGAATGGGAAGTGAATGTAACAAAGTAGTCACTGTTTCTACATTTCATTTAACATAAGTAAGGACAGATTAGAAAAGTAACTAAATAAATACTGTGACAATAATAATGTTTGTAATGAATTAAACAGAGAAATGTGCACATTGTTTGATCCTGTTTTCATACTTTTTGTGTTTGTTTTATTTTTTAGGCTAGACCGAGATGACAGGGATCAGTTTGTGCAGTGATTGACAGCCCTCACTGCTTAATTAGTCTAGTGTGAATCGTCAGAATAAAACAACATTACATTCATTATGCTTATTAGCTAACCTGGAGGTGTGCTGATTTGAACAAATTATCCTGAATCGTTAGGTGCTGGACTTCTAAACAAACCCAGTTGTTATAGGTTGTGCTTGGTACAATAGATTAGCTGTCCGGACCTCCCGTGGTGATACTGGTATTAGGCTTATCTGAAGTATTTACAAGTCCTTGGTGGGAAGAGGGGGTGAAGTGCCGGAGGAGATTTGAAGGGGGTGACGCTCCTCCCCCCAGAATGGGATCTTTGTTGGATTATCCTCTGGTAAAGAGGGAAAAAAAGTAACTTTGTCACACGCGGTTGTGTTGGTCGTCCATAGTTGTTGCTTCTAACAGATTGCTTCTAACTTCTAACTGCTGCTTTCCCAGAGGACCGCTGGCAGCAGCTCGGACGGGACGGAGGACTCGGACTTCTCCGCTGATGTCGAGCATGCTGAAGCTGCTGAGATTGTGCACAGACGCAGCAGCACACGCCTGACTCGCGCGTCTCTGCGACTCAGCCGAAGTTCACAAGGTAAACATTCACATTTGGACAGAAATACAAATTAGAAGAGAGATCACTTCAGTCAAATTTTGAGCCAAAGGTTTGCACAAAAAAACTGACCAAAATAAAAATTGCATGAAATGGAAAAAACATAACTTGTTGACATAAAGGTGTACATCTATCCTTTTCACATTGTTTAGGTTACTGTGTAGCTTTTGGGTGTTCTGGAAGCATAAGAATCCAAGCATGCCTACATGCTGTGTAATTCTGTCTCTATAAGTAATATAAATTAAAGATGCATTCATTCAGAGTCCAGCCTCCTCACTACACTGGTTTAGACATAGCTATTGTATATGGGCAGCCATAGAGGATGAATGGCTTTAGACAGACTGATCTCCCTCATGTCTCTCACACACACACACACACACACACACACACACACACACACTCCCACCCCCACCCCTGGGTGACCTCGTTTTGCTCTGGCTATCAGAGGAGATTTAAAACAGAGACTGACACTGTTTCCTCTGCTTTTTGTCAAGGAGAGTTGGCTACTCCTTCCTTGTCGTCGTCTCCCCCCCCCCCCCCCCCCCCCCCCCCCCCCACACACACACACACACACACACACTCACACACACACACACACACACACACAGACAGACAGAAACAGCAAAGAGGCTATTTATCTGCAAAAACAAAGTGGATTCAAAGGTTCACTGCTTCTGTTTTGTGATGGGATCAGTCTCTTCATAGCCACTGAGGCCGTTTGCATCTTTTCTTTTCTTTTAACTTTTTCGTTTGGATTCAGTTACTGACAAACTACTTGCACAGTTAACGAAATCGGGCATTTCAGTCAAGTTCCTTCTTGGAAGAGGAGCAGAGTCCACTCAGGGCTCCAACAGCAGCAGATTTCATATGCTGATAATTTTTTCATGGTTTGGCAGAACCTTTCATTTTAATGCTTGAAAAGTACATTATAAAGTAACTGGTGATTACTCTTCTGTTGATTAATGAGTTGGTTGAGTAATCCCCTGAAAGGCCTCTTAAGTTATTTTACTGCAGTAAATAAAACACGTTTGACTGACTTCCCCTCTCTTCTGTAGATAACTGCAGCTCTCCTGTAACTGTGGGTTCTGATGAAGCTCTGGACTCAGCCGTAGAGTCAGCGCCGACAGCTGTTGCAGCATCAGTCTTCTCCTCTGGGCGCAGGGTCACACGCAGCCAGCAGGGGGCGGCAAACACCACAGCCAAAAAATACCCACTACGGCAGAGCAGGTCGTCCGGCTCTGACACAGAGGCTCACGGTAAGATTGGTACAGTACTAGAATTCAGAACTGTCAAATGCTCTAAACATGCTTTAAACATTTTTTCTTATTAAAAGTTGAGCTTGGTCATTGCCAAGCTCCACTTTAGTTAGAGGATGAATTTGCAGTGAGGAAAAAACGGGAAGGAGGGGTTCAGGGAGAGAAAGAAACAGGACAGGTGGAGAACGAGAGTGTTAGAAAAGCAAGAGGGCAAAAGAAAAGAAAGAAGAACATGAATGTGCAGCGGAGTCCATCTGACATCGTGATGCCATTCAGCTGATGTCACGAGGCTTGTCTGTGATCACGGTGTGTTCCTGCTATCAGTAGATATCCTGGGCTTGTGTTTTGTCACTGAGATGAATGAATTACTTCATAGACACCAGGAACTGTTATCTAACTTCAGCGGATGCAGGATATGATCATCTGCAGGTTCAGGTTACTTTATTGTACCTGTAGAAAGGTTTGGTTTGCAGAAGGTTATTAGGCTGTTCGTTTTAGCTTCATTTATCAATTGTTATATACTGCACATTCAAACGTGCAAATCAGTGGTGGTGGAGCAGAAAATGTTCTTAAAATGGATGATTTAGTGACCCAGGTCTTAAAAATGAAAAAATATAGATATATTTAACTCGGTTTTTTTCTGTGTTATAATCAGAGCACCATCTAGAAACTCCAGCACGTTGTTCTACTGGTACAATTTGTTGTATTTGCTCAATCCAACATGAAAGTTGAATGAAATCAGGGAGTTTTATGTTAAAACGTATCCCACATGCTTTATCTTACAGTATTGTGTAACTGAGCTACATAGAAAACTGAACTATACAGAAATCATCACAAATTGTTTTTTTGCAACTTGAAGTTTTTATTAATATTTGCTCAAATATGGGACATTGCAGGAGGGCTGGACATTTTTTGTATCTGTTTGAAATGACAAATTCTGATTCACTGTGATGAAGAAAAACCAGTGAAGCATAAAAAATTAAAAGCTATTTGATATATGAGCTTAAATTTTGATTGTATAATGCTATGATTGTAAATTATAACACATAATTTCCTTAGGGATTAATAAAGTATGCTGAAATTAGGGCTGGGTGATATGGCCTAAAATCCATATCGCCGTATAATTTGAAGCCTGTGCTTTAACTATATATATCGTGATGCATTAGTTTCTTCTGTATATTGTATTTTCCGGTGCACTTAAAAGCCTTTAATTTTCTCCAAAACTCGACAGTGCGCCTCATATATGAATTCTGATTGTGCTTACTGACCATGAACCGATTTCATGTGCTACACGGCACTCAAACATCTGTCAAAAATGTTTTAGTACGACTTTGGTAAGGTACGAAGCCGCACCGCTTGATGGATTGTCGGAGAATTACAGCTATCGTAGTCTGGAGCCTCGTGGAGTAATCTATTCAATTCAATTCAATTTTATTTATATAGCGCCAAATCACAACAAAAGTCGCCTCAAGGCGCTTCATACATACAGAGAAAAGCTCAACAATCATATGACCCCCTATGAGCAAGCACTTTGGTGACAGTGGGAAGGAAAAACTCCCTTTTAACAGGAAGAAACCTCCGACAGAACCAGGCTCAGGGAGGGGCGGGGCCATCTGCTGTGACCGGTTGTCTGGGTCCTAAACCCCTGTCTGTTCAGGTCCCACAAACAAACTCTGCGTCATCACTGAGAGTAAAAAACTGTCTAAATTCTTTCATCTTTAATAAAATGATCAGCGTTGCTGCTTTACCAGGTGTAACAATTAAGTTTAACATCCAGGCATCCATGAAAACAGAATCGTGGCTCAAGAGTTGGGAGTTCGCCTTGTAATCGGAAGGTTGCCGGTTCGAGCTTGGACAGTCTCGGTCGTTGTGTCCTTGGGCAAGACACTTCACCCGTTGCCTACTGGTGGTGGTCAGAGGGCCCGGTGGCGCCAGTGTCCGGCAGCCTCGCCTCTGTCAGTGCGCCCCAGGGTGGCTGTGGCTACAATGTAGCTGCCATCACCAGTGTGTGGATGTGTGTGTGAATGGGTGGATGACTGGATATGTAAAGCACTTTGGGACTAGTAAAAGTGCTATACAAATACAAATAATAAATACAAATTTACCATTTACTGTAGTGACTGTGTGTTAAGTTCTGAGTGTTTCCAACATGTAGCTAGCATATCATTTAACCCTTTGCCTAAGCACCGTCTCGCCGTCTCACTGGACAGAAATCACTTGAGCTGCTGCTGGTGCTTTCATGCTACTTCTACTGCGTCCGCTCTGTAGACACAGAGTTGGACTGACATGTTGACTCGCCCTACATGAGTGAAAAACAGAAAAAGAAAAGTGTTGATGTGCCTGCTTCAATTGAGCCGCTGGGGTCTGTGAGCTCAGACACTGGTGCACTAATATGTTCCTTGATATTAGATTTTTCTTCGTCGTCGCAGGGTGTTAGCTAGCTGTGTATGTGGTGACAAAAGTTAACAGAGGCCTCCCATGAGATATAAGACAGTTGAAAGTTGGTGGCACGCAAAAATGATGGGACTTTTGTAAGAATGTCTGTTTGACATTTGACATGTCTTCGTTGTCACATTCAGTAGACATCAAACAAGGGGCGGATCGTGACGAGACCCCTCCTCGCACACCAACAGGCAACGCCCCGTCATCAGAGTCGGACATTGAAGTTTCCAGCCCGAGCAATGACCTCGTGTCTTCTAGCAACGACATTGTAGTTTCACAAGAGGAAGACGAGAGGTTAGCCAAAGAGCTGTCGCTCAAAGAGGCCGCCGCCCACGACCTTTCCCACCGGCCCAAACGACGGCGTTTCCACGAGAGCTACAACTTCAACATGAAGTGTCCCACACCTGGCTGCAACTCGCTGGGTGAGTGACAGACTGACACATACTTCACAGCATCGCTTCCTCTTCAGAGCATCTCCTCATCCTCTTCCCATTCCACCCCTTCCACTTCTTCCTTCGGTCTCTCTCAGGTCATCTCACAGGGAGGCACGAGAGACATTTCTCCATATCAGGATGCCCTCTCTACCACAACCTTTCTGCCGATGAATGCAAGGTACACGCACACACAAACACAAATAAACATGACGATACATCAACGGGGAATTCAGGATAAGAAGTGAGTGTGAAACTATGATGCTACGTGCTGTGATGTTCCTGCTGCGGGGTCAGTTGTGAGATTTTGGTGGCAGACGGTGTTGATGTTTTGTCAGGGCAAGACTTCGACGCGCGACAAACAGGCCGAGGAAAGGACGCTGTCGCACCGTCAGGACGAGAACAGACACTCCACGAGAAACCAGGTAACGCGTGGACGGCACGCACGCAAGTAAACAAATAAAACGTAAACAAGTCCACCAGTTCGTGCACATGCTTCTGTTAAGTAATTCCCTTTGTCAGCTGAACTCAGCCTAAGAATTTAGATGCAGTGGATTGTTACACAATGCTGTCTGTGTGTATGGGAGGGAATCCCCCCTCACCCACCCACAAGACAGCACAACATCACTCTTAAAGCAGCAACACCTCCCATCATGCTGCGATTTGTCAGAATAGCAGGGTCAGAGGCAAAGTGATGAAGAGCTGCTGCTGGTAACTGGTAGGACCCCTCGCTGCCTGACTGTATCTGTAAGAGTAGCAGCAATGTGACTGATCTGTTACGCTTGTTTATTCTCTGCACTGGCTTCCCTCTGATCCTGAGTAAACCCAGGTCACATGCACTAACGAATGATTACGCTTACACTTGGTTACCTCCTCTCTGTGGACGCACGGAAGGCCAAATGACATTTCCCTGGTTATGTTTATGACCGCTGCATTAATAAAGACACTTGGTTAAGGATTTATACTTTAAGCACATACGTTTGTTTTACCTTCCCGGTTATTTGTATTTGTCTCTGCTCTGTGAAAACTGTTTGGTTTCTGGAACACATTTGTAAAATTATAATTTTAGATAATTATAATATAATTATTGATTGTGCTTGGATGATATGTGAAGTGTTGAATGATCATTTATATTGAGGAGCTGTTTTTGAAGTTAGTTACTACACATCAGATTAATTACACTTATTTAATGTAATGAATGACTTATAATCATTTATCTGGTACTTTAGACTGAACTTGAGATATGACCCAATGAATGGGTTTTTAAAGGGCTAAACTACTGTTTGCATATTAGATCACATGGTTAACAATATGTCGTTATTTCTCCTGGCTGAAGGCTGATCAGCCAAACGCGGTTACATGCAGCCAGCATAATGCCAGGTCGGTTATACATCCTGTGGGACGTCAGTGCAGATGAGAAAAAAAATGAGATTTTTAGAAAGTTTTGTGTTCAGAAAGCGATAAAGTGTCCATTTTAGGGTCTTATTATGTTATTTAAATCCTTTTATTATATTCATGGAGTCTACTAGTGGAACTGTGCGTGATTAACATTTCCAAATAGCACTTATTTGTCTCACGCTGCACCTTGGTGCAGCCACTTAGTTCATTATCTGAAAGAAGCAGTTAAGCTTCTCGCCCTTTAAAGTTACAGTGTGTAAAATCTCACCAGCAGATGTCAGGAGGTTGCAGATTGCAGTCAACTGAATTCTGTTTTCTTACGCCTCCCAGTTTTAGTATATAGTTCTAGCTACGGTGGTCTCTGCAGGACAAAGACCTGCCCACCGTTCATTTTACTCCACATGTTAAATGCTGTTTGCTTCACGAGTCAGTGTGCCGGGTGTCCATGGCTGTAAACCTTATGAAAGCAAGTCGATGAGCTGGTGATAAACATTTTTGTCAGTAAGCACTGTTGTTTTTGCCTCTGTTAGCTGCTGTTAGCTCATTTTAGTCTGTGGAAATAACATTTTATTATCTCGTTATTATGTCAGTGAATAAACTCTCATACCATAAGCAAACTGTTTATCGGAGGGAAAGTGTGATTATGTTTTTGGCTGCATTCAAAAGGGCGGGCCAACATGGTGGTCGACCATGAACACGACCACTGCTCCTGCGTATTTTTAAGGGATTCATTTTAAGTTCATGAGAAAGCATCAGTTTGTCAGAAGACATAATTACACACAAATCAGTGTTTATTTATGAGGACAATATTCTTTTTTATATCGATGACTTCTGAGCTTTTGACTCATAGACATTCTGTGAGTTTATTATTTAAAAGTTGGGGCATGTTTATTATGAGCATCACCTTTGTGTGAGTGTATATATAAGTGTGTTTTGTGTCCTCTCAGGCCCCTACAGAGCGTCAGCTGCGCTACAAAGAGAAGGTGACAGAGCTGAGGAGGAAGAGGAACACTGGCCTCAATAAGGAGCAGAAGGAAAAGTACATGGTAAGTGGATTAGATAAGAGTCAGTGTGTGTAATATATCACATATCATTTGATTGTACCGTCTTCTCTGGTCCCCGCTCACCACCAGGAGCACCGTCAGAGCCACGGAACGAGCCGCGAGCCTCTGCTGGAGAACATCACCAGTGACTATGACCTCGAGCTGTTCAGGAAAGCGCAGGCACGTGCCTCGGACGACCTTGTAAGAGAGAAAACTCATCTTCATCTCCCCCCTTGCACTTTGTCTTCTTCCCTTTATTTTTGGCCTTATCGCTCTTCTTCTCTGTTGCAGTCTGCAGACCCTCCCCTGCAGCTGCAGGAGGCGTCTGAGATATTTTTGGTAGTTTGGGAAATCACTTCCTGTCATTCCGTGTTGGGTTTTTCCCCTTCTGTTCTGTCACTTTGTGGCCCATTCAAGCATCGTTATTCTCAAACAGACATACTTGAACTATCACATAGGATTTTGGAAGTATTTTGGTCTTTTAACTGCGTTGCTCTGGCGATACATTTCTTTACAGAGGTAAATGAATGACTAGCTTTTCAATTTCAAAACAAAGTCATCTTGAAAGCATCTAAGTTAGAATTGACATCACATATGCGTGTTTTTACTCTTTGCTTGCAACTTTAACAGTTATCTGATCATTTTTCTTGCTGACTATGTTTTTTATATTATATTAACAGTAGCTTGTTTGTTGATTCACTTCCTCATGAACAACATTTACACTCAAGTATTTTCTAAAGAATTTGCTTCATACCTTTTTTATTCGAATTCTTTTCTTTTTAGTTCTTCCTTTAAATTTTCTTCCTGCATCGTTTTCTTTTGTTTTTCCTCCACTGAGGTTTCCCTGAGCGTGACCTTTGATTCGCCCGATCCTCTTCGACAAATAATTGAGATTTGTTTTTCTCTCTTTCTCTGCACGCCTGCCCTGTCTTCTTGTCCTCTCTGTACCTTGTCTTCCTGTCCCTTCCTGTCCTGGTTGTGCAGGAGAAGCTCCGTCTGGCTGGCCAGGTGTCGGAGGGCAGCAACATGATAAAGACCATTGTGTTTGGACGTTACGAGCTGGACACCTGGTACCACTCTCCATACCCAGAGGAGTACGCCCGCCTGGGGAGGCTTTACATGTGCGAGTTCTGCCTCAAGTACATGAAGAGTCAGACCATTCTACGCAGGCACATGGTGAGGCTCACCACTATCATCATTATCATCATTGTTATTATTATTATCATCATTACATTAAGATAAGATAGATCGCAGCAGACTCTTACCAGATTAGCTTTGTTGGAGTCGCCTACAGTAGCTTGATAACTTCTTCCCCAACTCTCCACTGATTGGCTATCACTCACAAACACAAGGTTTCAACAGCAGGTGGGTGGGGCTTCTGTGCTGAAAGGCAGAACAGCATGACTGAGATGGACCATGTTAGGACTACGCATTCAACACTGCTAGTGTTTGAAGCAGGCTGAGCTGTTGGCTCAGGGATGTGTGGCTCATACACTGACTTTGTTATCACAAACATTGGCTCATTTTTTAAAAACTGGTTTTAAGCAGTAATTCTCCGGGCTTTCAGAATATTGTTCAGTCTTTGCTTTTTCATTGCTTTTCAGTCCAGGTCTTCATTTCTCAGCCAACAGCTTTAGATGTTCTTAAACACACTGCCAAAGCAGTAAAAACATACCTGATCACTCGTGGGCTGGTCCTGTCCAGAGGCTGGACTTCAGTGTTACTGAAGCAAGAGAACAGAACAAAAGGCAGCCGACATCTAAAGAGGACTTTTGCATGTCCTTTAAGAAGCCTGGAGAACTATTGCTGAAGACTACGTGAAGAAAAGTCGAGTAATAAAATGCCAAGTTTGTAAAAACTGCACAAACTCTGATTTTGTCTTGCATACTGTACACATGTATGTTGGCAGATACTGCTTTAAATTCCTGCACCCATTTCCAATTTTCCTGCAAATTACAAAGACATGAGGTGGTCTAAGATTTTGCACGGTGCTGTAGGTCCCGCTGTTTTTGTGCACTGCAGTTTGGCTTCTCCTGTCATACTTAAAGTTGTTTTTATGCTTTAATTCTGTAATCAGTAAACGGGGGAAATATGCAAATGATTCCTCAAAGTGTTGAGCTTCAGTTTATCTCAGTCAAAGTATCTGATTGATTAGAAAGTATAAGGTGCCAGTCAGTGACACAGAGGTATCAAAGTGAGCCTGGGCTATTGTCTTAGACTGTCTCAGTGCCTCAGGTGCTCTATAATATTATTCCTACACCGTTTAGATAAAGTGTGTAACTTTGGCCTTTCTGAGACGTTCAGACTTTTTCTGTATTTAAGTGACAAGGCTGACGAGAACATTTTTCCAAACTGGGTGCTTGGCTGAAGTCAGGTGTTTGGAGCCTGACTGTCAGACAGATGAACTGCACAGCCACAGCAGGGCAGTGTTAGTGATTAAATATTAAAGCCTGAATATGGGGGGGGACAGAGCAGCTACAACTGAAATAAACACAAAAGATAAAATTAAAAAAACAATTGGCAAACACTGAAAAAATACTTTTTTAAATTATTTTTTATTTATTATTTTTAGTGTATTTTTAGAATTTTGCACCAGTTGAAGATCTGAACAAAAGTTACTTTTTGTCTCGATTTCTTCACGTTTGTCTTTTTTGTTAAGGCCAAGTGTGTGTGGAAACACCCTCCAGGTGACGAGATTTACAGGAAGGGGAACATCTCTGTCTTTGAGGTGGATGGAAAGAAGAATAAGGTGAGAGAGTCTCAGTGGGAGGATTTTCCCACCAAATACTGACCTCTAAACTTGCTCTGCCAAATATTCTATCTAAACCTCACAGCAAGTCTGCAGGCAGTGATAATGGCAGTTACATTTCGATTTAATGTACTTGAACTTTAGGCTAAATTTGTTAACAAGATCTTAATATTTCAAATCTAAAGGCCGTTACACACCGAGTGCACTGTGAGGGGGAAACCAACAGAATTTAGAATTCGTAACACAGAAAATGTCTAATGAGCGAATCCTGATGATTCAAAGGAAGAAACTGAGATTCTGGGTTCATCCAATGAATCCATCCAAATAATTACCTGCAAAAAAGCGCAGTCGAGGTGAACGGCTGCGATAGATTTTTTTAACACACCAAACATTTGCACATTTACACATCCGGTGTGACAGAAAGGCCTTAACAAGTATTTCCTCCCTGTGGAGGAAGGCAGGCTGTGTGGCTGAGGTGTGGAAGACTCTTAATGTATTTATACCTGATGGGTAACGTGAAGTCACGAAAGTCAGTGCAGGATTGTTTGACTGGCTAAAACTTCACACACTTTTGCTGTGCGACTTCTTCACGTTGTGCTTTCTGCAGATTTACTGTCAGAATCTGTGTCTGCTGGCGAAACTCTTCCTGGACCACAAGACTCTGTATTATGATGTGGAACCGTTCCTTTTCTATGTTATGACTGAAGCTGACAACACAGGGTGCCACCTTGTCGGATACTTCTCCAAGGTAACTCCAGAGTATTTTACATGACTGAACTCTTCTTGAAAATAGGGAGTGTTAACAGAGTTTGCAGAGAATGACTACAACAAATCACAAATGTCTTAAGAAGTGCGAGCTGAATTTAAAACCGTGTTTCTGATGAAGTTTCACACAGGTTGTAATGTCAGCTGCTCTGTGATGTTGGGCCAAAGCAATCAGATCAGAGATAATGCATTTTCATACTGCTGCAGCCTCCATAGTCCTGCTATGAGCTTTGATTCAGCCTGTTACCTTCATGCGTTCATTCTCCTCCCATAGGAGAAAAACTCCTTCCTGAACTACAACGTATCCTGCATCCTCACCATGCCGCAGTACATGAGGCAGGGTTACGGCAAGATGCTCATAGACTTCAGTGAGTACCCACTTAAATGTAAACGAGCTCACACACTGGCCAGAGATTCTGCACAGCGCTACACAGTAACAGCAGGTGTAGGAGCTTCAGGTCGCTCCTAAGTGTAGCCATCCAAAGCACTGCTCTCTCGGTTTGTCCTGCCAGGTTACCTGTTGTCCAAAGTAGAGGAGAAGGTGGGCTCACCTGAGCGGCCCCTGTCGGACCTGGGACTAATCAGCTACCGAAGTTACTGGAAGGAGGTGCTGCTGCGCTACCTGAACAACTTTCAGGGCAAGGAGATTTCCATCAAAGGTCAGAAAGTTCAAAATGCTGGATGGAGAAAGACAAATATCTGACTTCTAGTTGATTCTGTTTGACTATGGCTGCTGGTCAAAAAGCTTATAAAATACAGTGTAAGACACAAGAACAGCTCCTGAGACCGTGTGTGTGTGTGTGTGTGTGTGTGTGTGTGTGTGTGTGTGTGTGTGTGTGTGTGTGTGTGTGTGTGTGTGTGTGTGTGTGTGTGTGTGCACACATTCAAGCGTGGCCACTTTTGTGAATGGGTCAGAGAGCACTGCAGCCATATCGAGTCAATGTACTGGTGATAAATGAAGGCGGGCGCACGCGAGGCTTCCCCTGTGGTTTTCTGCCAAAGAAGCGGTGACTCGGAGGAAGCGAGGAACGCCCTGCTCCCATGGTGCATCGCGTTTGTTTGCGCTGCTCGTTTCTGCTTCTGTGATTAAAAACAAACAGTGCAGCCACACGCTCACATCTGTGTAAGGCATTAAAGCACAGCAGTGCTTTGAGTGACACCGGCCTCAAACACACGACACATTCATTTTCCTTGTCTTCATGTTGCAGTCCAGCTCACATGCTGCTTGTATTTCCTTCTTTATATGGAGGATTTTGGAATATTTGAAGTTATTCACACCTCTGTTTACTTGCTTACACTTGTATTGTTTCATGGTGCTTATGCATCCTTTGCATTTGATGGGATTGACATCATCATTTAACAGCACTATAATCATCACGTTGTGTATTCTAAAGTTTTCAATAATTTCACTTCAATATCCAATATTGTGTTTCGTTGTTACCCCTCTGCTGTAACAGGCTGGTGGGGTTTTATATTCACAGACACCCAAGTTTGTGAATGCAGTAACTCGAGAACGATGTTCGATATCTTAGGTGTATCCCTAAAAATCTCAGACGGCTTTGAATCTCAGTGACCTCATCCTCAAGGTCAGGGGTCAGAGGTCAAGTTTTTATGAAACTGTTGTCAATGCAAAAAGTTGAGAAGGACGTGACGTAGGATCTTGAAAATGCTAGCTACCATAGGTGTATCTAATTGGAGGTTGGAAGCACTGACACGCCAGTATTTGATAGGAGTTACTTTTCATAAATGACGACTTCACCGCGAGCGTCCTTCAGTGCAATCTGTTTGACACGCGGAATAAAGAAGAATGTGACTAAACAGTGAATGGTTCAGTGATAACACTCTGTTCCTTCACTTCTGAGCATCTTTTTGTCCTCTTTTATTTGTATTTTTTCTTTTGAACTCAGAATGTCTTCTTGTTATTTTGAATCTAGGAAAATGTCTCCAGCTCGCACAGAGTGATGACAGTGACTCTTCTCAGTCACCCCACTCTGCTGCTCTGATTGTCCCTGTGCCACAGATAGTAAAGTTACATCTGAGCTTTCTGAAGACCTGAAGGGAATATTTTAATGAAAAAAAACTTTTAAATATGAATTTTTTAAAGATGTTTTTTATGGGTGTAATGAATGCAGGGAAATGATTTGAAAGCTGCTGATGATTCATCCTCAGTTTCTCTCACTTTTATGTTCACAGAGATCAGCCAGGAAACTGCAGTGAACCCGGTGGATATAGTCAGCACACTGCAGTCCCTCCAGATGCTTAAATATTGGAAGGGGAAGCACCTGGTTTTAAAGAGACAGGTATGAAACACAGCCATGCCGTTGTCTCTGTTTAGTAGATTAGCCACTCTCTCCCAATTAGCAGCTGGTTGTTGTTTATGATTCTAATAACCAGGGTTCCTTTGCGGGGTGTTTCCTTCTTCCTTTAAAGGACCTTATTGATGACTGGAAGGCCAAGGAGACCAAACGTGGTAACAGCAAGACCATTGACCCCACAGCCTTAAAATGGACCCCACCCAAAGGGACGTAGAGGAGCTACCAATACACACACTCCAAAAACACACAGTCACGCACAGATCCTCCTCTGTACACGGGCATGCTCACAGACGCTGAGTCTAAACCCTCACTCACTATTGTACGAAACGCTTTCAGCAGCTACAGCGCAGTCACAGACATGGACAGTTGCTACTCTGGGTTCAAGTAACCACAACGTTAGTCCACAGGTAGGATTCCTGTTAAAAGAATTGTTTGGAGATTTCCCTAAAATTTGAATTAGAAAAATAAGGAAAATCCATATGAGTCTGGGAATGACTTCTCAGACACTTAACTGTGTGTTAGTAAAAACCCTGAGTTGCCAGGTGTTTAATAGCAAGCGATCAGAAACGACGTCCTTTTGAAAGGAAAGCTACATAAATAAAATATGTAAAGGAAGAGGGCTAATGAAAAGCAATGTTTAATTTCTGTGAGCGGGAAAACTACATTTAGATGTATCTCGAGCAATAAGCAGTGAAATAAAGACAGATTACAGAACAGGTCCTAACATACAACATCCAATACAGTACTTAACACATTTATAAAAAGGAAATATAAATTTGCTTTATTTGTGGCGGGATGCTGACAAGTTAAATAATTAATTAATGATTCAAATCTTGTTTTATTACTCTTTTGATAGGGGTAGACATTTTTACGACAAAGCAACACCGGGGTTGTCGCTGTCTTTTCATTTTTTGCGTATTACATGCGCTATGCTAAAGCTAGCAACAACAGCTGCTTAAAGTTAGCTGGTTTGTTTGGGCCAAAAGTGGGCATTTAAAAAATAATATGGTGAAAAATAGGAACGATATTCAGTCACAATTTTAAATATTTATTTCCCTGTTCAGGATGTAGAACGACCCTTATCTCATGGCAGCCAAAATAGCTACACTCCCCTGTATAGTATTTTATAAGCTAGCAAAAACCACTACTAAAGTTAGCTGGTTAAGACTTTCCTGAAAATGGGCATTTTGGGAAAAATGGCAAAAATAACACAGATATTCAATAAAACTGATGAATATTTCTTGATTAAACAGTATTTTATAAGCTAACTAGCTAGCTATAAACTATTGATGTTGAGTTTAGCTAATTAGCTTTTGATTAGCTTTTGCTATAAATTATTTTTTAAAGTGGGGGATAACATGAGAATGTTAATCAATACAATATTGAATGTTGGATTGTTCTGATGAAATGGGCTTTGAGTTTTATGTAATTCTTTAACATTTTCACAAATGCAGTTATACATTTTACACAATAGAACAGACAGGTTTTATTATACACTGACCACAGCCACTATTCATCTTTAGGTTCTTTTGACGTGTGTATACGTAGCATGGCCGCTGATAGCTTCTTGACCTCATTTGTTCTCTGCAAAGTGAAGGTAATCGTGCATCGTTAGCGCACCTTCTCCCAGACACTTAATTAGCACGGCGCACCAGGCCCGCTTGCTAATCCAATCAGTGGCATGTGGTATCAAATCTGCAGTGCATTTCAGTCTGTCATTGAGACAAAATGCAGGTCGGCAACACTTTGACTCGTGTAAACGTGTTTTTGCAGACACAGACCAGCTGGTTGTGATTAAACAGGACCATGTCTGGGCTTGCATGTAATACTGCCATCCACATGATTAAATGGAGAGTTTTCAAACAAACTGGAGAAGAAATAAGGTTGATCATTCCTCTGGGACGAGTGATGAAATCTAAAGAAAGAAAATGTCCAAAAGTATCAAACCACAGTGAGCAAACAACACTATGTAAATTAGTGTTCACATATTTGACACATACACAGGTGAAAAGTAGTGAAAAGTGATTTGATCTAACTTAACTTAATCCATTTTATCAACTAGATGCAGTATTGAAAAGCTAATATGGTTTTAGGTCAGGTGTTTTACCTTACGGCCTTGTGGCTGTTTGAACCCAGAGCCGATCAGTAACAGAGCTTCTCATGCAACAAAGCCTCACATTGTGTCCAGCATTTAACCCCGTCTCATCCATCTCTTGGTTAGCAAAAAGCTATAGCTGCCACTGGGCCACGTTTGTACCGTCACCAAGGAGGAACCTACCCACGATGTGTGTTTTTGTGTGTTTTCCGTTTGTTTTTGTAACTCATGTTTTAAGACTTTTCTCTCAGTTGTGTCTGCAGTTTCATTTTTTATCAGTTTATAGAGTTTGGGAGCTCTTGTGTGCTTTGTTTGGTTTTGTTAAAGTTCTCAATGATTTTCATACTTTTTCTACCTCTGAGGTTTTACCACTGTATAAAAAGCTAAAATGGCGCATTAAGCTTCTTGTTTTGTTGTGTTTGGGGTTTTTTGTTGTTGTTTTTTAGTTTTTGTGTGTGTATTAACGTGAAAATCATGTAGATGTTACTGCCCAGCAAGTGTTTTGGGGTTTTTTATAGATTTTTTTTTTTAAATAGCCTATTTATATTCTTAAAAAAACCACATTAACTACATAGAGCGTAAACAAGCGTAGAGGAATCTCTCCTTTCTAGGGAACTGATTTCCTGGTGAATCAAATATTTTAAAAAATCTAAAAAAAAATTGTACGTGCTTTTGAATGTGTCTACAAACTGGGAAGTACAGGAAGAACAATCCAGAGCATTTCCCCACCAACAAAGGCGATGAGTCATTTACATTTCAGAGATTTATTCCATGTTATCAAAAGTGACGTGATTGAGTCAAAACATGTCACTGTGCACATTGTCACTACCTATTACCACCATAGTTGATGCTGTGAGCTGTTAGAAAAGGGCAGCCTTGTTGTGTAAGCTCAATAAGCATGGTTGGCAGCACTTTAAATTTTTTTAATTTGTTCTATATGATTGATTAAAATATTATTTTAATTCTATTGACAATCTCTACATTTATTGATCTGGATCAACATGTTGAAGAATTTTAATCAGCATTTAATGTTTTGGTAAAGGAGTAGCTGGCTGTTATTATCAAATGTGGATCTGTGAACATTGATCTGTGATCGATATCTCTCTCGCGTCTGTTCGGTAAATATGAAGCTGTTCGCTTATCTTAGACTGGAAACTGGGAAATAGCCGTTCTGGCTCGAGCAAATAACCGACTTTAAAACAGGAAATTCCCTTTTTGTTCAGACTAAACATCTGCTTGGTCCAACAGAGGATTCACATACATCCTAACAATCCTCAGTTTAGGTAACTGAAGGAAATACATATTTAAACACTGAGTGGCTGCAGGCACTAAAAGCGAAACAAGCTAGCAGTTGTAAAAATACTACTAGTAGTTTTTTGTTTGTTTTTTACCAAACAGACACGGGGGTGGTTTCAATCGTGCCGTCTAACACTTGGTAAGAGTCAGAAACATTGTGCATAAGTTTAGACAGCAGTTGGCTGTGAAATTAGAGGTGTGTTGCCAACAATGTCACATTGAATCAACCATTATCTTTTTTATTTTTATATTTTTTCCTGTAGCTTTTGTGTCACACTTGAGCCATTTTCTTTTCCCAACTGCGGCTTAAAGTTACATTTCTTCTTGTGTTGAAACAACTGTTGCCTTTAAAGTTCATTAGTTTAAAAAAATCAATGTCTTTTTGTCCTGTTTTATATACTGATCGTTTCTGTGTACGGGTTATCTGCATTTGACATATTAATACATATTTGTGTTATCCGGTGGTTAATGTGGTTAAATGCACTGTCATTGGGTCGTACAGCACAGGGCAACAGTGCTAACAGACACTCCATTTATCCTTTTAGCATGAGCTCTCAATAAATCACTCACAAATGTGCTGCTGCCTGAATTTACTTGTTGGTAGGTTGTTGTTGTTGTTTTTAACTCATGTGCATTAACAGCAAAGTGCGCTTACTTACCATTTTCTCCTCTCTTTTTTTTTGCCTTTAAATGAATCTCCAATGAATAAAAAGCATCCTCAAACACTCCTGGCTACAGTGTTCCATACATGATTGGGATACTTGTGCTCTCGAGGTCTTTTTTGGCTGAGATGACTGGTAAGCAAAAGGCTTTGGTATCAGAGAAAATATTATAGAGGATGGGTTCCTTTTTTCAGGCCTCCATTATGCTGATATTTAAGAGTCTTACAAGAAGAAATCCCATCATTAAGGGTGTACTCTTTTCCTTCTTACCTGAGCAGAAAATGGACCTAATTATAATGCTGAATACAGCCCATTAAATCTGTAAATAACTGGAGTGTTTTGAACTTTAGAAAAAAAATCAAATTTACCCGTGTGTGTAGGGTCCTTGTTTTCAAGAAACCTGTCATGACGTTGTTGTGCTTGTGTCTATTTTCCAATCACCTCTTCATTCCTCCCCCTGGTGCCAATGGCAGCTATAGATGGACAGTTTTAGAGCATTTTGCTGGTTACTAACGCACCCATATGCTATCACGACTCCCTGGAGAAACAAAGATGCATTCCTTTGCCTTTCATAGGTCACCAGAAAGCTGTTGTTGTAGTGCTACCTATTTAAACTACTCACACAAAGAAGTGACACAAAAGTAGCGTGACATTGCTGTGTAGCTCAGTTGTGCTTTTGTACCTGCTTCTCCTCTTTGCCTTCCTCTTCAATAAAGACAAATGGTGAAACAAACAGATTTCGCCTCATGTGTTGACTGTGTCCCGAACAGCATCCTTAAAGGTTTAAGGATTGTTTAGGCTCGGTCAGTTTGCTCAGCTAA
The DNA here is from genome assembly GCF_963969265.1 of Rhamphochromis sp. 'chilingali'. Taxonomy (NCBI): domain Eukaryota; kingdom Metazoa; phylum Chordata; class Actinopteri; order Cichliformes; family Cichlidae; genus Rhamphochromis; species Rhamphochromis sp. 'chilingali'. Next base: position 34,049,523 of record NC_137942.1, on the reverse strand, counting down.
TAAGGAACTTATAGACAAAAGAATATTTCTAAGTGTCGTGCCTGTTTAAATAACTAAATATGCAATGCCACTGATAGCTTAAAGGGGCATTTCAGCAATAGCAAGTATCTACTGCATGTCTAATCTGACTAAATAAATCCTGGCACTACTGCGGTCATGTCGGCTTTGAAGAAGATGATCGAGTTTTGTCCACACTGGAGACTGAAAATCAAGATATCCCACATCCACAAGAACACAATTGGCAGAAAAAAATAACAAAACTGCACAAAATACACTTAATTTAAAAAAAATTGCAAAATTCCAACAAACATCAGATCATAAAACTTAAAGAGCTACAAAGAGAATGTAGGTCTGTGGTTTGAGTTTATTCAGTTTGAATAGTGCTGCTGAAACCAGTTCTACCCAACAGGTGGTTTCATTGGAGAGCATCTGAAATTAAAATGTCAATTTATTGTTAATTGTTGTTACAACACTTAAATGAGAGATGTGTGGTTTGGAGGCTTTACAAAGGAATACCACACGAGGGCTGTTAATTGTTCAAGGGAATCCATCCAAGCTTTTCCTTCAGAGCTCAAAGAAGCATGATGACATACGGGGTTTAAGTGATGGAGTGTTGTTTGGGCTGCATGAATCTCTTCATAGGCCAGGACAGTTATAGAGACTGACTGCACAATAATACTGCAGCTGGAAAATGAAAGACAACATTTCTGTACGGTGCAGTGTTTGAGCCCCTCGTTGAACATGAATCTCAAATGAACGTTTTTCACACGCTATTAAAAAAAATATTTATAAGATCCATTTATTTTATTTGCACAGGATGTAAAGGTTTTCAAAAAGATTATTTTAAGATCCTTTCTGCATTTATGCTGATTTTGAGCTGCCAAAGAGAGATTGAGGGGATTAAGATAAATCAGGGCCTGCAGGCTCTTTCTAGCATATATTATTGTATCATCAGTTAAAAAGAAGGTTGAACATAAAGTGTTGGTTTGGAATAACAATGTCATTATTATTAGATTAAATAACTGGATCAAGAACAGATCTCTGTGGTGCCTCAAAATGTTTAAAGAGCAGAACTGACTCAGAGTTGTAACACTTGCTAATTCCACACATGAGGGATATGATAGGAGACCTTTGATCTTTGATCTGCTCTTTTTCCTGGTCACGCTTTCATGTTAGTTAGATGCAAAGATGTAACATGTGATTTATTAATTGTAATATCTTTACAGAGGGCTGATGCAGGGGAAAAGAATGTGCCTGTCAGTGTTTTAAATAAAACATCTGTTACCAAATGTTTATTTCGGTTGCAAATTCTAAATATTTATTAATTAATGAATTAATTTACTTATTAGATAAGCAAATGTAGCCTAAAGCAGAGCTGAATATTAGTGTGGTTCCCTGTAAATACACTTAAAAATGCCCTCGTATACTCAGGGTTTCTATTCCACTTTTATTTTAGTGAGTTTAAATAACAATAGGTAATAACAATTAACACCAAACATCTTTTTTGCTTATTTCTAATTATTAAAACGTAAATTAAGAATTAGTGGACCAGTAGGGGTCATGAACACGAGAGAATGATATTCTGCAAGTAATGCATGACAGAGAAAGAAAGCACACTTAGCTAATGAAATCATCTTTAATGAATCTGGCACAAACTGAGCGAACCCTTTGAAAAGACACGAGACTTACATATGCATTAAGTTTAAATGTGGCAAGATATCATCAGCTACAACATACAGCAGTGCAGTTCATCAGATCGACGGGAGTGAAGTTAGCGATTTTTAAAAGCATTTATTTCAGCTCATTGTAACAGGTGTTTGGACCGTGTCGGTCAAAGTGCATCATCTCAGTGTCCTGTTGGTCAACAACGCATGGCTGAATAAGACGTTATAACTGAAATGGAGTTTGGTTTCTTTTCTTTTTTTGTCTTCAGTAAGAGTCCGATTTAAATTCTTCTTCCATGTCTGTAAAACAGAAAGAAAACAGCAAAAACAAATATTAGAATGAACATTTAGATTTGATTATAATCAAGCTTGAAAATCACTTTTTAAATGGCAGATTCAAACATGATAACAGAGCCGCTTCTCTATCTAAAGAGTTATGCAAAGCAAACATTATATACAAATAGACGTGGCTGTAGCCGGACATTTACCTCCTCCTAAACTCCTTCTGCCCATGAGTCCAACAAACATCTCCCCTTTATTTCCTGTAAAAACAAACCAACACACAGAGAAAGAGGAACACAAAGATTTTTAGGCTCGCTACCAAAATAAAACAATAAAGAAAAGTTGAACTCTAATCTGTCTTACTCACTTTTCCTGCCCAGTCTCACAGCGTGGGATACACCTGTAACAAGCAAGAGATAAAGAAGTCTCGGGTATTACAGGAAGCAAAAAGGACTGTGGAGCACATCATCAACTCTAAACCATGCAGTACAATTATGAGCTGGTTTATTTGCTCACCTGAGCTTCTTCCCATCAGACCGTGGAACTGCTGCGCTTTGGACCGCTTGATGAGATCTGCCAGACGAATGGTTAATCCTCTCTCCACTGGGTAACCCTGCTTACACACACACACACACACACACACACACACACACACACACACACACACACACACACACACACACACACACACACACACACGTACATATAGTACAATAAGTTATTGCTGATATAAATACTAGGATCTAGTCAGATTGTGGAAATAAGCAGAAATGGGAGTATTAAGCTCTGCATACACTCGTTCTTTGTGTCTCATAAAAGTCTGTTACAAAATTCTTCACCAGCATCTGGACTAAAGGTCACCACATACTATAGATATACCACACCAAACACACAAAACACTATTTGTAGTCGTGGAGACTTCATAACCCTGTAACACATCTACTTCTCAGACTTCTAAAATGTTTCCGAATGACACATCTTAGCTGTAAGAATTACTCGTGAACATGGCTTTGAAATGCTTTGCCACAGAAGCAGAGACATTAGCTGAGACTCCAGCTGTTAAATATGGTAATAAACACGCCATCTGTGCCTGCTAGGCCTTCATTTCTACGCGTCAAATCGCAAATAAACCACCGCAGATTTTCTTATTTCGGAGGCATGTGATTCAGCGGATCTGCAGATGTGTCCCAGAAAATTGCACACACAACAACAGAAGACTGAGGCTCGCCACACTCACGTAGATATAAAGCACAGCATCACGCGTGAATTTATTTCCAAAAGTCTAAAGTTTGCAGTCAGCACGAACACGTCTCTGCCCTGGACGAGTTCTCCTCGCTTTCAACTATTCCAGCGGTGACGCTCACACGGTGACCCCTTACGCGTCTGACGTCACTGAACACACTTCACTGTCTGTACTTCAGTTTTTGGCTTTAAGTGAAATGTATGAATAAAGGAAATTAGCATGTTTACGAGGAGATAGACCAGGTCAGATAGACCAGGTGTGTGTGTGTGTGTGTGTGTGTGTGTGTGTGTGTGTGTGTGTGTGTGTGTGTGTGTGTGTGTGTGTGTGTGTGTGTGTGTGAAGCACTGAATTGCTCGGTTAGAGTGGAAAAGCGTGAACGAGCCCATTTACCATCTAATTACCAGTTTGGCGGACACGCTCGGTTGTCATGTTCACATTTCTCTGAGGATTTGTAGCTGCAGGCACATTCGACAGAGAACTATTACCAGAACTATTTTTTAATATCGGCTGCTGATGATTTTAGATGATTGGCTCTAACAAATAAGGCGATGATCCTCCAGCCTCTGTTGGACTTTCGGTCTCTGTCTGTGGTGCTGAAAAGCAAGTTAGTCAAAGAAACTGCAGAAGAAGAGAAAGAGAGAGAAGTTTGTTTTGTAATATTTATACAGCTTAAACAAATTTAGACTTGATTCTGATAAGAAAATATCTTTTTCTCTACAAAGCTCCGTAATATGGGGATGCAACCCTCAAATCTGCGTCTCTCTTCCTCTCCCTTTTCTTTTCTTTGAGGGGTCGGGGTGGGGTTGTACCTGCCAGTCCTCCACCGTCCACATTTCTCCGTCGTTTTCTTCCCCGGAGAGCGGAGTCCCCAGCGCGCTGCAAACCTGCACCAGCACGACCACCAGCATCACTACTACAAACTTCAGCGTCTCCATGGCTACCTAAGGATGCCAAAGTAATAACAACAATAATAAAATATAGAAGTGGCTGCAAATAGTCAAGAAGAGTCTCCCTGATTCGGACGCATACAGGAGCCAACAGAATTCAACCCGTCCACGCGTGGTTATGTTTCTGCACTTTGTGCTCTGGTCTTGAGGCGAGGTCCGTGCTTGCTCTTATAAACGCCCTGTGCTCGCTCCTCCCCGCTTCCTCCAGCAGCCTCGTATTAAACCGAACACATCCTGCGGGCCAGATTTTTTCCCACCCCTCTGTCTGACTCATGAGCTGTTGACTGTGAGTAAACTTCATCTAATCTAAAACCAACTGACCCAAACTGTGAAGGATGGGTGTGCTGATTGGTTAGCTTCTGTTTCATTTACCCCACACGTTTATGGTAAAATGTGGCAAAGCCATGTATGACACAGTGTGCCTTTGAAATGTCAGCTCGATGAACCCAAAGGAAGAAAAATGGTGCGAGCGTACACTGTAATCCCTAACAGTTGTCCTAGCTCATAACTAATAAGCTCATAACACTCAAATGTCGTTTTGTAGTTGAGCAAACTATAAAGTAGTGAGCTCTGTTGGCTTTTATGCAGCTTTAATTGAATAGGGCTCAATATTTTTTAGCTAATTTTTTTGGAAAGCTCAAAAAGTTTAAGAAGCTTAGTTTAGTGACGTTCTGGTGGGTGGAGTCTTGTCGCTCCCTCAGGAAAGCTGAGTCAGCCATCTTGAATTTACCTTGATGCGGGGAAGATTTGGCCAGCCCGTGTGGATTAAGAGTCCCCAACTTCAACCCACCACCTTATTTTTTTTCATCAACTGCCCTAAATTTGGTAAGTCTAACGTGTTTTTGTTTTGTTTAAATTTAATTTCGATAAACATTCTTTTTTTATTTTTTACTGGAAATATATTCGTACTTTGTGCACAGTGAATGTTTGTTATAAATGAATTCGAATCCAAGTAATTGTAATTTTAGAAGTTTTCTAATGTGACAAATACGTAATGTTATTTCAAATTAGAATGGTGTAACGTTTTGGCGGTTTTCCGTGGGGGACAACATTTCCCATAATGCATTGTATTCTTGCCCGGGAAGTTGACGGTTGGCAGTTCTAGCTCCATGCGTTTGAACTTTCTACTAAAACTTTCTACTGTCCGTTTCTACCGGTTGTCGTATTCGCCGGTAATGCACGTGCGTATTGTGAGTATACTTATTTCAATAAGTGTCCGTGTTACACAGTCAGTAGTTTACGCTGTTGAGCTGTGTGTGTGTGCTAGCATGAAGCGAACAATAATAAACAACGTGAGTGTGTTATCATTATGGTAATTAGACACATGTTTGTATTTTTTTCGTAGTCTCAAATGTGTGGTTGTGAGATAATCTCGAAATCATTTTAACAGTTTAGAGGGGTATTCCACTAAGCGAGCTCTACAAGTCAAGGCTTGCGGAAAAATGCATCGCCTGATTCAGCCTAACATTACACACTGGTCGAACTCGGTGCTACGAACGACGTTCAGCTAAATTGTTCACGCTAATTCGACAAGGCTCAACCAGCCAGACTGAGGTGCCTCCTTGACACCTTTAAGCCAAACCCTATCGATCTTTGCTAGATAAATTGAAATGAAATGAAAATAAAGAGCCGCGTTCTGCTCCCAGGCTAAGAAAGAATCATTGATGCAGACTGTGCGGATCACAAATACTCCCTAACCTGTAAGGCAGGGGTGTCCAAACTTTTTTCACTGAGGGCCACTTACTAGAAATTAGGTAAATAACCTTAACTTTAGTGTATTAAAGATCACAAAATCACCTAAAAGTGGTCGAATATGTTATATTGTTGAATATAATTAAAGACAAAACTGCCTTCATCACAGCTTTCCATAATTGGATCTTTATTGATTCATTCAGAAAAAGCTTTGGTAGCTTATTTTCAGAACAGCAGCCTCAGATTTCTTCTTAGACAGAAGATTTACAGCACAGAGAAAAAACAATAAAGGGGAAAATAGGACGGGTAAATTTCAAGTTTGTTATTTAAGTTATTAAGCTTAGCAACACACCTATCAACATTAGTTTGAAATGGTTAACATTTACAGACTGAACTGGACTTAATAACAGGAGTGCATATAATCTTAGTAAATTATTGTGGTGAGTATCAGCTGCGCTGGGTATGTAAATCGGGCCATCCAGCTGCGATGCTGATTCGACGTCACTCGTGCCAAAAATCCGGACAAATGTCACTTGATCAAGGAGCAGATCTGCATCAGATGAGATCAGCTGACTACGTGTGTGTGTTGTGCAAAAAATGTTTTTGAACATTAATAAGTCGTCTTTGTGCACATATTGTTTACAGATATCAGACTGCAAAGAGTGCTACAGAGTCAACATTTCACCAGTTGTCAGTGGGTGAGTTTTATAATTTGTCCTAATTTAAATAAAAAATAAATACAAAGAAATTAGAGAATTTTGCCCTGAATTAAAAATTCAAAATTTTTAGATTTTTTTGGGTTACCCTTCTAGATTGACAAGTTTAGCCCATTACACAAAAAGTTTGGACACCCCTGATCTATAACAATGACAATCAGAACATGGCTATCCAACACTTTGTTTTTACTCTGCATTTGTGTAAATACTATTCTGATAGATATTGTATGTTCATCTAGGAACAGCATGATGTAAATACAAGACGGGCCCTCGTCCTTCGTGCACTTCCTGTGTACCTGCGTGAAGATGCCTCCACGTTATTCAGGACTTGTGATGTAAGTGTACTGGCCTCAGCATCAACCCCTTTGCCTAGCTGTTCAGTCAAACATATGACATCACTCAGAACTCAAGGAGAACCAGGGTGTATATCAGGAAGGAGGTTCAACACAGTCCTCATCTGACTTGTTTTCTCCCATATATCAACTATTGTTGAATAAGATTGCAAGAAGATTGTTACGCATAAACCAGAAAACATGAAAATAGTTGAAAGATTATTAAACAAAGACAAATCCACAGATAAAAACTATCTCCCTTTTAAAATTCAAGTGTTCTATTTTTTTGGAGGTGCCATGTTGTGGTCAGAGAAATGTTTGGTAAATAACAAAAACAAATATCTTGGCATATATTTATTATTGAAAACATTTATTTAAACATATGTTTTGAAACCAAACCCAAATTAAGGTTATTGTAATGCATCATGATGTATCGCAATATCAAATTAAATCGTTGACATTATAATCCTAAAAGAAACGTGCGACTTATGAAGATTCACAGCTCTAATCAATAGCATGATTTGTGTCCTTGAGGGGCTGAACTCATTCTTGTATTTTTTTTGTTTTGCAGTCAGCAGATGGTCCAGACCTCACTGACACTCCTGTGGCTCTGCTGACAGTTGTCACGGATGACACTACTGATTCGGCCCTCTTCAGTCCCGAAAGCATCTGCATTGTCGTTGAGGATGAAATACTTGTGAATGGTCCCACAAATCTGGCTGAGTCATTTCTCCTGTTCTTTGGGTACATCTATGCACTAGACCTACAATACTCAAAGAAACCTGAGCTTACATTCACATTTATCCAGAAGGTTGTGATGTGCCTTGAGGACAACAAACCACTGAAAGGGAGTCTACTGATGCTGAAGAATGATTTGTTCAATGAGTGAATCACTCAGAATGGACTACTTGTTGAGCTGAGTATTGAGGAAGCTTTTTTTGTTTGTTTTTTTCCTAATCATTTGCCTCTTCTACCTCACATTTAAGATGAATGACTGTTCAGTTCATGCACTATTCATGTTTAATGTTCTATTGCCTAATACGTAAATGCACTGCCTTGATGTTTGTTCCCTATAAGTACAGCAGTGGAAACAGTACTGTTTGTTTTCATGTATTTTTAAAAAAGAAAGTGAGCTGCAGCTGTTAAGGTACAGTAAGTGTTAAATGCCTCAATGTTCTAATAGCTGCAATTGCTGTTAATACTGAAAATGTTATTGAATTTTAGAATTGAGATGGAGACCCTTGGAGTCTTCTCTTGTTTTATTTATGAGGCACTTTTTTATGAGTGAGCTCTGTTGTTTGTGCCTTTTTAAAAGCACATTGTGTTTAATAAAAAGTTGTTAAATTGTTAGTATGTGTAATTTCATGTTTTCTAACACTTTTAGCTGATTATAATTTACTGGGCAGTTTAGAATTATTTGTAAGTGTATTTCACACCGTATTTTAAAAATATTGAAGATTTTAAGGGTTATTTCCCATATTATAAGTTAGAAAATATGAAAAAGTTTGAGTTTATTTCCCACATCGTATGAGTTGCAATATCTAAAATATTTTGAGTGTATTTCCCACCTTAATTAAGTTGAAAAATATTGAACATTTTGAGTTTACTACTCCCTAATTATAAGTTGAGGAATATCAACATTTATGAGTTAACATTGAGGTAATTTAAGGCAACTGCAACTATAATTTTTATTTTAGTTAAACTTAAAACTTTTGAAAACACAACTAAAAAATTGTTGTGTAATCTGTTACACAACAATTTTTGAGTTCTGTGAACTTATTAGGTTTTACAGTGTAGGAAAAGACAGGATGTGTCTTTATTTTACAGGCTGAGCACAAGACGCCAAACCAAATCACAACTCCAACTGACACGGTTATATTTCCCTGAACCAGATCATAATCGTGTTTTGTGACCTCTTTATGGTTCGTGTCGCCTTGTCCCAGTGCAATTTGATTTTCGGGGCTAGATGTATTCATGGTTTGTTTGTGTGACTCTGCGGGTGAGTGCCACAGTATTATGATGGGTTTATAATCATGATCAGTGCAGCTTCTGACGAGAATCCATCCTTTGACTTGATCTGTGACAAACACACAATTGTGCATCAGCCCCACATGTGGGTTTGGACCCACCCGCTGGGTAAAACTCAACTGGTTCTGCTCTGAATGTCCTATGACTTCAATTTTCTTTCATTTTCAATACAGGATTCTTCAGCTCACCAGAACTCTTTGAAAAAACGCTGTTAACACCAACAAATTATTCTGCTATTAGTATCCATTTGATCAATCAGTCTCCACCTCTATGTGTTTTAATGAGTGGCACAAGTAGCTACACCCACGCAAACAATTTTGCACATATTTATTTATTTATTTATTTATTTATTTATTTATGTGGCATAACTGATTCATCTCTCAGCAACAGTTAAGGAGCGCTCACTTCCTTTTGGGGAAAATAGCTTTACACAAGCTCTTCATTCAAGACTCAGTGAGGAGAGTGAAAGATGGAGCAAAATTGGAGTTTTCTTTTGGGACAGGAGTTAAGCACACCGGGCAGATTTCATACTTGAGACACATGACCAGAAGTGTTTACATGTGAGGGATCTGAAAGACTTCTCCCAGGAACCTGTGAGTATCAGACATTTCATTTCCTGAATTTTGGTCAATTTTGATGCATCGATTTGTATCAACATTTGAAGGAAATGTTTTTATTTACTATAAAGAAAGCACAAAATTCAGTCAGCCACGTCACTAGGTACACCTTACTAGTACCGGGTTGGACTCCCTGATTCAATAAGGGGCTGAAAAGAGATTTTGGTCCATACATGACAGCATCACCCAGTTTCTGACATTTGTTAGCTGCACATCCATAATGTGAATATCCTGCTTCGCCACATCACAAAGGTGCTCTATTGGATTGAGATCTGCTGAGAGTGGAGGTTATTTGAGTGCAGTGAACTCATTGCCATGTTTGTGAAACCAGCGTGAGATGATTTGAGCTTTGTGACATGCTCCTGACATATCCTGCTTGAAACAGCCATCAGAGGATGAGTACAGTATGGTCATACAGGGTGGACAAGGTCAGGAGCGATCCTGAGGTAGACTGTAGTGTTTAAATGATGCTTAGTTGGTACTAAAGGGCAAAAAATTGCAGCAAGAAAACATTCCCCACACCAGTACACCACCTGCAGCAGAGCCACTGGCACAAGGCAGGATGGTGCCATGTTTTCATGCTGTTTACACCAAATTCTGATGCTGACACCAAAATGCTGCAGCAGAAATTGAGACTCATCCGAGCAGGTAATGGTTTTCCAATCTTCCATGGTCACGTTTTGGTAAGCCAGTGTGAATTGCTTCCTGTTTTTAGCTGACAGGTGTAGCCCTGATGTGGTCTTCTGCTGGTGTAGCTCTTACTTATCTTACTTAAAGCATTTTTTTACCATTCTGATGCTCAATTTGGAAATTAGCAACATGTCTATGCAACTAAATTCACAAAGAAACACTACTGCTTTAAATCTGCAGCTTATCCTACACCACATAGCCGATGCTATGGCCACCATTCAACACTGCATTAGTCTATAAGTTTTTCGTCTAATAGCAGGTGCTGCTCTATACAGCTCTACAGCCTCAGGAAGCTGTGTGTAGCTTTGATGATTTCTGATGTAGCGATTGCTGTTCTTATGAGCAGCTTTCAGGTAAAAGCTGTGAAAAGGTGAAGATTGCAACGAATTAGCAATTAGCATAGTAGCCAAAGCCTTTCTGGCCATTTTGGAGGAGCGTTAGTGCAGTTTTATTCACTCTTTGAGCTCCGATTCTGGTCTCAACCAACTAACAAACCCACATACTTTGTCTGTCTGATGCTCAATATGCTGTGTGCATTGATGTAACTTGACCTTCATCTTCCTCAAGATGTAGCTGCATGTTGCAGCATGTGTTCAAAGTGATGCAGAGCTCAGCAGCTGTGAGTTTTTTCTGTCTGTCTGTTGATTAGTGCACCATCTGTAACAGGCTTGAACTATATCTAGCTTGGCTGTTAGTCTTAATGCAGTAGCTTGTTTTCTACCAGTGTCAACATTTTTCCCATTGTTGTAGCTGACATTCATGCATGGACTCAACCTGTTCAATCTGTGCTTCAAAATAATTCTTTCAGATTTAACAACTTCCAACGAGGATTTGGGTTCTTGGTGTTTGAGTTTGTCTTTTATTGTTCTTGAAGTTTGTTATGTTTTGGGATTCCTGGTTTTTTTTTTGCTTTATTCATTATGCTAGTTTTAGTTCCTGCTTTGATTTCACGTGTTTCATCATTTCTTCCACCCTCACCATCTCCCTCTCTGTCTTGTTTCAGTGATATTTCTTTTGCCTTCCTGTGATCCCTTGTCTCCGTCACCATGTTGAGTTGAATATTGATTTATTGATTAGCATCTCAGTGAATACAGAATAAAGATCTACCACAAAGCGAGAAAGCACGAGACAAAGCTGATCAAAAGGTATTGGCTGAATCATGTGCTTATTACGCTTTAACAAAAGATCTTCTAGCATGCAGCTCATATACACAGGGCTCGAAGCAAAGAGTAAAACAAAGCAAACAAACAAAACAAAATAAAAAACCTTTCCACCTTAGATAAGTAAATCGATTAAATTAAATTTCATTAAAATAATCAAAGCAAAACAACCAAGAGTTTCAGTATTATTATTTTTGCTCTTTTCATTCTTGATTTATATATTTTTCTAATAATCTATTTTTAAACATGTTTGTAAACAAGTGAAATGAACTCCACCTTTTTAAATCCCTGTCATAACTATTGCACAGGTTTCCTCCTCTAACAGAAGCACGTCTCTGCTTTATGTTCGTCCTCATCTTGTTCTTTTTAAAGAAATCTGTTGCCCTTATGTCATATTGACTCTCTCTGACTGCAGCAAAGCCAGTTGTTTTGTGCTTTATAATTATCTGTGCCATTTTATATTCAGCTAAATCATAAAATTTCAGGGTATTCAGATTAATAAACAAAACATTAGTTGGTTCTATATAGTTTGATTGGTTTATAATTCTTATAGCTCTTTTTTGTAACTCCAAAATGGGAAGAGTATTTGTTTTATATGCATTAGCCCGTATCTATAGACAGTAAGTCATATATGGAAGCACAGAGAACAATAGTGTGTGTAATGATTTCTTGTTCAGGACATGTTTGTTTTGTAGAGAAAATCAATGGTTTTTGACATTTTTGTTTTCACATGGTTTATTCTTTCAATTTCAATTCCAGCAACCCTGATTTTAGATAAATCTTTCATTTGTCTGGTACCAAAATTAATACATTTTGTTTTGTTTGTATTTAATGATAACTTATTTACATCAAACCAGTGTTTTAAATATATTTAACTCCTTTTCCGCTGTAGTCAGAAGCTGTTCCTGGTTTTTACCTGAGCAACACAGAGTGGTGTCATCAGCGAACAATACACATTTTAACAGTTTGGGAACACTACATATGTCATTTATATATAACATGAATAATTTAGGGCCCAGCACAGAGCCCTGAGGAACACCACAAGTTACCTTCAGCTGATTAGATTTTACATTATTGGTTTCTGTCATCCAGGTAACTTTTCATCCACTTGTCTGCTATCCCTCTAAGACCATATCTCTCTAGTTTATTCATTAATATAGATCATTTGTATCAAACACCTGTTTTAAGTCTATAAAAACACCAACAGTATATTCTTTATTATCTATTGCAGTAGATATCCCTTCTACAAGTTCCATCACTGCCACTGAAGTGGGCCTTTTTACCATGTTGGTTATCACTTAGGAGATTATGCTTCTCAATATATTTATCAAGTCTATTAACAAATAACTTTTCTAAAATTTTTGAGAACTGTGGGAGTAGTGATATTGGTCTGTAATTGTTTACTGTCTGTCTTTCGTATTAGTCTTTTGATTGCTTCCCATTTTAGTTTTTGCCCGTCTTTGTCATTGTCAGCATCGCTCTAATGGTCTTTACAGATGTTAACTGTTTTCACTTGACCTCACCAGCCTTCCACAGTCCCATAATCCTCACATGTAGCCCTGTTATTCTGTAGGATTTATCTTCCTCAAACCTTATACGGCACTGAACAGCACAGCACACCAGTATAAATGCAAACTACAACAGGGATTCAGAGCAGTGCTATAAACTCCACTCGACTCCTTTGGGCTCCACCTCTGTGTGTGTGTGTGTGTGTGTGTGTGTGTGGGGGGGGGGGGGGGGGGGGTGTTGGGAAATAACCTGCTTAAGTGTGAAAGCAGCAACTATTCAGCTGAGTGATAAATTCACTTGTTTTAATTTATAAACCACTTAACTTTAATAGCTTGTGTGTTTCAGCAGGGTTACTGTTATTGCTCATGTTCAAAGTTGTTGTGCATGTTCACTTTTTTAATTTTTGTCTCTGCTTCTCATAGTTCTGTTGCACAATCATGTTGTCTTAATGTTTCAGTCTAAGCCCATGGCTCTCTATAATAACAAATGAAAATACCAAAGCTCCAAACATTTTAATGTTTTTAATACCTGTTTCTTCTCACGTCTCCTTTCCAGCCAGTCATGCGTGTTCAATTAAATTTATTTATTTATTTTTACATAGCACCAAATCAAGCATAAATAATCTGAGAGCATCCAGAAATCAGAAAGGACCCTCTGATGGAACTGATGAAAGAGTTTGCAGTTTTAAAACAAAGACAAAGACAGAGGAAAGGAAGCATAAGGAAATGCAGTTCAGAGACGCCTGCAGCAAAAGAGAGAGTGAAAGAGAGGTTTGTATAATTCATGCCCTAAACTCCTGACTTTAAGTAGTTTGATTACATGTAAATCTTATAATGTAATTTTGTTACATAAGTACTTAAAATCTTAAATTGAATGGGATCTGTTTAAATGAAGTGTCCTCAGTTGGGAAACATTCAGTTTCATTTTATTATTATTATTATTAATGGAGTGTGCACGATGCATCTTTGGATGCGCTGGGACGCATTTTCAGTGATGTAACATGGGGTCATCTGGTGTTTCGGGTCTTTCAACATCAGACACTATCATCCAGGCACCCAGCTAAGGTTGAGCAGACCCCAGCCTGCGTCCCAGCGACAGCCACCCACGGATCAGCCCTCTTCATCCACAGCCACCTTGGGGCCTTCTCTGCGGTTTCACCCTCTTCCTAGCCACTCCTGTTAGGCCCAGTTGGTTTAGGACTTTGCGGAGTGAGCATCATGCGAAGCCTTTAGAGCCCACCTCTATTGGCTCATAGTACATCTTCAAGCCGCCTTCCCGGCACTTCTTTACTTCTTTCATTTCCCTCTTCCTCTTCCCAGGACGTGGCGAGATCGAGGACAATAAGCTGTTTTGTTGCCTTTGAGACATAAACATGTCTGGTTGAAGTGATGTTTCAGTGATGTGCTGAGAGAACATCAACTGCATCCTTAGGTCATCCTGCAGCTGCCAGTCCGAGGCTGTATAGAGGAGACCTGACCTTATTCTTTGCTACCGACAGGGCTCTTCTCCAGCTTTGACAAGGGCGAGTCTTGTCTTTGGGCCAAGATGGAGTTTGCCATGGCGTTGCCTACTACTTTCTGGAACCGCCTTCAGCATCTGGTCATGGCAGCTATTCACCCCTTCCAAATCATAGCTGACATGCTGGGCTTGGTAATAGTGATGTGTAGGTCGCAAACGAAATGGCTCTTTGAAGTGAACGACGCACTACGTGCTTTGTAGGGGCCACCGTAAATATACTTTTATTTATTCACTCCACATAAAACGTAATAAATAAATGTTAAAATACAAAAAACAACAATTTACATTTCAACTTTTAACTATTTAAATTTTCAGCTTTTTCCTTTTAAACAAATTTAAGTGAAACAACACAAAACACTGCAAACCACAACACAATCAAATATAAATTAAAATATGAAAACAAAAGAGAAGATGCACATTCTCTGTCATGTAGGCCTGGGATGATATTTTGGGAGAGTGTTTTCCTGCTTGGAATTGCATACATAGGATTCCCTGCATGAATAAACTTGCAGAAAGAAAGAAAGAAAGTAATTCTCCTCTCCAGGGACTCCACAGTAGGACAGAGTGCAGGCCTTGAATCTACCTGACTTGTCAACCTTAGTGAGCGTTTGTTGGACTTCTGGATGGCAGTCAAGCCTTTCAGAGATGTCAGAGGACCAACAGGAGCTTAATGGAGTCTAATGTTACTGCGATTGTGTTCGTTTGTGCATTTGTGTTCAAATAAATACATTTACTCAACCTGAACCATTGTTTTTAAATCACAGGCCAGAAGAACGCTTACATTAGTCTTCTGCCACACGTGAACTTAAATCTATGTAATGTTGTATTAACTGAATAAAATGGGGATGGTTAGACACGAAGTAGCGACTAGAGCCGCATTACTTTCTGTTTTATAGAGAACTGCAGGTCTGACAGGGTTTTTTTAAACACCCTGAGGGTAAAAAGAAAATAATCCTAAAGGAGAAAAACTACAGAAAGAAGCGAAACAGCTTTCTTCCTGGAGATGTGTGTCCACTTAATTTGAACCCTTCCTCACATTTCTCATATGATAACCTGCAGGGTATTGAACGTGGGGATACAAGGGAACCATTAAGTAGCACCTTCCAGAATCAAAGAAAATTGCCATGGTCCCTCAGTCCTCCTGTGCTGGCTCACCATTTTCTATCCTTCTGTTGTTTTGTGTGAGTGAGCTGACCTCAGCGTTGTGTTTCAGGAGCGGGACGTGTCCTGGGTTAACACCATTCAGTTCCTCTCACCTGCAGGTAATGAGCTCACCCATTTGCAATCAGCTGCTACTTAAGATCGTCTTCAGGCTTTGCTGGATCATTGAACTGACCACAGTTAGTGAAGCAGGCTTTCTCGCTCAGTGTTTGCTGCTTGCTTTGTGTGTCTCTGTGCAGAAGGCCTTTGAGATCTTAGAGAGACAGAAAGAGGTCTCGATTCTGTGGAGCTAAGGTGTGGATTTTCTTGTTCTTTCTGGGCCTTGGACTTCACTGACTGGACACCTTTACCTTCACCATGTGAGCTGTGTTTGGGAAATAAACTGAAACTTTTCTCCAGACTGCTGCATTTGAGTCCAATGCATTTTGGGAGGCCTAATCGAATGTGGACCGAAACGCAGACACAGAGATGCAGGTGGATGTTTAACAAAGAGTGAGCCTTTATATTGGGCGGCAAAAAAACACCAAAAACAAAAGGCGACGGGAGACTGCGAAAAACTAACAAAAACCTAAACTGGGGAAAACTACGAACAAGTATAAAGAAAGTAAGAACATAAAACGTGAAAATCAGAGATGAGGGACAGAAAATGCAGAAGATCCAGCAACAAAAAGAGGAAGACAAAGGACTTAAATACACGAGGGAGTAACGAGGGAATGGGAAACAGGAGGGAAACACAGCAAGACTAATCTGACATAATGAGACAACGGGGAAGCAAAACTCAGCACACTGAAAACAGGATACGAGACTATCAAAGTAAAACAGGAAACAGAAATCAGGAGACGCAGACTTGAAAAGGCGACACGGCTGACAGTGGAGGCGAACATTGAGCACACGAACATAGACAAGAAAGCACAACTGACTCGACGTGACACGTGGAACACACGGGAGGTGCAAAACCCAAGATCTAAAAATCAATAAAGTCGAACCAGAAACGAACAGAAACCAAGAATACTGATCATCAAAAACCAGACTCAGGAACGGGACATTGTTACTGTGACGGCCTGATCACTGCTGATCCTGGACTGGACAAGTGGTGAAGAAGATGGATGGATTCACTCTTTACGTCACATTTCTATTCAGCCTTGTGTGCTTTGATTGATCCATGTCATCCATTAACAGTTACTGCATAGAAATTATTTCCCTGTTATTTCACTCATTCCTCCCAGAGGACGGACTCGGTTATGTTTCACTGCCGTATTTGACATTTTTGCTGACACTCCGTCTGTTGCCTGAGCAGGGATCAGCCTCACTAACTCTTAACCTTCATGATCACAAGGGAGGGTTTTTTGAGCTTCATTAAAAGACTCCCATCCTTCTGCTGTGCTGGGAGTGCTGGGAAATTAGTCTGGGGTTCCAAAGAAGTACACACAAGAAGAAGAAGAAGTAATCCTCAAACAGGTGATTGAAACACAGGCACACAACTGTACGCACATGTCAGACGAGTGTCTAAAAACTCTTTTCTTTTTTCCCTTTCTTTGAAACCATATCTTCTGGTTATTAGTTCATCATGTACGATAAATAGATAAACAGATATTTAAAGCGTTCAGTGAGCCTCTGGTTCTTCTGTCTTAAATGTTCTTTGTAATGTTGTAATGTGTGTTTCAGCTTATGGAAACACATCATCTAAAAATACATCTGTTCTAAGAATACTCATCAAACACCGTCAAAGCAAATTGTAAAAAGAAATGCATCCTGTTCCCAGAAACATCATAAAGCCAGTGTGTGCAGATGCTCATTTGGGAGAAATTGCACCTTCTCCCCAACGGGAGCAAAAACCACGATGGCCCCCATCACTGTGTTTTCTTCATCCACGCTCCAGTCCAGGCCGGAGCTGACCCTTAATCAGCTGCCTTCAAACTGTGTTACACTTGGACCAGTTGATCAGTCATTTATAGAGGGGTGTCTTTGCTCTAATGACAGTGGCACAAGCTTCTGCATCTCTCATTGTTTTGTGTTCTTTAAAAAAAGTACAATCGTGCAATCAGTCTCTTTTCAATCAGTGTCCATTATAAATGGAAGTGAGCATCATGCCTGATCCAGAAGAAAAAGACGACCTTTATGAACTGACAGCTAACCTGGCAGCTTTGTGCGTCTGTGCATTTTACAGCTGCTGTTAACATGCTAGCGTGATCACAGGGACAGTGCTAAGATGCTGATGCTGTTTAGCGTGCTGTGTAAGCCGTGAGACCAGTTTTCCCGTGATTCACTCGCGTACGTCAGTTTGAAGAGGAAAAAGAACTCCACGGGACTCCGATGTGAAAAGATGTAACAAAAAATTTATTCCACAGTTTTTGCATCTTACAGGAGTGGTCAGGTTTAACTTGTCCTCAACAAAATAACCTACTACGGTAGGAAAACCGTGTGGCTCTGTTCTACCCTGCTGCCCCGTATAGCTTATGCCGTGTTAACTCCTTTTCTCTCTCTCTCCCCCCTCCCGCACCGCATGCACTAATTTGCATACATCCGTGATGCCCGGATTTTACTATAAACACGAGTCTTTAAGGCACATGTATTCATGGTACTACGTAACCTAGTTCAACCATAAACATGCATCTATTTCCTAAAATTATTAATTACACAAACAAGCTTAACAACAGCGAAATATAAATACTAAAACATATGAACTATCTTAACTTGGCTCCCACATACCGGCCCCTAATTGTGACCCTATTACACAATTACCAAATTACACTTGTGGAGCCAAGGTACACAAACTTCAGTCTCTGCAGTTGATTACTTCAGTCCGATTCCTGCAGAAGGCAAATCTTCGTAATGGGCCTGTCCAGTACACTCGTCTTGGTTTTGATCCTAACCTGCCGCACCATTCCTGCCTTGTCTGAGATAGCATGGATTACTTTCCCTGTAATCCAAGAGTTGCGTGGGGCTGTATCGTCAACAATAAGCACAATGTCTCCAACCAAAAAGTTGCGAGATGGACGGGTCCACCTTTGCCTCTCTTGAAGTTGTGGTAAATATTCCCTTGCCCATCGTTTCCAGAATATTTCCGACATGTATTGCACTTGCCTCCATCTTCTTTTTGCGTAGAGATCTTGCCTGTCGAACAATCCGGGAGGAAGAGATGGTTTGTTCCTGAGCAGCAACAGGTGATTGGGAGTGAGTACTTCCAGATCATTTGGATCACTGGACGCTTTGGTTATTGGCCGACTGTTAATAATGGCCTCCGCCTCACACAGAAGTGTATGCAGGCTCTCTTCATCCAGTGTCTGCAGCCTCAAGGTAACGTTTAGGATTTTCTTCACTGACTTGATCAATCTCTCCCAGACCCCTCCATGATGGGGTCCTGAGGGAGGGTTGAACATCCACTGAATGCCTTGTTGTTTTAGGTGGTCTTCAATTTTGGACACATTCCATTCAGCAATGGCTCTTTTAAGTTCACGCTCTGCACCAATGAAGTTAGTTCCATTGTCAGAACGAAGGGTCTTTATCTGGCCTCGTCTGGCTATGAATCGACGGAGAGCATGGATGAAGGAATCTGTGTCCAGCGAGGCTGCCATCTCCAAGTGTATTGCACGAGTGGTTAGGCAGGTGAAAATGACTCCATACCTCTTCACCGTACTTCGACCACGTTTGATCTCGAACGGACCAAAGTAGTCCACTCCGCAGTTAGTAAATGGAGGGTCATCTGGCAGAACTCTGTCTCGGGGTAGGTCGGCCATTTGCTGCTGTCCTGCAACTCCATGCTCACGCCGACAGGCAATACACCTAGCGAGTATTTTTCGTACTGCAGAGTTGGCACCGGGTACCCAAAACTTTGTTCTCAACTTGGAGATAACATGATTGCGACCACTATGAGCCAAGTTCTCATGTATTTCTCTGAGGATAAGCTTCGTGACGTGAAGATCCTTGCTCAGGATTGCTGGCCGCTTAGCCTCCTCGGGTAGTGCTGCTCTGCTGAGTCGCCCTCCGACCCTAAGGATGCCTTGTTCAAGTACTGGACTCAGTTTGAAAAGACTACTAGTCCTCTTCACCCCCTGACCTTTAGAAAGTACGCTGATCTCCTTAGGAAATGTCTTTCTCTGACAGTAGCGAATGATTGCTTCTTCAGCCTTCGCAAGGTTCTCTACCGTTAGCTTGTTGGTGTCCCCTTGAAACAGGCTATCCTTGAAACCTTCCATATCCCTCTCGACTTCAGGTTGTGTTTTAACAGCACACAACTCCTTCCTTTTGCGACACAATTGTAGCAGAATGCTCTTGACTTTAAGCATCCATGCCACTGCCCTTTTAAGTTTAAACCAGGATGAGAAGTAGTGCAGGAACTCCAGCACTACATCTTCACATTCCTTGATTGTACTAGCACACACCAGGTTACCCTTTACCTCTGGGTCATCTGTAGTCAGGCCTTCAACTGGGTGCACCTCTTCTGGCCACTCTTCCATGGGTTTGGTGAGAAAATCCGGCCCCTGTAACCATGTGTGGGATTGCATGAAGCTCTCTGCTCGGAGCCCCCTTGATGCAAAGTCGGCAGGATTCAGTGAGGTGTTGATATACCTCCATTGCTCTGGACTGGAGCATTTCAAGATTGCATCCACACGGTTAGCAACAAAGGTACGGAATCTACTTGTTTGATTGCTGATATACTTGAGTACCGTGGTACTATCTGACCAAAATACAGATGGTTGGAGCGGAAGCTGCAATTCAGATGTCAGAACCCTGTCTATGCGTGCTGCCATGGTTGCTGCGGTAAGTTCCATGCGGGGAACTGTAATGGGCTTAAGTGGGGCCACTCTTGCCTTTCCCAACATGAATGCGCAGTGGACTTCGTTACGGCTGTTCCTCTGTAGCAAGTAGCTTACTGTACCGTAGCCCTCTTCACTGGCATCAGCAAAGTGTTGCAGCTGATTGTATACTGACTCTCCAAAGCCCACAGGTTTAAAACATCTTGGAACACTTATGTTCCCTAGCTGGCGGAGCTGGGTCTTCCACTTGTGCCACTTGTGAGCTAGGTCTGCAGGTATGATGACATCCCAGCCAATCTTTCTCCTGCAAAGCTCTTGCAGAATCTTCTTTGCTTGAAGCGTGACTGGTGACAAGATACCCAGTGGGTCGTAGACAGAACTCACAGTGGACAGAAGGTTCCTCCGAGTGGATGCCTTGTCTGGCATTACAATCTTGAACCTGAAGCTGTCAGATTGAATACACCATTGGATTCCCAGCGCTCTCTCAATGGGGAGTGTGTCCTGATCCAGATCGAGATCTTTAACCTCCGATGCCCTTTCTTCTTCTGGAATAGCAGACAGAACTGCTCTGCTATTGCTTATCCATTTTGTGAGCCTGAATCCACCCCTCTGACATACAGCTCTAAGAGTGTGGTATAACTGTATGGCTTCCTCTTCTGAGCTCACAGCCTTCAAACAGTCGTCCACATTGTGCAGGACTGTGTCAACCGCTTGGTTGTTGGCTGGATCTCGGTTGTCTTCAGCACATTTGCGCAGAGCAAAGCTGGCGCAGCTTGGTGACGAAGTTGCACCAAAAATGTGAACCACCATCTTGTACTCCACCATATTCTGAGTAATGTCACCAGATGTCCACCACAGGAACCGAAGAAGGTCAGAATCCTCATCAGGCACCTTTACTTGGTGGAACATTGCTTCCACATCTGCCATGATGACCACTTCCTCTTGTCTGAACCGGATAATTACCCCAAGAAGGGTACTGGTAAGATTTGGTCCTTGTAACAGCTGATCATTTAAGGTGGTGCCTTTGTACGATGCTCCACAGTCAAAGACCACTCGAAGCTTGTGTTTCTTGGGATGGTAAACTCCGTGGTGCGGTAGGTACCAAACCTTTCCATCGTCACGATCAAGGTCCTGTTCTGGCACTTTCACTGCGTAACCGTTGGTTATGACGTTACTCATGAAAGCCGAGTACTCTGCGTGGAATGAAGTATTCCTCTCCAACTTCCGCTTTAGGTGTAACGCACGTTGCTCAGCCACTTTGCGGTTGTTGGGCATCTTAATGCGCTTGTTCCGCAATGGCAGAGCGATGCTGTAGTGTCCGTCCACATTAGTAGCTGACTCTGTCGCTATCTCCAGAAACTGCAAATCCTCTCTTGACATTTCCTGTTTCTCGTTTCTTTCACGCTCAGGGAAGTCACTTTTAAACTGCTGGTCCCAGAGTTCATCCAGTTTGCTAACTGATATTCGGTTTGCTGCAACCTGAATCAGTCCGCATGGTGCCTTTTGTGAACTGCTTCCTTGGAGGGGTTCGCTGATGGTCCAACCGAGCCTTGTCTTCACAGCATATGGACCGCCATTCTCGCTGGCTATAACTTGCCAAGGTTCAACAGCTTTAGGTGCATTAGCCCCGATTAGCAGTCCAATCTTTGCTTCAATCCTAGGTATAGACACCTGCTGAAGGTAGGTCCACCTGTTCACGTAGTCTTGAGAAGGAGCATTGTCGGCAGAAGCAGGAATGTCACTGTGACTGTACATTTCTGGCAACTCAAAGAAGTCATTGCTGTCTAAGCTGCTTATTTCCAACCCAGACACAATGTGGCTACTGACGACCTTTTCCTCTCCCATTGTTTTCAGCAAAATCTTTGTCTTTCTGCCAGACAAGTTAAGCTCATGCATTAACTCTTCAGTACAAAAGCAGGCAGTACTGCCAGGGTCCAGAAAAGCATAAGTGTGTGTCACCTTTTGTCCTCTTTTAGGTTTCACTTGTACTGGAACTATTGCCAAAATGTGCTCTGTTTTCTCTGCAGCGTGAGCAGGTGCTTCCATTTCAACAAATCCATTCACGATTGACTCTGTTTGGTCTTCTCTTTCTAATGATTCCACTTCAGAAGCTACCCTTTTGCTTGTAGCACTGGGCTTAGTCTTCATGTGTAACACTGTGGGGTGCGGTTGTGCACAAACCTGACAACTTGCCTTTTCTTGGCACGAACCACTCATGTGTCCCTGCTTAAGACAGCTGAAGCATAGTCCTTTAGTTCGCATGAAGTCAATCTTTTCCTTATGAAGTGACTTCTTCATCCTCTTGCACTGTTCCATGGTGTGCTCTTCACCACGACAGAAAAGACAGGGTTTGGAAAATGCACACACCTGCTTCCCGCTGACCTTGTTCCTTTCTTTAGAGGGTACGTCCTGTGTAGTGGTGATAGTTGCAGCTGCAGTGAATCCTTTTCTGTTTCCACTTCTCCTTTGCAACCTCTCATCCACTTGCCCTCTAACTTGGACCTTTAATGTGCTGTCCTTTATATCACCGAACAATGGATGCAAAACTTCTTTGGCCTGCTTATTGACAAACTCCACCAGATCTGCAAATGTGACTCTGCGTTTTGCCTTGTCTAAGACCCCACAAGCATATGTTCTCCACCTTTCTCTCAGCTTGTACGGAAGCTTGGAAACGATAGCACGCATGTTGGCCGTGTTATCCAACTCCTCCATGTACTCCACATCCATCATTGCATTACGACATCCAGTAAGATAGAGGCCGAAAGCATACAGAGCCTCTCCATCATCTGACTTGATGGTTGGCCAGTTAAGAGCCTTGTGAATGTATGCCACTGATATCTTGTAGGCATTTCCAAAGTGCTCTTCCAACAGTCTCTTAGCCGTTTGATATCCATGTGTAGGTTCCATATGAAGACAACTCCGTATCAATTCTCGTGGTTGCCCACTTGTGTATTGTTCCATGTAGTACAATCGATCCTTGTCGCTCTCTGTTCTGTCCTCCACACCATGTTCAAAAGCTCGCATGAACAGCCGATACTCTAATGGGTCCCCTTTAAACACAGAAATGTTCTGCGGGGGCAACGTAGCTAACTTCTGTTGCTTAGTTAGCGCTTCGACCACATCCTGTAGAGCACTTGGTGTCTGCGATGGCTGGGAGGTAACAGTGTGTGTTTGCTGTGCGTTTTGGAGAATCTTCTTCTTCTGCGCTTGTCTTTCTCGTGTGGGGGATGGGCTATTTGACTGCTGTGAAGTAAATAAATCTCCAACCTTATGTGATGCCACGTAGGAGTTCATTCCATCCCGAGTGGATACGCGACTGGATGCCTTGGATGCACGACTTTCGTATTCCGATAAGATCTTGATCTTTGCCTCATTTGCTGCAAGAGCTGTTTGTATTTCTAGCTCCTCCTTTTCAGCTTGGAGCTTAGCCTCCCTTTCCTCCAGCAAGCGTTTCTGTCTTAAAGACGATGCCTTAATCAATAAGGTAGCTCGCTCCACCTCTGCCTTCATGCGTGTGGACGACACCGATGACGAAGCGCAGGAGCCGCGTTCTGACAATGCCTTATCACTGCGTTTTGAGACAGATGCATTAGATATGCTGTCAGATGGATCCACATCTTCATTGCATTTTTCAGCCTCCACAGCGCGCATGGCCATCTTGTCAATCCAAGCCGAAGCTGTCTCAGCAAAAGCCTTAAAGGAATCAGCCTTAGGTTCAAACCAATTTTCCTGGTCTTTAGTTAAATCCTCCTCCGGCATTTGCTGGAGCACCTCTTTAACATTTGTGTTCAAACCACAAAACTCTCCAAACCGCTCATTAAAATCCTTCATTAACTGTGTTACTTCTGTTAGGCTGGTATCACATTCATTTTCCATCAGCTGGCGCACTTGTTTCACTGTGCCTGTTAATTTGGCTAGCTTGGCCTTCCGTAAATTGATAATACGTTGCAGCCTTTCCTCCATAGCTTTAGGTGTGATTTTCACCGCCCTAGCTTCCAATTCTGCTACTGTGTCTTCTTCTTCGTTGTTCATGCTATTAATTTCCCGAATAGCAACACCAAAATCCTTATTTTATCATCCAAAAATCATGCAGGTTGGCTACCACACAGTTCAGCATCCACCATGACTCAGCAATTTTTCCTCGTGAATTAGCTCCACTTACTCACGTTTGTTGTCGCTGCAGCAGCTCGGGTTTTTTCCTTCTTTAGTCGCGTCAATTACTCCACAACGAGCAGGTTTTCCTACAAAATGTGTAAGCCGTGAGACCAGTTTTCCCGTGATTCACTCGCGTACGTCAGTTTGAAGAGGAAAAAGAACTCCACGGGACTCCGATGTGAAAAGATGTAACAAAAAATTTATTCCACAGTTTTTGCATCTTACAGGAGTGGTCAGGTTTAACTTGTCCTCAACAAAATAACCTACTACGGTAGGAAAACCGTGTGGCTCTGTTCTACCCTGCTGCACCGTATAGCTTATGCCGTGTTAACTCCTTTTCTCTCTCTCTCCCCCCTCCCGCACCGCATGCACTAATTTGCATACATCCGTGATGCCCGGATTTTACTATAAACACGAGTCTTTAAGGCACATGTATTCATGGTACTACGTAACCTAGTTCCACCATAAACATGCATCTATTTCCTAAAATTATTAATTACACAAACAAGCTTAACAACAGCGAAATATAAATACTAAAACATATGAACTATCTTAACTTGGCTCCCACACGTGCTTTAAATTCTTTCTCCTCACATACGGAGCAGGCACTATCACATCATACAGACCTCATAGTAGAATCATATCACAGAAGGGCACAAAATGGACATTTTGATATTTGGCTACATAAAGTAAATCTCTGACCAGGCCCTGAACGCCATTACTTTGGCTAAAATATTGTGAGAAATCAAAGTCACTTTTAATCAAGCTGTTGCCTCACATTAAACAACTGTAAAGACTGTCTTATCTCATCTGCACATATTGTCCCAATTAGGAACGTCATATCTGACACAGATGCTGAAAAACGTGTTCATCCATTTGTCGCGTCTCTGTTGTCAGGCTGCTCTAAACGCCTTCAGCTGATCAGCAAACCAGGGCTCCTCGTGATCGCTGGTCTTTTCTCAGGGTTCTCAGTCTTTTTTCAGTTTAATATCGTTCTTCATTGCTTGATCCTCTCTCTTTCGTCCTGGCTGTATTTGGTAAATCACTGTCTGTGTTTGTGAAGTTCATTGGTCCCCTCAGCATTTTCTGGTGTCTCATCCTTATTTTTGTTTTTAGCATTGGTTGTTAATCATTTCCTGTTTTGGCAGTGCATTTATCTTGTGTCTTCACTTTAACTTCAGGCTCAAATACTTCACTTTCTTACATCTGCATAGGTCCATACCGTAACATTGTATCCTAATGAAATACTTACTCTAGGCTCTACTTGTGTAGACAGAGCTGTCAGGTATCAGAAACCAGTCCAGCTCCCAGTTTGGACAGACATCCTATGTCATGGTTCTGGGTCTTTGACCCAATGTTTTGTGTCTGTGGACTTTTGAATCGTGTTTAGTCGTTATTGTTGTGTTCTTAGACTTATCTTTCCTAGTTTACTTTTCTTGTGCTTATAAATTTCCTAATTATTATGTTTGTCTGTTGTGATTCAGGTTAAATTCCCTTATCGTTTCCCTTTCTCAGTGTTTTGTCCTCAGTGTCTTCCTGTGGAAGACGATGTCTCCATGTTCACTTATCCCCGTGTCTCCTCTGTCTGTCTCTTTGTCTCCCTCACCTTTTCCCATGTTCTTCTGTGTTCCCGCCTTAGAGTCAAGCTTGTGTGTCTGGGTCTCAGTGTTCGTGCTGCTTCCTGTCTTATTTTGATAGTCTTATGAGCATTGTGTTCGGTTTTGCTTCCCCTGTCTTGTTATGTCTAATTTGTTCCT
The DNA here is from genome assembly GCF_963969265.1 of Rhamphochromis sp. 'chilingali'. NCBI lineage: Eukaryota > Metazoa > Chordata > Actinopteri > Cichliformes > Cichlidae > Rhamphochromis > Rhamphochromis sp. 'chilingali'. Next base: position 34,023,295 of record NC_137942.1, on the reverse strand, counting down.
GCTGTGTTTCCACTTCCCTGATCGCCCCTCATTGTATACAGTGGCTGTGTCCCTCAGTCCTTTGTCAGAACACCTGTACACTTATCCCTGTGTCCCAGGTTTCTGAGGTTTCTCCCAGTTTAGTTTTCCTGATTAGTTTACTTTCAACAATCAGCTTGAAAAAAAGAAACTTCTCGTTTAACTTCTGCCTGCAGTGTCTGCATTTAGGTCCTCACTCTCCCTCCATTCAATCGGCTACCGAAGATCATGACAGCCTACTCTTAGAATTGAACTTTCTTTTTTTGATCAAGTATATATGTAAATATGTTGGTGGGATAAGGTTTAATTTTCATCAGTGACACAATATGAAGGACTAAAGAGGCCCGCTGCTCTACTATTATATTTATTATATGATTTTGGACGATTCACCGGCACATTGTGAGGAGTGAGAGAGGAGAAGGAAAGTTGGTGATGTTTAGCAGCTGCTAACAGTCAGGACCTCAGAAGAGTCCAACGAAAAAGCTCTCAGCTGTGACAAACTGTTTTCAACAAGACAAAACCGTTTTTCTTATGCTCCTCTCACAATAATCGACTTGTAGGCAAAGAAAATTCTTTCAAAATAAAAAAATACTTTCCCCCCCCTTTCTCTCTCAGTCGTTCCTTTAGTGTCTCACAGCTTTTTCTTTGTACAGTCTGTGGACAGAGATGAAGCTCAACCTGAATCCTGTAAACAACCACAGGAGCAGTTCCTGGGAGACGCAGTCTGTCACCACTTTCTCCAGGGGTAAGCAGAGACAGCACACTACTTTTTCTGTAACCTATTTAGGGTTAACTGCTAATTACTTTTTCTTCCTTGTGTGTTAACAACACTGAAGTTTGGAAGGTGCACAAGACCCAGGAAAGTAATTCAAAGTAACAACTGAAACATGCCACAAAATCCCGTTTTTATGCCTTTGCCAGATAGTTGTAAAGCAGTTTACATAAAACTGCTGCACAATTTCCACCTGACGTTTTCTACCATTTATCTGGAAATGTAATCTAACACTCCTTGAGTTGCCAAGTGTCAGGTTCCTGGGTGTGTTGACGCAGCGTTTTAAGTTTTAGTTTATTTGGATGTTGTTTATGTTTGAGTTCATTAGATTAGCGAAGTTCGTTTGGTTATTAGACTCCTTGTGTTTTCTTCCCCTGTGTTTAAGTTTCCCTCACCCTTTGTGTTTCATCCTGCGTGTCTTATGTTGTCAAGTTCATATTGTCATGTCTGCGTTTTTGTTTCCTCTTTTATTTTGAAGGTCTGTGTCCTATGTCAGTGCAGTCAGCTTTGCTTCCTTTGTCTCGTTATGTCAGACTAGTGTCAGCTGTTTCCTCATGTGTTTCCACTTCCCCTAACCCCCCTTGTGTGTATTTAGTCTGTGTGTTTCTGTTCGTTCTTTGTCAGGTCGCCTGTTGTTCACGCCACGTTTTCCATGCCGTGTTTCCAAGTTTCATGTCCAGGTTTTTCTTGTTGTTTATTTAGTTCTCCCAGTTTAGGTTGATGTTAGTTTTACTTCAGTTTGTCTTGCCCTTTGTTTGTACCTTTTTTAAAAGCCTTATTAAACGGCTCACTTTTTGTTAATATTCAAGTTTTGGTCCAAGTTCCTTCGTTTGACGTGGAGCATTTTGGGTCCTCCACGTCAAATTCCTACAGTCTGCCTCTGCCAGACTGTGACAGTCCAAACCTTAAATTATTTATTTAGCTGTTTTGTTCTACAATCCTGTGAAAAACTACTTCCACAGGAATTTAAGGGTAGCAGCTGCTCATCAAATTCACATGACTAATTAATCATCCGCAGGCGTGAGCACTTCTAGAAAAGCAGATGTTTTTGAAACATTCAGGTGTTAACACACAGTCTTCCCAAGAGTGGACATCCCAACAAATTCACCCCAAGGTCAAACTGTGCAGTGTTCAAAAACTTGAACAAGTGTTGCCTGTGTGGAAGGGATGCTGTCTCTAACAAACACAGCACAGCTGTGGCTTATATAAAACTGATAAACATGGTGGCAGAGAGGTGATGATTAGGGTTCGTTTTGCAGCTACAGGACCTCAGTGCTTTGGCATTGAGTCGACCGTGAACTCCTCTGTATACCAAAATATTCCAGAGTAAAATTCCTCCAAAATGGTGTGAGATACTGAGAAAAGGAAAGGATCAATTCAAATTATTGCTGCTATTATTGGGTGTACTAGTCATATGAAATGTTTTCCAGTGTGGCTGGAAGCTCGAAATGTCAAAAGCGACGTAAGAAATGATAGAAATGAATGATTAATGATGATGTTTACTTTTGTTTTCCTCAATTTTCATTTTGGTGCTTGTTCTAAAAAAGCCCTTTGCTATATTAAGCACATCTAGAATATACATAAAGTATAGAGTATAGATAAAAGATGGAAAAAGCACAGTGTTGTCACCCAGTCGTTTGTAAACTCCCATTAGGCCATCATCATCATCATCATCATCTATTTTTACTTGTTTTTGTTTTTCAGTAAGTGTCCATATTTAAACAAGAGGACAGAGAGCTAACATCGGCTAGCAAGCATATCACACAGATACCAGTATCTGCTAATTATTGTGACATATCAATAAAATGCTGACATTTCATTCTGGCTGGCTGGTGCACCTAGCAGACAGCTAGAGCTTAAATGAATACCACCTGTCCCACAAAGTGCCCATTTCCTTATTAAATCCATAACCACATCCTTCAATTCAATATAATTTTATTTATAGAGCGCCAAATTACAACAACAGTCGCCTCAGGTGCTTTATATTGTACACTGAAAAAATGGGAATTGGCAGGCTTTTGAATTTGCACAAATGAATTTAGTTAATGCTACACAAGCCTCTCATGTTTCTCTTATTTACATGATTAAATAAAGTACCATTTACTTGATTATAAACAATACTGAGACTACTCATTTTTCTTGCATTGATTTAAAGTGACTAAATTAGAATACTAAAACCATTGTAATCATGTTTGACCACAACCGGAAATGATGCAATATATTCAAAGACAACAACTAAATGCGATTGGATAATAAGACCTAGAGTCTTATCCAATAAGACAACAACATAATTTAAGGAGAGCGCAATTGACCGCCAGATTCTGGAAGACTGTTCAGCCACATGCAACCTTTGGCACTGAGTCAGGCATAGTGAGAAGGTAAGTAATTTAAATACATTTGTTTTAGTTGGGTACGTTTTCACAGAATTGTTGTAGTGCATGCTATATGAAACGTAATCTGTAATGCATCTACATGTTGTTTTTACAGTGCTAGCTAAAGTTGGTATTAGCTTTGTGGCTAAAGCTGAAAAATATTAACAAATTGCACATAGTCGGGAGAAAGCAGCTGTTGTCGGTCAGATATGGAATTTATGCATGTTACAGAGAGCACTGACGTTTTTGATGGCTTAGCAAGTTAAAACGTCACTGAGAGCGCAATAGTGTTTGTGTTACTCGTGCTAGTTATGGCTACATTGGCTAATTAGTCCGGCTGTAACCGTCAGAGTTTCAGAAGCTGGGAGGGCCACAGTGCCATACCTTAATTCTTGCTGATGACATGCACTCAAGTTATAAGAAGGATCCTGCCACCATGCCCAAATAATACAGCAGATATCTACAAGGAGATAAGTTTGTTCAACAGACTATGTCTTATTAAGTGATGTATAGTGAATTTTCCAAAATCGGCCCAAAACAAATTAGGACCCTTTCCCCCCCTCTTTTTTTCTAGTTTGTGTAGAACGTATGTGAGCTGCTTCTCAAAACATTATGTATAAATGAGGGAAAGATTGGTACTTTAAAGAAACCATTGATGCTCTTCTGGACTGGAATACCTTTTTTCAATTAAAATTAATGTTTTTTGTGATGGTGGAATTTTTACCTTTATGATTACAGAAGTCAAAACATCAGATGATTATAGCTTACCATCTAAACTCCCCATCTCTTGGCAAGTCTGAATTAGAGAGCTCAGCTGTATCGGCCTTTCTAGTGGATTTGCTTAAAGAGGAGATAGCTTAAGTCATTAGGTACATATTCCCTGACATTCTAGAGGTCAACCTTGCACAGTGTGTGACATAAAGAGTAGAACTTATAGAAATGGAATGGTACTGGCCCAAAGGGCAGCAGGTGGATTGCCAGAATACTGAAAAACCATATCTGCATTGTACCACAGCATATTCTACATTGTCAGAGAGCTTGGTGGCTGGTACAGAGAGCACGACAGAGCTTTTGAGCTCCGCCCAGTATCCACAAGAATATTCACTCTCGCTTCACTCTGTGAACTCCTTGATACTTATCCATTGGTTGACTATGAGATTGGATCAGTCCACATTGTGACTTTAAAAAGGCATATAGAAATAAAAGGTGTTCATATAAGTGTAATAGGTTCAGTCGCATGTATTTCATTAGATAAATTCTACTTTTTTATGTCTGATCTTTATAACTTTGAGTATTGGGTATGGATAGCTTTATGAAAACTAAACTGAAAGGATTCTTTCTGAATGTCTGATATTTAATTCTTTTTTTCCTACAGAGTCCTATGGGGAGTCCTATGGTCCTAAAGACTGTTTTGGCTGACGGAACCTGTCGAAGGCTCACTCTCTAATGAAGCGCCTGAATCAACTGAGGATCTCATCGTTGAAGTCAAGAGACAGTGTTGTCTTCAGGGCAGCTTCAGTTTATGGATTCCTTGTTTGGGAATGAGTTTCTTAACCTTACCTCAGTTTCAGAAGTAGCAGACAAGGGGACTCTTAAAGCTATTGACATGTCAAAGCCCACCACATGGACATAAAAAAGAGTAACAGAGTTGGTGAAACTCAAGATGGAAAAGACTTTTTCATACAGAAGACATGAAGTTGTTCGTGATGCACCAATGGTGGAGGCTTTCATGGCAAGATGGCCTGCTCTATTTGATTTCCATGAGGTAAGGTTTGCCTCATACACGGTGTTCTTGTGGTATTAGCCTAAAATGGTTAAGGCACAGTTGTTATTTGACAGCCCATTTCTTCAGCATGAGTGATTGCGGCCTTCTTCCAGGCATTAAACCTTTGAAGCTCATTTCTCTGTGCTCATGTTTTCAGATCAACGCTGAGTTTAAGAGAATTGCCACTATCCCCCCTCAAACAAAGTTCCTGGCTCAGCTGGATCTCCACTTGGACAACCTGGTGAAGTTGGTCAACAGAAGAGGAGAGCTTGGACTAATACTGAAAAGAATTGTGGCATAAATGGATAATGTAAGTGATAAAGCCTCAACATTCACTTAACATGATCCTCTTTGGATGAAATTTTATAATTGTGGAAGATTTCAAATGTTTCCCATGATAAATTCTCTCATTTTGTATTTTTACATCTACTTGTTTTTTTTAACCTTCACTTTGTCAACTTATTATTAATTGCCAGTAAACCTATTATTAATTTGTGTGCCTTTACTTTAAAAACATTCATGTAAAGTACACTATTAAAACTTAAATGAAGGACAAGAGCTGAATGAAGATGCTAATTACATACATTTCATTTCAGTGTGAAGATGTTGATGCTGAGTGTGTTAAGGGAGTGTGTATCTACATGGGTGAAGACCCTGGCATGCTTATCCAGGAGTATGTGGTATGTACTTGTCTTTTTTTTTTTTTTTTTTGGACTTTCCACAGTGTGTCATATTACTTACTTGGAAATGACTAACATGGCTTCTTTTTTACAGGGCATGGAAGAACGTGCCATCAGTGAGACTGTTGAAGACACCACTGTTTGAATTTATCTTCTTAAAGAGCAAGCTTCAGCAGATGAACAAGAGTTGTCCTTGCAGGCATCAGGGTGGCGAAGACTTTGGATAATGTAGCATTTGCTGTGATAATGCTATTTGGACTAATGTATGCATTAAACCTTGCCTACCCTGCGGACCTTCGCTACAACTTTGACGTTTTCCAGAAGGTTTTCATGGAACTGGATGGAGCTAAACTCTCTAAAGTTCTTGCTTTCAAAAACCATCTGTTTCATTGAGAAGTCAAAGACTGCACTTCTGCAATTCTTTGCAGTTTTTCATTTTGTGTTCAGTAACGTTATACTGCTTATGTTTTTATTGCTTTCCCCTCATGTGACTGCAATGCAGGATAATTTTTCCTTTTGGTATCATGTTGTAAGAAATTTTTACTGACGATTTTTAGCAATATGTTCTAAGTCAACCTTAATGTCCTGCTTACATGTTTAAAATGAAGATTAAAATTCATGTAGGTGTTTGGTATTAGTTGTGTAACAATGTCATTTAAGGCTCAACTTAGTTGAAATCTTGTACAGGTAAATACTTGTACAGAAGCTGAAACTGTTGTCAAATAACACACAAGTTATATTTGGGTAAATCTGTTTATTCATAAAAGCGTGTTGCTTTTTTTTCAGGTAGTCTTAATTTAGTTTACATTTTCAATTGTGTAATTAATACAAATGTTTTATATGTAAGAGATGACAGGATCATCTATAAGCACTTTCTTTTATTTGCTGCTAAGGTCAGTTTTTTGTGAAATATTTGCAAATATATTCTCAAACTAACTTTTTCTTTTAGTTATTTCTGCAGGCTATCTTTAAAAATGTGTTAACAAGTTTACATGGATGTGATTTTGGACTTGTTCATGGCAGAATTGCTGCTTTCACTGCTGTTACAGTTTAATAAAGGTGAATTGTTCAGTAGCACTCACAGTCTGCCTTTTTTGTCAATAATAATCAGTTAATATTTCAATTGAAAAAATTAAGTAGGATTTAAAGCCATAATTTGTGTTGCAGGAACATAATTGCAATGTGTTTACATTACATAATATCATTGCGTACCACTGGCAAATAAAAATAAGTTGGTGTTAAACATTAAAATATATTGACATTATGCAATACATTGATATTATGATAATAGATTAATATTAGTACATCAAACATGATTTTTTAAAGTAATCTGATATAAATAAAATACTTTGATCTGACAAGCATTAATTACTTGAGGGAAAGTGGAAAATTAAGTCAGTCATACTTATTCATATTATGTGGGACCGATGTACACAATAAAATCAAGTAAATTGAAAGAACTTTTTTTTTTCAGTGTAGGATAGACCCTACAATAATACATGCAGAGAAAAACCCAACAACCACATGACCTCTATGAGCAAGCTCTTTAGCGACAGTGGGAAGGAAAAACTCCCTGTCTGTCACACTCAGTTTAAATGGCTAACTTTAAACCAGGTTCAGGCTGTGCAAAAATGCCAGAGGAAGAAGGCTTTGGTGATTGATGTCGCTGTCAGGGAATTACATCTTAGATCTCTATCCAGAAGAAACTAAAGCATTTTTTTGTACCTGGGTATAAACATGGTATAAGAACTGAATCTCTTTGGAAGCCAGCCTCTAGTGGTCATTCCTGGAACTGCAGTGTTGGTCATTTCCAACCAGGCTTAATTTTTCAGCCGAGGACATTGTTGCTTGATTGAAACATGGTGACATTGTTACTTAAAGATGGGTACATTGACAGCTAACGACTGCTGTGATTCCAGCTAATTTCATTTAAAAATGAAATCTAAGGGACAGTTTTAAAAATGCACAATTTGGTTACCAATACTAAGTAAATGAAATTTAAATCATACACATTGTCAAAGCAAAAGGCTGGCAACATAAGTTAATAACTGATGAAATACATTGTTCAAATGTTTAATTTAACTAACATTAATATGTAAATGAACTGAATGGTTTGATGCTGGTATCAGCTCTGCTGTCTTCAACAGTTAAATGGTCTTAAGACCAGGCAGACAGACTAACATTACAACAGGCTTTAAAACTAAGATATTGCTGACATTCAGGCCCAGTTATGCTCACTAACTTCACTTATACCTTTAGTAACAATCAGTCTGGGTTTACATTACAAGTTGTCCACCACTATATTTATGCACATAAGAGTTATTGGGACTATGACACACTTCATTTAGGCTGCGTCGTGACTTCAGCTGCGCGGCTTCTATTACTGTGTGACTTTATAGATGTTCCCACTTATTTCAAACAACACAAAGTGACGCGGGTATAGCAGAAAGAAAAACAAATTTGTGTGTGGCCAACTTGTAAATAAGCCATCGCTGGTCAAAATTGGAAGGAATGCTGAGGTCCAGAATTGGAGGTGAAAAGAGGCAGCCTCCTGTCATGCTGCCAGCTGCAGATCCAATCAGCTTTTATTTGTTGGATCGGACTGCTCTCATCTCTCATGTCTCTCATATGCTCTCTTTCGCTTCGTCAGGCTAAAAAGCAAAAAAATTGCAAATGCAAACCCAAGTGAGCAAGCTGCAGAGACCGGAGCACAGCCACAAGCACGGTAACAGGCGCAGTATTGGCACAGTGTAGATCGCATCAAAGCACGACACTGGATAGCGTCATATTACATACAGAACATATCAGGGAAGCAGGTTTTTGCCTGAAAGCTCTTCCTTCTGCCCGTCTTTTGTTTTTTACATATGGCAGGACTTAAAGCTGCGCGTTTTATTAACAAGCATGAAAATCTAAGTTTAGCAGAGAAGAGCAAACAAGTCCCACCTGCTACAAGATTGTCAGATATGGGAAACCTGCTGTTCATGGAACGGACTCATTCATTTACGCAGCTTATTGCTCCTGCTGAGTTAAATTAATGTTTAAGAAAAAGTGCTTTGAGCAAATACTGATGTCAGCATGACAACTACTTCAATTAAAATCTGCGGGTGCATAAAAGCACCATGACATCAACCATTGTCTGGTGTCAGAGGAGGAAACCACACAAGTCAAATTTCAAATTCAAATTCAAATTCAAATTTTATTTGTCACGTACACAGTCATACACAGTACGATATGTAGTGAAATGCTTGGACAACTGCTCGTGACCTAAAGAAAACAAAAAAGGAAAAGGCTATGAATAAGATAGGAAATAAATATGAAAAATTAAAAAGGGTAAATTTAACTAGTCCAAGCCATTCTTTGCACCAGGCTGTAAACATGCTTTATAATGTTGTTAAGCAGGACATTTTACCACAGGAGTCAGACTCAAGCAGCCACTGGAGGAACTTCGCACACCCACTTTGAGCCCCAGATTTGATGATCATGTTGATTCATATTTTTATATTTGTACATGTGTGCTCCTGATCAGCTGGCGTTTTAAATGTGAATTCATTTTATACCTGCCATGATGCTCACAGGTTATAGAACAACGAGAGAAAGGACAGGACCAGGATCATATCCATTGTAATCCATTTCATTCATTCAAGCATGTCTGCAGGGTTCAGTCTAAATCATTCTAAATGGATTTGATGCCCCTTGTCTCCTTGCTCCTGTCTGCAGGTTTATTACATTTTAGGGAGCTGTGCTGTCAAAAAGGAGCAACTGCTCCTTTAGATCCCGCAGCCTTTTATTATTTATTATTTAATATTTATAGGCAAACTATAAATCTCTGTGAGTACAACAGGGTATACATTGTATACCTGCTCGCAGGCTCCACTGCAGCCAAAATAGCTGTGACTCACCTGGACCTCTGTGGAGGTGCTTAGGGGTTGTTTAACGTTATTTACCGTAATCGAATTATTACACTCAACGATTGCAGTTAACTTAAAAAAAAAACAATCAATGTGATCTTTTTTGTTGAAAAGAAACTGGGAAATGTTTTTTCCATTGGTGCATACACATAGTAAAATTGGGCAAAGTTACACATAATGTGATCATTTCATCCTTACATGGACAAAAGTGCTGGGCCATCTTACACCTACAGGAGCTGCTTGGGTGTGGAAACTCATGCCACTAAGCTCTCTGTGCAAAGTTGTGGTGCTAAAGTTAATTCCAGAGGAGGTTTGGAGCTATTGAGCATTATTTGGCTCAGCACTTGGCAAACCCTGTTGATTTGTAATACATTTGTCCTTATTGTGAACATCCAAATGTTGTTGAACAGAGGGGATATCCTGAATATGGTCACCTCAGGCACACCACGGCCTGGTTTAAAGCAAATAAACATTATTTCAACTGTGAATCAAGCAAAGCTACCCTAATAGATTAATATATGTTATGTCCACCAACCATTAAGTTGTACATTTTTACATATATTTTTAATGTATCTAAATGTTTCAATAATTTTAGTAGAGTCAAAAATATGGCCGTTTACTTGAAGACATTTACTGCAAAGCTTGAAAGTTATAAAGCTAAACAGCTTCCAGTGTTTTTTCCACCCTGAAGTGCTGAATTCCTATCACATTAACTTGCTCTAAATCTTACGGGTCTCCACTGAAATGCTTCTCCCTGAGCTGCACCTCTACAGGTAATGAATACTGGTAGTAAACATGAAAGGATGTTTCCCCACACTTTATAATTAGATTGCTAAATCATTTGCTGCAGAGATGCTGGCCCTGCTTTGGGGGAGGGAGAGTTACAGCACGCCTGCGTGCAGTGTTTGAGTGTAGGATAGTATTTTAACATCTGCTTGTTTGTGTGTTTTTAGCATGTGCTTGTGTACTGTAATGAAATGTATGTACTCAGGAGTTTAATTATGCGAACAATGAGAAATATACACATTATTTACTGGGAGAGAAGTGATAACAAACATTTTGGCGCTGACTGTCAGCTGAATGTCTTTTCTTGACATCTAGGCCTGCGGATGATATATAAGGAAATGCTCTACACTGGTGTCCAAAACAAACAACCATGTTTCCTCGAGTGAAGGTCAACACATGCAGATAAGGTTCTTGAATTCATGCCCTGCCACTGCCGGGTTAACCTCTGCTAACTAATAGCTTAATAAGACTCCTCTCTGGTGGTTTGGTAAACATCTGCTCCGCATAATGTCATTAAAATTGCTAATAAAGAATTTGAAAATGAGCTTGACATTGCTTTTATTTCGTTAACTGGGTCACAATCACAAAGATGCTGGAGAAGGACGGAAGTGATATTTAATTTGGGTAAATTCAAAATGACACAGCTGTGTCAACAAAAAGAGAGGAAGGCGGGGAATGAATGACGATATTTCTCATGTCTCTTGTGTTAAACACGGCGGCCTTTGAAGGACGTTCTGACCTTCAGAATCATCAGATCAGCACAAGCATCAACAAACGGGAGCCAAACACTGAAGCTCTTTTAACAGCTGCTCCAGTTCAGGAAACAAGACCAGTGCTGACACTGGTCTCACTGCTGTCTTTGTTTAAAGCCTCTTAGTGTGGAGAGGGCACATGTTTTCAAGAGGAGGGACTTGCACGAGCTGGTATACACAACAAAATTTAGAATAACGCATGACTTATTATCTGCTAATTACATCAGCACTGTACAGTATTTTGTTTACCGTAGATAGGACAAACATTTTATGTACCAGTGCAGTGAGCCAGTATTGTGCAAAGAAAATTACAACAAATCTATCAGGACATAATTGTAACTTGACTGTTATTACTATTTGCATTCAGCGCTAAAAAAGTCAAAATAAGGACAATAAAAATATATTGATGCAGCTATTAGAAATAATATATATGGAGGATTAGGTTATTAGTAATTACATTAATATTAAGTGGATTAGTAGAATTATCTATACTCTCTTAAGAAAAGTATTGTTATAATAAAATGTGATAATGTTGCAATGCAGTGTTAAAGCATCGTGTCCCCGGGTTTCACGTGAGTTGAGCACCTAAGAGAGTTGCCCTAATTAACAGGCATCAATATGTTTGCACATTAACGTGACTGAGTCGTGACTATTTCAGTGTTTAAATCTCTGTTCAGTCACAAATCTTCATAAAACAAACAAACACAAAGGTGCAGTGATTCACAGTGGACCAGCTGCTCCATTACAAACCTTGATCCACAACATCATCTAGTGGTGGAGCACAGCTCTTACATCCACCGTTAAATATGTGACTGTGAAGAACTTCACATTCAGATTATATATCAGACAGGATATGAGTATGATGCTAGTGCTAATTATTATGAGGCACAACCTGAAACATGTTTAACATCTTGTTGTGAGTGTGGCCTTCTCAGGATGCTCACACTGGTCTATAATATGTTTATCACTTGAATTTGTGAATTAATTAAATGATTTCCTGTTAAAGGGCTGAATTAATTCATTATTGGTGAATTAGAAAATAGTTTTCCATAATTAACTAAAGCTATGAACAAAATGTGAAGAAACAGCAGATGTAACTTTATATCTGAATATCTCTTGAAGAGGCTGAACGAGGGCCAGGTTGTTCTTTCTTGTAATACTGATTTGTACCACGAGATGGTGAAGCAAGATAATACAGCCTCTGTGCCAGCCCAGACACTTTTATTATTCCTGTACCTCATGTGGTGAAGCCAGCTCATAACAAGCAAGAGGACCCTGAACCTGCAAAGCTTCTAGAGCCAGCTGAAACTTTGACCGTATCAGGCCTTTTCCACTAAAACCTACTCGGCTTGACCTGATTCGACTCAGTTTTTAGGGTTTTCTCTGGTACTTTTTAAGCACCTGCTTAAAAAGCTGCACAAAAACCTGACAAAAAGCTATAGATATATATTATATACACATATAAGCAGCAGGTATACCATCACATCCTCCATTGTTGTGTTGTGTTTGTGTCACATACAAATGCTGTGTTGCTAACGTGATGCACATTTAGGTGCTACACAGTTGAAAAAGGCACAAGTCTGAGGAGACTGGGAGTGCAACAGTTCCCCTGTCATCACCAACAGCAGTAGTTAAGCTCCATTTCCATCACTGGTCTCCCAGCCTCCCTGCTGAGTTGCTCCACTGCTGCCCACCCAGCCGTCCCCCTTAACAGATTTGCTTTCTCTACGCGCCCCCACGTGGGCATTCCTGCAATGATCCACAGCCAGTGACTCAGAACTGCTCCACAGTCTTGTCGTACTGTTTTGTATCATTTGTCTGCATGTGAGTTTCCATTGTTCTCCGCCTGATAGAATGTATGGATTTTGTCGTTTGCTGCCTTTTGGACTTTTGCTTCACCAAAAGTTTGCTTTTGTTCATTTACTCATATCAAAGTCTGCATTTTGGGTAGGCACGTTTCACTAGACATGGCACAGGGTTCTGCAAATATTGTTAGAAAGTACTGGAAAGACTCAATTCCAAGGTCGCCTCTTAATGCTCCCATAAAGATTCCCAAATATTACTGTTCCTTAATGTAAGGAGCTCCATATTGTGGCCCCTTTGGGCACATTATAACATGGGAGTCTGTAAATGTCCTGAGAATGTCTCAATAGTCCAGTTAGTTTGTTAACCTCAAAAATCGTCACAGGCTCTGCAGTGTCACTGTCTACCCCAGTAGATTCCAGCACGGAGAGGAAACGGAGAGGTGCTGGGCGACATGGCATGAGGCTGGAGCGGTTCTCCTGAACCCCCAGCAGGAACAAAGGCAGGGCCAGCGGGTGCAGAGACCTCTGGCATGGGTGGAGCTAACTGTAGCTGCACAAGGCACACAGCTGGCTCAGGTTGCAACGGCAAACAGTCTGTCAAGGATTTATTAGCGAGATGCGGTCCCCTGCTGGCTGAATGAGCTCCTTGGAGCTTCCAGCAGAGGATGGAAGTGGCTGAACAGGTGGCTGAGCTACTGACTGAGCTGGAAACAGAGCTGATGCCAGAGCTAAAGACTGAACAGGTAACAGAGTTGACAACAGGGCTAGAGACTGGAGTAGAGTTTGTAGAGGTGGTTGTTATAATGAAGGTTGTAGTGGCAGTGGATAAGCAGTTAGCTGAACTAGGACCCCTGAGCCTCCAGAACACGAGGAAAACTGCTGGATGGGCTCACCTGAGCCTCCACCGGAAACAGGAATGGGTACAGGCACCTGCTGGACACTAGTTGCTCCCACCTGAGGAGTAGGTACGGGTGAAAATGTTACGGGTCCCAAGGATGAAGACCACGATGACAAATATGTTACCTGTAAAAGCAGGTGAAGAGCAGAATAAGGAAGACACGATGCGTCTCTGCTTTCCTCCAGAACGTGTCTGTCTGATTTATTTCACACAAATAAATGCGATATAAACACTAAACATGAGCTTTCAATATACTGTTCAGCTGGTTCCTCATTCACATCAATTACATTTACTTATTTCACAACCTCAGTGAAATATACTCTTTTTAACTGGTTCAGTTTCTCAAATTCACACTTCTTTCACAATGGCGGACGAGCGGGGCTGAAAACTTTTAAATATTACTCTTTCTGGGTCACAAAAGAAACTTTTAAGTTATTTTCAAGCGAGAATGTAGCTGTGTAAACTTCAAATATCTGCTCGATTTATCAAGACATCATATATTTCCAAACGCGCTCCGACTCGGAGACATCTGTGACCCGCCAGCTCCATAGCAGACAGCGAGGTCGAGGATTATTAGAGCCGGCGAGAACAGCGGACTCCCGGCACATCGTTTTCAACCCCCCCGCGGTCTTTTCGCTACTCAGGTTAAACAAACCCCAAACCCCAGCAGCTGTCTATTGTATTGAGTGTCCACTAAAATAAAAATAAAAGCATTCTAACATCTCACCTGCTTGTTTTTATTAAGGTATGTACACGTATGTACATGTACACTATTTTTATTAATAGAGCCAGGCGATGGCGAAGCAGAAGCCGAGGCCGAAGCTGGACCAGGCGGAGGCGAAGCAGGAACAGAGGCCGAAGCCGGACCCGACGACGGCGAAGCAGGAGCTGAGGCCGAGGCCGGACCAGGCGAAGCAGAAGCTCAGGCCGAAGCCGGACCAGGCGAAGCAGAAGCTGAGGCCGAAGCCGGACCCGACGACGGCGAAGCAGGAGCTGAGGCCGAAGCCGGACCAGGCGAAGCAGAAGCTGAGGCCGAAGCCGGACCAGGCGAAGCAGAAGCTCAGGCCGAAGCTGGACCAGGTGAAGCACAGGCAGAAGCTGGACCAGACGAGGCAGAAGCAGAGGCCGAAGCCGGACCAGGCGAAGCAGAAGCTGAGGCCGAAGCTGGACCAGGCAGAGGCGAAGCAGGAACAGAGGCCGATGCTGGACCTGACGATGGCGAAGCAGGAGCTGATGCTGAGGCTGGACCAGGCGAAGCAGAAGCCGAAGCTGGACCAGGCAAAGCAGAAGCAGAAGCCGAAGCTGGACCAGGCGAAGCACAGGCTGAAGCTGGACCAGGCGAAGCAGAAGCAGAAACCGAAGCTGGACCAGGCGAAGCAGAGGCAGAAGCTGGACCAGGCGAAGCAGAAGCAGAGGCAGAAGCTGGACCAGGCGTAGCAGAAGCAGAGGCTGGACCAGGCGTAGCAGAAGCAGAGGCTGGACCAGGCGTAGCAGAAGCAGAAGCTGGACCAGGCGTAGCAGAAGCAGAGGCTGGACCAGGCGTAGCAGAAGCAGAGGCTGGACCAGGCGTAGCAGAAACTGGACCAGGCGTAGCAGAAGCAGAGGCTGGACCAGGCGTAGCAGAAGCAGAGGCTGGACCAGGCGTAGCAGAAACTGGACCAGGCATAGCAGAGGCAGAGGCTGGACCAGGCGTAGCAGAGGCAGAACCAGGTGACAGTGAGGCAGCCACAGGTGGTGGCTGGACAGGCTCCTCGGGCCCCCCAGCTGACGTGGCAAGAGGCTGTGTAAGTTGCAGCAACACACAGTCTATAGTGGGTGAAATGAGTTTGTATGAGTTCTCAGACTGAGGTGTGGCAGAACCAGGCGAGGTGTCGTCCTCAGGCTGAGGCGCAGAAGCAGCAAGCGGTAGCGCAGCAGGTGGTGGTCCTGCAGGCGGCGGCGCGGGAGCCGCAGGTGGTGGCACTACAGCCACAGGTGGTGAAGCAGAAGGTGGCCGGACGGGTTCCTTGGGCCCACCAGCTAACGAGGTGTGAAACTGGACAGGCTCCTCAGGCCCTCCAGCTGACGTGGCGTGAGACTGAACGGGCTCCTCGGGCCCTTCAGCAGACGAGGCGTGAAGCTGGACGGGCTCCTCGGGCCCTCCAGCTGACGTGGCGTGAAGCTGGACGGGCTCCTTGGGCCCTCCAGCTGACGAGGCATGAGGCTGGACGGGCTCCTCGGGCCCTCCAGCTGATGAAACATGAAGCTGGCTGGGTTAGTATTTAGTATTTTAGTATTAGTATTTATTTATTTATTGTCATTGTCAAGAACAATGAAATTGCGTTTGGGGCTTCCATACAACCCCAAAAAAAGAAGAAAATAATAAATACCCCTTAAAACCCAAGTGTACATATTTAACCCAGTGTGACTCCAATGCAATAAGACAATCCTTAGCAATAATGTTCGTAGAAATTCAGACAAAGACCTGAGAAACATGACAAAATACAACAATGCAACCCATTCAATATTATTGTACTGTGAGATATGATATCAGATATGATAGTTATCTATTTAAGAAAGAGGGGGGGGGGGCAGGAGGGGGAAGAGAATAAAGAACCTCCAGCAGACGAAGCATGAAGCTGGCAGGGTTCTCCCGAACCTGCAGCAGACGAAACATGAAGCTGGCTGGGTTCTCCCGAACCTCCAGCAGACGAAACGTGAGGCCGGACGGGCTCCTCGGGCCCTCCAGCTAACACTAAAAAAGGCTGCACAAGCTGCACCTCCGTCCCCGGCTCCAAAACGGCCTGGATAGCAGTCCCACAACAGCTTAGCTGAGCCTGATGGCTAGCATTTCCTGTGCAAACAGTCTCTTTACAGCCGGGCTCATGAACCGGAAAAGCAGTGTCAGTTTCCATAACCTCCGAAGAAAAAACATGAGGAGACAAAACATAGTCACTCACTTGCGTTCGTGGTGCGGAGCGTCGGTGGCGCGCACGCCGTTTCTTCTTGGGAGTGGAAGACGGCGGCGCGATAGGTGGAAGTCCCTGGTAACTCCGAGGTCCCCCGAGAGCCAGTCGAGTTCCCCGGAAAGAGGGCTTGTGCTCCGGAATGAGCCATGGCTTCCACCGGAGCTCCTCCTCCAATAGAGCGCAGAATATTAACTGGCGCTCGTCGTGGTCCAAGTCTATGGTGTCCAGTGCTTCCCCGCACTGGACCGTGGCAAGAGCATGGCGAGACTGTGACGAGGGCGTGGAAACTGGTGAGCTGTGAGGTGGGGACGCTGCAGCGAGTCTCAGCGAGCCGACACGAACTGTCTCAGGCACGCAAGGCAGCGGCAGCGATTCCTGTTCACAGTCCTGATGTTGTTGAAGTGAAAAAACAGTGCGAACGAAATCCTGCACATCCTCCGACAATTCTGCCGTGTAGACAGGGTAAGCAGACAGGATCTGGAGAAGCCGAACTTTAACTGACTCCGCCTCACTCTCCTGTCTGCATACAGAATAGATGTTCCATTGTCCCTGGAGGATGGTCACACGTGCGCTGAACTCAAAAAAATCCTCGCAGACATCCGCTGGGTCCATACTGGTCGGGTCGTTCTGTCACGGCGGGGTGCGCCGCTGTGTAATGGAAAAAGGGACCCAAAAGCAGATGAGGACGAGGAGTAGTAAGTTTCAACAGAAAAGTGATCCTTTAATGATAACGGCAAGGGAAGACCAGGAAACCAAAACAAACTGGCAAAACACTAAGAAACAAAACACTAAAGGTACTAAGACCAAAAACCATAACTGTCATGGTCCTGCAACCATGACTCGGTGACTTTGTGTTTGTGTTCTTTATTGTTATTATTCTCTTTATTATTCATGGGCTGTTTTGGGATGGTTTGTGTTTTGGGATTTTAGGTACTGGGTTCTGAGTTTGTGCTCCCTCTATTGGTCCCTGGTGTCAGTGTTCCCCTGTCTCGTCAGGTTAACCAGGTCCAGCTGTGTCTCCCACCTGTGTGTGATTTCCCAGTGTCTCTGTGTACTTATAGTGTGTGTTTTCCTCTGCTCCTCGTCGCGTCGTCTGTATTCATACCTTGTGAAATCCCCTGCGTGCTCTCCCTGCTGTTCTCCCTTCATGTTCAGGTTTGCCACTCCTTTGTGTAGTTTATCCCAGTTTAGTTCGTCCTTAGTTCTGTTTGCCATCTCCACTTTATGTCTGGTATTGTTAATAAATCACCCTTCACGTCTGAATAAGTGCTGCATTTGAGTCCTCCTTCCACTCTTCACACGGCCGCTGCCCCGAACCGTGACAGTACGACGCGACCACGAAATGGACCCAGCAGCGCTTAATCCGACTAAGGAGCTACGGGAGAATCTCATCGATGCCACACAGGAGCTCATCGACCTGTGGCTGGAAAACCCGGGCGGGGAGTCCCAGCGCGCTATAGAGAGGCGGCTACAGGACTTTGTTTTCTGGGGCTATTCAGAGCGGGATGGGAGACTGTACGGGTCGCTTACCCACCTTCGTGGTAACAGATCCTTCGCAAGTGGGCGTGTACAAACCCTCTGTAAAACCAAGAGACTGTTTCTCTGCCGCCCCTTCTGAGCCAGGACTTTATCGCCATTCTCCGGCTCAGTTCTGTGTCCAGCCACAAACCTCCCAGTCTGTAGCTGAACCGCTAGCCTTGGGGAGGCTAGCGGTTCAAAAAAGTTATAACATGCCAGAATCTAATGCTATAGCTGCAGCATGGGCTGCAAAAAACTTTCCTTTCCAGTTGTTAAAGTTATTCCTATAGGCTGTATGCAGTATTTTATATATCTACTTGTGAGTTGAAATGTTTAATTTGGCATTGAAGTGGTGCTTTGAGATAGCAAAAACATTTTCATACTGTTTAATCTCATTTAGTGTTTTCTTTTTTCTGTAGAGCATTTATGGTTGACAAAGACTTTGCGGAAATAAATGCTTTGCAGAAGGTTTTTCCAGAGTCAGCTATCCTTCTATGCTGGTACCATGTCTTGCAGGTAAACCACATTGTTTTCTTTTCACGTTGTCTAAGATGCACCTGAAACACATTTTTACAACAGGGTCCTGTTGTTATGATTTGCCTCATTGTGATATTCACCTACTCAGGTTAATGAATATAAAGGGATAAAATGTTGAGTGACTATGTCCATCCATTTAAGACCACAGTGCACTCATCTTCTGGTGGCTGCTTCCCAAAGCTCTTTTTGACATTTAAAAATATGTTTGCCTGGTTGATTTCTGTAATGCACAGGTCCTCTTGTCCAGTGAGTGACAAAGTTATTTTTGGACGTCAGCTTTCTTTTATGCTTTTTGTACAGCTGCTCCTCTGTCTCTCTCTCCAGATTAACTTTTTTTCTCTTACATTCACAGGCTGTTAATCGATGGCTTTCAAAATCAGAGTCCGGGGTCCATGGGCTTTCTAACACCCAAAAGAGAAATGAAATCATTTCTTTCTTTTGTAAGCTGAAAGCTTGCACATCTGTAAGTGTAATTTGTCTATTTCACATTTTGATTTCTTGATTACACTAAGAGCATAATAACTTTCAGTTGCTAAAAAAAGTTACAGAGAGATACAAAATAGATTTTTGAAACAATTTCTAAAACTGGCTTCTTATCTTGCTTATCAAAACAAGTACTTAAGCTGTGCAGAACATCATTGTGTCACCCACTGTGCAGTAGAACTTGTGAGTGGGATTCTTTCACAGACAGATGCTGAAACCAAATATGCTTATAGGTTTAGTGTTCCTTCTTAGCCATTGTAAGGGAAGAAATAATTGCTTCTTAATACAAAAACACGACATATTATTAATAACTTAAAATTCTTAATGTTATTCAATAAAAGGAAAAGGGCTTCAATACATAATATTAAAGATTTCAATAGGTCTGTTAAATGGATTGAAATATATTCTGTTGCATCCAATTCTCTTAGGAGGACGACTTTAAAGCCACATCAGCAGAGTTCTGCCAGACATTTAAGCAATACCCTTTGGTGTGCCAGTATTTTCAGAAGCACTGGGAAGGCATTGGCCACATGTGGTGTGACTACGGCCGTCGGTTCAGTCACGCTCGTTCTGAAACAAACAATGTGATTGAAAGGTATGATTTATTATTTTGACCTCATTCAATTGTATTGCTGAAAAAAAGATATTATGCTTTAATCCAAGAGGCTAAACTGAGTAGGTTCGTCATGTCATTGCCAGAACAGGTTTTAGGCAAATCCTTTAAATTCTAGCAGCGTTTTTTATGTTATCACAACAAAAAACAGAGTAGGTGGATTTGCCTAAATCAGCTAAACCGGCACAGAGCATTCCTTTATAAAAGACGTGTGCAATAGGTATTCCAATTTTTAAAAAAATAATACAGTCTTGATTAAAACTTTAAATTCCTTCAATTACAGTTACTAATCATTTCAAATAACTGTTTTTCAGATTTTTCCACCGCCTGAAATACCAGGTTTTATCTGGCTACAAGAATAGGCGTCTGGATGATCTGATTGAAGTGCTCCTAGGGAAGGCCGACGACTACTTCTCAGTCATAAAAACCCTGCAAGATGTGGGCCGCATGAAAAACAGGTTTGCTGACACCTTGTCTCAAGTTTCAGACTCTGCTTCAAGACTGATGGAAAGTGGTTGGGCTCTTAAAATTACAGTCAAGAACAGCCATGGAGTTAATGCATATCAAGTCCCATCTGAGTCTAGAGAAGACATGGTGTATGATGTCTGCCCTGTTGAGTCCTACTGCAACTGTACATATGGCTTACGAGGACTTCTTTGCAAGCATCTAGTGTTACTTGCAAAATTAGCAGAGGCTGACAATGACATCTATCCAAACATGGAAACAGACATTTCTACCTTGGCAAGAATTGCAGTGAAAGAAAGGCATTACTTTGTACACTGTGAGGACTTGAAAGTGATAAAAATGCCAAGTTTGTTTGGAAATCTGTGTTTTTTTGCATCGGCTGAAACACTTCAGTGCACTTGTTGTACGTTCTCTCTCTATAACACATGTGCTTGCCTGAAGGTGGCTTGTAGCCATTTTAAACAAATGAAAAACTCTCTGAAAAGTCCTCTATCAACTTTGAATGACACTCCTGTAGTTGAAAGCACAGACAAAAAATGCACAGAAGATGCGGTTGGAAAACTAAATGCTGTTTTAGACACAGTTAAACAGTGGGCATTCATTCCAGAGGGTATTACTGCAATGATAGATGAACTGCATACAAATGTCTTAAAAACAAAACAAGTAGGCAAAAGTATATTCCAGTACGAAATAAAGACGACAGATAATGCACGCAAAATTAGGCCATTGTATTCTAGCAAGAAACGTTCGGCCAGCATCGACATTCCAACAGTCTGTGAAAATGAATGTGAACAGTCGATAACCACTGAAAGGGAGACATCCTCTGGAGAAAATGAAAACCTTTTGGAATACAAAAAAGAGAAGAGTTAAAGCTAAGTATATGCACAAGTAGACTTTTGTGTAGACATTTCAAAGGGACTGCATCCATTACTTCTGTTTATTGAAACTAAAGCTGTCTTAACTTTCTGCCAAGGAACAGATGAAAAGAAATTGTTTGCTCTCTCAAGCAGTTGTTATTTATGTGTGTTATTCATTACTTTGGCTTGGTTGCTGTTTTTGATACAAATTCATCTGTGCCCATTGTAATATTTTCATATGTTACTATTTTTATATTGCTATGCATTATAAATAAAGGATTACTTATTACTATTAAAGGTCTGCATTTGCAATTGTTGGTATTATTTATAAAATATGCGCTCTTAAGTTTTTTGCTCCATAAAATGGTACCTGTCACTTTTTGGACATAGAGTATCAGCTGTTGAGAATCCTGGCTCATGCAAAATAGAAGTAAAAGGTTTCAACATCCAGCCTTTTTATGATTAAATACAAAGTGTAATAACAGAGTTATTGGGGTGTGATTTTGTTAATAGTTAGTCTTAAGTATAAGTTTAATAGTAATGAGTAAGAAAATATAGCCAGAATAATGGAATGAGACTAACACCTGACCTCACACTGAGATTTGGTATGAAGTGGCATGTTTGTGCTAATGCTGACATTGGGGCTCAGAGTTCCTCTGTGTGTATATATTTGTGAACGTTAACTTGGCTAATGTCCAAGGGTTTGACTGCTTTCCTGTTGGATTGTATCACAAAGAACAGGGATAAGAGCACCAGTGGCCGTGCACACCCTCATCTCTCTCCTTCACCCGATCATTAGTGTTGGAAACCGGCATTAGCTCAGAGTAGATTAGACTTCAGTATAGTGCAAGTGATTTGATTTTATGATTATTTGATTCAGTTTTTTCTGTGTTCAAGCTCAATTACTTTAATAAAATATGTTGAATTCAAACAAATAAATAAACAAATAAACTGTGGACATTACCCTTTTAAACCTTTCTGAAACAAGACAGGTAAAAACCAGTGTATAAAAGTTTACATAGGTATAAATAGCTCTAACACTTTACTCCAGCCTGGCGTCCACACATGTGGACATCACATTTTGGGTTATTTAGACCAAAATACTAAATCTTGATCAACAAGTGCCTGATATACAGTTATGAGGACATTATACTGCAACTGTTCTATCGAAATTTCAAATTAATGTCCTCATATGTGGCTCTCATTTTTCTCAGAAACAAAAATTAGGTAAAAAAAAAACAAAACCTGGTAATTCTTTCTTTTTACATTCATCGGGTTCCAATCGGCCCAAATATCAAAGAGAAATTAAAAATGCATGCCATGGAAGATTTCGGGTCTTAGGGGGTTAAAATGACCAGACCCCTCCGGCCTGTTTTCCAGGCCACTAAATTAAACCCAGTCAATTACCAATTGAACAGAATAAAAACCTACGAGGTCCACTAATAGTCCAAAAGTCCAAATCTTTAATAGAAAAGACAGGCAGAACTCAAACAAACAATAATCCAAACGAGGAGCATATATACACACTGGAAAGTAAATAATTATAAGTTATTAAATCAGACTAATTAAATACAGTAAAACTAATAAGGGAAGACGAACACACGGGAAATAAAAATAACAGTGTAAACATACCAAAACTCAAAATAAAACAGGAAAGCTACTACAAACCGAGTGTGACACAATTACATTCATATTGAAACATATGTGATAATTTTCTTTCTTTGTAGCATTTTTAAGATACAGTGGGGCAAAAAAGTATTTAGTCAGCCACCGATTGTGCAAGTTCCCCCACTTAAAATGATGACAGAGGTCAGTAATTTGCACCAGAGGTACACTGCAACTGTGAGAGACAGAATGTGAAAAAAAAATCCATGAATCCACATGGTAGGATTTGTAAAGAATTTATTCATAAATCAGGGTGGAAAATAAGTATTTGGTCACCTCAAACAAGGAAAATCTCTGGCTCTCACAGACCTGTAACGTCTTCTGTAAGAAGCTTTTCTGTCCCCCACTCGTTACCTGTATGAATGGCACCTGTTTGAACTCATCATCTGTATAAAAGACACCTGTCCACAGCCTCAAACAGTCAGACTCCAAACTCCGCCATGGCCAAGACCAAAGAGCTTTCGAAGGACACCAGGAAAAGTATTGTAGACCTGCACCAGACTGGGAAGAGTGAATCTACAATAGGCAAGCAGCTTGGTGTGAAAAAATCAACTGTGGGAGCAATCATCAGAAAATGGAAGACATACAAGACCACTGATAATCTCCCTCGATCTGGGGCTCCACGCAAGATCTCATCCCGTGGGGTCAAAATGATCATGAGAACGGTGAGCAAAGATCCCAGAACCACACGGGGGGACCTGGTGAATGACCTGCAGAGAGCTGGGACCAAAGTAACAAAGGTCACCATCAGTAACACACTACAACGGCAGGGAATCAAATCCCGCAGTGCCAGACGTGTTCCGCTGCTGAAGCCAGTGCATGTCCAGGCCCGTCTGAAGTTTGCCAGAGAGCACATGGATGATACAGCAGAGGATTGGGAGAATGTCATGTGGTCAGATGAAACCAAAGTAGAACTTTTTGGTATAAACTCAACTCGTCGTGTTTGGAGGAAGAAGAATACTGAGTTGCATCCCAAGAACACCATACCTACTGTGAAGCATGGGGGTGGAAACATCATGCTATGGGGCTGTTTTTCTGCCAAGGGGACAGGACGACTGATCCGTGTTAAGGACAGAATGAATGGGGCCATGTATCGTGAGATTTTGAGCCAAAACCTCCTTCCATCAGTGAGAACTTTGAAGATGAAACGAGGCTGGGTCTTCCAACATGACAATGATCCAAAACACACCGCCCGGGCAACAAAGGAGTGGCTCCGTAAGAAGCATTTGAAAGTCCTGGAGTGGCCTAGCCAGTCTCCAGACCTCAACCCCATAGAAAATCTGTGGCGGGAGTTGAAAGTCCGTGTTGCTCGGCGACAGCCCCAAAACATCACTGCTCTCGAGAAGATCTGCATGGAGGAATGGGCCAAAATACCAGCTACTGTGTGTGCAAACCTGGTAAAGACCTATAGTAAACGTTTGACCTCTGTTATTGCCAACAAAGGTTATGTTACAAAGTATTGAGTTGTATTTTTGTTATTGACCAAATACTTATTTTCCACCCTGATTTACGAATAAATTCTTTACAAATCCTACCATGTGGATTCATGGATTTTTTTTTTCACATTCTGTCTCTCACAGTTGAAGTGTACCTCTGGTGCAAATTACTGACCTCTGTCATCATTTTAGGTGGGGGAACTTGCACAATCGGTGGCTGACTAAATACTTTTTTGCCCCACTGTATGTGTTAGAACAGTCATTATGCTGTTTGGATTAGGAACCAATCATTTTTGCCAAATAGTTAACACAAACTTAGAACAACAATGAACAATTTTCAAGATTCTGATTTACAGAACAAACAAAAGTCACAAAAGGTTTCATTATTTAAGAGACAAGATCAAGTTTTTCACACAGGAATGAAATGACAGAATCCAGTGCAGCGGGGCCAAAGGTGTGTGTCAGCAAACTGAAGGTTGAGGAATCAGTCAGCTCATGTTTAAGATTGTGTTGGATTTTAAATGTAGACCTTAAAATAATCTGCAAAGCTCTCTCAAAGAGATTAGAGAAAATGACCCCCCTCTTAATTCATCCTGACCAAACTGGTTTCATAAAAGGTCGGCACTCCTCAACAAACACTCGTAGATTACTTAATTTAATAGACTACTCATACGATAAAAACATCGAAACCATAATATTATCTCTAGATGCAGAAAAAGCATTTGACAGAGTTAATTGGAAATTTTTATTCGCAACTTTACACAAATTTGGTTTTGGAAACTCTTTCATAAACTGGATAAGAATATTATACAATTCCTCAACGGCTCGTATCAGAACAAATGACCAGACATCCTCCAGCTTCTGTCTCCTGAGGGGCACCAGACAGGGATGCCCACTCTCCCCTTCACTTTTTGCAATTTTTATCGAACCTCTAGCAGCAGCATTTAGACAGGCTACAACAATTAAGGGCATAAAATGTAAGAACATAGAACATAAAATCAGTCTCTATGCGGATGATGTGTTGCTTTTTCTGCAAAACACACAAACCAACCTCTCTGAGGTAATTACTTTAATAAACTGGTTTTCAAGAGTTTCAGATTATTCAATTAACTGGTCAAAATCTACAGTTCTTCCAATTAACTGCTCCTTCCATAATTCTTCCTCTGCCCCACTGCAATCCGGAAATATTAAATATTTAGGTATTAATGTCTCTCCTAAGCTTTCAGACTTAACTAAACTAAACCACATCCCACTTCTAAAGAAAGTAGAAGGCGATCTGACTAGATGGAAATCTTTACCCATATCACTCATGGGAAGGGTCGCCACTATAAAAATGATGATCTTGCCAAAAATAAATTACTTATTTTTGATGATCCCTAACAAACCATCACAAGATTGGTTCAGATCTCTGGATTCATATATTTCCAAATTCGTTTGGAAAGATAAACCCCCGCGTATTAGCTTAAAAACGCTACAAAGAACCAAGGATAGAGGAGGATTAGATCTGCCTAATTTTCACCAATACTTCTTAGCCAACAGGCTTCAGTTAATCTCAGAATGGTTAAAACATACCTTCTTAGTTGAGCCCTGGCTAGATGTTGAACAGGCACTATGCAAGGATCTAGAGATTTCAGACCTACCATTTATTAGCTCAAACATCAAAAGACATGAATGCTTTAAAAGTATCAACATCAGCTTTTCTCTAACAGCATGGTGGGAGTTTCTAAAAATAACGGAGTCTTCATTAATCCCATGCAAACGTACACCTATCTGGAATAACCCTGACATATTACAAAACAATAATATGATTAATTTCACAGAATGGAGTTGTAAAGGAATGAAATACTTAGAACATATATTAGAGGGAACAGAATTTATTCCATTTGACAGACTAGTTGAACAATATGGGATCAACAGGACAAGGTTTTTAGAATATCAACAAATTAAATCCATAGTAAAAAAAGAAATTTAACCTCAGTCAAGTTGAATTACAAACACCACTAAGTGCGGCACATTTTCTTACTCTTAAATCCCCCAAATTATTATCTAAAATATACAGAACACTTTCTAAATTAGATGAATCAATATCCCTTCCTACTGCAAAGTGGGAAGCAGATTTATCAGTCAACCTAGACCAAAACTTCTGGTCTCAGATTTGCTTAAAAACTTTTAAATTAATTAAAAATCCCAGTCTGCAATTAATACAATACAAAATACTTCATAGAGTGCACTATACAGGTCATCGGATGTTCAAGATGGGCTTTACATCTTCCAACAACTGCTCACACTGTCAAGGCAATACACCAGACAATTACATCCACGCTCTTTGGTTCTGTCCACCAGTGCAAAAGTTTTGGCGCGAGATATGTGAAGACTTGTCAAAGTGTCTGAAATGTAACATTCCAACTTCCCCCTTAGTGTGTCTACTGGGCAGCTTAGATAATGTCACTTCAGAAAAGAATATAGCCCATATGATCTTCACTGCCCTATGCATAGCCAAGAAAACAGTCCTCATGAACTGGAAAAATAAAAATAATCTTAATTCTAACCAATATAGAAATTATCTATTAGATTACATTAGTCTTGACACAGCCTCTGCCACCACATTAGATCAATTGCTCTGGGCCCCTTTTATCAGCTCCATCACCTAGTGGGGGTGGGGGGTCATAGTTTGGTCCCGCCTTCACTGTTGTGATTGGTGAGGGGGTAGGGACAGGCTTAGGGCGTCGGGGGGTTCCCCGGAGGCATCTTCCTTGGGGGGCTCAACCCGGGGTAGCGGTCACGTCCGGTTGGGGGCTCTGTTGGCTCTCAGGTGACTGTTTCCTCGCGGCTGCGTGCAGCGGGGCTAGGGGAGGGTCTGTGCTGACGGACGTGGGTTACTGACCTGGCAACCTGGCTGCCCCTGGGTGGGTCCGGGATGGGCGTGAGGTTCTGGGGGCGCTCCGTCTCTGGGCTGGGGCCCGGGCCGGGCCTCGGGGGCTTGGGTCCTGGTTGGTGTGTTGCCGGGGTTGTGGGCGGGTGGGTGCATGGGGGCCCGGCCCTGGAGCAGGGTGCCGCCGGTGCGTCGAGCCGCCTGGGGGGCTCTTCAACTGGTGGGGGGGATGGTCACATCTTGCAGGAGCTTTCTTCTCTTCAGGAACTCTCTGCAGGAGGGGGAGATACAGGAGAGGTGGAGGAAGATCTCAGCCTGGGCGTTTACTGTCTTATGTAGTCTGGAAGATGTGTGGATGGTGGGGTGGGTGCAGTTTTCTCTGTGGTGGGGTTGGGTGGACTGTCCAGGGCTCTGTGGAGCCGGAGGGCGCTACTGCACTGGGCCCCGGTCTGATGGGCCTGGGCCCCCCTTCCCTGGCGGGTCGCGAAGGGTGGGAGTGCCTACTGGGGTCAGCGGGGGAGCTGGCCCCAGGGAGGGGTTACCTGCCCCTCCCTTCCTTCCCTCCCCATCTCCAGCTGCCTCCCTCTTCCCGCTCCTCCACAACCACCCACACATGCAGGGCCTTGGAGTGGGGGTATGTCACCAGGGTGCAGAGGAGGCTACCCCCCCCCCCCCCCCCCCCCCGTCCCCTTCTGGCTGCCTCTGCCTCAATTTTATCCCACAACTTAGACATTCACATTATTCACACTCTCATTACACATACATATAGGATCTTGGGGGTGGGCACAATCACGGAGTCCAAATTACCATCAGGGTGTATACCTCACCCCTGACGTCGTTGCCCACCTCTCAATTTTAAATACACTTAGTCATTGAGGGCTAGCAGGAGGGACTATGCGCTTACCTGCTGTTCCTTGGCAGGTAGCTCCATGCCCTCCTGGGTTTTAATTGCACCTTAGAACACATATGCATCAACACTACAATGAGCGGGTGGAGGGAGGTTTGGAGTCTTCTCCCACCCCCATTCTCTGCGGCCTGCTGGAGCGGGAGGGCTAGTAGGAGGAGTTGGCCGTCCGACTGCGGTCTGGGGTGTGGGGCCTCCCTGCTGCTGCGGAGTCGGGGTGGTCTGCCTCTCCCCACCGCAGGGAAAAGGGTAACACCACCTGGGTCTGGGTGCAATTCCCCCCTCCAGGGGCAAGGGTACCTAGACCCGGTTTGTAGAGTACGCTTGGGGAGTGTGATTGTGTGTACAGCGTCTCTTTATGTCTGTCTCCACGTTGGTTGAGTGTGGAGTGAGTGCATATGAGAGTATGAGGGTGGGAATGGATGTTTGTGTCTGTGTGTGCCTGTATGTCTGTGTCTATATGTCAGGTTGGGTATCAGACGCCACCTCTCTGGGGACACCTCAGGCCCTCCAAGGTTTGGAGGCCTATCTCCACCCACCACCACTTCCCCTGCCGGTGGCGGACTCCCTCAGGTGTCGGTGTGTTGGTGGTTCTTTGTGTCTGGGGGTGGGCGTCCGGGTACACACCGGCTCACTCCTTGGCGGCCGCTTGTCGGGGCCTGGGGCTCGCTCGGGCCCCTTTGGAGGTGGGGTGCCCCCGGCCTCTCGGCCTGGGGCTCGGTCACTCAGGCACAGCTGGGGGCCGGCGGAGCTCACGGGCGCGTCACTGCAACTCCCCCTGACTTCTGCTCCGCGGCTGCTGGGCGAGCCCTCATCTGGGACTCTCCTCAGCTCTTACTGGAACAGTGGCGCGGCTGCCCCTCTGTTGGTCTTCCTTGGTCTCTTGTGTTCTGGGGGCCTCTGGATGTCTGGAGTTTTGATCTCCTCCATACCTGCTTCACACCCTGGAGGACGGGGCTGTGGCCCCCCCACACTCCCTAGCAGATCATTACATGGAGAAACCTTTGGAATGCAAGCATGCTGATCCACACAGGTATGCACACATGGGTATTCACAGACGCGGACTAAAGCTTTCTTGGCTGCTGCCTCAAAGCACACTGTGCGCTGTCTATCTTGCGTGCTGCACAATATCGTTTATTATTTAGTAAATATTGATATCTATGACTAGCTAGTTTATTGTGATGGTGCTTTGTTTTCTCTATTATTATGTTGCTCTTTGTTGTTTGCTGTCTCCTCTGTTTGTTTTTTTTGTTTGTTTTTTTTTTTTTCTCCATACAGGTGACCCAGGAGTTCTTTTTTTTTTTTTTCTCTCTCTTCCCCCCCCTTCTCACCGTCTCTTCTCCCCTTTGGTTTTCTTTCTTTCTCTCCCCCTCTTTCTCTCATTCATTCCCCCTGTCCTATTTATTAAAAAAAAAAAAAAAAAAAATGACAAAGGATGAACTGAAGCTCTGCCATCACGTAATGTCGCATACTGCTGTTTCTGATGTCATTTAAAAAAAAAAAAAAAAAAAAAAAAAAAAAAAAGATTGTGTTGGATTTTGAGAAGAGTCTGTCTGTTATTAGAAAGTAAGATTAACAATGTTACACCAATAACCCAAATACGGGGAAATGACAAATAATACCAAAAAAGATACAACTTTCATATTGTTTTACTAACTTACTTTGTCATATCAGCACTTGAATGGTCGATGCCTTTACAGACCATGTCTGTTGTGACATCGCAGGCCAATCTTCCGGCAAACCCGAGGGCTAGCTCCCCAGCCTCCTCTTCACTCAGAACACTAAACACTGTTACTTTAGTTTTGGCCTTCTTAGGCCTGTCAAGAATCATTGCGGGCAGTTTGGCTTTACGGCCCTAAAAAAGAAAAAGTGCAAACACCAAAAGAGCAGAGAGAGACACACACACGCGCACAAAGTTAAATGCTTTTGTTTACATGGTGTAATTGTGTATATGTTGCAGCAAATGCACAATTTCCAGCCACATTGTCACTTCATTGATACGAGTAACCCGGATTTATTTCAGGTGACATCAAAATCACGAAATGTATACCTACCCCAATCAAACCTCTGAAAACATGAACTGACATGTTCTCTGCGTTGATTCTGCGCTTGATCTCGTCTTCTGTTATTGTGTAGGTTTTCTTTTTTGAGCTTGGTACAGATAAGCGACCATGCACTCTGTAAACTGTACTAGTTCCTTCTGAATCAGTTTGAAATTCTGCATCTGCATCGATCCTGTCAACATCATCAGCAGCAGCATTATCTGTACTCAGACTTGTGCCGTATACTTCTGCTTCTTTTTCGTTGTCTTCAGTCTGTGTACCTTCATCTCTTTCAGTCTGTGTACCTTCATCTCTGACTGTCAGTCCTCCTATCTCACTGTTACTTGTCGATTTGCTGCAGATGTTCTCTCCCTTAGGAACTTTTCCTTTGTCATTCGCTGCCTGATGCTTTCCCTGATGACATTCTTCACTGGCTACTTCTATTGCTCCTCCTGTATAGCCACCTACTATGCTGCACAACTCCTTTCCCTCTGCTGTGCTGCACTGTGCTGTTACATAAAGAAGAATGATATAAACAGCACTATATCAATTTAATTGTGAAGAGAAATCCCCACAATACGACACAGTTATGTCTAAAATAGTTTTGTGTAAAAACTAGATCTTGAAACGTCCACTTTAATTACACAGTCCTGGTGTGCAAAGGCAAAATTACGAAAAAAAATTTCACTTTAAACATTTTTGGACATTGTTTAGTTATATTGTGACTTACTCTCACAGAAGATACAGATGCCACAAACAGACTTTGAACAACGCATGTGCTTGTAGGCACCACATTTCTGGCACTGCACCTGTGAATTAAAAAAAAAAAAAAGAAGAAGAAGAAATAAACAAACAAAAAACAAATGAACAAAGTCCATTAAATAAACAATCTATATGGCTAAGGACATGTCATAGTGTACCCGGTCTTTGGCTGCAATCACACACCAGCACTGACTGCACTTCCTAGTTCGATCTGCAAAATATAATTTGTTTAAGTACAAGTTACATTTTCCAATGTTAGAGAAAAAGAAGGCAGCTAATTTTATCTTTACCTATTGAGGAAAATAAGTAGTGGCAAAGTCGGGACCTGAGCTTTGTGATTTCAGTGTTGTACTCCTCCACTTGTGTTTTACCGTCAATGAGAGATTGGGCAAACTAATAATTGACGAAGAAGAAAGAAAAAAAAAGAACAAAAAGAATTAGATTAACAAAGAAATGTTTGTTTGTTTTTAACCCCCCCCCCCCCGAGAAAAAAAAAAAAAAAAAAACAGCAACCAAAGCAAAGCATTACTGCTGAAATGGTTCAATCTACAAAAAAAATTGAGATTTTACCATCCTGCCTCTAAGGCTTTAAAAACTGAATAGGCAAAAATGTAAACATTACTTATATAGGTAAAAGCTATAGTTTTCAGTACCATTATGACATGCACTCCACATGAGTTCCCATCCTGTTGATGTGGGTGGCTCACATGTGACAAGGTCCACTCTCCAGCGCAGCCTCTTGCTGAAGCAAATGAGCTGAGAGATCGCAGTTATTACAAATAAAAAGCATATAGAAAAATCAATAACCACGTTCGGTAATGATTTCAATTAAATTAAATATGTTATGTTAAATATGTTAATTAATTACCTCCAGTTTTTCAACACCGCACTTTTTCTGACCTCCGACTCGCCAAATGAATTCATATAGACTATGGTCCTCTTGGGTATGTCACAAAACTGTTTTGTAAAAAGATGGATATGGTAGGCTTGGGCCTTGAGCTTTCCTAATGAGGGACACTGAAAAGTATCATGCACTAGAGAGAGTGCAAAATCTGTGCAACTTGCAAACAAGGTCCAGTGGCTGCCGTTTTCCAGACAGGCTCCAATCAATTTCTCATACATCTGAAAGATGTTTTTCTGGAAATAAAAAGAATGTGACAAGTATGTTTTTCTGTCAAGAATGACACTGCAAAACTGCGAAAGCTTGTCAGGTGAGACTTGTGATTAATTCTGCAGATACACAAACATATAGAAAGTGTCATTTTTTGTTTACATTAATTAATTTCTATAGTGTGTACAAAACAAATCAAGACCACAGACTCAACACGCACCACTAAATTTTTGGTGTTCTTTATCAGTTGGCCAAGACAGAAATGTTTTAATCTGTGTGCATTGCTTTTGAACAAGTCTTTACACAGAAAAGGTTTCAGAAAGGTATTTTTCAGGTTCTTCTGACAAGGCTTCAATTTTGGAAAATGCTGTTTGTTTATAGTGGCAACTTATAAACCCTTTGTGATAAGAACATAGTTACCACAGTCCAAGTCATACCTTCAAAAAGTATGCACTTTGTGCTCTTGTGGACCCATCCAAAATTTTTCCAGTGATTTGGCTTGGTATTGGATAAATGTGAGGGAAATTCTATAAAAATAACATAAATACACCTATGTTTTCAAATACATTACAAAAAACGTAAACATGCTATGTCATTATGATCAAACAAGCTTTTCAACATACCTCACACTGCAAATAGATTAGGCCATCTATTACCTTATAAAACAAATAAATAAATACATATAAATAAAAACAGAACTAAGGAATACGATTCATTAAGTAAATTGTACAATAAAGTGTATTTAAAGCAGAATTTAACATTAGTTTTATGACAACATAAAAGGATTTTTATGTCAAGAGGTACCTCATCTGAAATGTTAGTCTGGTCAAACAGGGATTTCAAACTTGAAATACCAATAGAGTTTGGTCCAGCTACTCCCACAAGGTAATCTGTGAGAAAGCATATGCTGTAGTCAACAGATATCATTTTCTTTTTGCATGCTGCAACCATCATCCATTTCAGTCTTCTAGGAGCTTTGTCTGGTTGTAGTTCTTTTTTCTCCTCCTCTCCCCTCATCTATTAATTAAATTGTTTTCTGACCTTCCTAACTGTTTCCGACCTGTCTTCCCAATGTGATGTTTAAGCAATATATGTATGGTCAGAAGGGGGTGAAATTTTCATTGCAGTTGTACGTGTAACATTGCATGTGATAATAAAAGGCTTGATTGGTTGATTATTCAACATGAGTTGACATTTACCTGACATTGTGAAGGAGTCACAGTTTCTGTAAGGGTGTAAGAACATAACATGTGGATTTGTTACACTTCTTTTTCACAAGTTAATAACAATCAATAATTTTCATTCCATTATTTACAAGCTATCACACGATGTCCCAGGGACAACATCTACACGATGTCCCTGGGACAACATTTACACGATGTCCCAGGGACAACATCTACACGATGTCCCAGGGCAACTTCTACATGATGTCCCAGGGACAACATTTACGCGATGTCCCAGGGACAACATTTACACAATGTCCCAGGGACAACATTTACGCGATGTCCCAGGGACAACATTTACGCGATGTCCCAGGGACAACATTTACGCGATGCCCCTGGGACAAATTTGTAAATTTCTGGATTACTGTTAATCTCCATGGAATCAAGAACTCATGTCCAGTTTCACAGCTATGGACCAGTTAATTATGTTTCCAGGTGATAGTTTGATTCATAGATTCAGCACACAACCATAAGTCTAGGCCTTTTAGTCCAGATTCTCTTCACTTATGTTTGTAAAATGATCAGGGAAGCTACTGCAATTTTGCCTGACCCAACCCCCGGGCCACGAAACACCCAAAAAGTTGGGGAACGCTGGTCTAGAGAACACTGGTTAGCTAATGCTGTCGTCAAGTAGCCTATCGCTAGCAAACAAACAGCAAGCCAAGTGAGGAACATATGTATAATGCTTACCGTTTATTAAAGGAAAGTATCCTAAATTGACTTCAAATTCGGCGGACAGGCGAATTGACTTCTGTGACCTGTGGCTGCTTCTCCACCTGTGGCTGCTTCACCACCCGTGGCTGCAGCGCCGCCTCCTGCAGTACCACCACCTGCAGCGCTACCACCTGCTACTGCCACGCCTCACCCTGAGGACGCAGCCTCGCCTGGCCCGGTTTCATCCACGCCTGGCCCGGTTTCATCCACGCCTGGCCCAGCTTCATCCTCGCCTGGTCCAGCTTCAGCTTCATCCTCGCCTGGCCCGGCTTCAGCTACAGCTTCGTCCTCGCCCGGCCCAGCTTCACCCTCGTCTGGTCCAGCCTTCGTGTCTGCGTCCTCATCTGGTCCAGCCTTCGTGTCTGCGTCCACGTCTGGTCCAGCCTTCGTGTCTGCGTCTTCGTCTGGTCCAGCCTTCGTGTCTGCATCTTCATCTGGTCCAGCCTTCGTGTCTGCATCTTTGTCTGGTCCAGCCCTCGTGTCTGCATCTTCGTCTGGTCCAGCCCTCGTGTCTGCATCTTCGTCTGGTCCAGCCTTCGTGTCTGCATCTTCGCCTGCAGCAGCGTCTTCAGCATCCGCACCATCGCCTGCAGCAGCGTCTTCAGCATCCGCACCATCGCCTGCAGCAGCGTCTTCAGCATCCGCATCATCGACTGCAGCAGCGTCTTCAGCATCCGCATCATCGCCTGCAGCAGCGTCTTCAGCATCTTCGCCCGCTGCGGCCCCGGCTTCCGTGCCTTCAGCCTCGCCTGGCCCAGCCTTCGTGTCTGCGTCCTCGTCTGGTCTAGCCTTCGTGTCTGCGTCTTCGTCTGGTCCAGCCTTCGTGTCTGCGTCCTCGTCTGGTCCAGCCTTCGTGTCTGCGTCTTCGTCTGGTCCAGCCTTCGTGTCTGCGTCTTCGTCTGGTCCAGCCCTCGTGTCTGCATCTTCGTCTGGTCCAGCCTTCGTGTCTGCATCTTCGCCTGCAGCAGCGTCTTCAGCATCCGCACCATCGCCTGCAGCAGCGTCTTCAGCATCCGCACCATCGCCTGCAGCAGCGTCTTCAGCATCCGCATCATCGCCTGCAGCAGCGTCTTCAGCATCCGGTCAGAGACCCAGCCTGTGACAATAGTAATGAAGAATGTCCCGTTACATGAGTGTTTTACACAAAATAATATTAATGTGGTCTTTCCCTCACAGGGGTGCCACACGCTCACCTACAACAAAAGTGGCTCCTGACACTTGAAACAAATTTGCACTTACAGTCTCTGTATTCTTATCAAATCTCACACAGTGAATAATCAAAACCCTTAAATTAAAACTTCAAGCACTTAGGAATGTTTGGTTCTCTGGGATTAGGTAACCACCATAGCTTATGGCTTCTTCCTAATAGCTACATATGGGGTAGAAAAGAGATAGATATGGTATCTGGACAACCAGTGGGCCTTGGAATGAAGATAAGCTAGGTTGTGGGGGCCACAAGGCAGCCAAAGGCACGAGGTAAGTATCTACCATGTTTACAGTGGGCCATGACTGGTATGTTGGATGGCCTAGAGATGAATAGGTTAGCATTTGGCCTGGACG
Source organism: Rhamphochromis sp. 'chilingali' (assembly GCF_963969265.1). NCBI lineage: Eukaryota > Metazoa > Chordata > Actinopteri > Cichliformes > Cichlidae > Rhamphochromis > Rhamphochromis sp. 'chilingali'. Next base: position 33,987,829 of record NC_137942.1, on the reverse strand, counting down.
CCTCTGTCGGGTGGATTGCCTCAGTGGGGCAGGTGAGTTCAACGGAGAGTCTGCTGCCTGCTCACTCATGTCGAGGTGACTCGGGTTCTACTTCCGACTGAGGCAAGTTAAGGGCTGCCGAACTGTCACTCCTCTCGTGGTCATACTGGTAAGTCTCAACTTCATCCCCAGTCTCAGGTGCCATGGGACCCTCTTTTCATAGTCGACTTTCCCCGTGGGCCCCAGCCATCTCTGACAGGTTCTCAGCAATGTCCTCGGCATCTGTTACAGGCGTCCTTCGTCTTGGCTCTTCAAGATCCCTCGGGCTCAGAACAGATTCTCCTTCAAACCGAGCCTGTGTCTGCGTCCCTGGTTCCATTCTGTCCTGGCTGACAGCCTGTTTCTCGGAAGGGACAGTTGTTCTGAACTCAGCCTGGGTCGGTGGTACCCTCAACTAATAGCCACTGCCCGGATCATCATCTGAATCAAAGGTCTCAGCATTTTCTATCCGTCCTTCCCTGTCTTTACACCTCACTCGATCATTGGTCTGTTTGTGTGTCGATCTTAAGGTTAGTTTAGTTGGTTGTGGTGGGAACTCTACTGGCAAATCATTGACCAACAGGAGCAAGTTTCAGTGCAGGGTCTGAGTTCTTCCCTGGTCATTACCCTCTGGATGGACGACATACACTGGGTTATCCGAAACCTGTTCCTTGACCACATATATCCTGTTCTCCCAGTAGGAGCATAATTTGCCGGGTCCACCACGCTCGCCTAAGTTCCTCACCAACACTCTGTCCCCTGATTTCGGTACCACTCCCCTCACCTTCTGATCATAGTACGACTCCCCCTTAGCACTAGCCAAGAGGCTATTTTTGGTGGCAACCTGATAGGCCTCTGTCATTCTCTTACGCCACTTTTCGGCATACCCCCTGTGCGACACTGGTTCAGTTTCCTCAACCAGGCCAAACAAAAGATCCACCGGAAGGCGGGGGTGACAGCCAAAAAGCAAGAAATGTGGGGAATAACCAGTGGACTCATGACGAGTACAGTTATACGTGTGTACAACCTGTGGGAGATGATCGTTCCATGTTTCCTTTTCTTTGTCTGTCAGGGTACGCAACATCTGCAGCAAGGTGCGGTTGAATCGTTCTGCGGGATTACTCTGGGGGTGGTATGGGGATGTCCGAGAATGACCAACCCCTGAGAGCTGCCCAAGAGTTCGGAAGAGCTCATTTTCGAACTCTCGCCTCTGATCGTGATGGAGTTTGTTGGGGAACCCAAAGCGAGGTATAAAATCATTGTAGATCTGCTCGGCTGCAGTCCGCCCGGATTTGTTCTTGGTTGGGTAGGCCTGAGCGAACCGTGTAAAGTGGTCGACCATCACCAAAATGTATTCATACACGCCTTTGCTTTTCTCAAGATGTAGGTAGTCTGTACAGACAAGTTCAAGCGGTGAGTTGGACTTCAGGTTGCCCATGGGTGCACGCACATGAACTGTGGGTTTCTTTTGTTTAATGCAACAGTATTTCATAGTGACGTAGTCCTCTATGCACCTCTTCATATGAGGCCAATAGAACCTCTCTCGTGCGAGATGAAGGACCCTCTCAGTACCGACATGACCCATCTGGTCATGAAGATGTTTCAGTACCATAGGCTGGTACAGGAGAGGTAGGACTAGTTGTTTTTGTTCGGGTGTTCGTCTGCACAAGATTCCATTTTTGAGGTGTAATCGGTCCCACTAGCGGAGGAGTTTACAAGCAGATCCTTCTAACGACCTCCTCTTACTCTCACTGAGTCTGACATTAGACTCTTTAAGTCTGATGACCTCCTTCATCGTGGGGTCATCCCTTTGTGCCTGCATCAGGTCATCAGGTTTGACTTCCTGGAGAGCCGCGCCTGGCTGCAGCATGACGTCCTGAGAGGAAGCCAAAAGGACAGCCGCCCACGCAACTTCTTTCTGCTGGGCTACTCTTGCTCCCTCCCAAGCCCCTCTTACCACCTCCTGTGACAACTCTTCGGTACACACTGACGCAAGGTTGTTCACACCCAGAGGAATGCGGGACAGTGTGTCGGCATCTATGTTTGTTTTTCCTGGCCTGTATTTGATGCTAAATTGGAAATCTGACAATTTCCCGACCTATCGATGACCGACTGCATTAATCTTAGCTGTGCTCATGATATACGTAAGCAGGTTATTGTCTGTGTAAATGGTGAAGTGTGGTGCGTAGATAATCTCTGAACTTTTCGCACACTGCCCATTTAAGAGCCAGGAACTCCAACTTGCCACTGTGCAGGTGGTAGTTCTGTTCAGCAGGCGACAGGGTTCGTGACCCATAGCCAATGACGCACAACTTCCCGCCCTGCTGTTGGTAGAGCACAGCGCCCAGTTCCTGCTCAGATGCATCAGTGTGCAAAACAAAGGGTTGGTCAAAGTCTGGATATGCTAGCACTGGAGGATGGACTAGCATGTCGACCAGTTGTTCCAGTACTCTGACGGCCATGAGTGGGCCGTTCTGAAGATTTGCTCTGGGGTAGCTCGTACAGTGGCTGAGCTATCCTCGAAAAGTTCTGTATGAAAGAGCGAGAGTAGCTAAAGAAGCCCAGGACCCGCCTAAGATCACCTACTGTCTGTGGTGACTTGGTCTTCAGAGCCAAGACAGCCTCCAGATCCTTTGGGTCAATCCTGATGCCCTCAGCGCTAACTAAGCGCCCCACATAACAAACTTCTTCTTTAAAAAGCTCACACTTCTCAGGCCACAGCTTCACACCATGGACCTGTAGGACCTGAAGCACTTTGCGGACCACCTCGACATGGGTTTCAAAAGACTGGGAGTAACAGCGGATGTCGTCAAGCTATGGTACGCAACAGTCATCCCTCAGCGAACCTAAGATCTCTTCCATACTTCTCTGGGAGGCGGCAGGTGCATTAGTGAGCCCGAACGGGGTTCTCACCCATTCGTATAGGGCCCAGGGTGTGGTGAAGGCGGTGAGATGGCGGGAGCCTTCATTCACAAACCCCTGGTGGTAAGCCTTGCCTTGATCAAGGATGCTGAACCAGGAGTACCCCCCTAAGGTGTCAAGCAGGTCGCGTATCCGAGGTAGTGGGTGTCGGTCCGGAACCATTTTCTGGTTCAATAGACGGTAGTCTATGCAAAGACGGAGTGAACCGTCTTTCTTCCGTACACACACGATGGGAGCAGCATAAGAGGACTTGAATCTTACTATCCATCCCTTCACCAGGAGGTCTTGCACGTACTCTTTAACCTTCCGTAGCAGCGGCTTACGTATGGAAGTATATGCTCTCTGCACTGGTATGTCATCCTTTAGGCTTATCACCATTTTCAGATCAGGATTACAATATCATTCCCATCCCTCGCAAAGGCCCTGCACTCATCGAACAACATTCTCTCAACAATCTCTATTTGTTCCTCCTCCAAATGTTCAAGGTTCACTGGCGGATGCCATGACGTTGGTAGAGGTTCAGCTGGCTCCACCGTTACCTCGCGAACTGTTACGGTAAGTGGGGACTAGTTTGGGGCCTCGGCCTCCACAATACGTTCAACCAGCTGTAAGGTGCCCAGGGCTGTCTTCCTCGTCAAGGTGATAACATGTTTGGTGTCGTTACTCAGAGCAATGGTGACGTACGGCTTAGCTGGATTCTGTATTTCAGCTAACCCTGTCCAGACATCCAACTGCTCTAGGGCCTGATTACCCTCATCAGCCTCAAACAGCACCAAACAATCGGATGGATTGATGGTTGATGGAACCCGGCACTTTACCCAGGTGGCCTGTCCAGCAGGGATAATCACATCCCTTTCACCTGTTCTCAAGCACCCTTGTGTCAAGTTTGGCTCTACTGTCTGGATGAAGCTTACGACCACCTCAGCTTTCTCAGGGGGAAGACAGATGGCATTACACAGCAAGATAACAAGAGTAGGTATCAACCACTCTGGTTGCCCCTCAATGATCTGTTCCAAGACATTGAAACCAATCAATGGTTTGTCCATTGGCAAGGTACTGACGAGGACCGGAGTACTGACGGAGAGGCTTGGGTCTTAACCCCCCGGTAAGTTGATCATGATGGGTACCCAGCCATCAAATTGTATGGTTCCCCCATTGACTGCGCACACTTTCAACTCATCAATTTCCTCGATGATCTCTGACAGAGGTCGCATGACTAAGTCAGGCAAGTATCTGTCTTTCCAATCTCGACACCAGTGTCAAGTAGTGCTTTCACTGCTAAGCCATTCAAATTACGCTGTATGAGAGCTTTCTTACCGATTAGCTTAGCAACTGCCCCACGTTTAGTGTGTGGTGCCATAACACCAGACGTAGCGAGTGCCTCACCCTGCTGCCAGTTAACTACTTCTGATGTGACTGGTGAGGGGAGACTGGGTTTGCTACTGTTAAGGCTCGGTTGGGTCCTCACCTCCCTTAATAATAATAATAATAAGCGCTCACTGTAGGGCTCTCTTTTGGACTCAGTCACTGGGCGCCCCACTGCAGAGACCGGTTCACGTTTCCCTGGTTCTTAGATTTTTTTAAGCAGCCAACCACCCTGTGACCCTCTTCCCCACAGATGAAGCAATGGCAACAATCTGGACGGTTCTGTTCAACACAGTTTGGACACCCAAAGGTTTTGTCTTTTCTGTTTCTTGACCTGTTTTGTGAGTATGGGTTTGCTAGGTCTGAGGCTCGTGCTAGAGTCTGTTGTCTCATCGCCTCCACCAGCCCAGCGAGCTCATTAACTTTAGCTGTGAGTTCTTTAATCGGGTCAGTCTTGGTCGTGTCAATTGGTCGGTCTTACTTACTAGATTCCTGGATGGTGTTGAGCTCAGACTGAGCACTATGTGCGCTAGTTGTGTTCTGTCGACGGGACGAGCCTATTCTCTTTTGCCTCTCACTTTCCTCGCTAGTGATTCTCATTATGTGGCGCAAGATTGTTTCATCACTCACCTCTCTGCTTGACAACAGAGGTTTTAACCTCTAATGTTACTAATGTTACTGTGCTTATACCCAAGCCCCTGGTAGACCGAGTGCAAGAAAACATCCTGAACAGTAGCTGGATTGTACTTTATGCCTGCATCAGACATTTTGGATGTGAAGAGGACCCGCTGCTTCAACCCTATCACCTGGTAGAGAAACTGCTGTGGTGTCTCACTCTCGCCTTGTGTCAAGTTCGTATGGGCTCAAAATGTGGTCATAAATATTTTGTACTTGTAAAAAAGATTTGTATGTGTAAAAAAGATTTGTGTGTGCGTAAAAAAGATTTGTATGTGTAAAAAGAATTTGTGTGTGCGTAAAAAAGATTTGTATGTGTAAAAAGAATTTGTGTGTGTAAAAAGAATTTGTGTGTGCGTAAAAAAGATTTGTATGTGTTGTGGTGGACCACTAGAGGGCTCCACTCACACCCAGTGTAGAGGAAGTGTGTTCCTGTGTTTTGTGGCGCGATATGCGCAGTTGATGTTGGAGACAAATAAAGAAGGAGTGAGAACTGAGAGCTGTGTCGTTGATGCTTACCTCCACATTGGTGACCCCTGACTCGAGCATGCAACGGGCCGTAGATAACGCACACTCCGCTATGGATGCATCAGCGGCCACCGGACCTCCGCCTCCTGTTGCAGCTACGTTCGCTGTGGCGCTGAAACTGCCGGACTTTTGGCTCCATGACCCCCCGTCATGGTTCGTACACGTGGAGGCTCAGTTCGCCCTTCGCGGCATCTCGGCTGACGACACGAAGTATCACCATGTGGTGGCCTCGCTCGACCCGCTGGCCACCCGTCGCGCGATGGCGCTCCTCCGGGACCCACCCGCCCAAGGGAAATACGCCGCCCTCAAAGAGCTGCTTCTTCGGCGCTATGCCCTCTCCGACGCCGAACGAGCCGAAAAGCTCCTCAACCTGTCAGGCTTGGGTGGCGGTACCGCGCTCGAGCTCATGGAGAACATGCTATCGTTGCTCGGGCCGGATGACGGTGGTTTCCTCTTCATGCACCTCTTCCTTCGCCAACTACCGGCCGCCGTGAGAGCTGTCCTCACGAACTCTCCGCTTCTGCCTGCGAAGGATTATCGCTCCCTGGCTGAAGAAGCGGATCGTATTCTCCTGGCTAGCCGCACTTTCGACGTTCACGCCCTGGCTACGGACACGCCGGCGGCACCTTCCACGCCTCCACCTGCCTCCCCCGGAGCATCCGCCCCCTTGCTGACGGCAGGGATTGCTACACGCCGGCACCGCGGAAAGAGCATCTGTTTCTACCATCAGCGTTTTGGCGACAGAGCGCGTCGCTGCCTGCCGCCTTGCGCTTTCACGGCCCAGGGAAACTGACCCGCCAGCGCGCCGTAGCAGCCGCGACCGCTGGCAATACAGAAAGGCTGCTCTTCATAGAGGACTCGCGCTCCGGGAGACGTTTTCTCGTGGACTCCGGCTCCCAGAAGAGCCTCCTTCCCCCTACCGCTGCCGACGGACTAGCAGCGAACTGTGGGCCGCAGCTCATTGCAGCTAACGGCTCTCCCATCAAAACGTTTGGGGAAAGGTTGGTGACTGTTTGTTTTCATGGCCGGGATTTCCAGTGGAACTTTGTTGTTGCTGCTAGCTCTGTACCTATTTTGGGTGCTGATTTCCTGTGTGCTCATGGACTACTTGTCGATGTCGCTAACAGACGTTTAATCGATGCTCTCTCGTTTTCTTCGCTACCCTGTTTTACTCGGGCCTCCGAGCCCCTGATTCGGGCTAATGTAGTGACCTCCGGGGATGCTTTTCAGCGTTTGCTTTTAGAGTTTCCATCGCTGTCTGTCCCTAATTTCTCTAGCACGGTAACGAAGCATGGGGTTGAGCATTATATTCCCACGGTCGGGCCCCCGGTGTTCGCGCGCGCGCGCCGCCTCGACCCCGCGAAACTGTCCGTCGCTCGGGAAGAGTTTGCAGCCATGGAGCGCCTTGGCATTGTACAGCGTTCGAACAGTGCATGGGCCTCTCCGCTTCACATGGTGCCCAAATCGGACGGTCGGTGGCGGCCATGCGGAGATTTCCGCCGTTTAAATAATGCCACGGAGAATGACCGTTACCCCATCCCCCACATTCAGGATTTTTCTGCCAATCTCGCCGGAACGTCGATTTTTTCTAAAATTGACTTGGTGCGGGGGTATCACCAGGTTCCCGTGCACCCCGAAGACGTTCCTAAAACCGCTGTCATTACCCCCTTCGGCTTGTTCGAGTTTTTGCGCATGCCGTTTGGCCTGAAAGGTGCCGCCCAGACCTTTCAGCGGCTGATGGACTCCGTTTTGCGTGGGCTGCCGTTCGTTTTTGTTTATCTGGACGATATATTGGTGGCCAGCTGCTCAGCGAGCCAGCATGAGTCCCATCTGCGCCAGGTTTTCCAGCGTTTGGAAGCGCACGGCCTGATCATCAACCCTTCCAAGTGCCAGTTTGGGTTGCCTGTTCTGGATTTCCTCGGGCACCGCATTTCCGCTGAAGGTGTGGTTCCGTTGCCCGACAGAGTCCAGGCCGTTTCGGCTTTCCCGCGTCCCACGTCGGTTAAAGCGTTGCAGGAGTTCTTGGGGATGATAAATTTTTACAACCGCTTTCTCCCCAGAGCTGCCCACCTGCTACAGCCACTCTATGCTGCCTTAAAAGGTAAAACAGCCAAAGATCCGGTTGACTGGCTGCCTGAACGCGTCCGTGCGTTTTCCGCAGCCAAGTCTGCGCTGGCTGACGCCGCCCTGCTGGCCCACCCGCTTCCGTCGGCGGAGATCGCGTTGACCACCGACGCCTCGGACGTGGCAGTGGGCGGAGTGTTGGAACAGCGGGTTTCAGGTCTCTGGCAACCGCTCGCCTTTTTCAGTCGTACGCTCCGGGATGCTGAACACAAGTACAGTGTTTTTGACAGGGAGTTGCTGGCCCTGCACCTCGCGACACGGCATTTTCGTTTTTTCCTCGAGGGTCGCAACTTTGCTGCGTACGTTGACCACAAACCTTTGACGTTTGCGATGTCCAAGGTCTCTGACCCATGGAGCGCACGCCAGCAGCGCCAGTTGGCGGCCATTTCTGAGTTTACCACAGACATTCAGCATGTGGCTGGTAAGTCCAATCACGTCGCTGACTTCCTTCATCACCACGAAGGAAAACAGTCTGTGGTCGTCCGAGTTTGGTGATTTTTGTGTCACAGGTCTACGTGTTTAATACAGGGACTTCCACAGCCTTTTCAACAGCGCTGCGGACCGCGGGGTGGGGGCGGGCAGTGTTTTGGAAATGACAGTCTTCATTACAAAGCTTTCTTCGTTATGAATTAGCATACATGTTTTTATTGAACATTTGAAGAACTAGCAAAAAAAACAAACTCTTGTAGAGGACATAAAGTCAGAGATAGAAAAGACAAGGAGCAGGTGCATCTAGTACAGTTAGAGCTGCTGCAAAAACCCACAGAGCCCAGCAGCCAGCGTAACAAATTCTGGATCCTTTGCTTTTAGTTAGCATTAGCAGCGTATCCTGCATCCGATGTGAAAGGACTTTTATGCTGCGCACTGTGACTCACAGCAATGGTCCTGGGTCAGCCCTGACTTTGTGTTAAACTAATCCTAAAGTAATAATGTTATTTCTAACCACTGATATACCACAACTTTATCCTTTCAACAGCTACTGAAAGTTAGGGGACCTAGCTGCTATCGGATATTTATATAGCGATCCTCCAGCTTCAAACGGTATCACCCTTCAAGGACCTGCAGTTCAAAACAGCGCCCCTCCGACAGCCAAACCCATCTGTTCTCTGATTGGATTGTTACATTTGTGATTGACATGACATTGACCAATCAGATGAAGGGAAGAAAAATAGGGTCAAAAATCCGTACTTGTAACTTGCAGGGGTTTTTTTTCTAAGTCCACACACAAATCTTTTTTACGCACACACAAATCTTTTTTACACATACAAATCTTTTTTACGCACACACAAATTCTTTTTACACATACAAATCTTTTTTACGCACACACAAATTCTTTTTACACATACAAATCTTTTTTACGCACACACAAATCTTTTTTACGCACACACAAATTCTTTTTACACATACAAATCTTTTTTACGCACACACAAATTCTTTTTACACATACAAATCTTTTTTACGCACACACAAATCTTTTTTACACATACAAATCTTTTTTACGCACACACAAATCTTTTTTACACATACAAATCTTTTTTACAAGTACAAAATATTTATGACCACATTTTGAGCCCATAAGTTTGGCTCTACTATCTGGATGAAGCTTACAACCACCTCAGCTTTCTCAGGGGGAAGACAGATGGCATTACACAGCCCAAAGATGGGCTGTATACTGGCTGACCTCACCCTGGGGACCGGCATGGGTGCCGGGGCAGACCAGACATGGACGTCCTTGGTTTAACAGGTTTAAGAGTGAACTGACGTGGGGATGACTGAACCAAACTTGACAAAAGCTGAACTGACAGAACCTGAACTGAGTGTCTTAGACCTGGTAACATTGCTCACAGTTTTTCCTTTAACAGCACTTACAGGCAAGTGACTATTGTCTTTGATTTTTCCCTGTTCAAAGGGAGCCATGTCATCATAGTGTGTGAATGTGTGTGTGAATGGGTGGATGACAGGTTGTGTAAAGCGCTTTGGGGTCCTTAGGGACTAGAAAAGCGCTATACAAATACAGGCCATTTTACCATCATCCAAAAGAGAGATTCCAACAGTGTCTGGGGTGAGTTTATTGTTCTTTTCAGTCATGGGTTCAGGTGGAATGTGTGAAAGGCAGTCCTTATAAGTCACCACTGGGAGTTGCTCAGCAGGTGAAAAGTGACGGCGGCGTGAGCGTCGCTTCCTCCAAGGCAAGGAAGCCCTGGGCGTACAGCTGAGCCTCTGACATGCGGGACGGCAACGCAGAAGCTGGAGCGTCGGAAGAAAAACGGAGCACTCCCACCTTGTTGTGATATTTTGATACCATGATAGCATTTACAGGATATTGTTTTATAGTTGATATCATACATGAAACTGTTACTCAATAAGGCCCATTTACTAGTTGTTTTTCTCTTTCTCTCTGACCCAAGAATTGATGTGTAAGACTCACAGGCTGGTACCCCAAGGTCGAAAATACCACAGAGACGAGACCACTTCCTTACTCCCATCCTCCCTTTTTCTTTATCTCTTAGAAAAAGGCTCGTTAAAGGCCAGGTGGTTTGTTTCAGAATTCACTAATGAAAGAACTCTGTATTCTATGTCTAGGAGTGTATTTTGCTGGGATGATCATAAATTGTAGCTGAACTGATAAACTACACAAAGGATACTTCTTTGCTCACAAGGCAGGAAGACGTTTCCTTATTTGGTCTGTACCGGTTTGAACTGGGAAAGCTGACACACGAACCTTTTTTTTCCCTCTATATAAGCTGTTATGTACTAAATAAACCTTTGAGTCGATTGGGAAGGCAACCTAAAGCAGTCTCTGTTTTCTTGTTCTCCCAAGCTGCTCCCGAGCTCGTACTAACACGCTGAATGGCATATCTGAGTGTTACTTTGAATAATTAGGAATCTTATAAGGAAAGGACAGAACTCTGTTTATCGCTCGTGCCTTGGAGGGAAAACCGGGATGGACATTTTTTCCTTCACACCTGAAGCGGCTGAAGCTTGGGTGCGACTGGTGGGGGTTTTCGGCAGCTCCAGGGACCTTTGAGAGCTAGCCAAGTTCCACAGAATATGCGCTCACAATCAGGAGTGCGCCACGGCTTCCAGCGGAGCTCTTCATCCAGCTGGGCGAAGGCAGCCTCACGCATACAGCTGTAAGTCCGCTGGGTCCATGTTCTCTCACAGTCTGCCGGGACAAACTGTGTGAAGTGCGAAGAGTGGACCCAGGTGCGGACATACTAAAACTCAACTTTAACTGAAGATGAGCTGTTTATTAAGGCAGACAAAATGGTACAAAAATAAAATGGCCAACAAAATGCAAAACTAAACAATAACCTAAACTGGGTAAACTAGAAAGGTGAAATGAACCATGAAAAACCCTGGTGAATAGAAAAACAAACAAGAAAGACTCTAAACATGGCAATGTCATATGGAAACCCGAAAGCATGACATGGCGTGGAAAAACCACAGACGGTCCACCAAGGAATGGCTGAAAACACACAGACTAAATACACAGGAGGTGATCAGGGGAAGTGACAACACATGGGGAAACAGCTGACACACATGAACATAACGACGTCACGGGGGAGGAGTAAAACTAAACACACTGAACGTAGAACACAGGACCTCTTCAAAATAAAACAGGAAACATAATGAGACACAGACGTGACAACATGAACTTGACAACATAAGACACACAGACATGAAACACATGAGAGGCAAGGGAGACTTAAACATAGAGGAGAAGACACAAAGGAAATCTAAGAAACAATGAACTACAGCAACAACCTGGGCATGACAGGAAAGAACTTAGGTAACTTAAAGAACTTAAATATAAGACAAAAAACATCAAAATATATATACACTCAAAACGCTGAGCCAAATGGCCCAGGATCGTGACATATACTCTGGAATCAAAAGTATTATAAGGCTACAATTTAGTATTTAAGTGACTAAAAGAGTGAGGAAAAGAGGTAACTTCATAATTTGATAACTTTATAAATTTGAGAGATTTGTCATACGCATATGATTTGAAAAAAGACAGCTTCTTTTTCACATAGTTCTCAAAAAAAGACCTGATCTCATAGCAGAAATGGCCTGGAATATTGATATAATCAAATCAATTGTCCCTTAGCCTAAGGCCAGTCTGTCCACCAAACTTCAAGAAATCCATTTCTGCTGGCAGACAGACTAGCATGGAAGAAAGCATAACCTCTTTCACAAGGGAGATAAACCCTCAACTGTGAATCAAACAAAGGCATTTATATCAGTATCTGACACCGCAGTATATGAAACGTCATATATATTACATAAAACACATCAGCCTCTATTAAACTACATGAATCAACATGATAGCCCTCTTCCTTGTGTGTGTGTGTGTGTGTGTGTGTGTGTGTGTGTGTGTGTGTGTGTGTGTCTGTCTTCATTACATTTTGAGAACACTTACAGCACACTCCAACTCTGTAAATTAAAGAAAGAAAGAGAACCCTGTCAAATTGTCAGGGTTCTCCCCACAATACCAACCAAAGTTTTGTGCTTTAGTGTGCTTAGGAACGTTAATACAGTATTTACACTTGGTGGTGTAAAATGGTTAAGTGATGACGTGACGAATCCTACTTCCGGGCCTAAAGTAGTCTGCGTTTAATATGGCTTTTGTGTTGTTAACATGTTTAATGTTTTATATTTTCTTCTATCTCAAAAAGCTCCTAAAACAGTCAGTGATCACTGTTGACCTCCCTCGGCTTTTATTACCGCTAATCATTTATTTAAGGTCAGTTTTTAAAACCTTACGATGTAACTACAGCCCAGCCCATGCAGCAGTATATGAATGACTAACCTCGTATTGTGGATGGATTATCTCAGTTGTTCTCCTGGCTGAAGTTTGGTCCTTTTACAGCATCCTGCCATGCGATTACATTTGTTCCTGACCACCGAGAACACTCACGGTAACTTTTATCGAGTGGAAAAAAAGTTAGCTTGTTTATATTATGCTAACATAGCTGTGTCGCTAGCGGTCACGTAGCACATCATTATATACCAGCTAGCCCAACTTCAGTAACCCTACAAACGTCACTGCTGTTTAGTTTTCTGTCTTCATTTATGCTGGAAGTGATAGCAGAGCTGTACGTTTTAATTTGTTTCCAAACCCCCGCAGTCAGGACATGCTATATTGTATTTAGATAGAAGCTAGCGAGCTAACTCCCTGCTAACTTCTAACTCCGTTAAATGTCATAAATTCCGTTTTCATGGATGCCTGGATGTTAAACTCAATTGTTACACCTGGTAGAGCAGAACACTGATCATTTTATTAAAGATGAAAGACTTTAGACTGTTTTTCAACTCTCAGTAATGCCATAGTGATCGTTTGATATATGGACCTGCAGCGGAGTTTAGGCCCAGACACGGCTAGTGACGTCAGACTGAACAATCGCATAGCATTGTATAAGTTGCAAACACACACTAAGCTAAAACGCACACATTGAAGCAGCAAACATCACTGGAGGCTCTTAGATTAGTTGCTGATAGTAAGTTTCTTAAACAAATAAGAAGATAGGTGTCACATTGAAAAATGCCTGAGGATCTTAAATTCAATACTATTAACAGATAAAATATGTTTTAGTCCTAAACTTATGCTAGTAATGCATCAATAACCGGCTTTTTCTGTCTGCCTGTGTATGCTGGAGATCCAAATGCTAAGCTAATTACTTAGCCATGCTTTTCACATCTGTATTTATTAGCTGCTAAGCTAAAGTAATATAAAACAATGTTCCAAATAGTCAATATATATAAGAAGACGTACTGGACTTGAGTAACTCAGATTTAAGTTTTCACATTCACGCTTGAACGATTACATTTATTTGTAATTTTGATTTTCTTCTGCTTAACTGAAATCTGTTGATGGTTGCAGGGTAGGCAGCTTATTCCAGATGTACTTTTCCCCAGCAACATTTTGCAGTTTTTTCCAGAAGATTTGATTTGTTCCCAGTGATGGGAATAACGGCGTTACAGGTAATGGCTTTAGTAATGGCGGTACTTTTTTCAGTAACGAGTAATGTAACTAATTATTATTGCAATCGTTACAACGCCATTACCATTACGAACAAAAAATGCGGTCGCGTAACTATTTTTCAACAAACAGACGGTTGAAGCTGTGTTCAGCTTACCGCATCTTATATCAGTTGCTGTAGCAAGTAGCTGTAAGTAATCTGGGAGCTGCAGCTTTAAGCAGCTGTGCGCTCCCGCAGGCAGCAATCGCTGTCTGACAGACGATCACTTTTTGGCACAACACCTGCAGCTAGGGGCCAAAATGAGTGCTGCTGTTTAACTGAGGAAGAATAAAGTAGTCGTGGTAACCCAATCACATGACCACTTTAAGATGACAGGGCAACAAGGTGATATATGCCAGTTTTTACAGTACATTGTGTTGATAGGCCACGTAAAACCAGAGTTATGATGAACAATATATACGCGTGTTTTTTCCTGAATAGTTTCGTCACGTTTACTGTCTAAGGACAGCAGCGAGCACTCTCTGCTTATGAGCAAAAAAAATAAAACAAAACAAAAAACGTGTGTGGGAAAATGCACCATGTCGACCAATCAAAAAATAATATGGCGACATGACATTTGGCTGTTTAGGAAGAGGGGGAAGATTTAGGAGTGACGGCGAGAGAGAGAGAGCGCGAGTTTTGAGATGTGAGAGATTTGTGGCGTTTAGCGTGTTTGGAGTGTGTAGTTAATGTGTTGTCTTGTGTAGTTAGTGGGTAGAGTTGTGGATAGTTTTGTGTTGTGTCAGAACAATGAGGCGACTGCTGTCTCCAGGTAGAAACAGGAGTGATACACCTGCTGCTGTCAGACCTGCAGGTATCAGGCTGTGATGTTCTCCTTTATAGTGGACAGAAATTGTGTTTTAGGAGTGGCACAAATATTTGTGTGGCATCTTATTGAATGCAGAACAGCTGATGGTTATGTAAATAGATGTGGTTATTAAAAAAAGGGTAAAAGGTAATTGGCTGCAAATAACTTTGTTGTTTGCAAAACTTGTGCATATGATTTTAAACTTTAAAACATTTAAAGTTATGAAATATGATTCATTAAACATGTTTGTGGTTGTTACAGTAAAAAAATTACTTTTTCTACTCTGATTTTATGTTTTTTGTCTGATTTTAGATCAGTTGTGTTAATACAGTATGTCAACATGAAAACATAACTGTAAATTCAGACACGTGAGGTTGTGCTGGAAAGGCAGCTTAGTTGGCAGCTTAGTGTCTCACCTTTCTACTTCTGTTTCTTCCCGTCTAACGGTTCCTTGTCCAGTGCTTTCTGGACTTCCAACAGTTCCTTCACTGTATTTTCAAGTCAGGATAACTGCTGGATTCTCTCAAAGAAAAGATCTTTGCACACATAAGGAGACGTGCTCAGAAGATGTTGGCTGTCTTTGGATCTACCTTTACACGTGAACAAACATTCTTACTTATAAAATTTCACAAGTCCAGGTACAGATCCTCTCTCTTGGCGATGATCACCTGTCCAGTGTCCATTGTATTTCGACCTCTTGTTGCACTTATTCAAGCCTAAAACAGGCAAGTATTTCTTCACTTAACAAGAAAAAAATAACTGAAAAATACCAGATAAACTAAAAAACTAAATGCAAAGTTGCAACAGCACTTCAAATCTTTAACATTTTGCCAGAACATGCACATTTTGTTTACAGGTCTCTGGACGTAGCGTTTTCAGTGGCAGAAACGTCCAGATGAACAGAATCAACTTTTGGAGATTTACTTACCTTGATTATTGAGAATGCATCAAGACATTTTGTTTACAGTTGTTTTTCTGGATTTGATTAAATAGTGATAAAATGTTTGCATTTTTACAATGCCTGTCTCATATTTTCATTCCCTACAGCATCCACTCTTACCATTGGCAGCTTTATATAATAATAATTTATGTATTATGGAGATAAAAGTAATATTATACGAAACTGAGTTCAGCTTATTGGTGCAGCACTCTACAAGAGTCCCAGGAGCACCTCGGGAAAATTAATTGCCTGCCTTTGGTTTGAATGGTACATAGAGATGTAGCCTAAAGTCCAGTTATATCGAGCATGACGCTGAATCATGCTGGTTCAGCACCTATGATGCAGTTATATAACAGAAACCCAAGTCTCAAAATTATGACTTCTTACTGCTAGTTCAGCTCTTAACCTGCTGAGTTATTCAGCCACTGAGAAAATATGATGATATTATGGACTAGAGCTACAGTTTGTAGTTCATAGACTCACCAAAAAAAAGCAAATAAGCTCATCATGTGACACACAGTGACACCAATTTAATTTACAAGTGGATGAACATAAATAAGATTAACATGTTTCTTACATTTAATAATAATAAGTCTTTGTACACCAAACAGATGTACCACGTTGTGATCATACAAATAGTCAATATAATTGTTGACTGTGGGAGAAAAAAACAAACATAATTATAAATCAATAAGACTAACAGAGATGACAGAGGAGACATGACACTCAAATATCCCTAATAGAACTACTGGGGATTGTTTCACATCAGCAAAGATGGTGGTACAGTGGAAATAAAAGTTTCAGGGAAAAACATGTTTTAACTTTTTGACATTCAGCTGGTCATTAATAACTCATCTAAAGTTAGGATTCAGGTCTGGTTAACCTTCTCAGGTCTGAGCTATTATAGGTGGTAACACTAACCCTGTATTTAGGGCTGCCACGATTGGTCGACTAGTCACGATTACATCGACTATCAAACTCGTCGACGACTGATTTAATAGTCGACGCGTCGTTTGAAGCTTTGTAAGATCCCAAAAGACGCAGGAATAAGTAGCAGGATTTAAGAGTGTAATAACGGACTGAAACAGAAGATGGCAGCACTGCATGTACAAGGATGCCAGCTGCCGTTAAACCCTGAAGAAGAAGAAGAAGCTGTGTCCCAGAATTCATAGTGCGGCCCACCTCAGTTTCCAACAATGGCGGCAGCTAGCTAGTTTTAATATTACTCTTATTATTCTTTCTGGGTCACAAAATAAACGTTTAACATATTTTCAGGCGAGAATGTAGCTGTGGAAACCTCAAATATCTGCTCAGTTTATCAGGACACCACATATTTTCAAAAGCGCTCCGACGTTTTCGGAGACGTCTGTTACCCACCAGCTCGATAGCGAGCCGGGGGCGAGGCTCACTAGAGCCGTGAGAACACCGGACTCCCGGCAAATCGTTTTCAAACCCACCGCCGTCTTTCGCTGCTCAGGTTAAATATATATGAGTCACTTAGATAAATTAAAAATGTTATTGTTTGGCTTTTTTCAGTGTTTTATTTGTTCCTGAGTAAATCGGTTTGTCTGAGATTAAAGTTATAGTTTTTACACAGCTGAATAAACGTCAAGCAGACAGCTGATTATCAGAAGTGTGAGATGCTCCAGAATTTACTCCGGTGTCCTGTTATATTTTAGATAGCAAGGAGTTTATTAAACTTCACCGAAACAATCTGCAAACTTCATTAAAATTCAATAAACTCTCATCTTGTCTTTATTTTTAGTTAGCACAAACACTTAAAGCTGTAAGCTAATGATAGTTATATAAGAGCAGATGCTGCTGGTGCAATAAGCTGTACGTTTTACGTCCAATGGATGATGATCTGATTAGTCGACTATCAAAATAATCGTTTGTGGCAGCCCTAACTGTATTGTAAAGATAGGAAAATGGAATTTTTAGGAAAACCAATCCAAAAGATTTTTGACAAGGTTCCTGGAAGTATTCCATGATGGCTCCTGAGTGAAAGTATTGCTGTGTCCAAATTCAAGACCTGCATCCTTCGAAGGACCCGGCCTTCACGGTCAACATAGGCCGGGTCCTTCGAAGACCCAGAAGGCTGGAAGTGCGAGGCTGTGAAATGGGACGGTCTAGCCTTCAGATTTGTGTCACCGCTGTCTCAGTGGAGTTTAATAAAATCAGCCGTCTGCTCCTTGCTCCCTAAAATATAACAGGACACTGGAGTAAATTCTCCAGCATCTCACACTTCTGATAATCAGCTGTCTGCTTGACATTTATTCAGCTGTGTAAAAACTATAACTTTAATCTCAGCCAAACAGATTTACTCAGGAACAAATAAAACACTGAAAAAAGCCAAATAATAACATTTTTAAGTTGTCTAAGTGACTTATGTATCATGTTTAACCTGAGTAGTGTAAAACCACGGGGTCTGAAAACGATGTGCCGGGAGTTTCCGCCTGCTCTAGTGAGCCTTGAACCCCGGCTAGCTATCGAGCTGGTGGGTAACAGACGTCTCCGAAAACGTCGGAGCGCTTTTGCAAATATGCAATGTCTTGATAAATCGAGCAGATATTTGAGGTTTACACAGCTACATTCTCCCTGAAAATATGTTAAAAGTTTATTTTGTGACCCAGAAAGAGGAATATTAAAACTAAGTAGCTGCCTCCGTTGATGGAAACTGGAATTGGCTGCACTATGAATTCTGGGACAGGTTGGGCATCGAAGGATACAACTGACCCATCCTTCAAATCTGGGGAAATGAAGGACGCATTTGTCGGACGCATTTGTCGGAGTCTTTGAATTTGGGCAGCTTTCGTCGCCTGGCTGTGATGTCATCGGTCTACAAATGCGGCCTCTGAATTTGGACACAGCTTATTTGGACTTTGGCTGAAGTCTATGCGAGCGGACTCTGGATATAAAAATCTAGCCCAAAAGTCTAACTGAATTAGCATCACTCATTTTTAGACAAAATAAAAGACTTAGTGTATTTTCATTGTGCATAGATTTTTTTGGGTGAAACAAACCGGCTATGTAATAATGCACAGGCTAAAACTGGACTATGTGTTTTAGCCTGTGCATTATTGCATGAACTATTCCATGTACTGATGAAATGCCATTCACAATATTTTTGCCCAGTATATGAAGTTCATGTGGAGGTTTTCTTATACATAAATTACATAAAGAATTAAAACTACTTGTGCTAGAATTGGTCTAAGCATAAGCATTAATATGCCTTTTTTAATTTATGCCTAAAATATTTTTTATTAATAAATGTCAACATTCTCAATTTGTGGTACAGTACCACATTGTAATGAAAAGAAATTGAGGTTTGTTTGATTGTTTCCTCTTTTTTGCTTGCAGTGGGTGCATCCATTTGTTTTTTGCCATCACAAAGTGGTTGTGGAGTGGTGCACGGTGAGCGTGTGCATGCGACGAGCTTGTGCGTGAGACTGTGTGCGTATGAGGCTGCGTACAGCGTGTCTGTATCTGGCAGACATCAGGTTGTACAATAAAGGATTGACGGCGGCACTGAGGTAGAAGAGCACGGAGGACACAAGATTAAAATACTGAGACAGATAATATAAAAAGTACAAGTGTGTATCAGGGGGTGCGTATGTGTCGCTGAAGACTGTGTCATTGTAGGTGTGGTCATAGTGCAGCTCTGTAGATGCTGCAGAATAGGCAGTTGTGGGGATGGGAGGCGCTGTTTCAGGTTTGTCATGTTGGGACTTTACGGTAATTGATAGCTTACTTTGCAGGCTGTGTGTGATTGTGTTTGTGCTTCTTTGCAGTTGGTTATGTGTGTTTCTGTTGTCTGGTTGTGTATTAATAACATGAGCCAAAACATTTTTATTTTGAGTGTGTCCATTATGTATGTCGGTCTTTTCATGTCGCCCTTTTGTGTGTGACATGATATGAGAGTGCAAGGACAGTGTTTCAGTGTTTATGTCCAGGTCTAAGTGGCTAGGTGGGTTAGTAACAGTGGGTATGGTGACATCTTTTCTGTCCATGCTGACATGCGTGATAGTGTCTGACTGGGAGTTAGTGTCCAGGTAAGTTTCCTGTCTCTCAGTCCCAGTGCCCAGAGAAAGAGAAAATATGGTTCGACCAACATGGAACGGCAGCCAACACAAGACAAACGCCAAGACGATCACTCCTGAAGAAAAAAAGATGAGAACATTAAGTCAGAACCGCCAACGTTCCAGATCGAGTCCTGACCAATCACGGCACGTACTACATGGACTACAGTATGCAAACGTCTTTGCCCACCCCTCAGTTTTTTTATATGTTGTTTTAAAAAAATGGAAAATAGGCACAGCCATTAATGTAACCATGTACAAACATACATGGAAATACAGGTCGAATGAGCGTCTGAGTCAGTATTAGGTATGACTGCCTTTATGAACTCTCTCAGGCAGCTTTCGTCTAATTTCTTGAAGCAGTCTTCAGGAGTAGTTCTCCAGGCTTTTTGAAAGCTCATCTTTGGATGTTTGTGACCCTTTGGTTCCATTCTGTATCAAGCTGTTTCTATACGGCTCCATGACGGACAGGCTTCCAAGAACGAACTAACCCATCAACAACTCTACCAACGTAAATAAAACAAAAAACAAAACTGCTTGAATATCCCCCCCAAAACAAAAAACATGTCTTTCACCTGGCCGCCATACTGGTGAGAATTTAAAAGAATTTGAAATTGTGTGTGTGTGTGTGTGCTTACATATCTTTGTGGGGACCAAAAATTGGAAGTTTACTATGCTTGTGGGAACCAACAGCCTTTATGGGGATAAAATCCACGTCCCCACAAGTTTGAAGGTATTTTTGAGGCTCAAAATATGGTTTTAGTGTCAGGGTTACTATTAGGTTATGGTTAGGTTTAGGCATAGTGTGTGTGTGTGCTTCCTCACCCAGCATTTTGACAGTGTTCCTGTGACTCTGGTCTCTACGGCTGCTTTTTGGGCGGAGCCACAGTGTGCGCCCAATCAGACTATATACCACTCCCAGAATGCAGAGAGGTACCAAGAAATACAAATTGGAGAGAATCATCATGGCTGACAACAGGCCAGAGGAGATGGCAAAATGTGTACAGCGGCACTCTCTCTTGTCAGTCTCTCCCCCACGGCCTTCATTGGAGCTTCCGTCCATTCCTCCTCCCTCGTCTTCCTTTTTGTTTTGCTGCTCTCCCTCTAATCCCATCTTTCCGTCTCCCTCCCTTCCATGTTCAACTGTATGTTTTTCAAGTTTCATTTCACCTTTGTCTTCCGGTGGCCTGTTATCTACTTCTCCTGTTTCTGTCTCCACTTTTTCTCCGATCCATTTCAGTTCACCAGCTCGTTCCTCCCAACTCTTTGTCTCTTTTTCACCCCACTTTATTCCCTCTGGGCCTCCATCCATGTGTCTGCTTTCTTTTTCTCCTCCACCCATCATAAACCCTCCCTGATCTCCTTCCCTGCCTGTCCACCCCCCGTCTTCTTTCCATTGGATGAGCCCGAGGTCTTCTCGTCCAACGTCCTCCACTCCAACCATGACCAGCACTGGTGCGGCACTCACAGCCGCACTCAGCCAGAGGCAGCCTATGATGGCCCGGGTTCTGCGCCGTGTCACTACTGTCTTGGCTGTGATCGGCCAGCAGACTGCCAGGTATCTCTCCAGGGAGAGGAAGGTGATGTGGAGGATGGTGCAGAAGGTGCAGCACTCTGAGAGGAACATAGTCAGCTTACAGGCAAGGTCTCCCAGGGGCCAGGGCCGGGGCCTCCAGAGCTTGGAGAGACAGAACAATTATTTTCCTCTGATTGCATTTTATACCTTTTTTAACCTGTAAAGAATATGTGAGCAGTGCATAGCATGTCAACAGACTCAGATAAGAACAAGTATTTAATATTAACTCAGCTGCTTAGTTTAAATGAACATTCTGAAAACTACTTTATTATAAGAAAATCATAATTTTCTACTTATCAAGACAAAAGGTATCGTTTTTTAGTCAGTGCCCACCTAACCAGAGCGAACCCCCACAGGCACACGAGAGCATGCAAACTCCACACACAACTGCCCCACTGTGACCAGATCATCCTCACTGAACTGAGCTTTTAGCTCCTTTAATGCCACATCCTGTCGGCCCATCTGTTGATTGACTGTATGCTTCAGATGACTATTTTAAAGATGTCTTCTCTTTATGAAATTATACAGAGTGCTGCCTTCCTCCCCTCACCCCAACCAGTCACAGTAGATGGCCTCTCCTCCCTGAGCCAGCTCCTGCAGGAGGTTTCTTTCCTGTTATAAGGGAGTTTTTCCTTCCTACTAGCACCAAAATTGTGTGCTCATAGAGGGTTGTCTGATTTTTAGGGTTGTCTCCATTTTCTCCACTGTAGGATCTTTACATTACAATATAAAGCACCTTGAGGCACCTGTTGCTGTGATTTGGGGCTATATAAGTACAAAGAAACTGTTGGAAATTCAGTGTTCAGCTCAGTCTGAAGCCTGTCTTTGAGTTTGTACGTACACAGACCTCGTTATGTAAACCATGTTTTACTGAGCGTCTGCCATTCTGACAATATATATGAAAGAAAAATTAAAAACTTATTAGGGCTCTTTATTATTGTGGCAACATATGGGTTAGTTGTAACGTTTGTTCTTCAAGCTCTTGGCGTCTTACAGAATCAAAGGCCAGATCTGTCTTTGCTTGTGTTAATTAAGTTACGCTGCACAAGGAATATGATAAAAACCCATGCAACTAACAAAAATATGACTTGTTATTTATCCACATACTTAAAGTGATTGTGCCAAGCCTGCGATAGAAGAGTGATTTAAGATTTCTCTAAGTGTGACACAAGCTTTCAATGTAACAAGATTTAATTTAGAGGCAGGGGTCCCCCTGAGGGGAAGGCAACAATAACATCTTTAAACAATTACTAGAAAACACAAACAGGAAGCGAATCTATTGTGCCTGCTTTGTTCACCCAATGGAGTGATTTTCTGTGACTCGACTAAACCTAACTAACATCATGATCTGATTGCTTAGTGCCACAACGTGGCTGTAGGTCTGGTGTTCAGGCCAAAGTAAAGCAAGCATGCATTACAAAATATGCACTGTGTCAGTAGATACCTTATATAAATCCAGAGGCAGCAGCAGGAGTATCAGCAGATCACTAACAGCCATGCTGCTCAGGTAGAGGTAGGTGGAGGTTCTCATGTGTGGACGCAGCCAAACCACCAGAATTGTTAGTATATTTCCCAGGAAGCCAAATAACATCAGGGGGATGTAAATCACAGTCACGCACACTGCAAGAAGAAATAATTATCTGTTTTTATCAGATCTCAATTTGATCTGTTTCCATCTATCTTCCTCATATACATAACACACACACACACACACATATATGTACATATATACAGGGCTGCACATACGTGGTCCGCAGGTGTGCATGCGCTGTCAAAATAAAAAACGTGCACCAGATAAGAAGTTGTCCGCTAGAGTGGGATTTTCATGGCACCACCTCTCTGTGCGTTCATCATTTGTTTGAAGCCAGCTCACCTCCTGCAACCACTTTTCCGAGAATACGCGCTTCTTTTGTGGTTCGGACTCCTGACATTTGTTTGGAGGTGGAGGAACATCACAGTAATTGCTTAAAGGAGCTTCTTCGACATCTTTAAGAGTTCTAAACAAACTCTGTCCTCCTCCAGAAAATCTTATGTACGCAAACGCGCGTCGCAATTTCTTATGTGGTGCGCGTCTTTTATTTTGACAGCGCATGCGCACCTGCGGACCACTTATGTGCAGCCCTGTATATATGTATATATATGCGTGTGTGTGTGTGTGTATTTTTTTACATATTGTATAGATTTCTTTACAAATAATTCAATGAAACTATAGCCAGCAGCTGGTTAGCTTAGCTTAGCACCAACCATAGACTGTACATAAAGGTGGACATGCCTTTTCAGCACAGATAATAAAAAGGATCAACATTTCCAGATACTAGACAAAGAGTGTAGCTAGAATCATGTCCTCATATTACCACCGCTGCCTGCTTGATATAATGAGAAAACGACAAGGAGAATGCAGGGTGGATCTGCCTGGAAACACAGGCTTCACAGGCTAGCAACATGTGAAATACCTGGAAAGGCTTCTGACTCTAATAAGGACGTCATTAGAGTCAGACCTTTTATTTCTTAGAAGAGTTGCCCCCCTTTCCTTATCACTGACTGCATACAAGGAGAAAATAAAACCAGTCAATGATAAGGCCAGTGTTGCCAACTTAGCGACTTTTCACAACAAGCAGCGGTGCTGCCGTGGGCACCTCGCCCGTGCCAAAGTGCTCACGGGCGGAGGATAGTCCTCCCCCAGCAGGTGATTTTCACCCCTATGCGTCCAAACTGCAAATGAATCGCACATGAGCGAAGCCGCTGCTCCCGCACTGACTGTAACGCAGTCAGTTCTTCTTTTACTCTTATGCTGTTTTGTGGATCACAAGGTTTAAAACTACTAATAAACACACAAACACACACAGAGTACCTCCACCAGAGCGCCTATTTCGGATCACAGCCGGTCCAAGCCCGGGTAAAGGAGCAGGGTTGGAATTGTGACATTAAAAAACAATAATTGCTAAAAGAAATTTAATTTGTAGTTCTAAATAAACTCTAACTGCATTTTTTACTCACTTTATGTCTCTTCCACGATGTTATTTTTCTCTCCTACAACATAGGTTACAATGACGTTAGCATGACCAATTGTGCAAATTAGGCGATGACATCGTTTAGCTTTAAGCCAATAGCGATTTTCCTTAATGAGGAGTTGGCAACACTGGCTAAGGTTGCAGTGTCCCTCAGACTGACATTCAGGTCAGGCCCCCTGCTTGTAAAGTCTGGATTTAAAACATCAGCTTGAGCTTTCAAAACACAACTTCAATAACCATGTGTGGTGTTTCTTGTTATATACACTTTTATATACGCTCTGGACACAAAAAGTGGAAATGGAGAGTGCTAGCTAATAAACAAAAAAAGAAGAAAAGAAAAGCAAACCCTATATGTCATAGGTGTCAAACTCTGGCCCGCGGGCCAAATTTGGCCTGCAGCCTAATTACATTTGGCCCATGAAGCCATACCAAATTACTATTAGAGCTGGCCTACTGGTATTATACAGCTAATATATATATTGTTTAGTATTAAGCTTTGCTTGTTGCATATTCAGTTTTTCAGCAAAACGTGTTTGAGTCCATAAGAAAAGATTCATTCTTAAATCTGGAGGAATAAATATATTTCAATAAATATTAACGTTAGCCCGCGACTTTGTTCCAGTTTTGACCTTTGGCCCACTGTGTGTTTGAGTTTGACACCCCTGCTATATGTTAAGATAAGCAAACGAGCCTCTGGCATTAGATTTCAGTGCCTTGTGCCATGTTTACATCAGATAAAGTTTACTACTGATATTGACAAATTTAACTAACAGGGACATGTAACCATGCAAGCTTGCACGAACATCTCACAACACAATCCACTGCTGATGAGTTGCTTAGATGTGAGTTGCACAACCCATGAAACCAATCCTTTTATTTAGCCTAAAACCACATGTACAGAGCAAATCAGGTTCCTGGAGTGAATCAAGCAGTACTCAGCATCACCCAGAAAACAGCATTATACACCTAAACTACTTTAACACCAATGGAACGTAAGAGAAAATATGACTTTGAAATATTCAGATACCACAATTTCCTTCAATCAACAATTTGTTCTTTTTCTTTCTAAAGAGAAAGATGCGCTGTAGCTGCAGGTTTTTATTTTTATTATTTTATTTCTAAGACTACTTTTACAACTGTGTTTACCCACCTAATTCAATCAGTCCAAACATAGGTTCCTCCCAGTGGCACTCTTGGTTGGAGCAGTCCTCCGGGAAGCCGGACGTAAGGCCGCAGTTTTTTTCTCCACAGCCACGGCCCCCGTCTACATCCATCAAATCCATGATGGGTGGGGTGCGAGGGGGGAAAGGGTGGGCATCGACAAGAAAAGTGACAGCAGGAAAAGCAGCGGAGTATGTCCCCCGGGTTACAGGGTGCAGAGGTGACGCACGCTGATGGATTTCCTATGGCGCTCGATAGCGGCCGACGCTGACAGCGATGTTCAGGGGAGAGAAACAGTCCAGTTGGAACGAAGAAAAAACACATTTAGACGGGTTTACAAGACAAAGTGTTGGTGATGTAAGTGAGTACAGTTAAATTAAAGGTTAACAACAACATTATAGAGTACACACCAGTGTTTACATCGGCCCTAGCTCCAAAGTCACAACTTTATAACATCAAGAAAACCAGTATACAAATATGGGGACATGCATATTCAACACTGACTGTAATGGTCCGTTTCTCCAAGCAATACTTTTGTTACCATGTGGAACAAATAATATCAATGAAAACAACAACAACAAAAACATACATATTTTTTGTATTAGCATTTTCAGATTGAAAAATTAGCCACATGCAAAAACACAGTTATAACCTAAAATACTCACTGACTGAGCCTCGGCGTGTCATGTATCGCTGCTGCGCACACACGTCTGCCTTGGCCGTGACTTACACACCTACCATCTCTCTCTCTCTCTCTTTCTTATACCTCTCTCTCTCATGTCTTACTGTGTACAGCACCCTGCGCACCACATACCTCTTTTACACTACGCCACCTGATGTTTCCTAAGATGCCACCGGCTGTTTCATGTCGTAATGAAATCAAACTTGTTTCAGGACACCTTGTTCTTGTTCAAATGTATCTTTGTAAACCTTTTCTCTGATGGCCGTTTCAGTCAGAATAGGCTTTCTCGTACAACTCGTCCATTATGAGAAGTTCGTGTTCTTTTTCTAATTGTGCTGTCATGAATATTCGCATTCAGCACGTTAATCGAGGCCTGTGAGATAATAATAATAATAATAATAACTTTATTTATAAAGTGCTTTCAAACAAAGTGCTGTACAACTAAAGGGATAAATAAAATAAAAGTGATACATAGCAACACAGGTAAGAGACACAAGACAAGTTAAAAACAATAAAAATGTAAAAATTAAAAGCCACAGAATTAAGACATGTAGGATGAACAAATGTGTCTTCAACTTAGCTGTAAAAACCTCCACAGAGCAGCCTGCTGAATATCTTGAGGGAGGTTGTTCCACAGAAACAGGCACGAAAAGAAAAAGCTCTCCAACTGTCTTTGTTCAGGCTCTATGAACTTTTAGAAGGCCAGAGTCCTGAGATCGGAGAGCACGAGAACCTGACAAGGTAGCCAATGCAGAGATCTCAGCACAGGGGTAATGTGCTCAAATTTCCCAGTTCTTGTTAAAATGCGAGCAGCTGCATTTTGCACCATCTGTAGACCTCTAAAACTTTTCTTTGGTAGGCCAATAATCAATGCAGGAAGACACAAATGCATGGACAAGAACCTCTGCAGTGTCGCTTGACAGAACTTGTCTGATTCTGGCGATGTATCTCCTGGGTGTTTTGGAGTTTGTCCGAGTATTGCACAGTCTGAGCTTGGGGTGAATTTGATGAGATGTCCACACCTGGGACGATTGTGGCATTGTGTTAATACCTGAATGTTTCAAACCAGCAAACTGCCAAACGTTCTGCTTTTGTAGGTGCGCTCACAGTCGCTGATTATCAGTTAACCAGGTTCATTCTCTTGATTGTTACAGATACAGAACGGTTGTTCTTCGTTTGTGACAAACTTTATTTTTCTCGTGACTGTTTATAGTTCTGAAGTGGAAATTTAAAGCTCTAAAAGAAATAACTTTCTGAGTTTTAAAAAAACCTCTTGGATTGTTAGCTCAGCTTGGTCCCTAACAGGACAATACATTCATGTATTTTACTCAAAGATGTTGTCTAAGCATTTACTTCTGTCTCATAACTATGTACAAATCACTGTCCTTATTTGGAGCAGTTTTTAATTTGTACTTAAAGGTGGAGGCCATAAAACACGAAGACTCATGAACACAATGTATCACAATGGTCATAAGGTGATGTTTTCAAACTTGGCACAAATATTCTCATGGAAAATATCACTGTCATCTCATACAACAAGGTTTTCTCAAGAAGCATAATTAATTCATGAGCAATTATAACATTTTTCACATTTTGTTGATTTTGTTTGTGGGGATAGGTTAATTGAAAAATCTAAATTGCCCATGAGTATTAAAGTCTAATAATAAAAACATATGATTCCAGGAATAAAATGAAATGATATAATATAAATGAAAAACCAAAGAGATATATGTATGATGTTAACTGATATGCAGATTAGATTAGATTCAATTTATTGTCATCATTACAGTGAAATGCTGAATAGCAGAATGCAAAGTAACAGTATAATATCATATGAGAATGTTATGTTATGATTATCTTTGACCGAATCACAGCAGTGCTCATATTAAAAAACAGCATTCCCTCTCATGTGATATTGCTTAATTAACATTAATGATGTGCGCTTTAACAACTAGGCTTACAACTATAATATATACAGGGGTGGAAAAGTGACTATTACCTGCAGGGTAAACGTTAGCTAACCAGAAGGCAATAACAATGTAAACAAAAAACACCTGCTTAAAAGATGAATACAAATGAGGAAAGGTGGGAGTACTGTAATTACCTAACGTTACATTATTATTTTCCATAACAATTTAGCCCCCTCCACAATATTAACTGACGTTAAAACAGTTAACTAGCTATTTATTGATTAGCAATTAGCGAATCATGTAACATTAGCTTAATGCTAAAAATTTAGGTTACTATCACATTCAGACAAATAATTTCATGTAGGCTAACGTTACCTACCTCTGTCTTTTTCTCGTTTCTCCTCCTCTTCTTTTCTCTTTTTTCTTCCCTGGGCATCTGACAGTTTTGGCCGTTTTGACATCTTGTGTTGATTTTTTGATGTGGTGACGTCCAAAAGGAACCATGATACGGGAAGGGAGGGGGCGCACCGTGCGGGGAGGGGGGGGGGGGCGTAATGTTCTAACAAATAATATTTCTATTAAATAAGCTTTACTTTGCATTTTAATTAACGTGGGATTATTTTTTGTATTTAGAAATAATAGTACCAACTTTTTTTTTTTTTTTTTCAACATTTGTGGCACTGGCGTGGCGCCCCCTGATGGACGGCGCCCTTAGCGTTTGCCTATACGGCCTATGCCACGGGCCAGGACTCTCCTCTTCGGGTTTTTGGATCTGGATGTTTACGCCATTGCTCTGTCTGCAGTCTAAACCTAATCCTAACAGTAAACAGTAAGCGTTCTTATGTAGCGCTTTATATAACCTGCCTCATTCACTCATTTACAGAAGCACTTAAAAATCTCTGAACATGGAATGATAGATGTTCTCCAATTCATCAAAGAGCAACTTGTGTTTGAGTATCTTCCCCAAGGATACATTGGCATGCAGACTGGAGCAGCCAGGGTTTGAACCACCAGCCTTCCAGTTAGTAGATGACCTGCTCTACCTATTGGGTAGGAAGTCTTTGATATTTGCTAGAGTTATTTTTTTTTTCGTCATCTGTTTGCAAAGACTTGTAAGAACAATTCAATGAGTATATAAAAAAATTAGGTCAGGGTTAGTCAGTGATGATGATTTATACCTCAGAGGGTTAACAGTTATCTGTGGGTGAAATGTGCATGTGTAAGGAGCTTGGTGACTTTGTTGGTGGTTTTGCCTAGAGCAAAAAACGCTTCTGGAAGGGATGAGCCATCTTATGAGCTTTTGAAGCTCATAGAGATAATTTGGTTTTAAAGGAAGTCGTATCATTGCTCAGGTCAGTTGCCGGCAGAATGGAAATGGGTTGTTTTTCTAGCTGTCAGACTTGGCGATGAAAACAATTGTTTCAGCCACACAGTACTTCTACAATAAAATGATGTCTATGATGTGTTCTTTTCTCGATAGACAAAAACTTGAAGCAGTTTACATAAATACAATTTTATATCAACTGACCATAAAATAGATAGCACAGTGGCACAACAAGAAGGTCCTGGCTTTGGCCTTTCCGTGCAGGGGTTTGCATGTTTGTGTGGTACTCTGGCTTCCGCTCACAGTCCAGACATGCAGTTATTGGGATTAGGTTAATTTGAAAATGGTGGTAGGTGTGAATGTGAGCATGAATAATCTCTCTGTGTTAGCCGTGTGACAAAGTGGTGACCTGTCCAGGGTCTTATGGCAGCTGGGATAGGCTCCTTGCCCCCCATGACCCTGACTTGGATAAGCAGAAGAGGATGGAATTAAAGTACATCTACATGATGCTCATAATGTCCTTAAAGGGACTTTCTTAATCCATCTATTCTCTTATGCTTATCCAAATCCCCCAAAGGAAGCATTGTTTTACCAGCAGGCATGTTTTCAGATGTCTGCTGCTGTATTTTTTAAAGCCCTGCCCCCATTTCTTCTGGGGGCGGGATTTCCTTTTCCCAGGTCACCATAGTAAATAAAAATGCTTCTCAGTGACTTGCCTGGTTAAATAATGAATTACATTAATGTGATGTACTATGTTTTTGTACAAATTGGTCTTGCACAGAAGTACAGCCCCGCTCTAGTTCAACTTCAGTTGATGTCTCTTCAACACAAAACAGATTTTTTGAACATTTTTGGATTATTTGATAGCTTTACTTCATTTTGAAGGTTTTTAGCTAGTTTGGAGATCAGAAATATACAAAAAGTAGCTTTTAAGTACCTTGTATTTTTCATTGATTATATGGTGATTTATGATACAGGGTTTCTTTGAGCATCAGGGATGTTGGCTAGTTGGTAATCCTGGATTCTCTATCCCTCGTTTCACTATACCCGGCTCGCAAACATTATCAGTGGGGTGTGTGATTATTGATCACACGATGAGTTTCTGTTGTTTATTTTGGTATAGATGTCGGTCTGTTAATTAGACTGAGCTCAATGTTTTGATTGTTTTTCCTGTCTTGCTTCTGTGGATCACCTGTGTTTCCTGGAGTCAGTCGGCCATCGGTCTAAATGAAGAGAGTATGACTGACTGGAGCACAAGAGCAGTGAGGCAAATTATAGGAGTGATTTTCTGTAGTCTGTGACACTTTATGAATATATGGATGAACAGTACCAATACTATAGTTACCCACAATCAAAAGGCATGGCAGCAGGAAGAAGGATTACCTTTGAGAAAAACAATCCAGACGAGTAAAAACTCATCATATGTATATCTCGAGATGATGTGCACCATGTCCTCAAAAAGTCTGAAGAAACTGGACAAGTGGAGGACAAAAGAAGAAGTGACGGGACTGAAAACCCATGTACAGCAGATGAACAGCATCTGGAAGTCATGTCCTCAAGAAACAGGAATAAACCAGCAAATAGTAAAGCACAGTTCTGTGCATTTGAACCTGTGGTGTTGTGCATTCATGTCAAAACTGATGGGATTATGAATTCAGAAAAGTACTATCAGAGTTTAATCCACCATGCAATACCATCTGAAAAGTGTCTGATTGGTTAAGCCTTAATTTTTTTCATCAGGGCAATGATCCCAAACACACTGCCAATGCAGAAAAAAAGACCTGGATAGAGGAACTATTCCTGAAGAAACAACAAGAAAGCTGCCTAAGAGAGTTCAGGCTGTGTTGGAGGATAAAGGGCCTCACACCAAATATTAACTAACTAAATTGCGCAAACTCGGTTTTTGCCTCATATACTGTATTTGCATGTTTGCTTAAATGGCTGCACTTATTTTATATTTTTCTTACAAAACATGAAGAGATGACTGGTGGCTCAAGAAGCAAAAAAAAAACGAAATAAATTACTGAGGAGGAGATTCTTTGGCAGGATTGAAAATCATGAAGCCAGCCAACCAGAAGGTGGCGCTATTCCGTCACAACACAGTCAAACTAAAAGCCTGTTTCTAAAAGACCCGGTGAAGAAGACCAGACGCTAAAGACAAGAACGGGAGGACGTGACTGTCTGAGCGAATGAAAATGGCTTTGAGGGCATGTTTGAGGACCAAGCCGGGTTTAACAGGTAGGTTTGAGAGTTTCGGGGGGAGAAAGTCCGAGTTTGTGCGTCTCTATTTCCTCAAAACACACCGAGCTCCTGCTGCCGACGGTGCGCTGCAGAAACTGGAGCAAAGGTCGCAGCGCTTGTCTCTTTATGTCGGTGTGTGCAACTCCACTCACCCACAACACGGGAGCTGAGAGCGAATACGAGGCTGAACGTGTAAAGAAGAGTGTGTTTGTTATGTGCTGCATGCCAGCTGTTAGCTTTAGCTGTCTGTCACAGAGGCTCCGGAAACAAAAGCTCATGAGAAACTGTTTTTCTGTTCATTAGCGAAAGAAAAAAATGTTTTCGTGCATCATTTCAACTTGGATCTCTTCAAACTATTAACACGACTGCACATTGATACGTATTATATCAAGTTCTATAATAAGTATGCTACATGGCTGTTTCCTGTCTTTTGAATGTGTGTGTTGCTGCTTTGTGACCGATGACTTTGAACTGAGCCAGTGTGCTGTGTTCCTGTGCAGGTCTTCTGTCCCAGCTCTCCTGCAGCGGTCATGCTGCTGCTCGCAGGGCTCCTGCGCTTGTTGCTCAGCGGAGCAGCAGCTCCACCTCACAGAAGATCAAAGTGGATTTTGACCAGAGCTCAGGTGAGCATTTTGCTAATACGACTGTGCAGGTGAAAGGATGCTTTGTAAATGAGACATGAAGTACAACTGTGAGTGAGTTGTTCTAAATATGTAGGGGAAGGTCATGTAAATACAGATGTGTGGAAAATTCAGCTGGCTCTGCCTGTAAGTCTCTTGTCCCACAGACATTAACTCCCCCTGTTTAACTCCAGCTGGCACATGAGGCAGTTCTCCAGCTGTAGCATGTTCAGCTCGGAGCTGAGCGAGCACCACGATCACCACGATCACCAGGGGGAGTTGGAGTCCGTCTGCTGGACTAGAAGAAGCCAAATTACATCAAGGGCAGCCACAACAGAAATACCTGTGACTCACCAAAGCTGCATTGTAATGAAATTAAATAAAAGTTATTGTCCAGCATAAAAGGAGCATTTTTAAAAGCTGAGGCGCGTAGCAAGCTTAGAGCAGCGTGATGGATAATGCAAACCCAGCAAAAAAGCAACTGTGTGAATATTTAAAACAACAGTTGATGCTCAAGGCTATTAACCAACCCAGGGAGGTGTAATACACTTCGATAAAATCTTCTTCTCCATCAGAAAAACAATGTTAGTATATTTATTATGCTATAATAAATATCATCTTATATATTACTCGCCTCCCAGTCTGACTGCGAGGAGACAGAGGGGGGAGGGGCAAAAAAACCTGGCAAATCAAATATGTGGATCTGGTGCTGCGATGACTGACTGAGCCCATAAAGTCATCAGGAAAGTGTTTACTGAGGCTAGGAGCTTCTCCCACACTTTTATAGGGCTGTGTCATTGATATTGATGTCCGCAGTGCCGTGTAGAGTGAAATCCAATAACGTGGGCGATTAAAGTAGAAAAGAATTTATCAGCGTGGTGGCCCCCAAAGCCCCTCCTCTCACCACATCCAGAGCAGAGCCAAGCCTCTGGGAGACCGCTGAGGTGAGTTTCTCACATCACTGTCAGTCCAATTAAAGCACCTTAGCGGGTGGATACACCCGTATGAATCAATATCCTCTCACCCCATTGACTTAATTAGTCGGATGCAAAGTGCAGCAGGCCGGCGATCGCTCAGGTTGTTTGTCTTTCCTCTCAGGGATCACTAATTTGAGTTTAATCCAGTGTGACCTCAGCTGCCATCATCAGCAGACACAAAGCATGCAAAATCTCCATCGCAGGTTTCCTGGCACAGCAATCACTGCAGCATTCAAGTGAATGATCATGGCCTCTGTCTCTGCAGGTGTGGCAGTGATGCACATGCAGAGTCCTCCTGTCAACAGTCTTAGTTTAGAGTTTCTCACTGATGTCTGCATTGCTCTTGAGAAGCTGGAGATGGACAAGAGCTGCAGAGGCCTCGTCGTCACCTCGGTACAGTTAAAGCAGCTTTGTGCAGATGGACTAACATCTGTGTTACAGTGAAGTCTTTCATGTTTACAGTTCCACAGCTGAAGTTTGAACATGCTAAGTATAATGACAGTTTATCCAGCGGGTTTAGCTTCTGGATGTGTTTTACCCTGAAATCCAGAGCCAGCCCAAGGTGTTCTCAGCCGGGCTGGACATCTTGGACATGTATGGGAAGAGTCCAGAGCACTGTGCGGAGTTCTGGAAAGCTGTGCAAGAGATGTGGCTCAAGTTCTATGGCTCCAACATGATCACTATAGCAGCAGTCAATGTACGTATAGAACAACGCAGCACCTACCTCCACACTGTCTGCACCTCACACAAGGACAGAGTGGTGCATTCTGGGGGGCAAACACACTGAAATAAGCTTGCGGGCTTCTCGTTACTCATCACCCAGGGCTCCAGTCCTGCAGGAGGCTGCCTGCTGTCGATGACATGTGACTACAGAATAATGGCGGATAACCCTCGTTACAGCATCGGTCTCAATGAGACCAAGCTCGGCATTGTAGCACCTTTTTGGTAAGAAATTACACCAACACTAATTACAATAATAATTGATAGTACCAGCAGCAAGGTAGAAACACAGTTTACATGCATTAGTCTCATTTAAGCTCAGTGAATGCGAGAGGTTTGCAGTTAGCTTCTTCTTGCATGGTTCTCCTGCGCTGTAACGCCGCTGCTCATGTTGTGGAGATAAAAACAAAGAACTCATTTCAGTCTCACTGCGGTTCATCTTTTTGAATCGGGGTTTGTATAATTTTGTGCCAAAGCCCCTAAAACCAATACAACTTCTCAGTTTAAAAACTGTTTTATTAACATTTCACACCCATCTTTGTTTTGTCTTGTCACTGTAAAACTGCTCCTGCAGGTTTAAGGACACTATGGTAAACACAGTCGGACATCGGGCCACAGAGATGGCCCTACAGTTGGGGCTGCTCTACAGCCCTGCAGAGGCCTTGAAGATAGGATTGGTGGACCAGCTGGTGCATGAAGACCAGGTCCTCACTACAGCCACAGAGACCATGACCAAGTGGTTGGCTATTCCAGGTATACTAAACATCAGTTATACTTGTCATTTTTTCCACCTGTGGTGCTGCAACTTGGTCTGCACAATATGTTCATGTGTATGTCAGGTTATTGCTGCCAAAAAGATTCACCTGAGTCAAGATTTCTAATCTTGTTTCTATTCAAGATAAAGTAAAAAGTCTGACAGCTCTTTGGTCATTTGACCACATTTTGAAGTCAAGGTAAAAATGTCTCCGCCTGTCCTCTTCGCTGCTGTGCTGCTCATATGTGTCATAATCAACACAGGAGAACCTAGAACAAAGTTTAATCGGTCGTCCTATTATCTCAATGCTGCTGTGGGTTTTTTTCAGTCAAACAGATGTTAGATGGAAATGTGTGATCACCTCTGTAAAATCAGACGTTTTGGCACGTTGAGGTTTTGGAGTATTCAGGTGGTTAATTCCACGGTCTTCACAAGGTCGAACTACAACACTCTACAACAAACAAAACGAGCTACATGTCTGAGACTACAGGCTCAGTTAGCATGTTAGCACTTGTCAACATTTCAAGACCAGACAAGCATGACTCATTTGACACCAAAGCGGAAACGTTTGAACATAATGTTGCATGGTGCAGTCAGTGAGTCGATCATAAGCACGTCATGCATCTATCCAATATCGAAAGCTTTGCCCAAATTGTGCCACGATCCCTTCACAGCAGCCAACCTACAACAGACGTGCTGGAAATGAAAAGAATCGAGGTTTTGCAGTGGCCCCGTCAAAGTCCAGACGTCAGCTGGATTGAAATGCTGCGACCTTATGAAAGAATTCTCCCCAAACCTCAATGAGCTGGAGTCGCACTATAAAGACAAACGGGCCAAAACTCCTCCGACGATGTGAGACTGAAAGTCGTGCAGTCAATAACGACTTTATTGCTGTTCAAGGTAGTTCTGCAGTCTACTGCATCATGGGGAGTAAAACCAGGGTTCCTGCACACTATCAAAGACAAGGAAATGATGTTTTATTTAAAGTAGATTTATTTGTGTAGCTCAGGTGGTGGAGCAGGTCATCCACTGATCGGAAGGTTGGTGGCTCGACTCCTGGCTTCCCCTGGTCTATGTGCCAAATATCCTTGGGCAAGATACTAACCCCAAATTGCTCTGAATGTGTGTGAACATTAGCTATGAAGCACTTAGAAAGATGTGCTTGTGCGAATGGGTGATTGCACAAGTTGTGTAAAGTGCTTTGAGCGCTCAGATGAGTAGAAACGCGCTACATAAGAACCAGTCCATTTACCATTTGGGTAATATAATTGCAGGTAACATTTCCAAGGCAGGTAGGAAAAAAATGAGCTGCTATCAGTGTATGTTTGTTTTAAGGTGAGGTGGCACGAACCCGCATGTAGGGAGATGTAACCTCGTACCTCAGAAGTGTCGATATGGGTGTATTTCCATCTGTACAGCAGTATTTAGTACATCCTGGTACTTGGCAGGATGTGCAGGAGGCAGAGAAAGAGCATAAGCTTTCAGCACCTGTTAGAAATGTCACTTTCCCACATAAGAAATAAAAGGTGCTCCACAATAGTGCTGCAATTGAATATATTTTGCAATGAATTGAAGCCCATGTCAGTATTCATAGAAGAAATTGTATATGAATGCACAGCTTCCTTACATGTGCATTTGTTTCATTTGCAGATCACGCCAGACAGCTCACAAAGTCCATGATGAGGAAGCCAACCATAGACAAGCTGGCGGCTAACAGAGAGGCTGATGTCAATAACTTTGTCAAGTTCATCACCAAGGACTCTATTCAGAAGTCCCTGGGGATGTATCTGGAGATGCTTAAGAGAAGAAAGGCTTAGAGAGGGGAAACATGTTTGCACACTTTGTAGCACCAGCTACAGATGTGATCTGACATCAGGCAGTGAGCAGTCTACATGTTTGGGGGATAAAACCCAGCATTTACCCCTCAAGGTGTTAATAAAAACACTCGAGGTTAGGGTGTGACTTTTTGTTTTGGTTTGAAGAGCCGTACACTCGGGCAACCTGCCGAGCCTTCTCCATCACTCAGCATTACCTGCAGTATGCTTACGCGAGCAAACTGCTAATTGTTGCAAAAGAGTCTCACATATGAAGGACTAACAGCAAATCTGACCTTTAGTGCATCTAAATGTGGCAAAGCCTTTGTCATCTCTAACAAATGTTTGGTTTTTACTGTGAAATATCCAAATAAATGTCTGGATTCATACATTAAATGGATTAAAGCGTGTGGTTCTCATTCATTATCTCTGTAACTCAGACGTCTCTACATTCAAATGACAGTTGAGAATGTTAAAAATTCAGCGGACAACCAAATCAAAATGAATCTTGCATTCTTATAACAAGGAGCATTTTTCATTCTTTGTATGTTTGTGTTTTGGACAATTGAATCAATATACGACACTTCAAAAGGACCTGAGTGTCAGCGCAACACAATCGGCTAAA
Source organism: Rhamphochromis sp. 'chilingali' (assembly GCF_963969265.1). Taxonomy (NCBI): domain Eukaryota; kingdom Metazoa; phylum Chordata; class Actinopteri; order Cichliformes; family Cichlidae; genus Rhamphochromis; species Rhamphochromis sp. 'chilingali'. The sequence continues at coordinate 33,950,929 of NC_137942.1, read as the reverse complement.
CTTCAGGTGTGCAGTGTCTCCACACTTTTCACTGTCACGTCCTGTGTGTGACAGACATGAATGACCTCTGCTGTGGTGCTCCCTGTTTTCTTTGAGCACTACATTTACACATTTAAGAGTATTACCCTCAAATGTGTTTGGATTTGTCAATGTGTGAGTCGTCTACTAAGCCTAAAGCTACAAGTCACTAATGTGACTCCTGGAAAAGTAAATGTTCTTTCATGTAAAGAGATGAAATCAGCACGTGTATTCACTTTAATATTACATCCTCGGGGGGGAGGCTAAGTATTTTGCAGCAGCTTGGTATTGAACTGCAAACCTTCCAATTAGTAGAACTGAACTACAGCAACCCCAACTCAACTGTTCAGCCAGGACAAGCAGTGCTTGTCTAGTCAGTTATACCAAAGCATAAGTGATGTGCTTCTACATCACTGCCATCTTGAGGCTGCAGTCAGCTATCGTCTCTCCAAGCACACTTCTCTTGGACGCTATTAGAAACTCTAGTGTGTCTATTTCCCAGGCGTCTTTAGCTTTTTGTATGCAGACAACCTGATTTTCCATTTCAGTGTTTAAAAATCACAGGTTAACATATGTGGTGAACACATTTCAGCTTTACAGGAGTAACTGAAGATGACTGAAAATAATCTTTAATGAATACATTGTTTCTTCTTTTGTGTAGGGGAGACCGGGGATAGTTGTAACGTGGGTCAGTTGTAACACTTCCAGTTTCTCCAATCAGGGCTAAGTTTCAAATGATGTGACTCATCCTGTGCATGCCCAACTCAGTTCTGCTATCACATGTGAAAAATCAGCACATTTTGTCAAACACAGACAATTTAACACGAAAAAAAGTAATTTGTATGCCAAAAAGTAAGTTTTTCTACTTTATTTCAATTTCTAATAGCATTATCTGCTTTGCAGCTAAACTCATCAAACTTAAATTGTGTTATTTGTATGTCTATGGGGATATATTCTGTGTAGGTCTTTAGTGCTAGTGTTTTAGCTGTTGGCTGTAATGTTAGCTAGTCCATGGCTATAGGAGTCTGGGTCAGTTGTAACAGCTACAGTCGGGGTCAGTTGTAACAATAACGCAGATGTTACAACTTACCACACTATTACTTTAACTTATATTAAACAAGTTGGGGCAACGACATCAGCAGAGAGAGGTTCACTGGTCACCTTTGTATATGCGGTTAATGCCATTGGCAACACAATTCCTCCACTGTTTGTGTTCCCACACATACATTATGCTGACCACTGTGTCAGAGATGGACCAGTAGGAAGTATTGGTAGTGGAAATAAATCAGGATGGGTGCAAGAAACCCAAAAGTAATGGAATTGCGATGCTGGTGCACAGCTACATTTTTTCAGCTTCATTGTTATGTTCAAAGTTGGTGCAAAAGTTGTAGGTTATAATGCCCACTGAGCCAATGAGGCCAAACTCAAGGAAGACCAACCAAAGTTAATGAAATATTCAGTTGCAGAAAATTCCATAATTTGGAATTTAAGCTAGATTTCTGCATTCTGTCTCTCTCTCTCACACACACACACACACACACACACACACACACACACACACACACACACACACACACACACACACACACACACACACACACACACACACACACACACACACACACACACACACACACAGCTACATAAATGGCTCTAAGTGCATTCATGTGTTGAATAAACAAAGATTACATGTTAATGTTTTGTTAGTACTCTTATTTCATTGTGTTACATTTCACCCCAGGATATGTTACAACTAACCCAGACTATGGGGTTAATTGTAACATTTCACTCTTCGTGTTTGAGACCATACCATGCAATGGGTAATTGTGCTGCAGAGAAAGTAGCTGCACTATTTAATAGCAGAGACATGTAAATACTTTGCATTACATTTTGAATCCACTACCTTAAAAGAGCTCCAATTTACAGACAGAAATGTCAAAGATGTGACAACTATCCCCGGTCTCCCCTACAGATGTATTACTCTACCGCTCTTTTATGTTTTTTCAACATTTTTGGCTCAGTTTTGCAGGTTAGTGTTTTGCTGTGTGTCTGAGCTGTTTTGGGAAATTAATTAAAAAACTTCAGTAACTCAAAACTCTGAAGACATTTAAGCAGACAAAAGAAGTGAAATAAAATACACACGCGTTATTAAAGGTTTCCAAATCAACAAAGGGTCTCAGTAAATGTTCAGACTTGTTCCAGACAAATGTGCTCCACTGCAACAAGAAGCCGAATTCTTTACAACACACAAGTTTTCAGTGAAATTCTTTTAGTGGCTTTATTGTGCATTTGCATTTCATGAAGCTGTGGCTGACAGTAGTCCCCAACTGAATGATCATTGTGCTGGCTGCAGATTGAGCACGATGTGTGGAAAGCTTGTGGAAGTCACGGTTCAAGCAACGTGAGCCTAACCGCTCAGCTTCACCTCCACGGGGAAGTGGTCGCTGACAGCCAACGCCTGAGAGACAGAGAAACCGTTCTTTTAGTGGCTCACAGTTTGTGCTGCAGACGGCTTCAGTTTCCACAGGTTTCTTTCCAGTGCTGAAAAACTCAACGTGCCTGCATGGTAATGCCATCACTACAGTATACACTGCATTATGATTTTGTTTGCATCTCTGTGGTCGTTACTACAGCCACTGCTTTACAAAGTTGCTCGATTTTCTGTAGCTCAAAGCTGATATTAAAAAAGCAAAAGTGCTTTAAAACTGCATGATTTCTGATGGGGCGACTGCTTTGCCCTTTGTGTAGAATGCCTCTCTTCTGATTGGAGCTCAGTAAACATTTTGCTGACGAGTCTATGGTCTCAGTTGCAGTGAATACAGCATTATGTTAACTTTTTATATTGACGTTTCCATTAGTGTCAGCGGGGAATGAGGCAGGTTGTGCTTTTTAGTTCAAATGAATTCTTACAGAGATAAGGGTTGAAATTCATCTGTTACCAGATCTTGTTTGAGATTCAGGTCCGTCATGTAGTTATACACCTTCGCACTATCTTTCACCACTCCTCTCATCATGTCCGCAGTGACCACAATCCTGCAAACACAGAAAGATGATTAGAGTTTAGAGTTTGCGTGCACACATCAGAACGACCTGCCACAATCTGTCTACCTGTCGTAAGGGCAGACAGTTTGCGACACGGTAGTGTCGGCCGCATCAGTGATCAGCCAATGGAAAGTCTTGTCAGTGAAGATGCGGATCTGCTGCCAGTCAGACCCGGACACATAACTACAGCCTGCGTTGAAGTCACCCAGCAGCACGATGTCCTGCAGGGAGAGTAGTGTGAGTCGCATTTACCGAATGTGTGTTTTTCCACCAAATAAATGATTTTTACTTGTAGGCTGTAAATACATCATTGTTCCAGCGAGCGCGGACATCTGCCACCACGTCATAGAGAGCATTTAGCTCCCGAACAGCTGATTCTGGGGAGGTGTGCTGAGGGATCAGAGTAAAGTCTCTCACAGCTACAGAAGAGAAGGGAACGAAGGAGTGTTGACAGTGACGGAGGCGCTTACACCGCATGAGAATGATAAAGGACTAGTGACTAACATGTCCCAGGAACTACCACGCACAAATGTTTGAATGAGGATCCACATCATTATCAGTGTGATGCAGAAACAGCTGTATAGCTCGAGCCACAGCACCTACCAGTGTGTTTGGAGGAGAACATTACGACAAACGGCTCCCTGCTAAAGGCGTCTTGTCCAGTTTCCTCCGGGCCGTCATCATAGGTGTAGCTTTTTGCCACCGATACCAGCGCCTCCCTGTGGAGAAAATCACCACCTTTTCATTTGCTGCCAGTGTGTACTTCATTTCTAAACATGTCCAGTTGCTTCTCGGGACAAATTTATTGTAGTTCTGCTTTTCCCCTTTTTTTAAATCACTTCTTCTGAATTCTGAGTGTGTATAAGATGTATGTTTATGCCAGAACAAAGACGGAGGATTTGCCGTTAAATTACTTCAAACATGCCTCAAACACTACAAACATGCTGGAAATATAAATTTTTAATCAAGTTGTTTTGAATGGTTATTTGAGAAACTTATGGGAGGTTCTTTAACCCTCTGAGGTCTAAGTGATGATGATCCAACACCAATCCTGACTTTAACCCCGGGCAACGTGAACAAGTCATTTTTATTTTTGTTAAATTGTTTGGCTTTAAGAAACAAAGAAAACAATCAAACTATTCACATTCTTCCATGAAAAAGACTTTTTCCCTTTCTACAAAATACATATTTAGAGCAAGAACTAAAAATGCTTTTTACACGGCATCACTGCAACGAACCATGTTTTGTTGCAAACAGCCGCCCCTCCCTGAGCCTGACTCTGCCGGAGGTTTCTTCCTGTCAAAAGGGAGTTTTTCCTTCCCACTGTTGCCAAAGTGCTGCTCATAGGGGTCATTTGATTGTTGGGTTTTTCTCTGTATGTGTTATTGTAGGGTCTACCTGACAGTATAAAGCGCCTTGAGGTGACTCTTGTTGTGATTTGGCGCTGTGTAAATAAAATTGAACTGAATAAATATCATTTCACTGTGTGTAGAGTAGAGACTTATTTTTTTCATCGTGGTGCACCTGTAAAGGAAGAGATATCGCTCTTTATAGGTGCTCGCACCGAGAGGCTCGCTGACGATGTATTTGTACTGAGGAGAATCTCTGGGGGGAAACAAACACACACTTTTATGTTTCCATACGTTTGCATTTCATGCTCAGTGTTACTCTGAATGTTCCATGTTCGGTGTGTGGACTCACTTGTTGACGTACTCCATGAGTTTTTGGGTTGCTGAGAGATCACCGTCTCTGACCTCTTGGATCAGAATGACGTCATAGCGTTGGACAATCTGCAAAACAAATAAAAAATGAAAATGAATCAGCTGATTGTCCATCTTGCAACATCACGTTTGTTTATATTTTACCTTGCACGAAAAAATTCATGTGTTAAGCTTTAGATTGTAAAGGCAACGCTACAGCTGTTGCACATCCAGTTATTTCATTGATCATTCCTTAAGCATAGAGGTGGGAATATTCTGGGAATATTCAGGTTTACTTCTGCAACAGGCCAAATCATCCAAAGCATTTCTCAAAATTCAGTTCAAACTATTTCAAAACGCACACACAAGATAACACTTCTGGATTGGTTTTGAAAGCACTCTGACCCAAATTGCATTACAAATGGGTGGATGTGAACATTTTGTACAAACTGTCATATCTACCAAAGAGGGAAAAGTCCCAGACCTTGGTAATGATGTTCATCAGAGTGGTGTTGGAGGCTTTGGTGTCTCCGAAGGATTTGATGTTAAAGGCTCCCAGCAGCAGCGAGTTAGAGAGATGCAGCAAGGTCAGAAAAAGCCCAAAAGTGCCCACCAAATGCATCCTACACCAAACAGGTCACATGTTAAAAATGACTTAGAAATCACATGAAACACTGACGCTTACAAATGATTTCATATTTATTTTACACGTATGTAAGCTAATGACTTCCCAGGTTATCAGGTTAATAATTTCCAGTTCCTGTGCATTAAAAACCGATTTGCAGGCTGAAGTAAGGCCTTTCCTTTCACTCCATATTTCTCTGTCATAAAGTCCAGTTTAACATGGAGTTTAGTCCAAAACAAAGCGGCTCATGTTCCACCATCTGCTGAGAGCTCATGACATGAGAGTGAGAGACCAAACACCTGCTCCTCTGGATGTATTTTTGGCAGTTTATCTAACATGCTATTTAGCGCGTCGCTATTTGCAGCATGTTGCAAGGCTTGGTAAAATATTATCCTTTTAGGACAATATATTACTCTGTTGCCCTGGTTACACCGTCCTGGAGCTGTTGTGGAAGACCAAAGGTTGCCAAATATGGAAACAGAGAGCTGCATTTATACTGTGATGGTTTGCATGTGCTGCTGAAATGTGTTTGTAAACGCACAATTACTGCAGGAAAAATGCACAAAAGTTACTGTAATGCTGCTGTAGCCTGAAACATCCACTCTAAACAAGAAACTGGCTCACAGTATTGCACCGAATACAGCTCAGATGTTTTTGTAGCGAGTGAGAGGTCCATACCTGCTCCTGTATGTCTGCACGGTGGAGACGCCTGAACTCGTGAATCTTCTGAAAGCTCCTGAAAAGCTTCTGAGCAGAATGGCGACCAGTGTCTCTTTTGAGGTTTTTATCTACCTGCAGGCGCATGTGACTGCAGGGTGCTGGGGAGGAGTACAGAGAAAAGGTGTGTTGTGGATGGGGTACAGATTTCAGGCTTTCAGGTTCTCACATCCCAAGATTGCAGTGCAACAAGGATAACGTTGCAACCTCAAATTCTTTTCTGTTCGTCATACAATAAAAACACTTCAGCATTGTTTTAACTTGCTGTTGTCCTGTTTGGCATTTGTGTGAAGTTCTGTCACACTTCACAAATGAACTCAGAATGAGTGTCGCAGTGTTGGGATGACCTTAAACTTTGGCAAAATCCTTACGGAAACTGAAGAAATTCCTTCAAGCAGTTTGAAAGATGCCTTGTTCATGAGAGCAGGGACAGACAAAACATAATATCTACTCTAGGTCTGCTCCAGCAGAGACACGTAACAGTCATTAGCAATAACAACAGTAATATTGCTACAGCCTTGTTAAACTATCATCTGTCCCAGTGTTATATCTTGAAATCAGACCTTCAAAAACCTTCCGATAGGCTGATACAACACAAGTATGCCACCGTCTCCACCTTATTGGTCAGAAAGTTTTTCTTCCCAGTTGTAGCTGAACAAACAGAACCCATTCACTTACAATGCATTCAAGCTTGACAACACAATAATACACTTTAGTGAAGTTTCATAAAAGTGCTCATACTTACAGCATGTTACAGTTGTCATGTTACTGATGAGGGTTAAGCTCTATGTTTTTAACATTGTAATCAGATCTGCCAGGTCGGTGCTTAGACATATACCGGTGTCCACTACACCCAGCCTCCTGACTCTTTCTTTACTGCCAGCTGTCGAGAATCTGATGCCTCAGCAAATACTGAATAAATTTCGGTGCCACCGCTGCTGTCCACATTCATGCTCCCGTCAGGGTAAACCATAGTTTCCCAAACTTTCCATGTATTTTAAACTTGAGAATCCAAGTGAAGCCAAGATGTTTGCTGACTATTAGTCTTGTTTATGAAGTAGACAAACGAATTTTGTGTAGAAAGGATGAGGGCTCAGTGTGCGCGTGAGGAAAGCTTGCACGAGAGGAAATCTCCACTGGGACATGGAAAACTACCACATACTGACCTAAAGAGCAACGAGTACAGAGGGAGAAACAGCAGGAAGTGCAGCTTAACCACAGATTTGTAGCCACTCTTGCAGTTTAAACCAAATACCAACAGAGAGTTGCACTAGGGCCAAAGTAGCAGGATTATTTTCTGTATTTGACTTTTGGTTATATGCACATGTGACCTGATGGGGACTGCAGATGTGCAGTATCTGCACCTTGTATTTTTCTCTAACATCCATAAACATGCACACTCTGGTAAAACTAATTAAAGTTAAATACTTCTTTGTAAGATGTTTAATAAAGAATGATAAAATGGAAAAGTGCCATGTGTGTAGCTAAAAATAAGCCCCAGAGCGAACGCCAAGGCTGCAGTCTGGGAACCGGCGGGGCGGTCACCGCTGGGATGTGCTTATCAGAGTGTGGAAAGTTGTGGACTTTAAAGTGTTGAACTTTGATGGATAACCAGTAGGGGTGCAACGATACACAAAATTCACGGTTCGGTTCGGTTCGATACTTTGGTGTCACGTTTCGATATTTTTTCGATACAAAAAAATGTTCATGCATTTTTAATTTGTCATTTATTAAAATTATAAATATATATTTTAACTCAAAAGTATAGTTTTTAAATTTAACCCTAACCCTTGTGCGTGTTTTTTATTTTGACAGCGAATGCGCACCTGTGGACCACTTATGTGCAGCCCTGGTTATTTAGCTCGTCATATTGCAGCCACAGAAATTATTTTGTCCATGAAACCATAAAGCTGCACTTTCTTTTTGCCTTATAGTCTGATTTGTCATAACTTCTCCGTTTTGTGGTAAGCTTTTCTTTGGCTGTCACTTCTTCACCCTGACCTGTCTTATTTGGCTCAGCAGAACTGAAATGCTTTTACACACGCACTCACATAAGCTCAGCGATTCTCTGCGCGATCAACCTCTCACATGTTTAAGCTGCGGGAGATTTCACTTGTCATGTTTGTGTAGTAAGCTAACGATTAATAAGACGATGTCAGAGGAATTGGTGCACAAATTATCATCACTCACAGATCAGTGCTGTCGCTCTCTATACACAGTTCGCACGATTGCAAAGTGAAAGCAAAAAAACAAGCGCAAATTCAAACGCGACTTCAATATGTCACATATTGACAGTGGCTCACCGATGCCAATGACATAATTACCCAGCTACATTTCTGAAAGAATGCAAAAGCATTGACATATATTTTTCCTTCCTACAATAGCCCGACGGGCAGGGCAGAGAGAGATTTTGGTAGCCCGACTGAAAAAATCGCTAGCTCCGGGACGTCGGGCTAGCGATATTGCGAGCCCTGTATCTGATTGAGGAATCACTCATCTTTGGAAAAGAGAGTTTATTACAGAGAAATGTCTCTTTCCAAAATAAAAGCTATACTATCCGCTTCTTCTGGGCTATATTCTCAGCAGCATAAGGAGAATCATGTGCTAACAGCTGTCTAAATGACTCGGCTAAAGTTAGTAGCATGCTTGTTGTTTTTGTCTTTGCACTAGGATGATGTCGGCGTAAATGTGCAGTCATATTCGTTGTGTTCCCACTAGTGCTTTCAGGTTAATCTCGTTGAAATGACCTTAACGCCACAACACGGCAAATCTCCGTTAACGAGCTACCGCCGATCGCCCCGTGCATGGGGCTAGATGGCCAACACGTTAACGAGCTAACTGCACTAACACACTAGTTCCCACCCATGTAATTGAGCATTGCATGGCACATCCAACATACTGTTTTACTTTAGTCCATGACTCGCTTACCTTCAGGGTCATACGTCACATGAAAACCAAAATAATTCCAAACGCCAGATCTGAATGAGGTTCAATTTGCCTGTTGCAAGGAGAGCTTAGCTTCTGTCTTGCTAGCTTGCCCTGCGCTCTTCCTTCTGACTATGCTGTCTGTGTTGAGCGCTCAGTGGATCTGCGCTGGACAGTGCAGCCTAGGCGGAGTAGTCGAACACAGATTCACTGAGCGCTCAACACAGACAGCATCGTCAGAAGGAAAATTGATAAAATAAATTACAAATGTTGTATTGTTCGATACATATGCGTACCGAACCGAAAGCACTGTATCGAACGGTTCAATATCGATACGAATATCGTTGCACCCCTAATAACCAGTCGTGTCTCAGATCAAACGTGCAGAATAAAATCTTTGCCATAACTGTTGGCATGAGAGTGATGCTCATTATCCCTTCTGGCAACATTTTGAATAGCACCATCTGGTCAAGCAAGGCCATGTGACACACTGAGCTCGTGATACTGATTTTGGGCGGCAGTGATACGGACACTACTGGACTGAAACTGGTTTGAGAGTCTGCTAAAACGACAGCATGTAAGGACACAATGACTGTGTTTTAGTAAGTGTTTACCTGTTTTACTAAATGTACTTAAGAACTGCTGAGACCGTTTATAAACCTGTGTTTAAATTTCAAGAAAAGTGATGCATTTGCATTTCTGTATTAATAGTTGGAACCGAGGAGGAAATATGAATATGAATGCAGCTGCATCGTTTTTTGCATTCATGATGTCGTTTTATTCAAATCAGTTTGTGTTAAATGCCCCAGACAACAAATCTGTTGTCGGTTTAATTTCAGAAAGGATGGCGCCACATCATGTGATCATTACAGCATATGTACAGATCTAAATGCATTTCATGTCCTATTATAGTTTTATTCACTTCAGATTAGCATCAAAGTTGTAGCCGCGTCTTTGCCCATTATGAGCCATAAAGTTGGACACTGTTGGAGACTGTTCTGCTGGTGATAAATGAAACGTGACGATCGTTTAAAAGGATTTTATTTTGAAATCTAACACCCATGTAGAGCTAACATTGATCGTAATAACATCGTAATAACATCGTAATAACATCGTAATAACATCGTAATAACATCGTAATAACATCGTAATAACATCGTAATAACATCGTAATAACATTTTTACAGTTTGTGTAAACCCAACAGAAACCATGTTGTCCCAAAACGCTGCGTTTGTGTCCCATATGTAACACCGTGTATTATCCAACTTATTTCACATGGTTTAACTTGAACTTTAAAAACTACAATAAAGTTTTGCTGTATTACCAGTAACAAATCTTTTATATACACATTAGCTTGTTTAAAAAAAACTGACTGAATTACCTCTAAACTGGTTCTAGGCTTTGTCACACTGGTCGCACTGGTTATTGTCCATGGTCAGTAAGTGTAGGGTTGACTTAAGCTCGAGTTTGTGTAAACTGAACTGCTGCACCGATCACGTATCAGCGTCTGTTGGCGTGTTTCTGGGGTCGCTGGCTGGAGGCTTTCCCAGAAAGGTCACATGCTGCGCCAGCTTGTGTGTCGCCAAGCTCGACTTCAAAGCAAAAGCCCTCCCACACTGGTCACACTTGTGTGCTTTAACTCCACTGTGGACCAGTTTGTGTCTCTTTAAGTTGCTCTTATAATTAAAAGCCTTTCCGCACTCCTCACATGTGTGGGGTTTTTCTCCGCTGTGGACCATCTCATGGATTTTTAAGTGGCTCATCCGAGTAAAAGCCTTCTCACACTGGCTACATGCGTATGGTTTGACTCCTCTGTGCAGGCGCTGATGAGTTCTCAAGTTGCCCATCAAACTAAATGTCTTTCCGCACTCCTCACATGTGTGGGGTTTTTCTCCGCTGTGGACCATCTTATGGGTTTGTAAGTGGCTCATCTGAGTAAAAGCCTTGCCACACTGGCTACATGCGTATGGTTTGACTCCTCTGTGTAGGCGCTGATGAGTTCTCAAGTTGCCCATAGAACGAAATGTCTTTCCACACTGGTGGCATATGTGTGGTTTGACGCCGCTGTGGCTGAGGTGATGTGTTTTTAAGTTGCTTTTCCGAGTAAAAGTCTTTCCACACTGGTCACAACTGAAGGGCTTTTCCCCACTGTGGATGCGCTGGTGTCTTCTGAGGTGACACGGGGCATGAAACTTCTTGTTACACTGATCACACCTGTAGTGCTCAAGTAAGTTTGCACTTGAGTGAGCATCTTCAGCCAACTGAGAGCACTGAGGTGTTGGGCTCTCTTTGGCGTCTTGTTCCTACAGCAACAAAGACACAGGCAGGGAGTCAGAAGCTTAATAAGTGTTTGAGTTAAATCTTGTTTTGTCGTGCCGGCGTCTCTGCTTCGATAAGAAACCTGTTTGTTGGATGATGCCCATAATAGTAACCTGTTGTGTTGTAAATTGTTTGGATGCGTTTTGGAAAAGAAAGACTGTATTATTGCATAAAATACATTTAAACAAGTGCATCGCTGATTGCATCTTGTGGACATCGGTTCTACCAGCTGATTGCCCTGCTCAGTCTTTACGCCCGACCCAACGAGGGACAATCAAATGCAGAGGGGACAGTGCGACTTCACCCGTGCACTTGCACCTCTTGCACACAGTCCTCATTTACAAAGTGCTCTGCAAATCACCCCGTCCCTGTTACAGTGCAGCGAGCCAAAAATGAACCATTTAGTCCTTGGTGTAAGACCAGGGGTGTCGAACTCCAGGCCTCGAGGGCCGGTGTCCTGCAGGTTTTAGATCTCACCCTGGGTCAGCACACCTGAATCAATTGATTAGTTCGTTACCAGGAGAACTGGAAGTCATTTAACCATTTAAATCAGCTGTGTTGGAAATAAGGAAAGGTCTAAGAGGTTGAAGCCTTCGTCTTTCCATTTACTATTTTCTTTTCTTAACATGCATTTTGTTTCTCATGTTCTGGAAAACTGTAAATAATTACTAAAGGGTGGTAGTTAACAATAATCATAATGATATAATGACAATAAATGATGATCATTCATGAAAGTTGTACTGATAGACTTTTCACGTTTCCTAAAAGCAGCTCGGCCTTGGTTTGCATGGCACTTCCAGATGTGTTTATAAACTACGAACAATTTCACGTATAAAAGTCTGTAAAATGTTCGGACTCATGATTTATAAAAACGATGTTTTTCTCACCGTGTGTGAAGAAAACATTTTCTTCTTTCCAAGATGGCCGACTACGTTCCTCCGTCAGACTGCTCGACCCACCAACACCTGCCAGGAAAGAGCTTTATTAGGCTCCGGAGCCGAAATGCACATTAAAGTCACTTTACATCCAGATGACTTAGACCGTCCTAAGATAATAAACTTTTAGCCTGGTCTAGATTAAACTGAGCTGATGGCAAGACGGAGGATCAGAGGACTTGAAGCTTTAAATAATCCCTCAAGGAGACAGGTCTAACCTTTCCTTTGAAATATCTCTGAGGTAGCATGGACAACATACACGTGCAGATGAGAAATGACACCCTGATTCAATCATTCCCTCTCTGTAAACACTTTAACTGGGAAGCCAAGCTAAAGGTTAAATGATCAGCGGCTGTAGGTTTAGCTGTGCTCGTATGCCCGGACAATACAAATATATAAATAAAGAACTGCACACAAACACAATTACACTACTTGATCTGTTACAATCGAGCGACATTACTTGTCAGCATCTGGAATCATGGAACTCTTTGGTCACGGTGAAGGAACAGTGTGCAGGGCTGTTTTAAAATGAGGTTTTTCACCAAGCATCCTGATGGGCTCTTCCCAAGAGTTAGTGGACAGATAGTTGGAGGTCATGTTCCCAACAAGCAGCAACTGGTGCCGAGGATGAAAGGAACCATGAATGTGCTCAAAGCTAGATTGCGAAACCGCGATATCAGAAACACATCCTGCATGTGCTGAACTTGCTTTCTAGCAAAGCACCCTGGTTTGCAGTGTCCCAGGTGTAGGCCAGCACTGAGGATTGTTCTCCAGTCACTGTACACACAGTTTAAGGGAGGACAGCAGTTCCTACTTTGAAGGTAAACCTTAAATGATCAGCAGCCATGAGTTTAGTTGTGCTCGTACAAGTTATTGTCTCCAGTGTCTCTGCGGGTCCCTAACACTCCCTCACAAACACACCTGAGCTGGGAACATACCTGAGGGAGAGCAGCAGATGACAGCATGCAGGAGACAACAAACTAATCTAAACATATAAAACAACTCCAACCAACATCAGCTTGGTGGTTACCTTTGGAGGAGCCCAGCCCATGAGCTGTGCTGTGATGACTTATGGTGAACAGGTGTGCCAACAACTAAGAGCCGAGACAGAGCCTCTTAAAGCTGTAGGACAAAAAACAGCACGTCCAGAGCACCTGAAGGCCAGAAGGTGGCAGCAGCAAACGGGTGTCAGGTACAATCTTCAGCTTCCATAGTATCTACAGATCATACACTCCTCCCTTTGCTCAGTGTTTTCACCTTCAGCACATAAAGGTGAACTTCAACCACACCAACAGACTGGAATATGTTCACCCACACAGACCTGGACCAGTACGCCTCATCTGTACTGGATTACATCTCCAAAACCACAGACAGTGTCACCACCTGACAGTGGGCAGGGATAGCTCAGTAGGTAGAGTGGTGGCACCATGATCGGAAGGTCGGTGGTTCGACTCCACTGAACGGCTACCCTGAGGTACCCCTGAGCAAGGTACCGTCCCTACACACTGCTCCCCGGGCGCTGCATTGGTGGCTGCCCACTGCTTCACTGGGTGAATGGGTTAAATGCAGAGGAACTATATCCCTACGGGGACTAACATGCACACTTTACTTTACACCCAGAAACGGATCACCATGTACCCCAACCAGAAGCCTTGGATGAACCGGGATCTTTGTCTCTTCCTGAAGGCCCGCAACACCGCCTTTAGGTCAGGAGATGCACACGCCTACAGCACAGCCAGGGCTAATCTAAAGAAGGGCATCAAAAAAGCCAAACACCATTACAAAAAGAAGGTAGAAGAACACTTCTCCAACTCCAACCCCCGACGCATGTGGCAAGGACTCCAGACCATCACAGACTACAGGACCACCAAACCCTCCCCCGCATCCTCTGATGCAGGGGCGGAGCGTGGGGGTGGCTTACTGGGCTTAAGCCCGGGTTGTTTTGTCAGAAGCCCGGGGTATTTTGGAGTGTAATTTTTTCATAGTTAGATGCCTGGCTGACAACTGTATAAAACAAAAAGTACACACAATATTCGAAGCACATAGTGCACACTGTGGGAATTTACGACTGTGCGTGAATCCCCCCCTGATATTGGTATGATCCAAGCTCAGGCACTAAGCGACTGAGCGAGGGGGCGGGGGGAGCTGCTGCCCGTGAGTGCGCTGTTGGAGAGACGGAGCCAGCCATACTAAGGAGAGCTTAAGTTTGAGCAGGTACCAAAGCAAATCATTCGTACCGTACAAATAATGTAAATATGACGGTGAATCACGAAAGATTGATATGAAACTGATCACTTGACCAATATTATTTTACTTGCTCTTCAAGTGAATCAACAAATGGCGAAATGAAAAGCCGAACAAATGCTATTTTTTAGAGAATCTTAGCTTACGTGTGTTTATTTCATATTTTCAGTTCTTACCTTCCCCGACTAAATCGGTTTCAGTTATGTACTGAAATATAAGAATGGACATTAGAGGGTTCTTTCAAAGAAAAAACTCAGGTAAATGTTATTTTATATATTATGCTTTGTATGTTGTTCAGTATATTTCTATGCAAAACAAGAGGGATTTCAGTACACAGCAGGATATTCACATTTGTAACCAGATATTTACACTTTAGGGAGAAAACATAAAACATTTTTACTGTACAACATCAATTTAGAGTAAATTTTTGTTTTAGATAAATATTGAAATATATTTTGAATTAGTTAAATGTCAGAATAAAGAGAGACAGAGCTGTCTATTTATTATCACTTTCATCATATTAAGGAGTACATATACACTAAGTTTATTGTTAATTAATAAGAAACTCCAGACGATTCCATTCTGAGCTGAAGAAGCTTCTGATAGGTTAGTAGAGTCCATGTGAGTAAACTGGTGGCACAGCTGTGGATGCATATAAGGCAAAACACAGAGCCTGTTTCTTTGACATGGGAAAATCAAGAGATGTCAACCAAAACACCAGGAAAAGAATCGTGGAGCTCCATAAGTGTGGCTCAGTTTGAATACAATTTGGTGCCATTTGTAATTAAAAAACACAGACAGTTTCTCTCTTTACTCTTAAAGTTAACAAATATGTTTTTTATATTTATCAATCTAAAAAAATAAACATTTAGTCTGATTTGATGTTACAATTAAAAAGTGTTTGTGTTTTGATCTGAAGAGTTTGTAAATATGTGGTTTCAACTGTATATTTGATGATTGTCAGCACAAAGAGGGAGAGAGAGGAACAGAGAGGGAGATGGAGAATGAGGACAGAACAGAGATGAACAAGAGCAGGTGAGACACATGTTAGTCAAATGGTTGTTTACCAAAAGTATCACCGTATCACAGGTACTCATGTATCTCGTACCTAGTGTTTCTTTTTAGGTTTGCTATTTTTCAAATTCTATATTTATTAAGTTCTGCAGGCTTGTTTGCACAACAAGGCTAAATAATTATATAAACTTTTCTCAATCTAAATAGTGGACTTTGGTAGAATTAAAAAATAAGTGTAGTGCAGGTCTATGATGATTTTTAGTGCTATCATCTAGTTCTGATTCTGGTTCTGTCTTGGTTAAGTCCTCAGTAATCCTGCTTTTGAACTGTTGTAGTCCTGTTTTAATTCTGGATCAGTTCTGGGTCTGGTTGAATTGGGGTTTAGTCCCTGTGTCTTGATACAGCCCCGACTTTGTTCTGCCTCGCTGCTTAATTAAAAAACTAGTTTAAGGTGTCCTGCATGTGTGATATATATATTTCCCTATATGAAGTCATTCTTTTTTGAACAAAACTCAAAACAGAGCCTATTAATCTTTCAGTCATTTCTACACCCCCCCCCTCAAAAAAAAAAAATCCCACATGCATACTACCCTTTAGGGCTAAGCCCCGGGTGTTTCAAATGTCTGGCTCCTCCTCTGCTCTGATGTCTCCTTCCTCAATGAGCTCAACAACTTTTATGCTCGTTTTGAGCGAGGGAACCCCACAACCAAAGCAGACCACCAACCTCTGACTCTCTCCCCCACCGATGTAGGAGCGGTGCTGAGCAGGATCAGTGTCCACAAGGCTGCAGGTCCTGATGGCATCCCCGGGCGTGTTCTCAGAGCGTGTTCTGGGGAGCTTGCAGGAGTGCTCACAGACATATTCAGTCTGTCCTTGGCCCACGCTGTGGTACCGGCCTGCTTCAAATCCACCTCCATCGTCCCGACACCCAAAACCTCCAACCCATCTTGCCTCAATGACTACCGCCCAGTAGCACTCACCCCCATCATCACTAAGTGCTTAGAGCAGCTGGTCCTAGCACACTTCAAATCCTGTCTCCCCCCCACCCTGGACCCCCACCAATTCGCATACCGCCAGAACAGGAGCACAGAGGATGCAGTCTCCATCGCACTGCACTCTGTCCTCTCACACCTGGACAATGTTACGAGTTCAAATATTGGGGATGGAGACAAGAGGAAAAACCACAATAACAACACTGGTCCGGCCGGGTTGAGTCAAACGATGATTTTAATGATCACACGCGTGGGAGATGGACACCGTACGCAGACAGCATCAGATCTCAAAATGGTGGAGCATTGATCAAACTCTTATAGCCTCTGATGCCTCCACCTTATCATAAAAAGCCTAAACATTCACATGCTTTCTCTCACACGACGCCTAAGCTACGACCTTGGCTCCCCGGTTATCTGCTCCTGCTGAGATGGGGCAGAAAACTCCAGCATGTTCTCTTCTAATCAGACAAATAAGGCGATGACTTTCTGCGAACAGTATTTCTTATAACTCAGCAGTATAATGCATCATAAAACAATATCATTCATCCACAATAAATCAGCAGTCTAATGTAATGCAAACTAATGCAAGAGTTATCACCTTCTTCTAATTCAGGAGAATAATGCAAACTAAAACTACATAATAATTCACAATCTTTAATTAGGGGTCTAACATGGCATAAAATAATATTATAATCTCACAACAACAACACCACCTACGCCAGAATGCTGTTTATAGACTTCAGTGCAGCGTTCAATACAATCCACCCCTCACAACTCATCAGGAAACTGACAGACCTGGGCATCAGTTCCCTAATCTGCAAATGGTTACTGGACTTCCTGACCAACCGCCCCCAACATGTCCGGCTGGATAACCGCTGCTCATCTACCATCACAATGAACACCGGTGTACCACAAGGCTGTGTGATGAGCCCTTTCCTCTACTCCCTCTTCACCCACGACTGCAGACCTGCTGATGGTTCCAACACCATCATTAAGTTTGCAGATGACACCGCGGTGATTGGCCTCATCAGTGCTTTGAGCGCTCAGATGAGTAGAAACGCGCTACATAAGACCCAGTCCATTTACCATTTGGGTAATAAAATTGCAGGTAACATTTCCAAGGCAGGTAGGAAAAAAATGAGCTGCTATCAGTGTATGTTTGTTTTAAGGTGAGGTGGCACGAACCCGCATGTAGGGAGATGTAACCTCGTACCTCAGAAGTGTCGATATGGGTGTATTTCCATCTGTACAGCAGTATTTAGTACATCCTGGTACTTGGCAGGATGTGCAGGAGGCAGAGAAAGAGCATAAGCTTTCAGCACCTGTTAGAAATGTCACTTTCCCACATAAGAAATAAAAGGTGCTCCACAATAGTGCTGCAATTGAATATATTTTGCAATGAATTGAAGCCCATGTCAGTATTCATAGAAGAAATTGTATATGAATGCACAGCTTCCTTACATGTGCATTTGTTTCATTTGCAGATCACGCCAGACAGCTCACAAAGTCCATGATGAGGAAGCCAACCATAGACAAGCTGGCGGCTAACAGAGAGGCTGATGTCAATAACTTTGTCAAGTTCATCACCAAGGACTCTATTCAGAAGTCCCTGGGGATGTATCTGGAGATGCTTAAGAGAAGAAAGGCTTAGAGAGGGGAAACATGTTTGCACACTTTGTAGCACCAGCTACAGATGTGATCTGACATCAGGCAGTGAGCAGTCTACATGTTTGGGGGATAAAACCCAGCATTTACCCCTCAAGGTGTTAATAAAAACACTCGAGGTTAGGGTGTGACTTTTTGTTTTGGTTTGAAGAGCCGTACACTCGGGCAACCTGCCGAGCCTTCTCCATCACTCAGCATTACCTGCAGTATGCTTACGCGAGCAAACTGCTAATTGTTGCAAAAGAGTCTCACATATGAAGGACTAACAGCAAATCTGACCTTTAGTGCATCTAAATGTGGCAAAGCCTTTGTCATCTCTAACAAATGTTTGGTTTTTACTGTGAAATATCCAAATAAATGTCTGGATTCATACATTAAATGGATTAAAGCGTGTGGTTCTCATTCATTATCTCTGTAACTCAGACGTCTCTACATTCAAATGACAGTTGAGAATGTTAAAAATTCAGCGGACAACCAAATCAAAATGAATCTTGCATTCTTATAACAAGGAGCATTTTTCATTCTTTGTATGTTTGTGTTTTGGACAATTGAATCAATATACGACACTCCAAAAGGACCTGAGTGTCAGCGCAACACAATCGGCTAAACTTCAGGTGTGCAGTGTCTCCACACTTTTCACTGTCACGTCCTGTGTGTGACAGACATGAATGACCTCTGCTGTGGTGCTCCCTGTTTTCTTTGAGCACTACATTTACACATTTAAGAGTATTACCCTCAAATGTGTTTGGATTTGTCAGTGTGTGAGTCGTCTACTAAGCCTAAAGCTACAAGTCACTAATGTGACTCCTGGAAAAGTAAATGTTCTTTCATGTAAAGAGATGAAATCAGCACGTGTATTCACTTTAATATTACATCCTCGGGGGGGAGGCTAAGTATTTTGCAGCAGCTTGGTATTGAACTGCAAACCTTCCAATTAGTAGAACTGAACTACAGCAACCCCAACTCAACTGTTCAGCCAGGACAAGCAGTGCTTGTCTAGTCAGTTATACCAAAGCATAAGTGATGTGCTTCTACATCACTGCCATCTTGAGGCTGCAGTCAGCTATCGTCTCTCCAAGCACACTTCTCTTGGACGCTATTAGAAACTCTAGTGTCTCTATTTCCCAGGCGTCTTTAGCTTTTTGTATGCAGACAACCTGATTTTCCATTTCAGTGTTTAAAAATCACAGGTTAACATATGTGGTGAACACATTTCAGCTTTACAGGAGTAACTGAAGATGACTGAAAATAATCTTTAATGAATACATTGTTTCTTCTTTTGTGTAGGGGAGACCGGGGATAGTTGTAACGTGGGTCAGTTGTAACACTTCCAGTTTCTCCAATCAGGGCTAAGTTTCAAATGATGTGACTCATCCTGTGCATGCCCAACTCAGTTCTGCTATCACATGTGAAAAATCAGCACATTTTGTCAAACACAGACAATTTAACATGAAAAAAAGTCATTTGTATGCCAAAAAGTAAGTTTTTCTACTTTATTTCAATTTCTAATAGCATTATCTGCTTTGCAGTTAAACTCATCAAACTTAAATTGTGTTATTTGTATGTCTATGGGGATATATTCTGTGTAGGTCTTTAGTGCTAATGTTTTAGCTGTTGGCTGTAATGTTAGCTAGTTCATGGCTATAGGAGTCTGGGTCAGTTGTAACAGCTACAGTCGGGGTCAGTTGTAACAATAACGCAGATGTTACAACTTACCACACTATTACTTTAACTTATATTAAACAAGTTGGGGCAACGACATCAGCAGAGAGAGGTTCACTGGTCACCTTTGTATATGCGGTTAATGCCATTGGCAACACAATTCCTCCACTGTTTGTGTTCCCACACATACATTATGCTGACCACTGTGTCAGAGATGGACCAGCAGGAAGTACTGGTAGTGGAAATAAATCAGGATGGGTGCACGAAACAGATTTCCTCATTGTAATGGTGGGCGGTACTAACCAGTCCTCATGAAGAACAGTGCTCTTTAATGAATTCAGCACAGACTAACATCCAAGGGATAGCAGTGACACACATCGGCTATCAGCTAGCCACCTAACTGTATTCTATCTCTTTCTATTCTCTAAACCTTTTCCGGCTCCGCTTTACCTCTTATTTTGCGACACCACCCTCTAGTGGTGCAATATGATATAAACATTACGGAACACAACATCTCCTCTCTCTTTATAAAACGAGTTCACCAAATAGCATAGTACAGAAATAAAGTAATTCACTGTTTAGCAAACCAAACATACACTGGTGAACTTAAATGTCGCAATAGTTATAACATCAGAATACTACAGCTAGAAAAGCTAAATAAGCCTGACATTGTAAAATGAAAAGAAATTATTCCCGTTTTTCCATTACAATATTTTTCTCTAGTGCATTGGTGACAGGAAATCAGTTCTTCTTAAACCCAAAATAGAACAAGTAATGACATTTCTCTAATGTCCTTTTCAAGCATCCTATTATGGTACAATATAGTCTTTGTGCCAACGAGGCTTGTACTTGACGCGTGGCAGTCTTCTAGCAGTAGGTGAGCCAGTCTGGGTGTGGTGCAACCTAGCAGTGTCAGCGTTCTTTTCAGTCACTGGGCGACAGCGTGCTAGATGAGTGGCATTCCAAATCTTCCCATCACTCAGCAAGAAGGCATTCGAGCCTTTGGCTTTTGTTACTGTTACAGGAGGGGTAAATCTGGGATGTCCTTTAGGGACATGGTGGGGTTTCCTTATCCTCACACTCTCTCCTGGTAGAAAAGAAGGTTTCCGTGCGTGACGCCTACCATCAGTGTAACGTTGCATTTTCAACTGATATTTCTGAACTGAGCGACGTGCAACGTCATCCAGTGGAGACACAGCAGGAGGCAAAGGGAGGACATCCAGTTTAGTACGCATCTTCCTGCCATACAGGAGTTCATAGGGAGCGAGGGAAGTAGTTGCATGCTGTGTTGCACGGTAAACTTGAAGCCAATCCAGCACAGTCGCCTTCCATGGTTTCGACTGCTGGATTGCTGTCTGGATACAGGTGTGGAGAGCACGATGAAACCGTTCGATTGCTCCGTTTGAAGCTGAGTAGTAGACAGATGTTCTGCTGTGGGAGATGCCTCTATTCTGGAGGAATGAGGTGAACATTACAGAGGTGAACTGTGTACCATTGTCAGTCACGATGTTCTCTGGGTTGCCATGACGACTAAAGACAGATGAGAGAAACTGAATGACATCATCAGTAGTAGCAGAAGGTGAAAAGGCAAGCTCAGGCCATTTGGAGTAGTAGTCAGTCAATGTTATGACATATCTACAAGCAGGTATAGCAGTATCAAAAGGCCCAACAATGTCAAGACCAAATTTTTTCCACGGTCCATCAGGCAGTGGGACGGGTTGGAGAGGAGCAGGGTTAGTATGTGCAGTTTTGTCATTGGACTGACAGAGGAGGCATGAGGTTATGGCAGACTGAACTTGTGAGTCCATTTTTGGCCACCAGTAGAGGTCTCGTAGTCTTTGTTTTGTGCGCACAATCCCTTGATGACTTTCATGTGCCAGTGCAATCAGTTTAAGTCTCACTGAAAGTGGTGCAATGAGCCTTGAGCCTCTGAGAACATAATCACTTAGGGTTGAAAGTTCATTACGGATTTTGTAGTAAGGTGCAAGCGTGACATCAAGTGCTTTGATTGAGGCAGGCCAGTCGCTTTGTATTTGTGAACGCAAAGCAACCAGTTCAGGGCAAGTTGAACAGGCAGAGTCAAAGTCCGCAACTGGAAGTGAGGACATGGCAGCAGAGACTTGGGCTACCATTTCATGATCTGCATCTGATGTAGGATGGGAAGAAACAGGCAGGGGCAGGCGAGAGAGACAGTCAGCTGTATAGTTCTGAGAACCTGGGCGGTAAATAACATCATAGTCAAAACACAGGAGGCGGGCAGACCAGCGGGCGATGCGCATTCCAGCCCTATTAATCCCTTTGGTGCTCAGCAGTGTTGTCAGAGCTTGGTGGTCTGTCCGCAGAGTAAAACGTCGGCCCCACAAATACGTTCTCCATTTCTCTGCAGCCCACACACAAGCATAAGCTTCTTTTTCAACAGTTGAGTACTTTTGTTCTGTTGCAGACAGTGTGCGGGAAGCAAACGCCACAGGTTTTTCTGTGGCATCAGGTTGCACTTGAGCAAATACAGCACCAAGCCCATAGTCACTTGCATCAGTAGAGATCACGACACGCAAGGCAGGGTCAAACAGTGCCAGTGCAGGACTATTCACCAGGAGTTTTTTTACTTCTTCAAAGCTCGCTTGTGCATCTAAAGTCCATGTGAAGGTGTTCTTGTCATTAGCACAGGCAGGCATAGGGGCTACAACAGTTGCAAAGTTTGGCAAGAACTTGGAGTACCATGACACCAAGCCCAGGAAGGATCTCAGAGCAACAGCATCAGATGGGGGAGGGGCTCTCAAAACAGCATCAATATGCTCCTCATCAGGAAGAATGCCATCAGCAGTGACAACATGACCTAGGAAGCGTAGCGATGTCTTCCTAAAATGGCATTTGTT
Organism: Rhamphochromis sp. 'chilingali'; assembly: GCF_963969265.1. Classification (NCBI taxonomy): domain Eukaryota; kingdom Metazoa; phylum Chordata; class Actinopteri; order Cichliformes; family Cichlidae; genus Rhamphochromis; species Rhamphochromis sp. 'chilingali'. Next base: position 33,928,194 of record NC_137942.1, on the reverse strand, counting down.
TTCGTTAAGCACAAGTCCAGCATCTTTGAGCTTCTGCAGGACAGTGCTAAGGTTTTGGTCATGCTCAGCTGCACTTTTACTGTAGACAATAAGGTCATCCAGGTAGTTTTGGACACCTGGGAGGTTTTTAAGGGTGGCTGTAGCTTAGGTGGCAGAGCAGGTCAGCCACTAATCAGAAGGTCGGTGGTTCGATCCCAGGCTGCCTCCTGGCTGCATGCCAAATATCCTTGGGCAAGATACTAACCCCATGTTTGCCTACTGGTGGTGGTCAGAGGGCCCGGTGGCGCCAGTGTCCGGCAGCCTCGCCTCTGTCAGTGCGCCCCAGGGCAGCTGTGGCTACAATGTAGCTTGCCATCGCCTGTGTGTGAATGGGTGAATGACTGAATGTAGTGTGAAGCGCTTTGGGGTCCTTAGGGACTAGAAAAGCGCTATACAAATGCAGGCCATTTACCATTTTAAGAATTTCAGCCATCATTTTCTGAAAAGCTGAGGGGGCAGAGGCCAGTCCATAAGGTACTCTACAGAATTTGAAGAGTCCATCATGTGTAATGAATGCTGTCAAATCTCTGCTATCTTCATGCAGGGGCAGCTGGTAGTATGCATTTGCAAGATCAATTGTAGAAAACACTTTTGCACCCTGTAAGCTGGCAAACAATTCATCCACATGTGGTAAGGGGTAGCAATCAGTGATCACAGCTTTGTTTGGTTCACGGAGGTCTGCACACAGCCTTATTCCACCAGTTTTCCGTCCTGTCACAACAATTGGGGATACCCATGGTGATGCATCAATCCGTTCAATGACACCAGCTTTGAGTAAACGATCCAGTTCTGCTGAAACTGAAGCCCTCACAGCAAACGGGAGACGTCGCAGCTTCTGACGCACAGGTTTGACTGTTGGGTCAACTTTCACTTTATGCACAAAGGCACGCACACAGCCAATATCTGGGGCAGCAGGGATGCAAGAAGCAGGTGATGGGTTTGTAGACATCACAGAAGCAGTAGGCTCACTACATGGAGGTAGAACAGTATTGCCTGCAATGCTGACATTCAGCGCTTCCATCAGATCTCTTCCAAGAACAGGAGTTCCTTTTCTTACAACAAAGAACACAGCTGAGGCAGATGCATTTCCTCTGCTCACTGTGACTTGCAGGCAGCCTAACACAGGGATTGTTTTCTTTGTGTATGTAACTAGTTGAAGGTCAGGTGGTTTTAGTGGCGTACCACTGAAGTGCTCTTCGTAGATGTGGTTAGGCAGGATAGAAACTGCAGAACCTGTGTCCACAATCAGTTCAATATCCTTAGCTGATGACGTAGGTGTGCTCACATTTATGCTGCATTGCAATCCTTTTGATGCATGAGAAGGATCTGTTAAGTAAAGGACTGTGAGTTTTGGTAAATGGACTTCCCGTACATCTCTTGTCTTGGATGAGCAGCAGACACGAGCAAAATGTCCAATTTTATGACACAGTTTACAAGTAGCTTTGGCAGCAGGACACTGACGAAAGTTGGCTAAATGACTGTTTGAACCACATCTAAAACAGTTCTTAGATGTTTTTGTTGCATGAGATGGCTTTGCAGGGTGAGCATTGTACTTATGTTTCCTCTGCATGGAGTGCGAGTGAGACTGCACAGCTTGGACTGGAGTACTGCTGTCTGCAGCTATGGATTTAGCTTGTTGGACTGCAGATTCCATTTGTGTTGCCAGTGTAACAGCTTTATCTAGTGTCAAATCAGGTTCAAGCAAGAGGCTTTCTCTTATGCTGGGGCTAGACACATGTTCAACTAGCTGATCACGGATCATTTCTTCTGTCCTGTCATCAAACTCACATTTAGAAGCAAGGTCACGCAAGCTGGCCACATACTGGATAACAGTCTCATGTGAAGCTTGTGTTCGCTGTCTGAAAGCATGTCTTTCCACAACAACATTTACCTTGGGTGAAAAGTATTGTTCTAGGGCAGTAACAGCAGAGGCAAAAGTGTCACCTGTATTTGGCAGTGAGTAGAAAATCCTTTGTCCCTCAGTTCCTAAGCAGTGAAGTAAAGTAGCTCTTCTTCGTGCTTCAGGCCAAGCATTCCCTGTTGCATTGATCACAAGCAAATAATTGTTGAACATACGCATCCACATGTTGAATGGCAAAGGAGGGTCTCCAGGGCAAGGCAAAAACATCGGTGGCGGATGGACGTTTGCAGTCATGATGACTCGGCAAAAAAACTCAAAGCAGAGAAAAAAAAACACGCAGGGTTACTCGTCGCCAAAATGTAATGGTGGGCGGTAATAACCAGTCCTCATGAAGAACAGTGCTCTTTAATGAATTCAGCACAGACTAACATCCAAGGGATAGCAGTGACACACATCGGCTATCAGCTAGCCACCTAACTGTATTCTATCTCTTTCTATTCTCTAAACCTTTTCCGGCTCCGCTTTACCTCTTATTTTGCGACACCACCCTCTAGTGGTGCAATATGATATAAACATTACGGAACACAACACTCATCTTTCTGAAGCACTTTGCAAACCACACCAAGGTAAGCCATGAAAAAAAGTAATGGAATTGCGATGCTGGTGCACAGCTACATTTTTTCAGCTTCATTGTTATGTTCAAAGTTGGTGCAAGAGTTGTAGGTTATAATGCCCACTGAGCCAATGAGGCCAAACTCAAGGAAGACCAACCAAAATTAATGAAATATTCAGTTGCAGAAAATTCCATAATTTGTCTTTTTTGGGGGGTTGGAATATGTTCAAAAGCTAGATTTCTGCATTCTGTCACACACACACATAGTTGCATAAATGGATGTAAGTGCATTCATGTGTTGAATAAACAAAGATTACATGTTAATGTTTTGTTAGTACCCTTATTTCATTGTGTTACATTTCACCCCAGGATATGTTACAACTAACCCAGACTATGGGGTTAATTGTAACATTTCACTCTTCGTGTTTGAGGCCATACCATGCAATGGGTAATTGTGCTGCAGAGAAAGTAGCTGCACTATTTAATAGCAGAGACATGTAAATACTTTGCATTACATTTTGAATCCACTACCTTAAAAGAGCTCCAATTTACAGACAGAAATGTCAAAGATGTGACAACTATCCCCGGTCTCCCCTACAGATGTATTACTCTACCGCTCTTTTATGTTTTTTCAACATTTTTGGCTCAGTTTTGCAGGTTAGTGTTTTGCTGTGTGTTTGAGCTGTTTTGGGAAATTAATTAAAAAACTTCAGTAACTCAAAACTCTGAAGACATTTAAGCAGACAAAAGAAGTGAAATAAAATACACACGCGTTATTAAAGGTTTCCAAATCAACAAAGGGTCTCAGTAAATGTTCCAGACAAATGTGCTCCACTGCAACAAGAAGCCGAATTCTTTACAACACACAAGTTTTCAGTGAAATTCTTTTAGTGGCTTTATTGTGCATTTGCATTTCATGAAGCTGTGGCTGACAGTAGTCCCCAACTGAATGATCATTGTGCTGGCTGCAGATTGAGCACGATGTGTGGAAAGCTTGTGGAAGTCACGGTTCAAGCAACGTGAGCCTAACCGCTCAGCTTCACCTCCACGGGGAAGTGGTCGCTGACAGCCAACGCCTGAGAGACAGAGAAACCGTTCTTTTAGTGGCTCACAGTTTGTGCTGCAGACGGCTTCAGTTTCCACAGGTTTCTTTCCAGTGCTGAAAAACTCAACGTGCCTGCATGGTAATGCCATCACTACAGTATACACTGCATTATGATTTTGTTTGCATCTCTGTGGTCGTTACTACAGCCACTGCTTTACAAAGTTGCTCGATTTTCTGTAGCTCAAAGCTGATATTAAAAAAGCAAAAGTGCTTTAAAACTGCATGATTTCTGATGGGGCGACTGCTTTGCCCTTTGTGTAGAATGCCTCTCTTCTGATTGGAGCTCAGTAAACATTTTGCTGACGAGTCTATGGTCTCAGTTGCAGTGAATACAGCATTATGTTAACTTTTTATATTGACGTTTCCATTAGTGTCAGCGGGGAATGAGGCAGGTTGTGCTTTTTAGTTCAAATGAATTCTTACAGAGATAAGGATTGAAATTCATCTGTTACCAGATCTTGTTTGAGATTCAGGTCCGTCATGTAGTTATACACCTTCGCACTATCTTTCACCACTCCTCTCATCATGTCCGCAGTGACCACAATCCTGCAAACACAGAAAGATGATTAGAGTTTAGAGTTTGCGTGCACACATCAGAACGACCTGCCACAATCTGTCTACCTGTCGTAAGGGCAGACAGTTTGCGACACGGTAGTGTCGGCCGCATCAGTGATCAGCCAATGGAAAGTCTTGTCAGTGAAGATGCGGATCTGCTGCCAGTCAGACCCGGACACATAACTACAGCCTGCGTTGAAGTCACCCAGCAGCACGATGTCCTGCAGGGAGAGTAGTGTGAGTCGCATTTACCGAATGTGTGTTTTTCCACCAAATAAATGATTTTTACTTGTAGGCTGTAAATACATCATTGTTCCAGCGAGCGCGGACATCTGCCACCACGTCATAGAGAGCATTTAGCTCCCGAACAGCTGATTCTGGGGAGGTGTGCTGAGGGATCAGAGTAAAGTCTCTCACAGCTACAGAAGAGAAGGGAACAAAGGAGTGTTGACAGTGACGGAGGCGCTTACACCGCATGAGAATGATAAAGGACTAGTGACTAACATGTCCCAGAAACTACCACGCACAAATGTTTGAATGAGGATCCACATCATTATCAGTGTGATGCAGAAACAGCTGTATAGCTCGAGCCACAGCACCTACCAGTGTGTTTGGAGGAGAACATTACGACAAACGGCTCCCTGCTAAAGGCGTCTTGTCCAGTTTCCTCCGGGCCGTCGTCATAGGTGTAGCTTTTTGCCACCGATACCAGCGCCTCCCTGTGGAGAAAATCACCACCTTTTCATTTGCTGCCAGTGTGTACTTCCTTTCTAAACATGTCCAGTTGCTTCTCGGGACAAATTTATTGTAGTTCTGCTTTTCCCCTTTTTTAAAATCACTTCTTCTGAATTCTGAGTGTGTATAAGATGTATGTTTATGCCAGAGCAAAGACGGAGGATTTGCCGTTAAATTACTTCAAACATGCCTCAAACACTACAAACATGCTGGAAATATAAATTTTTAATCAAGTTGTTTTGAATGGTTATTTGAGAAACTTATGGGAGGTTCTTTAACCCTCTGAGGTCTAAGTGATGATGATCCAACACCAATCCTGACTTTAACCCCGGGCAACGTGAACAAGTCATTTTTATTTTTGTTAAATTGTTTGGCTTTAAGAAACAAAGAAAACAATCAAACTATTCACATTCTGCCATGAAAAAGACTTTTTCCCTTTCTACAAAATACATATTTAGAGCAAGAACTAAAAATGCTTTTTACACGGCATCACTGCAACGAACCATGTTTTGTTGCAAACAGCCGCCCCTCCCTGAGCCTGACTCTGCCGGAGGTTTCTTCCTGTCAAAAGGGAGTTTTTCCTTCCCACTGTTGCCAAAGTGCTGCTCATAGGGGTCATATGATTGTTGGGTTTTTCTCTGTATGTGTTATTGTAGGGTCTACCTGACAGTATAAAGCGCCTTGAGGCGACTCTTGTTGTGATTTGGCGCTGTGTAAATAAAATTGAACTGAATAAATATCATTTCACTGTGTGTAGAGTAGAGACTTATTTTTTTCATCGTGGTGCACCTGTAAAGGAAGAGATATCGCTCTTTATAGGTGCTCGCACCGAGAGGCTCGCTGACGATGTATTTGTACTGAGGAGAATCTCTGGGGGGAAACAAACACACACTTTTATGTTTCCATACGTTTGCATTTCATGCTCAGTGTTACTCTGAATGTTCCATGTTCGGTGTGTGGACTCACTTGTTGACGTACTCCATGAGTTTTTGGGTTGCTGAGAGATCACCGTCTCTGACCTCTTGGATCAGAATGACGTCATAGCGTTGGACAATCTGCAAAACACACATAAAAAATGAAAATGAATCAGCTGATTGTCCATCTTGCAACATCACGTTTGTTTATATTTTACCTTGCACGAAAAAATTCATGTGTTAAGCTTTAGATTGTAAAGGCAACGCTACAGCTGTTGCACATCCAGTTATTTCATTGATCATTCCTTAAGCATAGAGGTGGGAATATTCTGGGAATATTCAGGTTTACTTCTGCAACAGGCCAAATCATCCAAAGCATTTCTCAAAATTCAGTTCAAACTATTTCAAAACGCACACACAAGATAACACTTCTGGATTGGTTTTGAAAGCACTCTGACCAAAATTGCATTACAAATGGGTGGATGTGAACATTTTGTACAAACTGTCATATCTACCAAAGAGGGAAAAGTCCCAGACCTTGGTAATGATGTTCATCAGAGTGGTGTTGGAGGCTTTGGTGTCTCCGAAGGATTTGATGTTAAAGGCTCCCAGCAGCAGCGAGTTAGAGAGATGCAGCAAGGTCAGAAAAAGCCCCAAAGTGCCCACCAAATGCATCCTACACCAAACAGGTCACATGTTAAAAATGACTTAGAAATCACATGAAACACTGACGCTTACAAATGATTTCATATTTATTTTACACGTATGTAAGCTAATGACTTCCCAGGTTATCAGGTTAATAATTTCCAGTTCCTGTGCATTAAAAACCGATTTGCAGGCTGAAGTAAGGCCTTTCCTTTCACTCCATATTTCTCTGTCATAAAGTCCAGTTTAACATGGAGGTTAGTCCAAAACAAAGCGGCTCATGTTCCACCATCTGCTGAGAGCTCATGACATGAGAGTGAGAGACCAAACACCTGCTCCTCTGGATGTATTTTTGGCAGTTTATCTAACATGCTATTTAGCGCGTCGCTATTTGCAGCATGTTGCAAGGCTTGGTAAAATATTATCCTTTTAGGACAATATATTACTCTGTTGCCCTGGTTACACCGTCCTGGAGCTGTTGTGGAAGACCAAAGGTTGCCAAATATGGAAACAGAGAGCTGCATTTATACTGTGATGGTTTGCATGTGCTGCTGAAATGTGTTTGTAAACGCACAATTACTGCAGGAAAAATGCACAAAAGTTACTGTAATGCTGCTGTAGCCTGAAACATCCACTCTAAACAAGAAACTGGCTCACAGTATTGCACCGAATACAGCTCAGATGTTTTTGTAGCGAGTGAGAGGTCCATACCTGCTCCTGTATGTCTGCACGGTGGAGACGCCTGAACTCGTGAATCTTCTGAAAGCTCCTGAAAAGCTTCTGAGCAGAATGGCGACCAGTGTCTCTTTTGAGGTTTTTATCTACCTGCAGGCGCATGTGACTGCAGGGTGCTGGGGAGGAGTACAGAGAAAAGGTGTGTTGTGGATGGGGTACAGATTTCAGGCTTTCAGGTTCTCACATCCCAAGATTGCAGTGCAACAAGGATAACGTTGCAACCTCAAATTCTTTTCTGCTCGTCATACAATAAAAACACTTCAGCATTGTTTTAACTTGCTGTTGTCCTGTTTGGCATTTGTGTGAAGTTCTGTCACACTTCACAAATGAACTCAGAATGAGTGTCGCAGTGTTGGGATGACCTTAAACTTTGGCAAAATCCTTACGGAAACTGAAGAAATTCCTTCAAGCAGTTTGAAAGATGCCTTGTTCATGAGAGCAGGGACAGACAAAACATAATATCTACTCTAGGTCTGCTCCAGCAGAGACACGTAACAGTCATTAGCAATAACAACAGTAATATTGCTACAGCCTTGTTAAACTATCATCTGTCCCAGTGTTATATCTTGAAATCAGACCTTCAAAAACCTTCCGATAGGCTGATACAACACAAGTATGCCACCGTCTCCACCTTATTGGTCAGAAAGTTTTTCTTCCCAGTTGTAGCTGAACAAACAGAATCCATTCACTTACAATGCATTCAAGCTTGACAACACAATAATACACTTTAGTGAAGTTTCATAAAAGTGCTCATACTTACAGCATGTTACAGTTGTCATGTTACTGATGAGGGTTAAGCTCTATGTTTTTAACATTGTAATCAGATCTGCCAGGTCGGTGCTTAGACATATACGGTGTCCACTACACCCAGCCTCCTGACTCTTTCTTTACTGCCAGCTGTCGAGAATCTGATGCCTCAGCAAATACTGAATAAATTTCGGTGCCACCGCTGCTGTCCACATTCATGCTCCCGTCAGGGTAAACCATAGTTTCCCAAACTTTCCATGTATTTTAAACTTGAGAATCCAAGTGAAGCCAAGATGTTTGCTGACTATTAGTCTTGTTTATGAAGTAGACAAACGAATTTTGTGTAGAAAGGATGAGGGCTCAGTGTGCGCGTGAGGAAAGCTTGCACGAGAGGAAATCTCCACTGGGACATGGAAAACTACCACATACTGACCTAAAGAGCAACGAGTACAGAGGGAGAAACAGCAGGAAGTGCAGCTTAACCACAGATTTGTAGCCACTCTTGCAGTTTAAACCAAAGACCAACAGAGAGTTGCACTAGGGCCAAAGTAGCAGGATCATTTTCTGTATTTGACTTTTGGTTATATGCACATGTGACCTGATGGGGACTGCAGATGTGCAGTATCTGCACCTTGTATTTTTCTCTAACATCCATAAACATGCACACTCTGGTAAAACTAATTAAAGTTAAATACTTCTTTGTAAGATGTTTAATAAAGAATGATAAAATGGAAAAGTGCCATGTGTGTAGCTAAAAATAAGCCCCAGAGCGAACGCCAAGGCTGCAGTCTGGGAACCGGCGGGGCGGTCACCGCTGGGATGTGCTTATCAGAGTGTGGAAAGTTGTGGACTTTAAAGTGTTGAACTTTGATGGATAACCAGTAGGGGTGCAACGATACACAAAATTCACGGTTCGGTTCGGTTCGATACTTTGGTGTCACGTTTCGATATTTTTTCGATACAAAAAAATGTTCATGCATTTTTAATTTGTCATTTATTAAAATTATAAATATATATTTTAACTCAAAATTACAGTTTTTAAATTTAACCCTAACCCTTGTGCGTGTTTTTTATTTTGACAGCAAATGCGCACCTGCGGACCACTTATGTGCAGCCCTGGTTATTTAGCTCGTCATATTGCAGCCACAGAAATTCTTTTGTCCATGAAACCATAAAGCTGCACTTTCTTTTTGCCTTATAGTCTGATTTGTCATAACTTCTCCGTTTTGTGGTAAGCTTTTCTTTGGCTGTCACTTCTTCACCCTGACCTGTCTTATTTGGCTCAGCAGAACTGAAATGCTTTTACACACGCACTCACATAAGCTCAGCGATTCTCTGCGCGACCAACCTCTCACATGTTTAAGCTGCGGGAGATTTCACTTGTCATGTTTGCATAGTAAGCTAACGATTAATAAGACGATGTCAGAGGAATTGGTGCACAAATTATCATCACTCACAGATCAGTGCTGTCGCTCTCTATACACAGTTCACACGATTGCAAAGTGAAAGCAAAAAAACAAGCGCAAATTCAAACGCGACTTCAATATGTCACATATTGACAGTGGCTCACCGATGCCAATGACATAATTACCCAGCTACATTTCTGAAAGAATGCAAAAGCATTGACATATATTTTTCCTTCCTACAATAGCCCGACGGGCAGGGCAGAGATAGATTTTGGTAGCCCGACTGGAAAAATCGCTAGCTCCGGGACGTTGGGCTAGCGATATTGCGAGCCCTGTATCTGATTGAGGAATCACTCATCTTTGGAAAAGAGAGTTTATTACAGAGAAATGGCTCTTTCCAAAATAAAAGCTATACTATCCGCTTCTTCTGGGCTATATTCTCAGCAGCATAAGGAGAATCATGTGCTAACAGCTGTCTAAATGACTCGGCTAAAGTTAGTAGCATGCTTGTTGTTTTTGTCTTTGCACTAGGATGATGTCGGCGTAAATGTGCAGTCATATTCGTTGTGTTCCCACTAGTGCTTTCAGGTTAATCTCGTTGAAATGACCTTAACGCCACAACACGGCAAATCTCCGTTAACGAGCTACCCCTGCGTGGGGCTAGACGGCCAACACGTTAACGAGCTAACTGCGCTAACACACTAGTTCCCACCCATGTAATTGAGCATTGCATGGCACATCCAACATACTGTTTTACTTTAATCCATGACTCGCTTACCTTCAGGGTCATACGTTACATGAAAACCAAAATAATTCCAAACACCAGATCTGAATGAGGGTGGGGGAGGTGCCCTGCGCTCTTCCTTCTGACTATGCTGTCTGTGTTGAGCGCTCAGTGGATCTGCGCTGGACAGTGCAGCCTAGGCGGAGTAGTCGAATACAGATTCACTGAGCGCTCAACACAGACAGCATCGTCAGAAGGAAAATTGATAAAATAAATTACAAATAGTAAGTGTTTACCTGTTTTACTAAATGTACTTAAGAACTGCTGAGACCGTTTATAAACCTGTGTTTAAATTTCAAGAAAAGAATGATGCATTTGCATTTCTGTATTAATAGTTGGAACCGAGGAGGAAATATGAATATGAATGCAGCTGCATCGTTTTTTGCATTCATGATGTCGTTTTATTCAAATCAGTTTGTGTTAAATGCCCCAGACAACAAATCTGTTGTCGGTTTAATTTCAGAAAGGATGGCGCCACATCATGTGATCATTACAGCATATGTACAGATCTAAATGCATTTCATGTCCTATTATAGTTTTATTCACTTCAGATTAGCATCAAAGTTGTAGCCGCGTCTTTGCCCATTATGAGCCATAAAGTTGGACACTGTTGGAGACTGTTCTGCTGGTGATAAATGAAACGAGACGATCGTTTAAAAGGATTTTATTTTGAAATCTAACACCCATGTAGAGCTAACATTGACCGTAATAACATCGTAATAACATCGTAATAACATCGTAATAACATCGTAATAACATCGTAATAACATCGTAATAACATCGTAATAACATTTTTACAGTTTGTGTAAACCCAACAGAAACCATGTTGTCCCAAAACGCTGCGTTTGTGTCCCATATGTAACACCGTGTATTATCCAACTTATTTCACATGGTTTAACTTGAACTTTAAAAACTACAATAAAGTTTTGCTGTATTACCAGTAACAAATCTTTTATATACACATTAGCTTGTTTAAAAAAACTGACTGAATTACCTCTAAACTGGTTCTAGGCTTTGTCACACTGGTCGCACTGGTTATTGTCCATGGTCAGTAAGCGTAGAGTTGACTTAAGCTCGAGTTTGTGTAAACTGAACTGCTGCACCGATCACGTATCAGCGTCTGTTGGTGTGTTTCTGGGGTCGCTGGCTGGAGGCTTTCCCAGAAAGGTCACATGCTGCGCCAGCTTGTGTGTCGCCAAGCTCGACTTCAAAGCAAAAGCCCTCCCACACTGGTCACACTTGTGTGCTTTAACTCCACTGTGGACCAGTTTGTGTCTCTTTAAGTTGCTCTTATAATTAAAAGCCTTTCCGCACTCCTCACATGTGTGGGGTTTTTCTCCGCTGTGGACCATCTCATGGATTTTTAAGTGGCTCATCCGAGTAAAAGCCTTCTCACACTGGCTACATGCGTATGGTTTGACTCCTCTGTGCAGGCGCTGATGAGTTCTCAAGTTGCCCATCAAACTAAATGTCTTTCCGCACTCCTCACATGTGTGGGGTTTTTCTCCGCTGTGGACCATCTTATGGGTTTGTAAGTGGCTCATCTGAGTAAAAGCCTTGCCACACTGGCTACATGCGTATGGTTTGACTCCTCTGTGTAGGCGCTGATGAGTTCTCAAGTTGCCCATAGAACGAAATGTCTTTCCACACTGGTGGCATATGTGTGGTTTGACGCCGCTGTGGCTGAGGTGATGTGTTTTTAAGTTGCTTTTCCGAGTAAAAGTCTTTCCACACTGGTCACAACTGAAGGGCTTTTCCCCACTGTGGATGCGCTGGTGTCTTCTGAGGTGACACGGGGCATGAAACTTCTTGTTACACTGATCACACCTGTAGTGCTCAAGTAAGTTTGCACTTGAGTGAGCATCTTCAGCCAACTGAGAGCACTGAGGTGTTGGGCTCTCTTTGGCGTCTTGTTCCTACAGCAACAAAGACACAGGCAGGGAGTCAGAAGCTTAATAAGTGTTTGAGTTAAATCTTGTTTTGTCGTGCCGGCCTCTCTGCTTCGATAAGAAACCTGTTTGTTGGATGATGCCCATAATAGTAACCTGTTGTGTTGTAAATTGTTTGGATGCGTTTTGGAAAAGAAAGACTGTATTATTGCATAAAATACATTTAAACAAGTGCATCGCTGATTGCATCTTGTGGACATCGGTTCTACCAGCTGATTGCCCTGCTCAGTCTTTACGCCCGACCCAACGAGGGACAATCAAATGCAGAGGGGACAGTGCGACTTCACCCGTGCACTTGCACCTCTTGCACACAGTCCTCATTTACAAAGTGCTCTGCAAATCACCCCGTCCCTGTTACAGTGCAGCGAGCCAAAAATGAACCATTTAGTCCTTGGTGTAAGACCAGGGGTGTCGAACTCCAGGCCTCGAGGGCCGGTGTCCTGCAGGTTTTAGATCTCACCCTGGGTCAGCACACCTGAATCAATTGATTAGTTCGTTACCAGGAGAACTGGAAGTCATTTAACCATTTAAATCAGCTGTGTTGGAAATAAGGAAAGGTCTAAGAGGTTGAAGCCTTCGTCTTTCCATTTACTATTTTCTTTTCTTAACATGCATTTTGTTTCTCATGTTCTGGAAAACTGTAAATAATTACTAAAGGGTGGTAGTTAACAATAATCATAATGATATAATGACAATAAATGATGATCATTCATGAAAGTTGTACTGATAGACTTTTCACGTTTCCTAAAAGCAGCTCGGCCTTGGTTTGCACGGCACTTCCAGATGTGTTTATAAACTACGAACAATTTCACGTATAAAAGTCTGTAAAATGTTCGGACTCATGATTTATAAAAACGATGTTTTTCTCACCGTGTGTGAAGAAAACATTTTCTTCTTTCCAAGATGGCCGACTACGTTCCTCCGTCAGACTGCTCGACCCACCAACACCTGCCAGGAAAGAGCTTTATTAGGCTCCGGAGCCGAAATGCACATTAAAGTCACTTTACATCCAGATGACTTAGACCGTCCTAAGATAATAAACTTTTAGCCTGGTCTAGATTAAACTGAGCTGATGGCAAGACGGAGGATCAGAGGACTTGAAGCTTTAAATAATCCCTCAAGGAGACAGGTCTAACCTTTCCTTTGAAATATCTCTGAGGTAGCATGGACAACATACACGTGCAGATGAGAAATGACACCCTGATTCAATCATTCCCTCTCTGTAAACACTTTAACTGGGAAGCCAAGCTAAAGGTTAAATGATCAGCGGCTGTAGGTTTAGCTGTGCTCGTATGCCCGGACAATACAAATATATAAATAAAGAACTGCACACAAACACAATTACACTACTTGATCTGTTACAATCGAGCGACATTACTTGTTAGCATCTGGAATCATGGAACTCTTCGGTCACGGTGAAGGAACAGTGTGCAGGGCTGTTTTTAAAATGAGGTTTTTCACCAAGCATCCTGATGGGCTCTTCCCAAGAGTTAGTGGACAGATAGTTGGAGGTCATGTTCCCAACAAGCAGCAACTGGTGCCGAGGATGAAAGGAACCATGAATGTGCTCAAAGCTAGATTGCGAAACCGCGATATCAGAAACACATCCTGCATGTGCTGAACTTGCTTTCTAGCAAAGCACCCTGGTTTGCAGTGTCCCAGGTGTAGGCCAGCACTGAGGATTGTTCTCCAGTCACTGTACACACAGTTTAAGGGAGGACAGCAGTTCCTACTTTGAAGGTAAACCTTAAATGATCAGCAGCCATGAGTTTAGTTGTGCTCGTACAAGTTATTGTCTCCAGTGTCTCTGCGGGTCCCTAACACTCCCTCACAAACACACCTGAGCTGGGAACATACCTGAGGGAGAGCAGCAGATGACAGCATGCAGGAGACAACAAACTAATCTAAACATATAAAACAACTCCAACCAACATCAGCTTGGTGGTTACCTTTGGAGGAGCCCAGCCCATGAGCTGTGCTGTGATGACTTATGGTGAACAGGTGTGCCAACAACTAAGAGCCGAGACAGAGCCTCTTAAAGCTGTAGGACAAAAAACAGCACGTCCAGAGCACCTGAAGGCCAGAAGGTGGCAGCAGCAAACGGGTGTCAGGTACAATCTTCAGCTTCCATAGTATCTACAGATCATACACTCCTCCCTTTGCTCAGTGTTTTCACCTTCAGCACATAAAGGTGAACTTCAACCACACCAACAGACTGGAATATGTTCACCCACACAGACCTGGACCAGTACGCCTCATCTGTACTGGATTACATCTCCAAAACCACAGACAGTGTCACCACCTGACAGTGGGCAGGGATAGCTCAGTAGGTAGAGTGGTGGCACCATGATCGGAAGGTCGGTGGTTCGACTCCACTGAACGGCTACCCTGAGGTACCCCTGAGCAAGGTACCGTCCCTACACACTGCTCCCCGGGCGCTGCATTGGTGGCTGCCCACTGCTTCACTGGGTGAATGGGTTAAATGCAGAGGAACTATATCCCTACGGGGACTAACATGCACACTTTACTTTACACCCAGAAACGGATCACCATGTACCCCAACCAGAAGCCTTGGATGAACCGGGATCTTCGTCTCTTCCTGAAGGCCCGCAACACCGCCTTTAGGTCAGGAGATGCACACGCCTACAGCACAGCCAGGGCTAATCTAAAGAAGGGCATCAAAAAAGCCAAACACCATTACAAAAAGAAGGTAGAAGAACACTTCTCCAACTCCAACCCCCGACGCATGTGGCAAGGACTCCAGACCATCACAGACTACAGGACCACCAAACCCTCCCCCGCATCCTCTGATGCAGGGGCGGAGCGTGGGGGTGGCTTACGGGGCTTAAGCCCAGGTTGTTTTGTCAGAAGCCCGGGGTCTTTTGGAGTGTAATTTTTTCATAGTTAGATGCCTGGCTGACAACTGTATAAAACAAAAAGTACACACAATATTCGAAGCACATAGTGCACACTGTGGGAATTTACGACTGTGCGTGAATCCCCCCCTGATATTGGTATGATCCAAGCTCAGGCACTAAGCGACTGAGCGAGGGGGCGGGGCAGCTGCTGCCCGTGAGTGCGCTGTTGGAGAGACGGAGCCAGCCATACTAAGGAGAGCTTAAGTTTGAGCAGGTACCAAAGCAAATCATTCGTACCGTACAAATAATGTAAATGTGACGGTGCATCACGAAAGATTGATATGAAACTGATCACTTGACCAATATTATTTTACTTGCTCTTCAAGTGAATCAACAAATGGCGAAATGAAAAGCCGAACAAATGATATTTTTTAGAGAGTCTTAGCTTACGTGTGTTTATTTCATATTTTCAGTTCTTACCCTCCCCGACTAATTCGGTTTCAGTTATGTACTGAAATATAAGAATGGACATTAGAGGGTTCTTTCAAAGAAAAAACTCAGGTAAATGTTATTTTATATATTATGCTTTGTATGTTGTTCAGTATATTTCTATGCAAAACAAGAGGGATTTCAGTACACAGCAGGATGTTCACATTTGTAACCAGATATTTACACTTTAGGGAGAAAACATAAAACATTTTTACTGTACAACATCAATTTAGAGTAAACTTTTGTTTTAGATAAATATTGAAATATATTTTGAATTAGTTAAATGTCAGAATAAAGAGAGACAGAGCTGTCTATTTTTTATCACTTTGATCAAATGTAGGAGTACATATACACTAAGTTTATTGTTAATTAATAAGAAAACTCCAGAGGATTCCATTCTGAGCTGAAGAAGCTTCTGATAGGTTAGTAGAGTCCATGTGAGTAAACTGGTGGCACAGCTGTGGATGCATATAAGGCAAAACACAGAGCCTGTTTCTTTGACATGGGAAAATCAAGAGATGTCAACCAAAACACCAGGAAAAGAATCGTGGAGCTCCATAAGTGTGGCTCAGTTTGAATACAATTTGGTGCCATTTGCAATTAAAAAACACAGACAGTTTCTCTCTTTACTCTTAAAGTTAACAAATATGTTTTTATATTTATCAATCTAAAAAAATAAACATTTAGTCTGATTTGATGTTACAATTTAAAAAGTGTTTGTGTTTTGATCTGAAGAGTTTGTAAATATGTGGTTTCAACTGTATATTTGATGATTGTCAGCACAAAGAGGGAGAGAGAGGAGCAGAGATTGAGATGGAGAATGAGGACAGAACAGAGATGAACAAGAGCAGGTGAGACACACATGTTAGTCAAATGGTTGCTTACTAAAAGTATCACTGTATCACAGGTCCTCATGTATCTCGTACCTAGTGTTTCTTTTTAGGTTTGCTATTTTTCAAATTCTATATTTATTAAGTTATGCAGGCTTGTTTGCACAACAAGGCTAAATAATTATATAAACTTTTCTCAATCTAAATAGTGGACTTTGGTAGAATTAAATAAACAAGTGTAGTGCAGGTCTATGATGATTTTTAGTGCTACTATCATCTAGTTCTGATTCTGTCTTGGTTAAGTCCTCAGTAATCCTGCTTTTGAACTGTTGTAGTCCTGTTTTAATTCTGGATCAGTTCTGGGTCTGGTTGAATTGGGGTTTAGTCCCTGTGTCTTGATACAGCCCCGACTTTGTTCCGCCTCGCTGCTTAATTAAAAAACTAGTTTAAGGTGTCCTGCATGTGTGATATATATATTTCCCTATATGAAGTCATTCTTTTTTGAACAAAACTCAAAACAGAGCCTATTAATCTTTCAGTCATTTCTACACCCCCCCCCCCCCCCCCCCCTCAAAAAAAAAAAAAATCCCACATGCATACTACCCTTTAGGGCTAAGCCCCGGGTGTTTCAAATGTCTGGCTCCTCCTCTGCTCTGATGTCTCCTTCCTCAATGAGCTCAACAACTTTTATGCTCGTTTTGAGCGAGGGAACCCCACAACCAAAGCAGACCACCAACCTCTGACTCTCTCCCCCACCGATGTAGGAGCGGTGCTGAGCAGGATCAATGTCCACAAGGCTGCAGGTCCTGATGGCATCCCCGGGCGTGTTCTCAGAGCGTGTTCTGGGGAGCTTGCAGGAGTGCTCACAGACATATTCAATCTGTCCTTGGCCCACGCTGTGGTACCGGCCTGCTTCAAATCCACCTCCATCGTCCCGACACCCAAAACCTCCAACCCATCTTGCCTCAATGACTACCGCCCAGTAGCACTCACCCCCATCATCACTAAGTGCTTAGAGCAGCTGGTCCTAGCACACTTCAAATCCTGTCTCCCCCCCACCCTGGACCCCCACCAATTCGCATACCGCCAGAACAGGAGCACAGAGGATGCAGTCTCCATCGCACTGCACTCTGTCCTCTCACACCTGGACAATGTTACGAGTTCAAATATTGGGGATGGAGACAAGAGGAAAAACCACAATAACAACACTGGTCCGGCCGGGTTGAGTCAAACGATGATTTTAATGATCACACGCGTGGGAGATGGACACCGTACGCAGACAGCATCAGATCTCAAAATGGTGGAGCATTGATCAAACTCTTATAGCCTCTGATGCCTCCACCTTATCATAAAAAGCCTAAACATTCACATGCTTTCCCTCACACAGCGCCTAAGCTACGACCTTGGCTCCCTGGTTATCTGCTCCTGCTGAGATGGGGCAGAAAACTCCAGCATGTTCTCTTCTAATCAGACAAATAAGGCGATGACTTTCTGCGAACAGTATTTCTTATAACTCAGCAGTATAATGCATCATAAAACAATATCATTCATCCACAATAAATCAGCAGTCTAATGTAATGCAAACTAATGCAAGAGTTATCACCTTCTTCTAATTCAGGAGAATAATGCAAACTAAAGCTACATAATAATTCACAATCTTTAATTAGGGGTCTAACATGGCATAAAATAATATTATAATCTCACAACAACAACACCACCTACGCCAGAATGCTGTTTATAGACTTCAGTGCAGCGTTCAATACAATCCACCCCTCACAACTCATCAGGAAACTGACAGACCTGGGTATCAGTTCCCTCATCTGCAAATGGTTACTGGACTTCCTGACCAACCGCCCCCAACATGTCCGGCTGGATAACCGCTGCTCATCTACCATCACAATGAACACCGGTGTACCACAAGGCTGTGTGATGAGCCCTTTCCTCTACTCCCTCTTCACCCACGACTGCAGACCTGCTGATGGTTCCAACACCATCATTAAGTTTGCAGATGACATCACGGTGATTGGCCTCATCAGTGCTTTGAGCGCTCAGATGAGTAGAAAAGCGCTACATAAGACCCAGTCCATTTACCATTTGGGTAATAAAATTGCAGGTAACATTTCCAAGGCAGGTAGGAAAAAAATGAGCTGCTATCAGTGTATGTTTGTTTTAAGGTGAGGTGGCACGAACCCGCATGTAGGGAGATGTAACCTCGTACCTCAGAAGTGTCGATATGGGTGTATTTCCATCTGTACAGCAGTATTTAGTACATCCTGGTACTTGGCAGGATGTGCAGGAGGCAGAGAAAGAGCATAAGCTTTCAGCACCTGTTAGAAATGTCACTTTCCCACATAAGAAATAAAAGGTGCTCCACAATAGTGCTGCAATTGAATATATTTTGCAATGAATTGAAGCCCATGTCAGTATTCATAGAAGAAATTGTATATGAATGCACAGCTTCCTTACATGTGCATTTGTTTCATTTGCAGATCACGCCAGACAGCTCACAAAGTCCATGATGAGGAAGCCAACCATAGACAAGCTGGCGGCTAACAGAGAGGCTGATGTCAATAACTTTGTCAAGTTCATCACCAAGGACTCTATTCAGAAGTCCCTGGGGATGTATCTGGAGATGCTTAAGAGAAGAAAGGCTTAGAGAGGGGAAACATGTTTGCACACTTTGTAGCACCAGCTACAGATGTGATCTGACATCAGGCAGTGAGCAGTCTACATGTTTGGGGGATAAAACCCAGCATTTACCCCTCAAGGTGTTAATAAAAACACTCGAGGTTAGGGTGTGACTTTTTGTTTTGGTTTGAAGAGCCGTACACTCGGGCAACCTGCCGAGCCTTCTCCATCACTCAGCATTACCTGCAGTATGCTTACGCGAGCAAACTGCTAATTGTTGCAAAAGAGTCTCACATATGAAGGACTAACAGCAAATCTGACCTTTAGTGCATCTAAATGTGGCAAAGCCTTTGTCATCTCTAACAAATGTTTGGTTTTTACTGTGAAATATCCAAATAAATGTCTGGATTCATACATTAAATGGATTAAAGCGTGTGGTTCTCATTCATTATCTCTGTAACTCAGACGTCTCTACATTCAAATGACAGTTGAGAATGTTAAAAATTCAGCGGACAACCAAATCAAAATGAATCTTGCATTCTTATAACAAGGAGCATTTTTCATTCTTTGTATGTTTGTGTTTTGGACAATTGAATCAATATACGACACTTCAAAAGGACCTGAGTGTCAGCGCAACACAATCGGCTAAACTTCAGGTGTGCAGTGTCTCCACACTTTTCACTGTCACGTCCTGTGTGTGACAGACATGAATGACCTCTGCTGTGGTGCTCCCTGTTTTCTTTGAGCACTACATTTACACATTTAAGAGTATTACCCTCAAATGTGTTTGGATTTGTCAATGTGTGAGTCGTCTACTAAGCCTAAAGCTACAAGTCACTAATGTGACTCCTGGAAAAGTAAATGTTCTTTCATGTAAAGAGATGAAATCAGCACGTGTATTCACTTTAATATTACATCCTCGGGGGGGAGGCTAAGTATTTTGCAGCAGCTTGGTATTGAACTGCAAACCTTCCAATTAGTAGAACTGAACTACAGCAACCCCAACTCAACTGTTCAGCCAGGACAAGCAGTGCTTGTCTAGTCAGTTATACCAAAGCATAAGTGATGTGCTTCTACATCACTGCCATCTTGAGGCTGCAGTCAGCTATCGTCTCTCCAAGCACACTTCTCTTGGACGCTATTAGAAACTCTAGTGTCTCTATTTCCCAGGCGTCTTTAGCTTTTTGTATGCAGACAACCTGATTTTCCATTTCAGTGTTTAAAAATCACAGGTTAACATATGTGGTGAACACATTTCAGCTTTACAGGAGTAACTGAAGATGACTGAAAATAATCTTTAATGAATACATTGTTTCTTCTTTTGTGTAGGGGAGACCGGGGATAGTTGTAACGTGGGTCAGTTGTAACACTTCCAGTTTCTCCAATCAGGGCTAAGTTTCAAATGATGTGACTCATCCTGTGCATGCCCAACTCAGTTCTGCTATCACATGTGAAAAATCAGCACATTTTGTCAAACACAGACAATTTAACATGAAAAAAAGTCATTTGTATGCCAAAAAGTAAGTTTTTCTACTTTATTTCAATTTCTAATAGCATTATCTGCTTTGCAGTTAAACTCATCAAACTTAAATTGTGTTATTTGTATGTCTATGGGGATATATTCTGTGTAGGTCTTTAGTGCTAATGTTTTAGCTGTTGGCTGTAATGTTAGCTAGTTCATGGCTATAGGAGTCTGGGTCAGTTGTAACAGCTACAGTCGGGGTCAGTTGTAACAATAACGCAGATGTTACAACTTACCACACTATTACTTTAACTTATATTAAACAAGTTGGGGCAACGACATCAGCAGAGAGAGGTTCACTGGTCACCTTTGTATATGCGGTTAATGCCATTGGCAACACAATTCCTCCACTGTTTGTGTTCCCACACATACATTATGCTGACCACTGTGTCAGAGATGGACCAGCAGGAAGTACTGGTAGTGGAAATAAATCAGGATGGGTGCAAGAAACAGATTTCCTCATTGTAATGGTGGGCGGTAATAACCAGTCCTCATGAAGAACAGTGCTCTTTAATGAATTCAGCACAGACTAACATCCAAGGGATAGCAGTGACACACATCGGCTATCAGCTAGCCACCTAACTGTATTCTATCTCTTTCTATTCTCTAAACCTTTTCCGGCTCCGCTTTACCTCTTATTTTGCGACACCACCCTCTAGTGGTGGAATATGATATAAACATTACGGAACACAACATCTCCTCTCTCTTTATAAAACGAGTTCACCAAATAGCATAGTACAGAAATAAAGTAATTCACTGTTTAGCAAACCAAACATACACTGGTGAACTTAAATGTCGCAATAGTTATAACATCAGAATACTACAGCTAGAAAAGCTAAATAAGCCTGACATTGTAAAATGAAAAGAAATTATTCCCGTTTTTCCATTACAATATTTTTCTCTAGTGCATTGGTGACAGGAAATCAGTTCTTCTTAAACCCAAAATAGAACAAGTAATGACATTTCTCTAATGTCCTTTTCAAGCAACCTATTATGGTACAATATAGTCTTTGTGCCAACGAGGCTTGTACTTGACGCGTGGCAGTCTTCTAGCAGTAGGTGAGCCAGTCTGGGTGTGGTGCAACCTAGCAGTGTCAGCGTTCTTTTCAGTCACTGGGCGACAGCGTGCTAGATGAGTGGCATTCCAAATCTTCCCATCACTCAGCAAGAAGGCATTCGAGCCTTTGGCTTTTGTTACTGTTACAGGAGGGGTAAATCTGGGATGTCCTTTAGGGACATGGTGGGGTTTCCTTATCCTCACACTCTCTCCTGGTAGAAAAGAAGGTTTCCGTGCGTGACGCCTACCATCAGTGTAACGTTGCATTTTCAACTGATATTTCTGAACTGAGCGACGTGCAACGTCATCCAGTGGAGACACAGCAGGAGGCAAAGGGAGGACATCCAGTTTAGTACGCATCTTCCTGCCATACAGGAGTTCATAGGGAGCGAGGGAAGTAGTTGCATGCTGTGTTGCACGGTAAACTTGAAGCCAATCCAGCACAGTCGCCTTCCATGGTTTCGACTGCTGGATTGCTGTCTGGATACAGGTGTGGAGAGCACGATGAAACCGTTCGATTGCTCCGTTTGAAGCTGAGTAGTAGACAGATGTTCTGCTGTGGGAGATGCCTCTATTCTGGAGGAATGAGGTGAACATTACAGAGGTGAACTGTGTACCATTGTCAGTCACGATGTTCTCTGGGTTGCCATGACGACTAAAGACAGATGAGAGAAACTGAATGACATCATCAGTAGTAGCAGAAGGTGAAAAGGCAAGCTCAGGCCATTTGGAGTAGTAGTCAGTCAATGTTATGACATATCTACAAGCAGGTATAGCAGTATCAAAAGGCCCAACAATGTCAAGACCAAATTTTTTCCACGGTCCATCAGGCAGTGGGACGGGTTGGAGAGGAGCAGGGTTAGTATGTGCAGTTTTGTCATTGGACTGACAGAGGAGGCATGAGGTTATGGCAGACTGAACTTGTGAGTCCATTTTTGGCCACCAGTAGAGGTCTCGTAGTCTTTGTTTTGTGCGCACAATCCCTTGATGACTTTCATGTGCCAGTGCAATCAGTTTAAGTCTCACTGAAAGTGGTGCAATGAGCCTTGAGCCTCTGAGAACATAATCACTTAGGGTTGAAAGTTCATTACGGATTTTGTAGTAAGGTGCAAGCGTGACATCAAGTGCTTTGATTGAGGCAGGCCAGTCGCTTTGTATTTGTGAACGCAAAGCAACCAGTTCAGGGCAAGTTGAACAGGCAGAGTCAAAGTCCGCAACTGGAAGTGAGGACATGGCAGCAGAGACTTGGGCTACCATTTCATGATCTGCATCTGATGTAGGATGGGAAGAAACAGGCAGGGGCAGGCGAGAGAGACAGTCAGCTGTATAGTTCTGAGAACCTGGGCGGTAAATAACATCATAGTCAAAACACAGGAGGCGGGCAGACCAGCGGGCGATGCGCATTCCAGCCCTATTAATCCCTTTGGTGCTCAGCAGTGTTGTCAGAGCTTGGTGGTCTGTCCGCAGAGTAAAACGTCGGCCCCACAAATACGTTCTCCATTTCTCTGCAGCCCACACACAAGCATAAGCTTCTTTTTCAACAGTTGAGTACTTTTGTTCTGTTGCAGACAGTGTGCGGGAAGCAAACGCCACAGGTTTTTCTGTGGCATCAGGTTGCACTTGAGCAAATACAGCACCAAGCCCATAGTCACTTGCATCAGTAGAGATCACGACACGCAAGGCAGGGTCAAACAGTGCCAGTGCAGGACTATTCACCAGGAGTTTTTTTACTTCTTCAAAGCTCGCTTGTGCATCTAAAGTCCATGTGAAGGTGTTCTTGTCATTAGCACAGGCAGGCATAGGGGCTACAACAGTTGCAAAGTTTGGCAAGAACTTGGAGTACCATGACACCAAGCCCAGGAAGGATCTCAGAGCAACAGCATCAGATGGGGGAGGGGCTCTCAAAACAGCATCAATATGCTCCTCATCAGGAAGAATGCCATCAGCAGTGACAACATGACCTAGGAAGCGTAGCGATGTCTTCCTAAAATGGCATTTGTTTTCGTTAAGCACAAGTCCAGCATCTTTGAGCTTCTGCAGGACAGTGCTAAGGTTTTGGTCATGCTCAGCTGCACTTTTACTGTAGACAATAAGGTCATCCAGGTAGTTTTGGACACCTGGGAGGTTTTTAAGGGTGGCTGTAGCTTAGGTGGCAGAGCAGGTCAGCCACTAATCAGAAGGTCGGTGGTTCGATCCCAGGCTGCCTCCTGGCTGCATGCCAAATATCCTTGGGCAAGATACTAACCCCATGTTTGCCTACTGGTGGTGGTCAGAGGGCCCGGTGGCGCCAGTGTCCGGCAGCCTCGCCTCTGTCAGTGCGCCCCAGGGCAGCTGTGGCTACAATGTAGCTTGCCATCGCCTGTGTGTGAATGGGTGAATGACTGAATGTAGTGTGAAGCGCTTTGGGGTCCTTAGGGACTAGAAAAGCGCTATACAAATGCAGGCCATTTACCATTTACCATTTTAAGAATTTCAGCCATCATTTTCTGAAAAGCTGAGGGGGCAGAGGCCAGTCCATAAGGTACTCTACAGAATTTGAAGAGTCCATCATGTGTAATGAATGCTGTCAAATCTCTGCTATCTTCATGCAGGGGCAGCTGGTAGTATGCATTTGCAAGATCAATTGTAGAAAACACTTTTGCACCCTGTAAGCTGGCAAACAATTCATCCACATGTGGTAAGGGGTAGCAATCAGTGATCACAGCTTTGTTTGGTTCACGGAGGTCTGCACACAACCTTATTCCACCAGTTTTCCGTCCTGTCACAACAATTGGGGATACCCATGGTGATGCATCAATCCGTTCAATGACACCAGCTTTGAGTAAACGATCCAGTTCTGCTGAAACTGAAGCCCTCACAGCAAACGGGAGACGTCGCAGCTTCTGACACACAGGTTTGACTGTTGGGTCAACTTTCACTTTATGCACAAAGGCACGCACACAGCCAATATCTGGGGCAGCAGGGATGCAAGAAGCAGGTGATGGGTTTGTAGACATCACAGAAGCAGTAGGCTCACTACATGGAGGTAGAACAGTATTGCCTGCAATGCTGACATTCAGCGCTTCCATCAGATCTCTTCCAAGAAGAGGAGTTCCTTTTCTTACAACAAAGAACACAGCTGAGGCAGATGCATTTCCTCTGCTCACTGTGACTTGCAGGCAGCCTAACACAGGGATTGTTTTCTTTGTGTATGTAACTAGTTGAAGGTCAGGTGGTTTTAGTGGCGTACCACTGAAGTGCTCTTCGTAGATGTGGTTAGGCAGGATAGAAACTGCAGAACCTGTGTCCACAATCAGTTCAATATCCTTAGCTGATGACGTAGGTGTGCTCACATTTATGCTGCATTGCAATCCTTTTGATGCATGAGAAGGATCTGTTAAGTAAAGGACTGTGAGTTTTGGTAAATGGACTTCCCGTACATCTCTTGTCTTGGATGAGCAGCAGACACGAGCAAAATGTCCAATTTTATGACACAGTTTACAAGTAGCTTTGGCAGCAGGACACTGACGAAAGTTGGCTAAATGACTGTTTGAACCACATCTAAAACAGTTCTTAGATGTTTTTGTTGCATGAGATGGCTTTGCAGGGTGAGCATTGTACTTATGTTTCCTCTGCATGGAGTGCGAGTGAGACTGCACAGCTTGGACTGGAGTACTGCTGTCTGCAGCTATGGATTTAGCTTGTTGGACTGCAGATTCCATTTGTGTTGCCAGTGTAACAGCTTTATCTAGTGTCAAATCAGGTTCAAGCAAGAGGCTTTCTCTTATGCTGGGGCTAGACACATGTTCAACTAGCTGATCACGGATCATTTCTTCTGTCCTGTCATCAAACTCACATTTAGAAGCAAGGTCACGCAAGCTGGCCACATACTGGATAACAGTCTCATGTGAAGCTTGTGTTCGCTGTCTGAAAGCATGTCTTTCCACAACAACATTTACCTTGGGTGAAAAGTATTGTTCTAGTAACAGCAGAGGCAAAAGTGTCACCTGTATTTGGCAGTGAGTAGAAAATCCTTTGTCCCTCAGTTCCTAAGCAGTGAAGTAAAGTAGCTCTTCTTCGTGCTTCAGGCCAAGCATTCCCTGTTGCATTGATCACAAGCAAATAATTGTTGAACATACGCATCCACATGTTGAATGGCAAAGGAGGGTCTCCAGGGCAAGGCAAAAACATCGGTGGCGGATGGACGTTTGCAGTCATGATGACTCGGCAAAAAAACTCAAAGCAGAGAAAAAAAAACACGCAGGGTTACTCGTCGCCAAAATGTAATGGTGGGCGGTAATAACCAGTCCTCATGAAGAACAGTGCTCTTTAATGAATTCAGCACAGACTAACATCCAAGGGATAGCAGTGACACACATCGGCTATCAGCTAGCCACCTAACTGTATTCTATCTCTTTCTATTCTCTAAACCTTTTCCGGCTCCGCTTTACCTCTTATTTTGCGACACCACCCTCTAGTGGTGCAATATGATATAAACATTACGGAACACAACACTCATCTTTCTGAAGCACTTTGCAAACCACACCAAGGTAAGCCATGAAAAAAAGTAATGGAATTGCGATGCTGGTGCACAGCTACATTTTTTCAGCTTCATTGTTATGTTCAAAGTTGGTGCAAGAGTTGTAGGTTATAATGCCCACTGAGCCAATGAGGCCAAACTCAAGGAAGACCAACCAAAATTAATGAAATATTCAGTTGCAGAAAATTCCATAATTTGTCTTTTTTGGGGGGTTGGAATATGTTCAAAAGCTAGATTTCTGCATTCTGTCACACACACACATAGTTGCATAAATGGATGTAAGTGCATTCATGTGTTGAATAAACAAAGATTACATGTTAATGTTTTGTTAGTACCCTTATTTCATTGTGTTACATTTCACCCCAGGATATGTTACAACTAACCCAGACTATGGGGTTAATTGTAACATTTCACTCTTCGTGTTTGAGGCCATACCATGCAATGGGTAATTGTGCTGCAGAGAAAATAGCTGCACTATTTAATAGCAGAGACATGTAAATACTTTGCATTACATTTTGAATCCACTACCTTAAAAGAGCTCCAATTTACAGACAGAAATGTCAAAGATGTGACAACTATCCCCGGTCTCCCCTACAGATGTATTACTCTACCGCTCTTTTATGTTTTTTCAACATTTTTGGCTCAGTTTTGCAGGTTAGTGTTTTGCTGTGTGTCTGAGCTGTTTTGGGAAATTAATTAAAAAACTTCAGTAACTCAAAACTCTGAAGACATTTAAGCAGACAAAAGAAGTGAAATAAAATACACACGCGTTATTAAAGGTTTCCAAATCAACAAAGGG
Source organism: Rhamphochromis sp. 'chilingali' (assembly GCF_963969265.1). NCBI lineage: Eukaryota > Metazoa > Chordata > Actinopteri > Cichliformes > Cichlidae > Rhamphochromis > Rhamphochromis sp. 'chilingali'. The sequence continues at coordinate 33,901,404 of NC_137942.1, read as the reverse complement.
TCTCAGTAAATGTTCAGACTTGTTCCAGACAAATGTGCTCCACTGCAACAAGAAGCCGAATTCTTTACAACACACAAGTTTTCAGTGAAATTCTTTTAGTGGCTTTATTGTGCATTTGCATTTCATGAAGCTGTGGCTGACAGTAGTCCCCAACTGAATGATCATTGTGCTGGCTGCAGATTGAGCACGATGTGTGGAAAGCTTGTGGAAGTCACGGTTCAAGCAACGTGAGCCTAACCGCTCAGCTTCACCTCCACGGGGAAGTGGTCGCTGACAGCCAACGCCTGAGAGACAGAGAAACCGTTCTTTTAGTGGCTCACAGTTTGTGCTGCAGACAGCTTCAGTTTCCACAGGTTTCTTTCCAGTGCTGAAAAACTCAACGTGCCTGCATGGTAATGCCATCACTACAGTATACACTGCATTATGATTTTGTTTGCATCTCTGTGGTCGTTACTACAGCCACTGCTTTACAAAGTTGCTCGATTTTCTGTAGCTCAAAGCTGATATTAAAAAAGCAAAAGTGCTTTAAAACTGCATGATTTCTGATGGGGCGACTGCTTTGCCCTTTGTGTAGAATGCCTCTCTTCTGATTGGAGCTCAGTAAACATTTTGCTGACGAGTCTATGGTCTCAGTTGCAGTGAATACAGCATTATGTTAACTTTTTATATTGACGTTTCCATTAGTGTCAGCGGGGAATGAGGCAGGTTGTGCTTTTTAGTTCAAATGAATTCTTACAGAGATAAGGATTGAAATTCATCTGTTACCAGATCTTGTTTGAGATTCAGGTCCGTCATGTAGTTATACACCTTCGCACTATCTTTCACCACTCCTCTCATCATGTCCGCAGTGACCACAATCCTGCAAACACAGAAAGATGATTAGAGTTTAGAGTTTGCGTGCACACATCAGAACGACCTGCCACAATCTGTCTACCTGTCGTAAGGGCAGACAGTTTGCGACACGGTAGTGTCGGCCGCATCAGTGATCAGCCAATGGAAAGTCTTGTCAGTGAAGATGCGGATCTGCTGCCAGTCAGACCCGGACACATAACTACAGCCTGCGTTGAAGTCACCCAGCAGCACGATGTCCTGCAGGGAGAGTAGTGTGAGTCGCATTTACCGAATGTGTGTTTTTCCACCAAATAAATGATTTTTACTTGTAGGCTGTAAATACATCATTGTTCCAGCGAGCGCGGACATCTGCCACCACGTCATAGAGAGCATTTAGCTCCCGAACAGCTGATTCTGGGGAGGTGTGCTGAGGGATCAGAGTAAAGTCTCTCACAGCTACAGAAGAGAAGGGAACGAAGGAGTGTTGACAGTGACGGAGGCGCTTACACCGCATGAGAATGATAAAGGACTAGTGACTAACATGTCCCAGGAACTACCACGCACAAATGTTTGAATGAGGATCCACATCATTATCAGTGTGATGCAGAAACAGCTGTATAGCTCGAGCCACAGCACCTACCAGTGTGTTTGGAGGAGAACATTACGACAAACGGCTCCCTGCTAAAGGCGTCTTGTCCAGTTTCCTCCGGGCCGTCATCATAGGTGTAGCTTTTTGCCACCGATACCAGCGCCTCCCTGTGGAGAAAATCACCACCTTTTCATTTGCTGCCAGTGTGTACTTCATTTCTAAACATGTCCAGTTGCTTCTCGGGACAAATTTATTGTAGTTCTGCTTTTCCCCTTTTTTTAAATCACTTCTTCTGAATTCTGAGTGTGTATAAGATGTATGTTTATGCCAGAACAAAGACGGAGGATTTGCCGTTAAATTACTTCAAACATGCCTCAAACACTACAAACATGCTGGAAATATAAATTTTTAATCAAGTTGTTTTGAATGGTTATTTGAGAAACTTATGGGAGGTTCTTTAACCCTCTGAGGTCTAAGTGATGATGATCCAACACCAATCCTGACTTTAACCCCGGGCAACGTGAACATGTCATTTTTATTTTTGTTAAATTGTTTGGCTTTAAGAAACAAAGAAAACAATCAAACTATTCACATTCTGCCATGAAAAAGACTTTTTCCCTTTCTACAAAATACATATTTAGAGCAAGAACTAAAAATGCTTTTTACACGGCATCACTGCAACGAACCATGTTTTGTTGCAAACAGCCGCCCCTCCCTGAGCCTGACTCTGCCGGAGGTTTCTTCCTGTCAAAAGGGAGTTTTTCCTTCCCACTGTTGCCAAAGTGCTGCTCATAGGGGTCATTTGATTGTTGGGTTTTTCTCTGTATGTGTTATTGTAGGGTCTACCTGACAGTATAAAGCGCCTTGAGGCGACTCTTGTTGTGATTTGGCGCTGTGTAAATAAAATTGAACTGAATAAATATCATTTCACTGTGTGTAGAGTAGAGACTTATTTTTTTCATCGTGGTGCACCTGTAAAGGAAGAGATATCGCTCTTTATAGGTGCTCGCACCGAGAGGCTCGCTGACGATGTATTTGTACTGAGGAGAATCTCTGGGGGGAAACAAACACACACTTTTATGTTTCCATACGTTTGCATTTCATGCTCAGTGTTACTCTGAATGTTCCATGTTCGGTGTGTGGACTCACTTGTTGACGTACTCCATGAGTTTTTGGGTTGCTGAGAGATCACTGTCTCTGACCTCTTGGATCAGAATGACGTCATAGCGTTGGACAATCTGCAAAACACACATAAAAAATGAAAATGAATCAGCTGATTGTCCATCTTGCAACATCACGTTTGTTTATATTTTACCTTGCACGAAAAAATTCATGTGTTAAGCTTTAGATTGTAAAGGCAACGCTACAGCTGTTGCACATCCAGTTATTTCATTGATCATTCCTTAAGCATAGAGGTGGGAATATTCTGGGAATATTCAGGTTTACTTCTGCAACAGGCCAAATCATCCAAAGCATTTCTCAAAATTCAGTTCAAACTATTTCAAAACGCACACACAAGATAACACTTCTGGATTGGTTTTGAAAGCACTCTGACCAAAATTGCATTACAAATGGGTGGATGTAAACATTTTGTACAAACTGTCATATCTACCAAAGAGGGAAAAGTCCCAGACCTTGGTAATGATGTTCATCAGAGTGGTGTTGGAGGCTTTGGTGTCTCCGAAGGATTTGATGTTAAAGGCTCCCAGCAGCAGCGAGTTAGAGAGATGCAGCAAGGTCAGAAAAAGCCCCAAAGTGCCCACCAAATGCATCCTACACCAAACAGGTCACATGTTAAAAATGACTTAGAAATCACATGAAACACTGACGCTTACAAATGATTTCATATTTATTTTACACGTATGTATGCAAATGACTTCCCAGGTTAATAATTTCCAGTTCCTGTGCATTAAAAACCGATTTGCAGGCTGAAGTAAGGCCTTTCCTTTCACTCCATATTTCTCTGTCATAAAGTCCAGTTTAACATGGAGGTTAGTCCAAAACAAAGCGGCTCATGTTCCACCATCTGCTGAGAGCTCATGACATGAGAGTGAGAGACCAAACACCTGCTCCTCTGGATGTATTTTTGGCAGTTTATCTAACATGCTATTTAGCGCGTCGCTATTTGCAGCATGTTGCAAGGCTTGGTAAAATATTATCCTTTTAGGACAATATATTACTCTGTTGCCCTGGTTACACCGTCCTGGAGCTGTTGTGGAAGACCAAAGGTTGCCAAATATGGAAACAGAGAGCTGCATTTATACTGTGATGGTTTGCATGTGCTGCTGAAATGTGTTTGTAAACGCACAATTACTGCAGGAAAAATGCACAAAAGTTACTGTAATGCTGCTGTAGCCTGAAACATCCACTCTAAACAAGAAACTGGCTCACAGTATTGCACCGAATACAGCTCAGATGTTTTTGTAGCGAGTGAGAGGTCCATACCTGCTCCTGTATGTCTGCACGGTGGAGACGCCTGAACTCGTGAATCTTCTGAAAGCTCCTGAAAAGCTTCTGAGCAGAATGGCGACCAGTGTCTCTTTTGAGGTTTTTATCTACCTGCAGGCGCATGTGACTGCAGGGTGCTGGGGAGGAGTACAGAGAAAAGGTGTGTTGTGGATGGGGTACAGATTTCAGGCTTTCAGGTTCTCACATCCCAAGATTGCAGTGCAACAAGGATAACGTTGCAACCTCAAATTCTTTTCTGCTCGTCATACAATAAAAACACTTCAGCATTGTTTTAACTTGCTGTTGTCCTGTTTGGCATTTGTGTGAAGTTCTGTCACACTTCACAAATGAACTCAGAATGAGTGTCGCAGTGTTGGGATGACCTTAAACTTTGGCAAAATCCTTACGGAAACTGAAGAAATTCCTTCAAGCAGTTTGAAAGATGCCTTGTTCATGAGAGCAGGGACAGACAAAACATAATATCTACTCTAGGTCTGCTCCAGCAGAGACACGTAACAGTCATTAGCAATAACAACAGTAATATTGCTACAGCCTTGTTAAACTATCATCTGTCCCAGTGTTATATCTTGAAATCAGACCTTCAAAAACCTTCCGATAGGCTGATACAACACAAGTATGCCACCGTCTCCACCTTATTGGTCAGAAAGTTTTTCTTCCCAGTTGTAGCTGAACAAACAGAATCCATTCACTTACAATGCATTCAAGCTTGACAACACAATAATACACTTTAGTGAAGTTTCATAAAAGTGCTCATACTTACAGCATGTTACAGTTGTCATGTTACTGATGAGGGTTAAGCTCTATGTTTTTAACATTGTAATCAGATCTGCCAGGTCGGTGCTTAGACATATACCGGTGTCCACTACACCCAGCCTCCTGACTCTTTCTTTACTGCCAGCTGTCGAGAATCTGATGCCTCAGCAAATACTGAATAAATTTCGGTGCCACCGCTGCTGTCCACATTCATGCTCCCGTCAGGGTAAACCATAGCTTCCCAAACTTTCCATGTATTTTAAACTTGAGAATCCAAGTGAAGCCAAGATGTTTGCTGACTATTAGTCTTGTTTATGAAGTAGACAAACGAATTTTGTGTAGAAAGGATGAGGGCTCAGTGTGCGCGTGAGGAAAGCTTGCACGAGAGGAAATCTCCACTGGGACATGGAAAACTACCACATACTGACCTAAAGAGCAACGAGTACAGAGGGAGAAACAGCAGGAAGTGCAGCTTAACCACAGATTTGTAGCCACTCTTGCAGTTTAAACCAAAGACCAACAGAGAGTTGCACTAGGGCCAAAGCAGCAGGATCATTTTCTGTATTTGACTTTTGGTTATATGCACATGTGACCTGATGGGGACTGCAGATGTGCAGTATCTGCACCTTGTATTTTTCTCTAACATCCATAAACATGCACACTCTGGTAAAACTAATTAAAGTTAAATACTTCTTTGTAAGATGTTTAATAAAGAATGATAAAATGGAAAAGTGCCATGTGTGTAGCTAAAAATAAGCCCCAGAGCGAACGCCAAGGCTGCAGTCTGGGAACCGGCGGGGCGGTCACCGCTGGGATGTGCTTATCAGAGTGTGGAAAGTTGTGGACTTTAAAGTGTTGAACTTTGATGGATAACCAGTAGGGGTGCAACGATACACAAAATTCACGGTTCGGTTCGGTTCGATACTTTGGTGTCACGTTTCGATATTTTTTCGATACAAAAAAATGTTCATGCATTTTTAATTTGTCATTTATTAAAATTATAAATATATATTTTAACTCAAAAGTATAGTTTTTAAATTTAACCCTAACCCTTGTGCATGTTTTTTATTTTGACAGCGAATGCGCACCTGCGGACCACTTATGTGCAGCCCTGGTTATTTAGCTCATCATATTGCAGCCACAGAAATTCTTTTGTCCATGAAACCATAAAGCTGCACTTTCTTTTTGCCTTATAGTCTGATTTGTCATAACTTCTCCGTTTTGTGGTAAGCTTTTCTTTGGCTGTCACTTCTTCACCCTGACCTGTCTTATTTGGCTCAGCAGAACTAAAATATATATACTGCTGCTTTTACACACGCACTCACATAAGCTCAGCGATTCTCTGCGCGATCAACCTCTCACATGTTTAAGCTGCGGGAGATTTCACTTGTCATGTTTGCATAGTAAGCTAACGATTAATAAGACGATGTCAGAGGAATTGGTGCACAAATTATCATCACTCACAGATCAGTGCTGTCGCTCTCTATACACAGTTCACACGATTGCAAAGTGAAAGCAAAAAAATAAGCGCAAATTCAAACGCGACTTCAATATGTCACATATTGACAGTGGCTCACCGATGCCAATGACATAATAACCCAGCTACATTTCTGAAAGAATGCAAAAGCATTGACATATATTTTTCCTTCCTACAATAGCCCGACGGGCAGGGCAGAGATAGATTTTGGTAGCCCGACTGGAAAAATCGCTAGCTCCGGGACGTCGGGCTAGCGATATTGCGAGCCCTGTATCTGATTGAGGAATCACTCATCTTTGGAAAAGAGAGTTTATTACAGAGAAATGTCTCTTTCCAAAATAAAAGCTATACTATCCGCTTCTTCTGGGCTATATTCTCAGCAGCATAAGGAGAATCATGTGCTAACAGCTGTCTAAATGACTCGGCTAAAGTTAGTAGCATGCTTGCTTTTTTTGTCTTTGCACTAGGATGATGTCGGTGTAAATGTGCAGTCATATTCGTTGTGTTCCCACTAGTGCTTTCAGGTTAATCTCGTTGAAATGACCTTAACGCCACAACACGGCAAATCTCCGTTAACGAGCTACCGCCGATCGCCCCGTGCATGGGGCTAGACGGCCAACACGTTAACGAGCTAACTGCGCTAACACACTAGTTCCCACCCATGTAATTGAGCATTGCATGGCACATCCAACATACTGTTTTACTTTAGTCCATGACTCGCTTACCTTCAGGGTCATACGTCACATGAAAACCAAAATAATTCCAAACACCAGATCTGAATGAGGGTGGGGGAGGTGCCCTGCGCTCTTCCTTCTGACGATGCTGTCTGTGTTGAGCGCTCAGTGGATCTGCGCTGGACAGTGCAGCCTAGGCGGAGTAGTCGAACACAGATTCACTGAGCGCTCAACACAGACAGCATCGTCAGAAGGAAAATTGATAAAATAAATTACAAATGTTGTATTGTTCGATACATATGCGTACCGAACCGAAAGCACTGTATCGAACGGTTCAATATCGATACGAATATCGTTGCACCCCTAATAACCAGTCGTGTCTCAGATCAAACGTGCAGAATAAAATCTTTGCCATAACTGTTGGCATGAGAGTGATGCTCATTATCCCTTTTGGCAACATTTTGAATAGCACCATCTGGTCAAGCAAGGCCATGTGACACACTGAGCTCGTGATACTGATTTTGGGCGGCAGTGATACGGACACTACTGGACTGAAACTGGTTTGAGAGTCTGCTAAAACGACAGCATGTAAGGACACAATGACTGTGTTTTAGTAAGTGTTTACCTGTTTTACTAAATGTACTTAAGAACTGCTGAGACCGTTTATAAACCTGTGTTTAAATTTCAAGAAAAGAATGATGCATTTGCATTTCTGTATTAATAGTTGGAACCGAGGAGGAAATATGAATATGAATGCAGCTGCATCGTTTTTTGCATTCATGATGTCGTTTTATTCAAATCAGTTTGTGTTAAATGCCCCAGACAACAAATCTGTTGTCGGTTTAATTTCAGAAAGGATGGCGCCACATCATGTGATCATTACAGCATATGTACAGATCTAAATGCATTTCATGTCCTATTATAGTTTTATTCACTTCAGATTAGCATCAAAGTTGTAGCCGCGTCTTTGCCCATTATGAGCCATAAAGTTGGACACTGTTGGAGACTGTTCTGCTGGTGATAAATGAAACGAGACGATCGTTTAAAAGGATTTTATTTTGAAATCTAACACCCATGTAGAGCTAACATTGATTGTAATAACATTGTAATAACATTGTAATAACATTGTAATAACATTGTAATAACATTGTAATAACATTGTAATAACATTGTAATAACATTGTAATAACATTGTAATAACATTGTAATAACATTGTAATAACATTGTAATAACATTGTAATAACATTGTAATAACATTGTAATAACATTGTAATAACATTGTAATAACATTGTAATAACATTGTAATAACATTGTAATAACATTGTAATAACATTTTTACAGTTTGTGTAAACCCAACAGAAACCATGTTGTCCCAAAACGCTGCGTTTGTGTCCCATATGTAACACCGTGTATTATCCAACTTATTTCACATGGTTTAACTTGAACTTTAAAAACTACAATAAAGTTTTGCTGTATTACCAGTAACAAATCTTTTATATACACATTAGCTTGTTTAAAAAAACTGACTGAATTACCTCTAAACTGGTTCTAGGCTTTGTCACACTGGTCGCACTGGTTATTGTCCATGGTCAGTAAGTGTAGGGTTGACTTAAGCTCGAGTTTGTGTAAACTGAACTGCTGCACCGATCACGTATCAGCGTCTGTTGGTGTGTTTCTGGGGTCGCTGGCTGGAGATTTTCCCAGAAAGGTCACATGCGGCGCCAGCTTGTGTGTCGCCAAGCTCGACTTCAAAGCAAAAGCCCTCCCACACTGGTCACACTTGTGTGCTTTAACTCCACTGTGGACCAGTTTGTGTCTCTTTAAGTTGCTCTGATGATTAAAAGCCTTTCCGCACTCCTCACATGTGTGGGGTTTTTCTCCGCTGTGGACCATCTCATGGATTTTTAAGTAGCTCATCTGAGCAAAAGCCTTCCCACACTGGCTACATGCGTATGGTTTGACTCCTCTGTGCAGGCGCTGATGAGTTCTCAAGTTGCCCATCAAACTAAATGTCTTTCCGCACTCCTCACATGTGTGGGGTTTTTCTCCGCTGTGGACCATCTCATGGATTTTTAAGTATCTCATCTGAGTAAAAGCCTTCTCACACTGGCTACATGCGTATGGTTTGACTCCTCTGTGTAGGCGCTGATGAGTTCTCAAGTTGCCCATCAAACTAAATGTCTTTCCACACTGGTGGCACATGTGTGGTTTGACGCCGCTGTGGCTGAGGTGATGTGTTTTTAAGTTGCCTTTCCGAGTAAAAGTCTTTCCACACTGGTCACAACTGAAGGGCTTTTCCCCACTGTGGATGCGCTGGTGTCTTCTGAGGTGACACGGGGCATGAAACTTCTTGTTACACTGATCACACCTGTAGTGCTCAAGTAAGTTTGCACTTGAGTGAGCATCTTCAGCCAACTGAGAGCACTGAGGTGTTGGGCTCTCTTTGGCGTCTTGTTCCTACAGCAACAAAGACACAGGCAGGGAGTCAGAAGCTTAATAAGTGTTTGAGTTAAATCTTGTTTTGTCGTGCCGGCCTCTCTCTGCTTCGATAAGAAACATGTTTGTTGGATGATGCCCATAATAGTAACCTGTTGTGCTGTAAATTGTTTGGATGCGTTTTGGAAAAGAAAGACTGTATTATTGCATAAAATACATTTAAACAAGTGCATCGCTGATTGCATCTAGTGGACATCGGTTCTACCAGCTGATTGCCCTGCTCAGTCTTTACGCCCGACCCAACGAGGGACAATCAAATGCAGAGGGGACAGTGCGACTTCACCCGTGCACTTGCACCTCTTGCACACAGTCCTCATTTACAAAGTGGAAATAAGGAAAGGTCTAAGAGGTTGAAGCCTTCGTCTTTCCATTTACTATTTTCTTTTCTTAACATGCATTTAGTTTCTCATGTTCTGGAAAACTGTAAATAATTACTAAAGGGTGGTAGTTAACAATAATCATAATGATATAATGACAATAAATGATGATCATTCATGAAAGTTGTACTGATAGACTTTTCACGTTTCCTAAAAGCAGCTCGGCCTTGGTTTGCACGGCACTTCCAGATGTGTTTATAAACTACGAGCAATTTCACGTATAAAAGTCTGTAAAATGTTCGGACTCATGATTTATAAAAACGATGTTTTTCTCACCGTGTGTGAAGAAAACATTTTCTTCTTTCCAAGATGGCCGACTACGTTCCTCCGTCAGACTGCTCGACCCACCAACACCTGCCAGGAAAGAGCTTTATTAGGCTCCGGAGCCGAAATGCACATTAAAGTCACTTTACATCCAGATGACTTAGACCGTCCTAAGATAATAAACTTTTAGCCTGGTCTAGATTAAACTGAGCTGATGGCAAGACGGAGGATCAGAGGACTTGAAGCTTTAAATAATCCCTCAAGGAGACAGGTCTAACCTTTCCTTTGAAATATCTCTGAGGTAGCATGGACAACATACACGTGCAGATGAGAAATGACACCCTGATTCAATCATTCCCTCTCTGTAAACACTTTAACTGGGAAGCCAAGCTAAAGGTTAAATGATCAGCGGCTGTAGGTTTAGCTGTGCTCGTATGCCCGGACAATACAAATATATAAATAAAGAACTGCACACAAACACAATTACACTACTTGATCTGTTACAATCGAGCGACATTACTTGTCAGCATCTGGAATCATGGAACTCTTTGGTCACGGTGAAGGAACAGTGTGCAGGGCTGTTTTTAAAATGAGGTTTTTCACCAAGCATCCTGATGGGCTCTTCCCAAGAGTTAGTGGACAGATTGGAGGTCATGTTCCCAACAAGCAGCAACTGGTGCCGAGGATGAAAGGAACCATGAATGTGCTCAAAGCTAGATTGCGAAACCGCGATATCAGAAACACATCCTGCATGTGCTGAACTTGCTTTCTAGCAAAGCACCCTGGTTTGCAGTGTCCCAGGTGTAGGCCAGCACTGAGGATTGTTCTCCAGTCACTGTACACACAGTTTAAGGGAGGACAGCAGTTCCTACTTTGAAGGTAAACCTTAAATGATCAGCAGCCATGAGTTTAGTTGTGCTCGTACAAGTTATTGTCTCCAGTGTCTCTGCGGGTCCCTAACACTCCCTCACAAACACACCTGAGCTGGGAACATACCTGAGGGAGAGCAGCAGATGACAGCATGCAGGAGACAACAAACTAATCTAAACATATAAAACAACTCCAACCAACATCAGCTTGGTGGTTACCTTTGGAGGAGCCCAGCCCATGAGCTGTGCTGTGATGACTTATGGTGAACAGGTGTGCCAACAACTAAGAGCCGAGACAGAGCCTCTTAAAGCTGTAGGACAAAAAACAGCACGTCCAGAGCACCTGAAGGCCAGAAGGTGGCAGCAGCAAACGGGTGTCAGGTACAATCTTCAGCTTCCATAGTATCTACAGATCATACACTCCTCCCTTTGCTCAGTGTTTTCACCTTCAGCACATAAAGGTGAACTTCAACCACACCAACAGACTGGAATATGTTCACCCACACAGACCTGGACCAGTACGCCTCATCTGTACTGGATTACATCTCCAAAACCACAGACAGTGTCACCACCTGACAGTGGGCAGGGATAGCTCAGTAGGTAGAGTGGTGGCACCATGATCGGAAGGTCGGTGGTTCGACTCCACTGAACGGCTACCCTGAGGTACCCCTGAGCAAGGTACCGTCCCTACACACTGCTCCCCGGGCGCTGCATTGGTGGCTGCCCACTGCTTCACTGGGTGAATGGGTTAAATGCAGAGGAACTATATCCCTACGGGGACTAACATGCACACTTTACTTTACACCCAGAAACGGATCACCATGTACCCCAACCAGAAGCCTTGGATGAACCGGGATCTTCGTCTCTTCCTGAAGGCCCGCAACACCGCCTTTAGGTCAGGAGATGCACACGCCTACAGCACAGCCAGGGCTAATCTAAAGAAGGGCATCAAAAAAGCCAAACACCATTACAAAAAGAAGGTAGAAGAACACTTCTCCAACTCCAACCCCCGACGCATGTGGCAAGGACTCCAGACCATCACAGACTACAGGACCACCAAACCCTCCCCCGCATCCTCTGATGCAGGGGCGGAGCGTGGGGGTGGCTTACGGGGCTTAAGCCCGGGTTGTTTTGTCAGAAGCCCGGGGTATTTTGGAGTGTAATTTTTTCATAGTTAGATGCCTGGCTGACAACTGTATAAAACAAAAAGTACACACAATATTCGAAGCACATAGTGCACACTGTGGGAATTTACGACTGTGCGTGAATCCCCCCCTGATATTGGTATGATCCAAGCTCAGGCACTAAGCGACTGAGCGAGGGGGCGGGGGGAGCTGCTGCCCGTGAGTGCGCTGTTGGAGAGACGGAGCCAGCCATAAGGAGAGCTTAAGTTTGAGCAGGTACCAAAGCAAATCATTCGTACCGTACAAATAATGTAAATGTGACGGTGCATCACGAAAGATTGATATGAAACTGATCACTTGACCAATATTATTTTACTTGCTCTTCAAGTGAATCAACAAATGGCGAAATGAAAAGCCGAACAAATGCTATTTTTTAGAGAATCTTAGCTTACGTGTGTTTATTTCATATTTTCAGTTCTTACCCTCCCCGACTAATTCGGTTTCAGTTATGTACTGAAATATAAGAATGGACATTAGAGGGTTCTTTCAAAGAAAAAACTCAGGTAAATGTTATTTTATATATTATGCTTTGTATGTTGTTCAGTATATTTCTATGCAAAACAAGAGGGATTTCAGTACACAGCAGGATGTTCACATTTGTAACCAGATATTTACACTTTAGGGAGAAAACATAAAACATTTTTACTGTACAACATCAATTTAGAGTAAACTTTTGTTTTAGATAAATATTGAAATATATTTTGAATTAGTTAAATGTCAGAATAAAGAGAGACAGAGCTGTCTATTTTTTATCACTTTGATCAAATTTAGGAGTACATATACACTAAGTTTATTGTTAATTAGTAAGAAACTCCAGACGATTCCATTCTGAGCTGAAGAAGCTTCTGATAGGTTAGTAGAGTCCATGTGAGTAAACTGGTGGCACAGCTGTGGATGCATATAAGGCAAAACACAGAGCCTGTTTCTGTGACATGGGAACATCAAGAGATGTCAACCAAAACACCAGGAAAAGAATCGTGGAGCTCCATAGGTGTGGCTCAGTTTGAATACAATTTGGTGCCATTTGCAATTAAAAAACACAGACAGTTTCTCTCTTTACTCTTAAAGTTAACAAATATGTTTTTATATTTATCAATCTAAAAAAATAAACATTTAGTCTGATTTGATGTTACAATTTAAAAAGTGTTTGTGTTTTGATCTGAAGAGTTTGTAAATATGTGGTTTCAACTGTATATTTGATGATTGTCAGCACAAAGAGAGAGAGAGGGAGAGAGAGGAGCAGAGATTGAGATGGAGAATGAGGACAGAACAGAGATGAACAAGAGCAGGTGAGACACACATGTTAGTCAAATGGTTGTTTACCACAAGTATCACTGTATCATAGGTCCTCATGTATCTCGTACCTAGTGTTTCTTTTTAGGTTTACTATTTTTCAAATTCTATATTTATTAAGTTATGCAGGCTTGTTTGCACAACAAGGCTAAATAATTATATAAACTTTTCTCAATCTAAATAGTGGACTTTGGTAGAATTAAATAAACAAGTGTAGTGCAGGTCTATGATGATTTTTAGTGCTACTATCATCTAGTTCTGATTCTGGTTCTGTCTTGGTTAAGTCCTCAGTAATCCTGCTTTTGAACTGTTGTAGTCCTGTTTTAATTCTGGATCAGTTCTGGGTCTGGTTGAATTGGGGTTTAGTCCCTGTGTCTTGATACAGCCCCAAGTTTGTTCCGCCTCGCTGCTTAATTAAAAAACTAGTTTAAGGTGTCCTGCATGTGTGATATATATATTTCCCTATATGAAGCCATTTTTTTAAACAAAACTCAAAACAGAGCCAATTAATCTTTCAGTCATTTCTACACCCCCCCCCCCCCCCCCCCCCCCTCAAAAAAAAAAAAAATCCCACATGCATACTACCCTTTAGGGCTAAGCCCCGGGTGTTTCAAATGTCTGGCTCCTCCTCTGCTCTGATGTCTCCTTCCTCAATGAGCTCAACAACTTTTATGCTCGTTTTGAGCGAGGGAACCCCACAACCAAAGCAGACCACCAACCTCTGACTCTCTCCCCCACCGATGTAGGAGCGGTGCTGAGCAGGATCAGTGTCCACAAGGCTGCAGGTCCTGATGGCATCCCCGGGCGTGTTCTCAGAGCGTGTTCTGGGGAGCTTGCAGGAGTGCTCACAGACATATTCAATCTGTCCTTGGCCCACGCTGTGGTACCGGCCTGCTTCAAATCCACCTCCATCGTCCCGACACCCAAAACCTCCAACCCATCTTGCCTCAATGATTACCGCCCAGTAGCACTCACCCCCATCATCACTAAGTGCTTAGAGCAGCTGGTCCTAGCACACTTCAAATCCTGTCTCCCCCCCACCCTGGACCCCCACCAATTCGCATACCGCCAGAACAGGAGCACAGAGGATGCAGTCTCCATCGCACTGCACTCTGTCCTCTCACACCTGGACAATGTTACGAGTTCAAATATTGGGGATGGATACAAGAGGAAAAACCACAATAACAACACTGGTCCGGCCGGGTTGAGTCAAACGATGATTTTAATGATCACACGCGTGGGAGATGGACACCGTACGCAGACAGCATCAGATCTCAAAATGGTGGAGCATTGATCAAACTCTTATAGCCTCTGGTGCCTCCACCTTATCATAAAAAGCCTAAACATTCACATGCCTTCTCTCACACAGCGCCTAAGCTACGACCTTGGCTCCCCGGTTATCTGCTCCTGCTGAGATGGGGCAGAAAACTCCAGTATGTTCTGTTCTCTTCTAATCAGACAAATAAGGCGATGACTTTCTGCGAACAGTATTTCTTATAACTCAGCAGTATAATGCATCATAAAACAATATCATTCATCCACAATAAATCAGCAGTCTAATGTAATGCAAACTAATGCAAGAGTTATCACCTTCTTCTAATTCAGGAGAATAATGCAAACTAAAGCTACATAATAATTCACAATCTTTAATTAGGGGTCTAACATGGCATAAAATAATATTATAATCTCACAACAACAACACCACCTACGCCAGAATGCTGTTTATAGACTTCAGTGCAGCGTTCAATACAATCCACCCCTCACAACTCATCAGGAAACTGACAGACCTGGGCATCAGTTCCCTCATCTGCAAATGGTTACTGGACTTCCTGACCAACCGCCCCCAACATGTCCGGCTGGATAACCGCTGCTCATCTACCATCACAATGAACACCGGTGTACCACAAGGCTGCGTGATGAGCCCTTTCCTCTACTCCCTCTTCACCCACGACTGCAGACCTGCTGATGGTTCCAACACCATCATTAAGTTTGCAGATGACATCACGGTGATTGGCCTCATCAGTGCTTTGAGCGCTCAGATGAGTAGAAACGCGCTACATAAGACCCAGTCCATTTACCATTTGGGTAATAAAATTGCAGGTAACATTTCCAAGGCAGGTAGGAAAAAAATGAGCTGCTATCAGTGTATGTTTGTTTTAAGGTGAGGTGGCACGAACCCGCATGTAGGGAGATGTAACCTCGTACCTCAGAAGTGTCGATATGGGTGTATTTCCATCTGTACAGCAGTATTTAGTACATCCTGGTACTTGGCAGGATGTGCAGGAGGCAGAGAAAGAGCATAAGCTTTCAGCACCTGTTAGAAATGTCACTTTCCCACATAAGAAATAAAAGGTGCTCCACAATAGTGCTGCAATTGAATATATTTTGCAATGAATTGAAGCCCATGTCAGTATTCATAGAAGAAATTGTATATGAATGCACAGCTTCCTTACATGTGCATTTGTTTCATTTGCAGATCACGCCAGACAGCTCACAAAGTCCATGATGAGGAAGCCAACCATAGACAAGCTGGCGGCTAACAGAGAGGCTGATGTCAATAACTTTGTCAAGTTCATCACCAAGGACTCTATTCAGAAGTCCCTGGGGATGTATCTGGAGATGCTTAAGAGAAGAAAGGCTTAGAGAGGGGAAACATGTTTGCACACTTTGTAGCACCAGCTACAGATGTGATCTGACATCAGGCAGTGAGCAGTCTACATGTTTGGGGGATAAAACCCAGCATTTACCCCTCAAGGTGTTAATAAAAACACTCGAGGTTAGGGTGTGACTTTTTGTTTTGGTTTGAAGAGCCGTACACTCGGGCAACCTGCCGAGCCTTCTCCATCACTCAGCATTACCTGCAGTATGCTTACGCGAGCAAACTGCTAATTGTTGCAAAAGAGTCTCACATATGAAGGACTAACAGCAAATCTGACCTTTAGTGCATCTAAATGTGGCAAAGCCTTTGTCATCTCTAACAAATGTTTGGTTTTTACTGTGAAATATCCAAATAAATGTCTGGATTCATACATTAAATGGATTAAAGCGTGTGGTTCTCATTCATTATCTCTGTAACTCAGACGTCTCTACATTCAAATGACAGTTGAGAATGTTAAAAATTCAGCGGACAACCAAATCAAAATGAATCTTGCATTCTTATAACAAGGAGCATTTTTCATTCTTTGTATGTTTGTGTTTTGGACAATTGAATCAATATACGACACTTCAAAAGGACCTGAGTGTCAGCGCAACACAATCGGCTAAACTTCAGGTGTGCAGTGTCTCCACACTTTTCACTGTCATGTCCTGTGTGTGACAGACATGAATGACCTCTGCTGTGGTGCTCCCTGTTTTCTTTGAGCACTACATTTACACATTTAAGAGTATTACCCTCAAATGTGTTTGGATTTGTCAATGTGTGAGTCGTCTACTAAGCCTAAAGCTACAAGTCACTAATGTGACTCCTGGAAAAGTAAATGTTCTTTCATGTAAAGAGATGAAATCAGCACGTGTATTCACTTTAATATTACATCCTCGGGGGGGAGGCTAAGTATTTTGCAGCAGCTTGGTATTGAACTGCAAACCTTCCAATTAGTAGAACTGAACTACAGCAACCCCAACTCAACTGTTCAGCCAGGACAAGCAGTGCTTGTCTAGTCAGTTATACCAAAGCATAAGTGATGTGCTTCTACATCACTGCCATCTTGAGGCTGCAGTCAGCTATCGTCTCTCCAAGCACACTTCTCTTGGACGCTATTAGAAACTCTAGTGTCTCTATTTCCCAGGCGTCTTTAGCTTTTTGTATGCAGACAACCTGATTTTCCATTTCAGTGTTTAAAAATCACAGGTTAACATATGTGGTGAACACATTTCAGCTTTACAGGAGTAACTGAAGATGACTGAAAATAATCTTTAATGAATACATTGTTTCTTCTTTTGTGTAGGGGAGACCGGGGATAGTTGTAACGTGGGTCAGTTGTAACACTTCCAGTTTCTCCAATCAGGGCTAAGTTTCAAATGATGTGACTCATCCTGTGCATGCCCAACTCAGTTCTGCTATCACATGTGAAAAATCAGCACATTTTGTCAAACACAGACAATTTAACACGAAAAAAAGTAATTTGTATGCCAAAAAGTAAGTTTTTCTACTTTATTTCAATTTCTAATAGCATTATCTGCTTTGCAGTTAAACTCATCAAACTTAAATTGTGTTATTTGTATGTCTATGGGGATATATTCTGTGTAGGTCTTTAGTGCTAATGTTTTAGCCGTTGGCTGTAATGTTAGCTAGTTCATGGCTATAGGAGTCTGGGTCAGTTGTAACAGCAACAGTCTGGGTTAGTTGTAACAATAACGCAGATGTTACAACTTACCACACTATTACTTTAACTTATATTAAACAAGTTGGGGCAACGACATCAGCAGAGAGAGGTTCACTGGTCACCTTTGTATATGCGGTTAATGCCATTGGCAACACAATTCCTCCACTGTTTGTGTTCCCACACATACATTATGCTGACCACTGTGTCAGAGATGGACCAGTAGGAAGTACTGGTAGTGGAAATAAATCAGGATGGGTGCAAGAAACAGATTTCCTCATCTTTCTGAAGCACTTTGCAAACCACACCAAGGTAAGCCACGAAAAAAAGTAATGGAATTGCGATGCTGGTGCACAGCTACATTTTTTCAGCTTCATTGTTATGTTCAAAGTTGGTGCAAGAGTTGTAGGTTATAATGCCCACTGAGCCAATGAGGCCAAACTCAAGGAAGACCAACCAAAATTAATGAAATATTCAGTTGCAGAAAATTCCATAATTTGGAATTTAAGCTAGATTTCTGCATTCTGTCTCTCTCTCACACACACACACACACACACACACACACACACACACACACACACACACACACACACACACACACACACACACACACACACACACAGCTACATAAATGGCTCTAAGTGCATTCATGTGTTGAATAAACAAAGATTACATGTTAATGTTTTGTTAGTACTCTTATTTCATTGTGTTACATTTCACCCCAGGATATGTTACAACTAACCCAGACTATGGGGTTAATTGTAACATTTCACTCTTCGTGTTTGAGGCCATACCATGCAATGGGTAATTGTGCTGCAGAGAAAGTAGCTGCACTATTTAATAGCAGAGACATGTAAATACTTTGCATTACATTTTGAATCCACTACCTTAAAAGAGCTCCAATTTACAGACAGAAATGTCAAAGATGTGACAACTATCCCCGGTCTCCCCTACAGATGTATTACTCTACCGCTCTTTTATGTTTTTTCAACATTTTTGGCTCAGTTTTGCAGGTTAGTGTTTTGCTGTGTGTCTGAGCTGTTTTGGGAAATTAATTAAAAAACTTCAGTAACTCAAAACTCTGAAGACATTTAAGCAGACAAAAGAAGTGAAACAAAATACACACGCGTTATTAAAGGTTTCCAAATCAACAAAGGGTCTCAGTAAATGTTCCAGACAAATGTGCTCCACTGCAACAAGAAGCCGAATTCTTTACAACACACAAGTTTTCAGTGAAATTCTTTTAGTGGCTTTATTGTGCATTTGCATTTCATGAAGCTGTGGCTGACAGTAGTCCCCAACTGAATGATCATTGTGCTGGCTGCAGATTGAGCACGATGTGTGGAAAGCTTGTGGAAGTCACGGTTCAAGCAACGTGAGCCTAACCGCTCAGCTTCACCTCCACGGGGAAGTGGTCGCTGACAGCCAACGCCTGAGAGACAGAGAAACCGTTCTTTTAGTGGCTCACAGTTTGTGCTGCAGACGGCTTCAGTTTCCACAGGTTTCTTTCCAGTGCTGAAAAACTCAACGTGCCTGCATGGTAATGCCATCACTACAGTATACACTGCATTATGATTTTGTTTGCATCTCTGTGGTCGTTACTACAGCCACTGCTTTACAAAGTTGCTCGATTTTCTGTAGCTCAAAGCTGATATTAAAAAAGCAAAAGTGCTTTAAAACTGCATGATTTCTGATGGGGCGACTGCTTTGCCCTTTGTGTAGAATGCCTCTCTTCTGATTGGAGCTCAGTAAACATTTTGCTGACGAGTCTATGGTCTCAGTTGCAGTGAATACAGCATTATGTTAACTTTTTATATTGACGTTTCCATTAGTGTCAGCGGGGAATGAGGCAGGTTGTGCTTTTTAGTTCAAATGAATTCTTACAGAGATAAGGATTGAAATTCATCTGTTACCAGATCTTGTTTGAGATTCAGGTCCGTCATGTAGTTATACACCTTCGCACTATCTTTCACCACTCCTCTCATCATGTCCGCAGTGACCACAATCCTGCAAACACAGAAAGATGATTAGAGTTTAGAGTTTGCGTGCACACATCAGAACGACCTGCCACAATCTGTCTACCTGTCGTAAGGGCAGACAGTTTGCGACACGGTAGTGTCGGCCGCATCAGTGATCAGCCAATGGAAAGTCTTGTCAGTGAAGATGCGGATCTGCTGCCAGTCAGACCCGGACACATAACTACAGCCTGCGTTGAAGTCACCCAGCAGCACGATGTCCTGCAGGGAGAGTAGTGTGAGTCGCATTTACCGAATGTGTGTTTTTCCACCAAATAAATGATTTTTACTTGTAGGCTGTAAATACATCATTGTTCCAGCGAGCGCGGACATCTGCCACCACGTCATAGAGAGCATTTAGCTCCCGAACAGCTGATTCTGGGGAGGTGTGCTGAGGGATCAGAGTAAAGTCTCTCACAGCTACAGAAGAGAAGGGAACGAAGGAGTGTTGACAGTGACGGAGGCGCTTACACCGCATGAGAATGATAAAGGACTAGTGACTAACATGTCCCAGGAACTACCACGCACAAATGTTTGAATGAGGATCCACATCATTATCAGTGTGATGCAGAAACAGCTGTATAGCTCGAGCCACAGCACCTACCAGTGTGTTTGGAGGAGAACATTACGACAAACGGCTCCCTGCTAAAGGCGTCTTGTCCAGTTTCCTCCGGGCCGTCGTCATAGGTGTAGCTTTTTGCCACCGATACCAGCGCCTCCCTGTGGAGAAAATCACCACCTTTTCATTTGCTGCCAGTGTGTACTTCATTTCTAAACATGTCCAGTTGCTTCTCGGGACAAATTTATTGTAGTTCTGCTTTTCCCCTTTTTTAAAATCACTTCTTCTGAATTCTGAGTGTGTATAAGATGTATGTTTATGCCAGAACAAAGACGGAGGATTTGCCGTTAAATTACTTCAAACATGCCTCAAACACTACAAACATGCTGGAAATATAAATTTTTAATCAAGTTGTTTTGAATGGTTATTTGAGAAACTTATGGGAGGTTCTTTAACCCTCTGAGGTCTAAGTGATGATGATCCAACACCAATCCTGACTTTAACCCCGGGCAACGTGAACATGTCATTTTTATTTTTGTTAAATTGTTTGGCTTTAAGAAACAAAGAAAACAATCAAACTATTCACATTCTGCCATGAAAAAGACTTTTTCCCTTTCTACAAAATACATATTTAGAGCAAGAACTAAAAATGCTTTTTACACGGCATCACTGCAACGAACCATGTTTTGTTGCAAACAGCCGCCCCTCCCTGAGCCTGACTCTGCCGGAGGTTTCTTCCTGTCAAAAGGGAGTTTTTCCTTCCCACTGTTGCCAAAGTGCTGCTCATAGGGGTCATATGATTGTTGGGTTTTTCTCTGTATGTGTTATTGTAGGGTCTACCTGACAGTATAAAGCGCCTTGAGGCGACTCTTGTTGTGATTTGGCGCTGTGTAAATAAAATTGAACTGAATAAATATCATTTCACTGTGTGTAGAGTAGAGACTTATTTTTTTCATCGTGGTGCACCTGTAAAGGAAGAGATATCGCTCTTTATAGGTGCTCGCACCGAGAGGCTCGCTGACGATGTATTTGTACTGAGGAGAATCTCTGGGGGGAAACAAACACACACTTTTATGTTTCCATACGTTTGCATTTCATGCTCAGTGTTACTCTGAATGTTCCATGTTCGGTGTGTGGACTCACTTGTTGACGTACTCCATGAGTTTTTGGGTTGCTGAGAGATCACCGTCTCTGACCTCTTGGATCAGAATGACGTCATAGCGTTGGACAATCTGCAAAACACACATAAAAAATGAAAATGAATCAGCTGATTGTCCATCTTGCAACATCACGTTTGTTTATATTTTACCTTGCACGAAAAAATTCATGTGTTAAGCTTTAGATTGTAAAGGCAACGCTACAGCTGTTGCACATCCAGTTATTTCATTGATCATTCCTTAAGCATAGAGGTGGGAATATTCTGGGAATATTCAGGTTTACTTCTGCAACAGGCCAAATCATCCAAAGCATTTCTCAAAATTCAGTTCAAACTATTTCAAAACGCACACACAAGATAACACTTCTGGATTGGTTTTGAAAGCACTCTGACCCAAATTGCATTACAAATGGGTGGATGTAAACATTTTGTACAAACTGTCATATCTACCAAAGAGGGAAAAGTCCCAGACCTTGGTAATGATGTTCATCAGAGTGGTGTTGGAGGCTTTGGTGTCTCCGAAGGATTTGATGTTAAAGGCTCCCAGCAGCAGCGAGTTAGAGAGATGCAGCAAGGTCAGAAAAAGCCCCAAAGTGCCCACCAAATGCATCCTACACCAAACAGGTCACATGTTAAAAATGACTTAGAAATCACATGAAACACTGACGCTTACAAATGATTTCATATTTATTTTACACGTATGTAAGCTAATGACTTCCCAGGTTATCAGGTTAATAATTTCCAGTTCCTGTGCATTAAAAACCGATTTGCAGGCTGAAGTAAGGCCTTTCCTTTCACTCCATATTTCTCTGTCATAAAGTCCAGTTTAACATGGAGGTTAGTCCAAAACAAAGCGGCTCATGTTCCACCATCTGCTGAGAGCTCATGACATGAGAGTGAGAGACCAAACACCTGCTCCTCTGGATGTATTTTTGGCAGTTTATCTAACATGCTATTTAGCGCGTCGCTATTTGCAGCATGTTGCAAGGCTTGGTAAAATATTATCCTTTTAGGACAATATATTACTCTGTTGCCCTGGTTACACCGTCCTGGAGCTGTTGTGGAAGACCAAAGGTTGCCAAATATGGAAACAGAGAGCTGCATTTATACTGTGATGGTTTGCATGTGCTGCTGAAATGTGTTTGTAAACGCACAATTACTGCAGGAAAAATGCACAAAAGTTACTGTAATGCTGCTGTAGCCTGAAACATCCACTCTAAACAAGAAACTGGCTCACAGTATTGCACCGAATACAGCTCAGATGTTTTTGTAGCGAGTGAGAGGTCCATACCTGCTCCTGTATGTCTGCACGGTGGAGACGCCTGAACTCGTGAATCTTCTGAAAGCTCCTGAAAAGCTTCTGAGCAGAATGGCGACCAGTGTCTCTTTTGAGGTTTTTATCTACCTGCAGGCGCATGTGACTGCAGGGTGCTGGGGAGGAGTACAGAGAAAAGGTGTGTTGTGGATGGGGTACAGATTTCAGGCTTTCAGGTTCTCACATCCCAAGATTGCAGTGCAACAAGGATAACGTTGCAACCTCAAATTCTTTTCTGCTCGTCATACAATAAAAACACTTCAGCATTGTTTTAACTTGCTGTTGTCCTGTTTGGCATTTGTGTGAAGTTCTGTCACACTTCACAAATGAACTCAGAATGAGTGTCGCAGTGTTGGGATGACCTTAAACTTTGGCAAAATCCTTACGGAAACTGAAGAAATTCCTTCAAGCAGTTTGAAAGATGCCTTGTTCATGAGAGCAGGGACAGACAAAACATAATATCTACTCTAGGTCTGCTCCAGCAGAGACACGTAACAGTCATTAGCAATAACAACAGTAATATTGCTACAGCCTTGTTAAACTATCATCTGTCCCAGTGTTATATCTTGAAATCAGACCTTCAAAAACCTTCCGATAGGCTGATACAACACAAGTATGCCACCGTCTCCACCTTATTGGTCAGAAAGTTTTTCTTCCCAGTTGTAGCTGAACAAACAGAATCCATTCACTTACAATGCATTCAAGCTTGACAACACAATAATACACTTTAGTGAAGTTTCATAAAAGTGCTCATACTTACAGCATGTTACAGTTGTCATGTTACTGATGAGGGTTAAGCTCTATGTTTTTAACATTGTAATCAGATCTGCCAGGTCGGTGCTTAGACATATACCGGTGTCCACTACACCCAGCCTCCTGACTCTTTCTTTACTGCCAGCTGTCGAGAATCTGATGCCTCAGCAAATACTGAATAAATTTCGGTGCCACCGCTGCTGTCCACATTCATGCTCCCGTCAGGGTAAACCATAGTTTCCCAAACTTTCCATGTATTTTAAACTTGAGAATCCAAGTGAAGCCAAGATGTTTGCTGACTATTAGTCTTGTTTATGAATTAGACAAACGAATTTTGTGTAGAAAGGATGAGGGCTCAGTGTGCGCGTGAGGAAAGCTTGCACGAGAGGAAATCTCCACTGGGACATGGAAAACTACCACATACTGACCTAAAGAGCAACGAGTACAGAGGGAGAAACAGCAGGAAGTGCAGCTTAACCACAGATTTGTAGCCACTCTTGCAGTTTAAACCAAAGACCAACAGAGAGTTGCACTAGGGCCAAAGTAGCAGGATCATTTTCTGTATTTGACTTTTGGTTATATGCACATGTGACCTGATGGGGACTGCAGATGTGCAGTATCTGCACCTTGTATTTTTCTCTAACATCCATAAACATGCACACTCTGGTAAAACTAATTAAAGTTAAATACTTCTTTGTAAGATGTTTAATAAAGAATGATAAAATGGAAAAGTGCCATGTGTGTAGCTAAAAATAAGCCCCAGAGCGAACGCCAAGGCTGCAGTCTGGGAACCGGCGGGGCGGTCACCGCTGGGATGTGCTTATCAGAGTGTGGAAAGTTGTGGACTTTAAAGTGTTGAACTTTGATGGATAACCAGTAGGGGTGCAACGATACACAAAATTCACGGTTCGGTTCGGTTCGATACTTTGGTGTCACGTTTCGATATTTTTTCGATACAAAAAAATGTTCATGCATTTTTAATTTGTCATTTATTAAAATTATAAATATATATTTTAACTCAAAAGTACAGTTTTTAAATTTAACCCTAACCCTTGTGCATGTTTTTTATTTTGACAGCGAATGCGCACCTGCGGACCACTTATGTGCAGCCCTGGTTATTTAGCTCGTCATATCGCAGCCACAGAAATTCTTTTGTCCATGAAACCATAAAGCTGCACTTTCTTTTTGCCTTATAGTCTGATTTGTCATAACTTCTCCGTTTTGTGGTAAGCTTTTCTTTGGCTGTCACTTCTTCACCCTGACCCGTCTTATTTGGCTCAGCAGAACTGAAATGCTTTTACACACGCACTCACATAAGCTCAGCGATTCTCTGCGCGATCAACCTCTCACATGTTTAAGCTGCGGGAGATTTCACTTGTCATGTTTGCATAGTAAGCTAACGATTAATAAGACGATGTCAGAGGAATTGGTGCACAAATTATCATCACTCACAGATCAGTGCTGTCGCTCTCTATACACAGTTCACACGATTGCAAAGTGAAAGCAAAAAAACAAGCGCAAATTCAAACGCGACTTCAATATGTCACATATTGACAGTGGCTCACCGATGCCAATGACATAATTACCCAGCTACATTTCTGAAAGAATGCAAAAGCATTGACATATATTTTTCCTACAATAGCCCGACGGGCAGGGAAGAGATAGATTTTGGTAGCCCGACTGAAAAAACTCGCTAGCTCCGGGACGTCGGGCTAGCGATATTGCGAGCCCTGTATCTGATTGAGGAATCACTCATCTTTGGAAAAGAGAGTTTATTACAGAGAAATGTCTCTTTCCAAAATAAAAGCTATACTATCCGCTTCTTCTGGGCTATATTCTCAGCAGCATAAGGAGAATCATGTGCTAACAGCTGTCTAAATGACTCGGCTAAAGTTAGTAGCATGCTTGTTGTTTTTGTCTTTGCACTAGGATGATGTCGGCGTAAATGTGCAGTCATATTCGTTGTGTTCCCACTAGTGCTTTCAGGTTAATCTCGTTGAAATGACCTTAACGCCACAACACGGCAAATCTCCGTTAACGAGCTACCGCCGATCGCCCCGTGCATGGGGCTAGATGGCCAACACGTTAACGAGCTAACTGCGCTAACACACTAGTTCACACCAATGTAATTGAGCATTGCATGGCACATCCAACATACTGTTTTACTTTAGTCCATGACTCGCTTACCTTCAGGGTCATACGTCACATGAAAACCAAAATAATTCCAAACGCCAGATCTGAATGAGGGTGGGGGAGGTGCCCTGCCCTCTTCCTTCTGACGATGCTGTCTGTGTTGAGCGCTCAGTGGATCTGCGCTGGACAGTGCAGCCTAGGCGGAGTAGTCGAACACAGATTCACTGAGCGCTCAACACAGACAGCATCGTCAGAAGGAAAATTGATAAAATAAATTACAAATTTTGTATTGTTCGATACATATGCGTACCGAACCGAAAGCACTGTATCGAACGGTTCAATATCGATACGAATATCGTTGCACCCCTAATAACCAGTCGTGTCTCAGATCAAACGTGCAGAATAAAATCTTTGCCATAACTGTTGGCATGAGAGTGATGCTCATTATCCCTTTTGGCAACATTTTGAATAGCACCATCTGGTCAAGCAAGGCCATGTGACACACTGAGCTCGTGATACTGGTTTTGGGCGGCAGTGATACGGACACTACTGGACTGAAACTGGTTTGAGAGTCTGCTAAAACGACAGCATGTAAGGACACAATGACTGTGTTTTAGTAAGTGTTTACCTGTTTTACTAAATGTACTTAAGAACTGCTGAGACCGTTTATAAACCTGTGTTTAAATTTCAAGAAAAGAATGATGCATTTGCATTTCTGTATTAATAGTTGGAACCGAGGAGGAAATATGAATATGAATGCAGCTGCATCGTTTTTTGCATTCATGATGTCGTTTTATTCAAATCAGTTTGTGTTAAATGCCCCAGACAACAAATCTGTTGTCGGTTTAATTTCAGAAAGGATGGCGCCACATCATGTGATCATTACAGCATATGTACAGATCTAAATGCATTTCATGTCCTATTATAGTTTTATTCACTTCAGATTAGCATCAAAGTTGTAGCCGCGTCTTTGCCCATTATGAGCCATAAAGTTGGACACTGTTGGAGACTGTTCTGCTGGTGATAAATGAAACGAGACGATCGTTTAAAAGGATTTTATTTTGAAATCTAACACCCATGTAGAGCTAACATTGACCGTAATAACATCGTAATAACATCGTAATAACATTTTTACAGTTTGTGTAAACCCAACAGAAACCATGTTGTCCCAAAACGCTGCGTTTGTGTCCCATATGTAACACCGTGTATTATCCAACTTGTTTCACATGGTTTAACTTGAACTTTAAAAACTACAATAAAGTTTTGCTGTATTACCAGTAACAAATCTTTTATATACACATTAGCTTGTTTAAAAAAACTGACTGAATTACCTCTAAACTGGTTCTAGGCTTTGTCACACTGGTCGCACTGGTTATTGTCCATGGTCAGTAAGTGTAGGGTTGACTTAAGCTCGAGTTTGTGTAAACTGAACTGCTGCACCGATCACGTATCAGCGTCTGTTGGCGTGTTTCTGGGGTCGCTGGCTGGAGGCTTTCCCAGAAAGGTCACATGCGGCGCCAGCTTGTGTGTCGCCAAGCTCGACTTCAAAGCAAAAGCCCTCCCACACTGGTCACACTTGTGTGCTTTAACTCCACTGTGGACCAGTTTGTGTCTCTTTAAGTTGCTCTGATGATTAAAAGCCTTTCCGCACTCCTCACATGTGTGGGGTTTTTCTCCGCTGTGGACCATCTCATGGATTTTTAAGTAGCTCATCTGAGCAAAAGCCTTCCCACACTGGCTACATGCGTATGGTTTGACTCCTCTGTGCAGGCGCTGATGAGTTCTCAAGTTGCCCATCAAACTAAATGTCTTTCCGCACTCCTCACATGTGTGGGGTTTTTCTCCGCTGTGGACCATCTCATGGATTTTTAAGTATCTCATCTGAGTAAAAGCCTTCTCACACTGGCTACATGCGTATGGTTTGACTCCTCTGTGTAGGCGCTGATGAGTTCTCAAGTTGCCCATCAAACTAAATGTCTTTCCACACTGGTGGCACATGTGTGGTTTGACGCCGCTGTGGCTGAGGTGATGTGTTTTTAAGTTGCCTTTCCGAGTAAAAGTCTTTCCACACTGGTCACAACTGAAGGGCTTTTCCCCACTGTGGATGCGCTGGTGTCTTCTGAGGTGACACGGGGCATGAAACTTCTTGTTACACTGATCACACCTGTAGTGCTCAAGTAAGTTTGCACTTGAGTGAGCATCTTCAGCCAACTGAGAGCACTGAGGTGTTGGGCTCTCTTTGGCGTCTTGTTCCTACAGCAACAAAGACACAGGCAGGGAGTCAGAAGCTTAATAAGTGTTTGAGTTAAATCTTGTTTTGTCGTGCCGGCCTCTCTCTGCTTCGATAAGAAACCTGTTTGTTGGATGATGCCCATAATAGTAACCTGTTGTGTTGTAAATTGTTTGGATGCGTTTTGGAAAAGAAAGACTGTATTATTGCATAAAATACATTTAAACAAGTGCATCGCTGATTGCATCTAGTGGACATCGGTTCTACCAGCTGATTGCCCTGCTCAGTCTTTACGCCCGACCCAACGAGGGACAATCAAATGCAGAGGGGACAGTGCGACTTCACCCGTGCACTTGCACCTCTTGCACACAGTCCTCATTTACAAAGTGGAAATAAGGAAAGGTCTAAGAGGTTGAAGCCTTCGTCTTTCCATTTACTATTTTCTTTTCTTAACATGCATTTAGTTTCTCATGTTCTGGAAAACTGTAAATAATTACTAAAGGGTGGTAGTTAACAATAATCATAATGATATAATGACAATAAATGATGATCATTCATGAAAGTTGTACTGATAGACTTTTCACGTTTCCTAAAAGCAGCTCGGCCTTGGTTTGCACGGCACTTCCAGATGTGTTTATAAACTACGAACAATTTCACGTATAAAAGTCTGTAAAATGTTCGGACTCATGATTTATAAAAACGATGTTTTTCTCACCGTGTGTGAAGAAAACATTTTCTTCTTTCCAAGATGGCCGACTACGTTCCTCCGTCAGACTGCTCGACCCACCAACACCTGCCAGGAAAGAGCTTTATTAGGCTCCGGAGCCGAAATGCACATTAAAGTCACTTTACATCCAGATGACTTAGACCGTCCTAAGATAATAAACTTTTAGCCTGGTCTAGATTAAACTGAGCTGATGGCAAGACGGAGGATCAGAGGACTTGAAGCTTTAAATAATCCCTCAAGGAGACAGGTCTAACCTTTCCTTTGAAATATCTCTGAGGTAGCATGGACAACATACACGTGCAGATGAGAAATGACACCCTGATTCAATCATTCCCTCTCTGTAAACACTTTAACTGGGAAGCCAAGCTAAAGGTTAAATGATCAGCGGCTGTAGGTTTAGCTGTGCTCGTATGCCCGGACAATACAAATATATAAATAAAGAACTGCACACAAACACAATTACACTACTTGATCTGTTACAATCGAGCGACATTACTTGTCAGCATCTGGAATCATGGAACTCTTTGGTCACGGTGAAGGAACAGTGTGCAGGGCTGTTTTTAAAATGAGGTGTTTCACCAAGCATCCTGATGGGCTCTTCCCAAGAGTTAGTGGACAGATAGTTGGAGGTCATGTTCCCAACAAGCAGCAACTGGTGCCGAGGATGAAAGGAACCATGAATGTGCTCAAAGCTAGATTGCGAAACCGCGATATCAGAAACACATCCTGCATGTGCTGAACTTGCTTTCTAGCAAAGCACCCTGGTTTGCAGTGTCCCAGGTGTAGGCCAGCACTGAGGATTGTTCTCCAGTCACTGTACACACAGTTTAAGGGAGGACAGCAGTTCCTACTTTGAAGGTAAACCTTAAATGATCAGCAGCCATGAGTTTAGTTGTGCTCGTACAAGTTATTGTCTCCAGTGTCTCTGCGGGTCCCTAACACTCCCTCACAAACACACCTGAGCTGGGAACATACCTGAGGGAGAGCAGCAGATGACAGCATGCAGGAGACAACAAACTAATCTAAACATATAAAACAACTCCAACCAACATCAGCTTGGTGGTTACCTTTGGAGGAGCCCAGCCCATGAGCTGTGCTGTGATGACTTATGGTGAACAGGTGTGCCAACAACTAAGAGCCGAGACAGAGCCTCTTAAAGCTGTAGGACAAAAAACAGCACGTCCAGAGCACCTGAAGGCCAGAAGGTGGCAGCAGCAAACGGGTGTCAGGTACAATCTTCAGCTTCCATAGTATCTACAGATCATACACTCCTCCCTTTGCTCAGTGTTTTCACCTTCAGCACATAAAGGTGAACTTCAACCACACCAACAGACTGGAATATGTTCACCCACACAGACCTGGACCAGTACGCCTCATCTGTACTGGATTACATCTCCAAAACCACAGACAGTGTCACCACCCAGAAACAGATCACCATGTACCCCAACCAGAAGCCTTGGATGAACCGGGATGTTCGTCTCCTCCTGAAGGCCCGCAACACCGCCTTTAGGTCAGGAGATGCACACGCCTACAGTACAGCCAGGGCTAATCTAAAGAAGGGCATCAAAAAAGCCAAACACCATTACAAAAAGAAGGTAGAAGAACACTTCTCCAACTCCAACCCCCGACGCATGTGGCAAGGACTCCAGACCATCACAGACTACAGGACCACCAAACCCTCCCCCGCATCCTCTGATGTCTCCTTCCTCAACGAGCTCAACAACTTTTATGCTCGTTTTGAGCGAGGGAACCCCACAATCACAACCAAAGCAGACGTGACGCCAGACCACCAACCACTGACTCTCTCCCCCACCGATGTAGGAGCGGTGCTGAGCAGGATCAATGTCCACAAGGCTGCAGGTCCTGATGGCATCCCCGGGCGTGTTCTCAGAGCGTGTTCTGGGGAGCTTGCAGGAGTGCTGACAGACATATTCAATCTGTCCTTGGCCCACGCTGTGGTACCGGCCTGCTTCAAATCCACCTCCATTGTCCCGTTACAGAAAAACTCCAACCCATCTTGCCTCAATGATTACCGCCCAGTAGCACTCACCCCCATCATCACTAAGTGCTTAGAGCAGCTGGTCCTAGCACACTTCAAATCCTGTCTCCCCCCCCACCCTGGACCCCCACCAATTCGCATACCGCCAGAACAGGAGCACAGAGGATGCAGTCTCCATCGCACTGCACTCTGTCCTCTCACACCTGGACAATGTTACGAGTTCAAATATTGGGGATGGAGACAAGAGGAAAAACCACAATAACAACACTGGTCCGGCCGGGTTGAGTCAAACGATGATTTTAATGATCACACGCGTGGGAGATGGACACCGTACGCAGACAGCATCAGATCTCAAAATGGTGGAGCATTGCTCAAACTCTTATAGCCTCTGATGCCTCCACCTTATCATAAAAAGCCTAAACATTCACATGCTTTCCCTCACACAGCGCCTAAGCTACGACCTTGGCTCCCCGTTTATCTGCTCCTGCTGAGATGGGGCAGAAAACTCCAGCATGTTCTCTTCTAATCAGACAAATAAGGCGATGACTTTCTGCGAACAGTATTTCTTATAACTCAGCAGTATAATGCATCATAAAACAATATCATTCATCCACAATAAATCAGCAGTCTAATGTAATGCAAACTAATGCAAGAGTTATCACCTTCTTCTAATTCAGGAGAATAATGCAAACTAAAGCTACATAATAATTCACAATCTTTAATTAGGGGTCTAACATGGCATAAAATAATATTATAATCTCACAACAACAACACCACCTACGCCAGAATGCTGTTTATAGACTTCAGTTCAGCATTCAATACAATCCACCCCTCACAACTCATCAGGACACTGACAGACCTGGGCATCAGTTCCCTCATCTGCAAATGGTTACTGGACTTCCTGACCAACCGCCCCCAACATGTCCGGCTGGATAACCGCTGCTCATCTACCATCACAATGAACACCGGTGTACCACAAGGCTGTGTGATGAGCCCTTTCCTCTACTCCCTCTTCACCCACGACTGCAGACCTGCTGGTGGTTCCAACACCATCATTAAGTTTGCAGATGACACCACGGTGATTGGCCTCATCAGTGCTTTGAGCGCTCAGATGAGTAGAAACGCGCTACATAAGACCCAGTCCATTTACCATTTGGGTAATATAATTGCAGGTAACATTTCCAAGGCAGGTAGGAAAAAAATGAGCTGCTATCAGTGTATGTTTGTTTTAAGGTGAGGTGGCACGAACCCGCATGTAGGGAGATGTAACCTCGTACCTCAGAAGTGTCGATATGGGTGTATTTCCATCTGTACAGCAGTATTTAGTACATCCTGGTACTTGGCAGGATGTGCAGGAGGCAGAGAAAGAGCATAAGCTTTCAGCACCTGTTAGAAATGTCACTTTCCCACATAAGAAATAAAAGGTGCTCCACAATAGTGCTGCAATTGAATATATTTTGCAATGAATTGAAGCCCATGTCAGTATTCATAGAAGAAATTGTATATGAATGCACAGCTTCCTTACATGTGCATTTGTTTCATTTGCAGATCACGCCAGACAGCTCACAAAGTCCATGATGAGGAAGCCAACCATAGACAAGCTGGCGGCTAACAGAGAGGCTGATGTCAATAACTTTGTCAAGTTCATCACCAAGGACTCTATTCAGAAGTCCCTGGGGATGTATCTGGAGATGCTTAAGAGAAGAAAGGCTTAGAGAGGGGAAACATGTTTGCACACTTTGTAGCACCAGCTACAGATGTGATCTGACATCAGGCAGTGAGCAGTCTACATGTTTGGGGGATAAAACCCAGCATTTACCCCTCAAGGTGTTAATAAAAACACTCGAGGTTAGGGTGTGACTTTTTGTTTTGGTTTGAAGAGCCGTACACTCGGGCAACCTGCCGAGCCTTCTCCATCACTCAGCATTACCTGCAGTATGCTTACGCGAGCAAACTGCTAATTGTTGCAAAAGAGTCTCACATATGAAGGACTAACAGCAAATCTGACCTTTAGTGCATCTAAATGTGGCAAAGCCTTTGTCATCTCTAACAAATGTTTGGTTTTTACTGTGAAATATCCAAATAAATGTCTGGATTCATACATTAAATGGATTAAAGCGTGTGGTTCTCATTCATTATCTCTGTAACTCAGACGTCTCTACATTCAAATGACAGTTGAGAATGTTAAAAATTCAGCGGACAACCAAATCAAAATGAATCTTGCATTCTTATAACAAGGAGCATTTTTCATTCTTTGTATGTTTGTGTTTTGGACAATTGAATCAATATACGACACTTCAAAAGGACCTGAGTGTCAGCGCAACACAATCGGCTAAACTTCAGGTGTGCAGTGTCTCCACACTTTTCACTGTCATGTCCTGTGTGTGACAGACATGAATGACCTCTGCTGTGGTGCTCCCTGTTTTCTTTGAGCACTACATTTACACATTTAAGAGTATTACCCTCAAATGTGTTTGGATTTGTCAGTGTGAGTCGTCTACTAAGCCTAAAGCTACAAGTCACTAATGTGACTCCTGGAAAAGTAAATGTTCTTTCATGTAAAGAGATGAAATCAGCACGTGTATTCACTTTAATATTACATCCTCGGGGGGGAGGCTAAGTATTTTGCAGCAGCTTGGTATTGAACTGCAAACCTTCCAATTAGTAGAACTGAACTACAGCAACCCCAACTCAACTGTTCAGCCAGGACAAGCAGTGCTTGTCTAGTCAGTTATACCAAAGCATAAGTGATGTGCTTCTACATCACTGCCATCTTGAGGCTGCAGTCAGCTATCGTCTCTCCAAGCACACTTCTCTTGGACGCTATTAGAAACTCTAGTGTGTCTATTTCCCAGGCGTCTTTAGCTTTTTGTATGCAGACAACCTGATTTTCCATTTCAGTGTTTAAAAATCACAGGTTAACATATGTGGTGAACACATTTCAGCTTTACAGGAGTAACTGAAGATGACTGAAAATAATCTTTAATGAATACATTGTTTCTTCTTTTGTGTAGGGGAGACCGGGGATAGTTGTAACGTGGGTCAGTTGTAACACTTCCAGTTTCTCCAATCAGGGCTAAGTTTCAAATGATGTGACTCATCCTGTGCATGCCCAACTCAGTTCTGCTATCACATGTGAAAAATCAGCACATTTTGTCAAACACAGACAATTTAACACGAAAAAAAGTAATTTGTATGCCAAAAAGTAAGTTTTTCTACTTTATTTCAATTTCTAATAGCATTATCTGCTTTGCAGCTAAACTCATCAAACTTAAATTGTGTTATTTGTATGTCTATGGGGATATATTCTGTGTAGGTCTTTAGTGCTAATGTTTTAGCCGTTGGCTGTAATGTTAGCTAGTTCATGGCTATAGGAGTCTGGGTTAGTTGTAACAATAACGCAGATGTTACAACTTACCACACTATTACTTTAACTTATATTAAACAAGTTGGGGCAACGACATCAGCAGAGAGAGGTTCACTGGTCACCTTTGTATATGCGGTTAATGCCATTGGCAACACAATTCCTCCACTGTTTGTGTTCCCACACATACATTATGCAGACCACTGTGTCAGAGATGGACCAGTAGGAAGTACTGGTAGTGGAAATAAATCAGGATGGGTGCAAGAAACAGATTTCCTCATCTTTCTGAAGCACTTTGCAAACCACACCAAGGTAAGCCATGAAAAAAAGTAATGGAATTGCGATGCTGGTGCACAGCTACATTTTTTCAGCTTCATTGTTATGTTCAAAGTTGGTGCAAGAGTTGTAGGTTATAATGCCCACTGAGCCAATGAGGCCAAACTCAAGGAAGACCAACCAAAATTAATGAAATATTCAGTTGCAGAAAATTCCATAATTTGTCTTTTTTGGGGGGTTGGAATATGCTCAAAAGCTAGATTTCTGCATTCTGTCACACACACACACACACACACACACACACACACACACACACACACACACACACACACACACACACACACACACACAGCTACATAAATGGCTCTAAGTGCATTCATGTGTTGAATAAACAAAGATTACATGTTAATGTTTTGTTAGTACCCTTATTTCATTGTGTTACATTTCACCCCAGGATATGTTACAACTAACCCAGACTATGGGGTTAATTGTAACATTTCACTCTTCGTGTTTGAGGCCATACCATGCAATGGGTAATTGTGCTGCAGAGAAAGTAGCTGCACTATTTAATAGCAGAGACATGTAAATACTTTGCATTACATTTTGAATCCACTACCTTAAAAGAGCTCCAATTTACAGACAGAAATGTCAAAGATGTGACAACTATCCCCGGTCTCCCCTACAGATGTATTACTCTACCGCTCTTTTATGTTTTTTCAACATTTTTGGCTCAGTTTTGCAGGTTAGTGTTTTGCTGTGTGTCTGAGCTGTTTTGGGAAATTAATTAAAAAACTTCAGTAACTCAAAACTCTGAAGACATTTAAGCAGACAAAAGAAGTGAAACAAAATACACACGCGTTATTAAAGGTTTCCAAATCAACAAAGGGTCTCAGTAAATGTTCCAGACAAATGTGCTCCACTGCAACAAGAAGCCGAATTCTTTACAACACACAAGTTTTCAGTGAAATTCTTTTAGTGGCTTTATTGTGCATTTGCATTTCATGAAGCTGTGGCTGACAGTAGTCCCCAACTGAATGATCATTGTGCTGGCTGCAGATTGAGCACGATGTGTGGAAAGCTTGTGGAAGTCACGGTTCAAGCAACGTGAGCCTAACCGCTCAGCTTCACCTCCACGGGGAAGTGGTCGCTGACAGCCAACGCCTGAGAGACAGAGAAACCGTTCTTTTAGTGGCTCACAGTTTGTGCTGCAGACGGCTTCAGTTTCCACAGGTTTCTTTCCAGTGCTGAAAAACTCAACGTGCCTGCATGGTAATGCCATCACTACAGTATACACTGCATTATGATTTTGTTTGCATCTCTGTGGTCGTTACTACAGCCACTGCTTTACAAAGTTGCTCGATTTTCTGTAGCTCAAAGCTGATATTAAAAAAGCAAAAGTGCTTTAAAACTGCATGATTTCTGATGGGGCGACTGCTTTGCCCTTTGTGTAGAATGCCTCTCTTCTGATTGGAGCTCAGTAAACATTTTGCTGACGAGTCTATGGTCTCAGTTGCAGTGAATACAGCATTATGTTAACTTTTTATATTGACGTTTCCATTAGTGTCAGCGGGGAATGAGGCAGGTTGTGCTTTTTAGTTCAAATGAATTCTTACAGAGATAAGGATTGAAATTCATCTGTTACCAGATCTTGTTTGAGATTCAGGTCCGTCATGTAGTTATACACCTTCGCACTATCTTTCACCACTCCTCTCATCATGTCCGCAGTGACCACAATCCTGCAAACACAGAAAGATGATTAGAGTTTAGAGTTTGCGTGCACACATCAGAACGACCTGCCACAATCTGTCTACCTGTCGTAAGGGCAGACAGTTTGCGACACGGTAGTGTCGGCCGCATCAGTGATCAGCCAATGGAAAGTCTTGTCAGTGAAGATGCGGATCTGCTGCCAGTCAGACCCGGACACATAACTACAGCCTGCGTTGAAGTCACCCAGCAGCACGATGTCCTGCAGGGAGAGTAGTGTGAGTCGCATTTACCGAATGTGTGTTTTTCCACCAAATAAATGATTTTTACTTGTAGGCTGTAAATACATCATTGTTCCAGCGAGCGCGGACATCTGCCACCACGTCATAGAGAGCATTTAGCTCCCGAACAGCTGATTCTGGGGAGGTGTGCTGAGGGATCAGAGTAAAGTCTCTCACAGCTACAGAAGAGAAGGGAACAAAGGAGTGTTGACAGTGACGGAGGCGCTTACACCGCATGAGAATGATAAAGGACTAGTGACTAACATGTCCCAGAAACTACCACGCACAAATGTTTGAATGAGGATCCACATCATTATCAGTGTGATGCAGAAACAGCTGTATAGCTCGAGCCACAGCACCTACCAGTGTGTTTGGAGGAGAACATTACGACAAACGGCTCCCTGCTAAAGGCGTCTTGTCCAGTTTCCTCCGGGCCGTCGTCATAGGTGTAGCTTTTTGCCACCGATACCAGCGCCTCCCTGTGGAGAAAATCACCACCTTTTCATTTGCTGCCAGTGTGTACTTCATTTCTAAACATGTCCAGTTGCTTCTCGGGACAAATTTATTGTAGTTCTGCTTTTCCCCTTTTTTAAAATCACTTCTTCTGAATTCTGAGTGTGTATAAGATGTATGTTGAAAAAAGACGGAGGATTTGCCGTTAAATTACTTCAAACATGCCTCAAACACTACAAACATGCTGGAAATATAAATTTTTAATCAAGTTGTTTTGAATGGTTATTTGAGAAACTTATGGGAGGTTCTTTAACCCTCTGAGGTCTAAGTGATGATGATCCAACACCGTCCAACACTGCTGAGAGATCACCGTCTCTGACCTCTTGGATCAGAATGACGTCATAGCGTTGGACAATCTGCAAAACACACATAAAAAATGAAAATGAATCACCTGATTGTCCATCTTGCAACATCACGTTTGTTTATATTTTACCTTGCACGAAAAAATTCATGTGTTAAGCTTTAGATTGTAAAGGCAACGCTACAGCTGTTGCACATCCAGTTATTTCATTGATCATTCCTTAAGCATAGAGGTGGGAATATTCTGGGAATATTCAGGTTTACTTCTGCAACAGGCCAAATCATCCAAAGCATTTCTCAAAATTCAGTTCAAACTATTTCAAAACGCACACACAAGATAACACTTCTGGATTGGTTTTGAAAGCACTCTGACCCAAATTGCATTACAAATGGGTGGATGTAAACATTTTGTACAAACTGTCATATCTACCAAAGAGGGAAAAGTCCCAGACCTTGGTAATGATGTTCATCAGAGTGGTGTTGGAGGCTTTGGTGTCTCCGAAGGATTTGATGTTAAAGGCTCCCAGCAGCAGCGAGTTAGAGAGATGCAGCAAGGTCAGAAAAAGCCCCAAAGTGCCCACCAAATGCATCCTACACCAAACAGGTCACATGTTAAAAATGACTTAGAAATCACATGAAACACTGACGCTTACAAATGATTTCATATTTATTTTACACGTATGTAAGCTAATGACTTCCCAGGTTATCAGGTTAATAATTTTCAGGTTGTCAGAGATTTACAGTTAACAAACAGTCAGGTGAATAAACAACACTGAGACACTTGTGTAGGTTAACGTGCTGCACGGGTGAAAAGCTCAGAGCAAATCACCCCGAACTGCAGTATTCGTTTATTTTTATAGGTTACATCGTCAATATGCAAATATATTTCCTGTTACGCAGGTCCTGATGCTGTCTGTGTGTGTGTGTGTGTGTGTGTGTGTGTTTGTCACAAAGTATGTGTGTTGCAAGTCAATTTCTAAGAATAATATACTGCGAGTCAACTTCTGCAGATGTGTATTTCTGTACTGATCTCTTGTCAGTGTCACAGGGTCAGCTTCCTGTTTTAACAGAAAACTGTGTCTGGTGAAATATGTATAACATAACTTTTGAAGCATAAGCAAATAAAACAATAAAAACTCCCTGACATTCCCTCCTGTTGTTACCGTATTTCACCACTTCAATCATACTTTATTATCAGCCAACAATCACTTGCTTATAACCTTTTCAATTGTAGCATCATTCAGTATGTGTGAGTGTGTGTGTTCCTATACTAAATCTTCTTCGTCCGGTTCATCTTCTTGTGGCAGTCCAACATATGTGATCACTGTGGCCTGTACCATCTTGCCAATCATTGATCTGATACAGGGTAGAATGCATGTAGAGAACATGCAAAGCAATAAAAGAAGAACTCCTATCAAGACAAGTCCTTTGATCATGAGGGTCCTCCAGCTGCCGCTCAGCAGCCAGGTCAGCCAGTCCTCTGTGTTCATGACATAATCTTGTTGCTGTGCATTGCTCAGTTGTCGTAACTTCTCCAGGGCGGTGGTCATGGTCAAGGAATGCACGCTATCTGGAATATGGGTGCAGCAAGTGGTGTTGAATAAGACACAGAGGCCCCCTCTCTCAGCGAGAATCATGTCCAGGGCGACTCTGTGTTGCATGACCACTATTCTGATCGCGTCGATTTCCTCATTCTGAGCCTTGTTTTATCCATGTTGAGCTGTTCAGGAAAAGTCCAAATCGGTAGTCAAGAGTCTCGATCCTTAGCATGTTTTTTCCATTCCCGATCCATGGGAAAAGTGAGTGCAGGACTTTCTGTC
This sequence comes from Rhamphochromis sp. 'chilingali', assembly GCF_963969265.1. NCBI lineage: Eukaryota > Metazoa > Chordata > Actinopteri > Cichliformes > Cichlidae > Rhamphochromis > Rhamphochromis sp. 'chilingali'. The sequence goes on along the minus strand of NC_137942.1, from coordinate 33,862,662 downwards.
CAGTGGTCCACAACTTGAACTCCGCTGGCACATCACTGCCCCAGATTGGATCATGAGGTTGCACGTCATCAGTGCTCCTCTTGCGTCTTGGTTGGTCCTTGTCTTTCCTGCGGCATCCGGAAAGTCTGGGAGCAGTTTTGGTTCATCCCCAGCTTTCTGTTGCCGTATGCGAAGGTGAAACACATTGGATGTTGTATTCCTGGTTCCCTCCTGACATTGAAAGATTTTCCCTTGTCTTTTTAACTCAAACTTGAAGGCGAAGATGTCTTCGGGGGAACATGTTCCGCTGGTGGCTTTGTAGAATATACATAGGGCTTCGGAAAGGCTGGGTGATTTTCCATATAGGGTGGCTTGCATTGCTGTTGTTGGGAGGTGTGAACAGACGTGGCAGCCAGTGTGGTTGTCTTCTGTATGTACTCGGTTGTAGACGTACCAGTACCAGGCATTGTTCAGCCAGGGGTGGTTGTGCTCTTTATCCATATCCTTTAGGTGTAAGTTGTTATATGACCATTTCTTCTGCAGGTGGTGCTGTGGGTCCTCGTCTTTCCAGGTGAGTATCAGTAGGCTCTCTAGGAGCGCAATGCCAGTCATTATGAGGACAAGGTTCTTCATGATGACCAGGCACACCCGGGCTCCAGGTGAGTAGACCACTGGCGAGAAGACAAAAGGGCGGGATATACCCAAACAGCCCTTTCCTCCACCAGGGAACACCTAGGAGTCGGGGGAACCGGCGTCTATGCTTGTGTTGTCACTCACTTTTTTGCAGTGGCTTTGGTGGATCCAAGATGGTCTTTCTGCTATTTTGCAGGCAGTCAGTGTGGTGGGCCTGATATTGGCCTTCCCACCTTGGTGAACTCCAATTTTTCCTCTGGAGCACTTTGATCAGGATCCAATCACCTGGGTGCAACCTGCAAGAAACTGGAGAGATATCGCTCGGCAGTTTATTGTTAGCACAATCTCTTTATTCTCAAATAATTTAGTCATCCACTCTGCTAGAGTGGTTTCTCTTATAGACTTATTAATAGGCTCACTAGTGAGAGGAAGCGGAAATTGCCTCCCGTGAACGATTTCAAAGGGTGTGAGCTTTTGCGAACCCTGGGTTAGTCGCATCCACATCTTCACCAGGCCCAAACACTCAGGCCATTGTCTGATCTTATCAGAGTAGGAATGCCGTAAGTAGGAATAAAATGGTTGCATAAACATTTTGCTACTGAGATTGCATCTGCTCTTTTTACTGGATAGATTTCTGGCCATTTTGAGAACACATCCACAATTACTAGAGCGTATTTTGATGCTTGACATTCGTTCAGTTTAATAAAATCCATGTGGATTGTGTGAAATGGGTGCGGTGGTGTTGGGGAAAAGCCTCTTTTAGGCCTGAGGTTCCCCTGTGCAATATGTTTCTGGCAAATCATGCATGTTCTGATAAACTCTTGTGCTGAAGCTTCAAAATTTTGAGTATAGAAGTGTTTGGGGAGGATATTCATCATTCCACCCCTTGACAAATGCGTTAAGCTATGTGTCACTAATGCTGCTGTCTTGTGTAGCAATTTTGGCAGTATTGGTTCGCCATTACAGGTCATTTTGTAGCCGTGCTCCACACTTTAACCACTTCTTTTGCTCTGCGATGGGTGCGGCTTTCTGTCCATCTTTAAGTACATCAAGTGGTATTAGATGTGAGGTTTCAGACATCAAAGTCTGTACAGGTTGCTGTGCTGCCCTCTTTGCTGCTCGGTCTGCAAAGTTATTGCCTTCAGTAATTTCTGAATTATCTTTTTTGGTGTGCAACGCATATTGACTGTCAGTGTGAATATTTATATATTTCTATTTCTCGACCTTTGCGCAGCATGCACGTATGATAGCCGCTAGTTCTGCACTCTGTGCTGAAAAAGAGGAAGTAAGAGCTTTCACTTCTAAAACAGTAGGCTGCAGTGTACTAAAAATGTCTGGTCGGGGTTTCATTTTTTCAGTTAGCTTCAGCATACAGCTGTGTTCGGCACCATCTACTTCCGCAGGAAGGAGAGTGCTTGTCACCGACAGGCAAAGCTAAAACTGTGCTTGTTTGCAGGGCAAGTTTTAAGTCAATAAATGCTTTATCTGCCTCTGGTGTCCATTCTATTTCATCTTTCAGAGCTAAGTGTTTGCCATAGATCAGGTTTTGCAAAGGTTGGTCCAGCAGTGCATATTCAGGTATCCAACATCTGCAAAAGTTGCAGAGACCTAAATAACTCATCATTTGTTGTTTGGTGACAGGCTTAGGAGCGTTTTGTACAGCTACTATTCTGCTGTCTAACAGCTGTCTGCCTTGTCCTGTCAGTTTGTGGCCAAGGTACGTTACTTCTTGGCTCCACAAGTGCAATTTATGCTGTGAGACTTTATGGCCTTGCTTCGCTAGATGTTGCAAAACTGTCAGTGTGTTTGCTACGCAATTAGTCTGTGTGTAGCCTGTAATCAAAATATCATCAACGTATAGCAGGAGTTTACCTGGGGCAGGAAGCGTGCAAAATGACATGGATTTTCTTAGAGCTTCTGCATAAAGAGTGGGGCTATTCTGGAATCCCTGAGGCAACCTTGTATAGGTATACTTCTGGTTGCCAAAAGTGAATCCAAATAACTTTTGTGAGTCAAAGTGTAGTGGTATGGAAAAGAAAGCATTTGATAGGTCTATTACAGAAAAGCACTGTTCTTTTGGTATTACTTGATTTAAAATGGTGTGTGGATTTGCCACCACAGGTGGGATTTGTTCTGTTATGTCATTCATTGATCTAAGGTCATGTACTAGTCGATATTTCCCCGTGTTTGCGTTTTTCACTGGGAAAATCGGAGTGTTACAGGTTGTTTCAGTTGTTTTTACTAAAATGCCTGCTTTTTCCATATCTGCAATTACTGGCCTGATCCCTGTTTTTGCTTCTGTGCTTAAGGGATATTGTGGTTTAATTGGCCTGTAAGTTGTGGTAGTTTTTACTACAACTGGATCTGCTAGATCTGACAACAGAGGGTTTGTGTTCAGAGCCTAGAAGTAATTGTTCTATGTTATACACGTCCATGTTTCCATTGCTCTTTGCTTCTTCTTCTTTGTGTTTTTTTGTTCATTACGTTTATACTCGAGGCATTCCTAGATACCCCCTAGTTTTTCAAAGAATTCACACATCTTACATATTTCAACTTTGAAGTTAAAGTTTTCTTATTTTTATCTGTCCTGTGCATTAAAAACCGATTTGCAGGCTGAAGTAAGGCCTTTCCTTTCACTCCATATTTCTCTGTCATAAAGTCCAGTTTAACATGGAGGTTAGTCCAAAACAAAGCGGCTCATGTTCCACCATCTGCTGAGAGCTCATGACATGAGAGTGAGAGACCAAACACCTGCTCCTCTGGATGTATTTTTGGCAGTTTATCTAACATGCTATTTAGCGCGTCGCTATTTGCAGCATGTTGCAAGGCTTGGTAAAATATTATCCTTTTAGGACAATATATTACTCTGTTGCCCTGGTTACACCGTCCTGGAGCTGTTGTGGAAGACCAAAGGTTGCCAAATATGGAAACAGAGAGCTGCATTTATACTGTGATGGTTTGCATGTGCTGCTGAAATGTGTTTGTAAACGCACAATTACTGCAGGAAAAATGCACAAAAGTTACTGTAATGCTGCTGTAGCCTGAAACATCCACTCTAAACAAGAAACTGGCTCACAGTATTGCACCGAATACAGCTCAGATGTTTTTGTAGCGAGTGAGAGGTCCATACCTGCTCCTGTATGTCTGCACGGTGGAGACGCCTGAACTCGTGAATCTTCTGAAAGCTCCTGAAAAGCTTCTGAGCAGAATGGCGACCAGTGTCTCTTTTGAGGTTTTTATCTACCTGCAGGCGCATGTGACTGCAGGGTGCTGGGGAGGAGTACAGAGAAAAGGTGTGTTGTGGATGGGGTACAGATTTCAGGCTTTCAGGTTCTCACATCCCAAGATTGCAGTGCAACAAGGATAACGTTGCAACCTCAAATTCTTTTCTGCTCGTCATACAATAAAAACACTTCAGCATTGTTTTAACTTGCTGTTGTCCTGTTTGGCATTTGTGTGAAGTTCTGTCACACTTCACAAATGAACTCAGAATGAGTGTCGCAGTGTTGGGATGACCTTAAACTTTGGCAAAATCCTTACGGAAACTGAAGAAATTCCTTCAAGCAGTTTGAAAGATGCCTTGTTCATGAGAGCAGGGACAGACAAAACATAATATCTACTCTAGGTCTGCTCCAGCAGAGACACGTAACAGTCATTAGCAATAACAACAGTAATATTGCTACAGCCTTGTTAAACTATCATCTGTCCCAGTGTTATATCTTGAAATCAGACCTTCAAAAACCTTCCGATAGGCTGATACAACACAAGTATGCCACCGTCTCCACCTTATTGGTCAGAAAGTTTTTCTTCCCAGTTGTAGCTGAACAAACAGAATCCATTCACTTACAATGCATTCAAGCTTGACAACACAATAATACACTTTAGTGAAGTTTCATAAAAGTGCTCATACTTACAGCATGTTACAGTTGTCATGTTACTGATGAGGGTTAAGCTCTATGTTTTTAACATTGTAATCAGATCTGCCAGGTCGGTGCTTAGACATATACCGGTGTCCACTAGAGGTCTGCATTCCCGCGGCTGTCCCGCGGGAGCCGCGGGACCCGACCAGATTTCTTGCGGCGCGGGAATAAATTTCCAAATAAAATGCGGTAGCGGTCGGTAACTCTGGTGTAATTTGAACGGGAGCGGGCGGTCTGAAAATATAGCGTGCCCGACATTTTTTCGGAACAGCATATCTGTGATTTCCTCATTCTAATTGAGCACTGGTACAGCCAGTGCTCACGCCTGTTACATGCACTGAGCGCATGGATCAGTGCTTTTTGCACGTGCATTTTACTTGCACAGTCTGTGACTCTGTGCGCGCATCACCTGCATCAGAGCGCGCTTTACCAACATGGCAGAGCAAACTGAAGATGCAATTTCCTTGAAGGACGTTCAGCTGGGATTAGACAACGGTCAGTTTACTTTAAGGAAACCCACATCAGGCAAGTCTGATGTATGGGAGTCTTTTTCATGCGTCATAGACGCAAATGGAAAAAAATTACCCTTTGTACAATGCGATAAATGCCTCAAAGTTTTACCCTTTTGCAGTCACAAGACTGGAACCTCAGGTTTAAGGCGGCACTCATGTCCCATCACAAAGGGGCAAACAAAACTGGCATTTACTAAATCTTTGCTGGTGCCAGAGAAGTTTAAAAAAGAAACCAGAGACAAATGTGTTCAGTTTGTTTGCCAAGACATTCGACCGTATGATACCATCTCTGGAAAAGGCTTCACACAGCTGGCCCAACATTTGGTCGACACAGCAGCAAGAATAGGAAAATTCGATGTCTGTGAGATACTACCACACCCCACAACGGTGTCAAGAAATGTTGAAATGAGGGCTCAGAGTCTACGTAAACATGTTGTGGAGGAAATCACTGCAACAATATCGAAGTTTGGATGCGCTGTTACAGCAGACATATGGACAGAAACATATCGAAAAACGTCCTTTTTGTCTGCAACCATCCATTACGTTAATGAGCAATCTGAGCTACATTCAAGAGTGCTTTTTGCTGCCCCTTTTGACCCAAGCACCTCAAAGACAGGTGAAAACATTCGAAGGCACCTGCTGCAGAATCTCAGAGTGTTTGGCATTGATGCGACAGACATGGGCAAAAAGATTATTTTTGTCACAGATCGTGGAGCCAACATGATCAGTGCCTTACGAGAATACACGAGGCTAAACTGCACAGCGCACATACTAAACGTGACTCTCTCCAGTGCGTTTGGTACTGCCATAATCGAAAAGTCTCCAGAGATCGCTAGCCTTCTGACTGATGTTAAAAAGTTGGTTACATATTTCAAACACTCAGGACAGCAGGGCAAGCTTAAAAAGTCACTGAAACAATCCATAGAGACACGATGGAACTCTAACTTTGACATGTTAAATTCTGTCTTGGAACAGTACGAAGACATTGCATCTGTGCTGACTGAGAGCAATAATTATGACAAGATCGGACGCATTAGCATCAGTACTCTTAAGTTACTAGTATCATTCCTAAAACCCTTCAAAGAGGCAACTGACGACTTGGAAACTGATAACACAGCTCCCAGTGCCTCACTTGTTCTTCCGTGGTCTGTGCGATTAATTGAGCACTGTACATCAGCCACAAAAGACCCTCTGCTCTCTGAAATTGCAACCGTCTGTGTAACACGGCTGAAAGAATTACTGTCAGCAGACAGCACTTCATCCCATTCTGTTCACATGCTTTATAAAATAGCAACCTTTCTGACACCAAATCTGCGAGGTCTGAGAATGTTAGATGAAAGAGGGCGACAGAATGTGATACAGGGAGTCAAGGAGATGATCGAAGATTTAAAGTTTGATCATGCACATGATGAGGATGTTGAACCAACACCTGCCAAAAGGCCTACTGTTCTTCATAAATTTTCAGATTGGGAGGAAGAGGAAGAATCATGTGGATCAAAATCACTAGATGTTCAGATTCAGGAGTACAGGACCATGAAACTTGAATTATCAAGTCAACAAAACATTTTGCAGTGGTGGAATTCCAACAGTTCCCAGTTCCCTGCCCTGAGCAACCTTGCAAGATTTGTCCTCTGCATCCCGGCAACGAGTGCACCTTCCGAGAGAGCATTCAGCCTTTGTGGTCGGATTTTGGAGGAGAGACGTTCAGTACTGAAACCCTCATCAGTCAGTGACATTCTTTTCCTGCATGGAAATTTAAAATAATTTGGATTTTTTAAGTAAGTTTCGTTCATTTGATTAATAGTTTATAATTTTGAGATGTCGTTTATTGTTGTATTTATATATGCATATTTTCTTTTGTAGGAGAGACCTTGAATTCGACATTGGGACATTTTTTCGTTAAACTGATAGTTTAAACAACCATTTAATTTCGCAGTGGCCAACTATTTTGTTCTTTTGTTTACAATTTTAAGTGACTTTTTTTTTTTTTCGCGACACTTTCCCTACTGTGTTGACAGAAAAATGTTACGTTTGTATTTTACATAAAAATAACAAGTAGGCCACAATGCTGTATTCGTTTTTATTTATTTTATTTTTGCAACACGTTTTCCATGTTAAAAGATAAATGTTGCATGTTGACAGATAAATGCATCTTGTTTAAGAAAAATAAATACAATCATTGCACAACCTGCAGTTTTACCTGTTATCTCTATTTTTTGGTGGTACCCCATTTAAATGTGAGATTTTGGAAACCAGATCTAAATTTAGCGGGAACGGTCGGGTCGGGTAGAAAATTATTCTAAGCGGGCAGCGGGTGAACAAAGACTGAATATACAACGGGAGCGGTCGGGTGCGGTACAAAACCTTGCGGGAGCGGGCGGGAGCGGGACTAAAAAAACATTCCCGCGCAGACCTCTAGTGTCCACTACACCCAGCCTCCTGACTCTTTCTTTACTGCCAGCTGTCGAGAATCTGATGCCTCAGCAAATACTGAATAAATTTCGGTGCCACCGCTGCTGTCCACATTCATGCTCCCGTCAGGGTAAACCATAGTTTCCCAAACTTTCAATGTATTTTAAACTTGAGAATCCAAGTGAAGCCAAGATGTTTGCTGACTATTAGTCTTGTTTATGAAGTAGACAAACGAAGAGGATTTTGTGTAGAAAGGATGAGGGCTCAGTGTGCGCGTGAGGAAAGCTTGCACGAGAGGAAATCTCCACTGGGACATGGAAAACTACCACATACTGACCTAAAGAGCAACGAGTACAGAGGGAGAAACAGCAGGAAGTGCAGCTTAACCACAGATTTGTAGCCACTCTTGCAGTTTAAACCAAAGACCAACAGAGAGTTGCACTAGGGCCAAAGTAGCAGGATCATTTTCTGTATTTGACTTTTGGTTATATGCACATGTGACCTGATGGGGACTGCAGATGTGCAGTATCTGCACCTTATATTTATATTTTATTTTATATTATATTTTTCTCTAACATCCATAAACATGCACACTCTGGTAAAACTAATTAAAGTTAAATACTTCTTTGTAAGATGTTTAATAAAGAATGATAAAATGGAAAAGTGCCATGTGTGTAGCTAAAAATAAGCCCCAGAGCGAACGCCAAGGCTGCAGTCTGGGAACCGGCGGGGCGGTCACCGCTGGGATGTGCTTATCAGAGTGTGGAAAGTTGTGGACTTTAAAGTGTTGAACTTTGATGGATAACCAGTCGTGTCTCAGATCAAACGTGCAGAATAAAATCTTTGCCATAACTGTTGGCATGAGAGTGATGCTCATTATCCCTTCTGGCAACATTTTGAATAGCACCATCTGGTCAAGCAAGGCCATGTGACACACTGAGCTCGTGATACTGGTTTTGGGCGGCAGTGATACGGACACTACTGGACTGAAACTGGTTTGAGGGTCTGCTAAAACGACAGCATGTAAGGACACAATGACTGTGTTTTAGTAAGTGTTTACCTGTTTTACTAAATGTACTTAAGAACTGCTGAGACCGTTTATAAACCTGTGTTTAAATTTCAAGAAAAGAATGATGCATTTGCATTTCTGTATTAATAGTTGGAACCGAGGAGGAAATATGAATATGAATGCAGCTGCATCGTTTTTTGCATTCATGTCGTTTTATTCAAATCAGTTTGTGTTAAATGCCCCAGACAACAAATCTGTTGTCGGTTTAATTTCAGAAAGGATGGCGCCACATCATGTGATCATTACAGCATATGTACAGATCTAAATGCATTTCATGTCCTATTATAGTTTTATTCACTTCAGATTAGCATCAAAGTTGTAGCCGCGTCTTTGCCCATTATGAGCCATAAAGTTGGACACTGTTGGAGACTGTTCTGCTGGTGATAAATGAAACGTGACGATCGTTTAAAAGGATTTTATTTTGAAATCTAACACCCATGTAGAGCTAACATTGATCGTAATAACATCGTAATAACATCGTAATAACATCGTAATAACATCGTAATAACATCGTAATAACATCGTAATAACATCGTAATAACATCGTAATAACATCGTAATAACATTTTTACAGTTTGTGTAAACCCAACAGAAACCATGTTGTCCCAAAACGCTGCGTTTGTGTCCCATATGTAACACCGTGTATTATCCAACTTATTTCACATGGTTTAACTTGAACTTTAAAAACTACAATAAAGTTTTGCTGTATTACCAGTAACAAATCTTTTATATACACATTAGCTTGTTTAAAAAAAACTGACTGAATTACCTCTAAACTGGTTCTAGGCTTTGTCACACTGGTCGCACTGGTTATTGTCCATGGTCAGTAAGTGTAGGGTTGACTTAAGCTCGAGTTTGTGTAAACTGAACTGCTGCACCGATCACGTATCAGCGTCTGTTGGCGTGTTTCTGGGGTCGCTGGCTGGAGGCTTTCCCAGAAAGGTCACATGCTGCGCCAGCTTGTGTGTCGCCAAGCTCGACTTCAAAGCAAAAGCCCTCCCACACTGGTCACACTTGTGTGCTTTAACTCCACTGTGGACCAGTTTATGTCTCTTTAAGTTGCTCTTATAATTAAAAGCCTTTCCGCACTCCTCACATGTGTGGGGTTTTTCTCCGCTGTGGACCATCTCATGGATTTTTAAGTGGCTCATCCGAGTAAAAGCCTTCTCACACTGGCTACATGCGTATGGTTTGACTCCTCTGTGCAGGCGCTGATGAGTTCTCAAGTTGCCCATCAAACTAAATGTCTTTCCGCACTCCTCACATGTGTGGGGTTTTTCTCCGCTGTGGACCATCTTATGGGTTTGTAAGTGGCTCATCTGAGTAAAAGCCTTGCCACACTGGCTACATGCGTATGGTTTGACTCCTCTGTGTAGGCGCTGATGAGTTCTCAAGTTGCCCATAGAACGAAATGTCTTTCCACACTGGTGGCATATGTGTGGTTTGACGCCGCTGTGGCTGAGGTGATGTGTTTTTAAGTTGCTTTTCCGAGTAAAAGTCTTTCCACACTGGTCACAACTGAAGGGCTTTTCCCCACTGTGGATGCGCTGGTGTCTTCTGAGGTGACACGGGGCATGAAACTTCTTGTTACACTGATCACACCTGTAGTGCTCAAGTAAGTTTGCACTTGAGTGAGCATCTTCAGCCAACTGAGGGCACTGAGGTGTTGGGCTCTCTTTGGCGTCTTGTTCCTACAGCAACAAAGACACAGGCAGGGAGTCAGAAGCTTAATAAGTGTTTGAGTTAAATCTTGTTTTGTCGTGCCGGCGTCTCTGCTTCGATAAGAAACCTGTTTGTTGGATGATGCCCATAATAGTAACCTGTTGTGTTGTAAATTGTTTGGATGCGTTTTGGAAAAGAAAGACTGTATTATTGCATAAAATACATTTAAACAAGTGCATCGCTGATTGCATCTTGTGGACATCGGTTCTACCAGCTGATTGCCCTGCTCAGTCTTTACGCCCGACCCAACGAGGGACAATCAAATGCAGAGGGGACAGTGCGACTTCACCCGTGCACTTGCACCTCTTGCACACAGTCCTCATTTACAAAGTGCTCTGCAAATCACCCCGTCCCTGTTACAGTGCAGCGAGCCAAAAATGAACCATTTAGTCCTTGGTGTAAGACCAGGGGTGTCGAACTCCAGGCCTCGAGGGCCGGTGTCCTGCAGGTTTTAGATCTCACCCTGGGTCAGCACACCTGAATCAATTGATTAGTTCGTTACCAGGAGAACTGGAAGTCATTTAACCATTTAAATCAGCTGTGTTGGAAATAAGGAAAGGTCTAAGAGGTTGAAGCCTTCGTCTTTCCATTTACTATTTTCTTTTCTTAACATGCATTTTGTTTCTCATGTTCTGGAAAACTGTAAATAATTACTAAAGGGTGGTAGTTAACAATAATCATAATGATATAATGACAATAAATGATGATCATTCATGAAAGTTGTACTGATAGACTTTTCACGTTTCCTAAAAGCAGCTCGGCCTTGGTTTGCACGGCACTTCCAGATGTGTTTATAAACTACGAACAATTTCACGTATAAAAGTCTGTAAAATGTTCGGACTCATGATTTATAAAAACGATGTTTTTCTCACCGTGTGTGAAGAAAACATTTTCTTCTTTCCAAGATGGCCGACTACGTTCCTCCGTCAGACTGCTCGACCCACCAACACCTGCCAGGAAAGAGCTTTATTAGGCTCCGGAGCCGAAATGCACATTAAAGTCACTTTACATCCAGATGACTTAGACCGTCCTAAGATAATAAACTTTTAGCCTGGTCTAGATTAAACTGAGCTGATGGCAAGACGGAGGATCAGAGGACTTGAAGCTTTAAATAATCCCTCAAGGAGACAGGTCTAACCTTTCCTTTGAAATATCTCTGAGGTAGCATGGACAACATACACGTGCAGATGAGAAATGACACCCTGATTCAATCATTCCCTCTCTGTAAACACTTTAACTGGGAAGCCAAGCTAAAGGTTAAATGATCAGCGGCTGTAGGTTTAGCTGTGCTCGTATGCCCGGACAATACAAATATATAAATAAAGAACTGCACACAAACACAATTACACTACTTGATCTGTTACAATCGAGCGACATTACTTGTCAGCATCTGGAATCATGGAACTCTTTGGTCACGGTGAAGGAACAGTGTGCAGGGCTGTTTTTAAAATGAGGTTTTTCACCAAGCATCCTGATGGGCTCTTCCCAGGAGTTAGTGGACAGATAGTTGGAGGTCATGTTCCCAACAAGCAGCAACTGGTGCCGAGGATGAAAGGAACCATGAATGTGCTCAAAGCTAGATTGCGAAACCGCGATATCAGAAACACATCCTGCATGTGCTGCACTTGCTTTCTAGCAAAGCACCCTGGTTTGCAGTGTCCCAGGTGTAGGCCAGCACTGAGGATTGTTCTCCAGTCACTGTACACACAGTTTAAGGGAGGACAGCAGTTCCTACTTTGAAGGTAAACCTTAAATGATCAGCAGCCATGAGTTTAGTTGTGCTCGTACAAGTTATTGTCTCCAGTGTCTCTGCGGGTCCCTAACACTCCCTCACAAACACACCTGAGCTGGGAACATACCTGAGGGAGAGCAGCAGATGACAGCATGCAGGAGACAACAAACTAATCTAAACATATAAAACAACTCCAACCAACATCAGCTTGGTGGTTACCTTTGGAGGAGCCCAGCCCATGAGCTGTGCTGTGATGACTTATGGTGAACAGGTGTGCCAACAACTAAGAGCCGAGACAGAGCCTCTTAAAGCTGTAGGACAAAAAACAGCACGTCCAGAGCACCTGAAGGCCAGAAGGTGGCAGCAGCAAACGGGTGTCAGGTACAATCTTCAGCTTCCATAGTATCTACAGATCATACACTCCTCCCTTTGCTCAGTGTTTTCACCTTCAGCACATAAAGGTGAACTTCAACCACACCAACAGACTGGAATATGTTCACCCACACAGACCTGGACCAGTACGCCTCATCTGTACTGGATTACATCTCCAAAACCACAGACAGTGTCACCACCCAGAAACAGATCACCATGTACCCCAACCAGAAGCCTTGGATGAACCGGGATGTTCGTCTCCTCCTGAAGGCCCGCAACACCGCCTTTAGGTCAGGAGATGCACACGCCTACAGTACAGCCAGGGCTAATCTAAAGAAGGGCATCAAAAAAGCCAAACACCATTACAAAAAGAAGGTAGAAGAACACTTCTCCAACTCCAACCCCCGACGCATGTGGCAAGGACTCCAGACCATCACAGACTACAGGACCACCAAACCCTCCCCCGCATCCTCTGATGTCTCCTTCCTCAACGAGCTCAACAACTTTTATGCTCGTTTTGAGCGAGGGAACCCCACAATCACAACCAAAGCAGACGTGACGCCAGACCACCAACCTCTGACTCTCTCCCCCACCGATGTAGGAGCGGTGCTGAGCAGGATCAATGTCCACAAGGCTGCAGGCCCTGATGGCATCCCCGGGCGTGTTCTCAGAGCGTGTTCTGGGGAGCTTGCAGGAGTGCTCACAGACATATTCAATCTGTCCTTGGCCCACGCTGTGGTACCGGCCTGCTTCAAATCCACCTCCATCGTCCCGTTACAGAAAAACTCCAACCCATCTTGCCTCAATGATTACCGCCCAGTAGCACTCACCCCCATCATCACTAAGTGCTTAGAGCAGCTGGTCCTAGCACACTTCAAATCCTGTCTCCCCCCCCACCCTGGACCCCCACCAATTCGCATACCGCCAGAACAGGAGCACAGAGGATGCAGTCTCCATCGCACTGCACTCTGTCTGTCTCACACCTGGACAATGTTACGAGTTCAAATATTGGGGATGGAGACAAGAGGAAAAACCACAATAACAACACTGGTCCGGCCGGGTTGAGTCAAACGATGATTTTAATGATCACACGCGTGGGAGATGGACACCGTACGCAGACAGCATCAGATCTCAAAATGGTGGAGCATTGATCAAACTCTTATAGCCTCTGATGCCTCCACCTTATCATAAAAAGCCTAAACATTCACATGCTTTCTCTCACACAGCGCCTAAGCTACGACCTTGGCTCCCCGGTTATCTGCTCCTGCTGAGATGGGGCAGAAAACTCCAGCATGTTCTCTTCTAATCAGACAAATAAGGCGATGACTTTCTGCGAACAGTATTTCTTATAACTCAGCAGTATAATGCATCATAAAACAATATCATTCATCCACAATAAATCAGCAGTCTAATGTAATGCAAACTAATGCAAGAGTTATCACCTTCTTCTAATTCAGGAGAATAATGCAAACTAAAACTACATAATAATTCACAATCTTTAATTAGGGGTCTAACATGGCATAAAATAATATTATAATCTCACAACAACAACACCACCTACGCCAGAATGCTGTTTATAGACTTCAGTTCAGCATTCAATACAATCCACCCCTCACAACTCATCAGGAAACTGACAGACCTGGGCATCAGTTCCCTCATCTGCAAATGGTTACTGGACTTCCTGACCAACCGCCCCCAACATGTCCAGCTGGATAACCGCTGCTCATCTACCATCACAATGAACACCGGTGTACCACAAGGCTGCGTGATGAGCCCTTTCCTCTACTCCCTCTTCACCCACGACTGCAGACCTGCTGATGGTTCCAACACCATCATTAAGTTTGCAGATGACATCACGGTGATTGGCCTCATCAGTGCTTTGAGCGCTCAGATGAGTAGAAAAGCGCTACATAAGAACCAGTCCATTTACCATTTGGGTAATAAAATTGCAGGTAACATTTCCAAGGCAGGTAGGAAAAAAATGAGCTGCTATCAGTGTATGTTTGTTTTAAGGTGAGGTGGCACGAACCCGCATGTAGGGAGATGTAACCTCGTACCTCAGAAGTGTCGATATGGGTGTATTTCCATCTGTACAGCAGTATTTAGTACATCCTGGTACTTGGCAGGATGTGCAGGAGGCAGAGAAAGAGCATAAGCTTTCAGCACCTGTTAGAAATGTCACTTTCCCACATAAGAAATAAAAGGTGCTCCACAATAGTGCTGCAATTGAATATATTTTGCAATGAATTGAAGCCCATGTCAGTATTCATAGAAGAAATTGTATATGAATGCACAGCTTCCTTACATGTGCATTTGTTTCATTTGCAGATCACGCCAGACAGCTCACAAAGTCCATGATGAGGAAGCCAACCATAGACAAGCTGGCGGCTAACAGAGAGGCTGATGTCAATAACTTTGTCAAGTTCATCACCAAGGACTCTATTCAGAAGTCCCTGGGGATGTATCTGGAGATGCTTAAGAGAAGAAAGGCTTAGAGAGGGGAAACATGTTTGCACACTTTGTAGCACCAGCTACAGATGTGATCTGACATCAGGCAGTGAGCAGTCTACATGTTTGGGGGATAAAACCCAGCATTTACCCCTCAAGGTGTTAATAAAAACACTCGAGGTTAGGGTGTGACTTTTTGTTTTGGTTTGAAGAGCCGTACACTCGGGCAACCTGCCGAGCCTTCTCCATCACTCAGCATTACCTGCAGTATGCTTACGCGAGCAAACTGCTAATTGTTGCAAAAGAGTCTCACATATGAAGAACTAACAGCAAATCTGACCTTTAGTGCATCTAAATGTGGCAAAGCCTTTGTCATCTCTAACAAATGTTTGGTTTTTACTGTGAAATATCCAAATAAATGTCTGGATTCATACATTAAATGGATTAAAGCGTGTGGTTCTCATTCATTATCTCTGTAACTCAGACGTCTCTACATTCAAATGACAGTTGAGAATGTTAAAAATTCAGCGGACAACCAAATCAAAATGAATCTTGCATTCTTATAACAAGGAGCATTTTTCATTCTTTGTATGTTTGTGTTTTGGACAATTGAATCAATATACGACACTTCAAAAGGACCTGAGTGTCAGCGCAACACAATCGGCTAAACTTCAGGTGTGCAGTGTCTCCACACTTTTCACTGTCACGTCCTGTGTGTGACAGACATGAATGACCTCTGCTGTGGTGCTCCCTGTTTTCTTTGAGCACTACATTTACACATTTAAGAGTATTACCCTCAAATGTGTTTGGATTTGTCAATGTGTGAGTCGTCTACTAAGCCTAAAGCTACAAGTCACTAATGTGACTCCTGGAAAAGTAAATGTTCTTTCATGTAAAGAGATGAAATCAGCACGTGTATTCACTTTAATATTACATCCTCGGGGGGGAGGCTAAGTATTTTGCAGCAGCTTGGTATTGAACTGCAAACCTTCCAATTAGTAGAACTGAACTACAGCAACCCCAACTCAACTGTTCAGCCAGGACAAGCAGTGCTTGTCTAGTCAGTTATACCAAAGCATAAGTGATGTGCTTCTACATCACTGCCATCTTGAGGCTGCAGTCAGCTATCGTCTCTCCAAGCACACTTCTCTTGGACGCTATTAGAAACTCTAGTGTCTCTATTTCCCAGGCGTCTTTAGCTTTTTGTATGCAGACAACCTGATTTTCCATTTCAGTGTTTAAAAATCACAGGTTAACATATGTGGTGAACACATTTCAGCTTTACAGGAGTAACTGAAGATGACTGAAAATAATCTTTAATGAATACATTGTTTCTTCTTTTGTGTAGGGGAGACCGGGGATAGTTGTAACGTGGGTCAGTTGTAACACTTCCAGTTTCTCCAATCAGGGCTAAGTTTCAAATGATGTGACTCATCCTGTGCATGCCCAACTCAGTTCTGCTATCACATGTGAAAAATCAGCACATTTTGTCAAACACAGACAATTTAACATGAAAAAAAGTCATTTGTATGCCAAAAAGTAAGTTTTTCTACTTTATTTCAATTTCTAATAGCATTATCTGCTTTGCAGTTAAACTCATCAAACTTAAATTGTGTTATTTGTATGTCTATGGGGATATATTCTGTGTAGGTCTTTAGTGCTAATGTTTTAGCTGTTGGCTGTAATGTTAGCTAGTTCATGGCTATAGGAGTCTGGGTCAGTTGTAACAGCAACAGTCTGGGTTAGTTGTAACAATAATGCAGATGTTACAACTTACCACACTATTACTTTAACTTATATTAAACAAGTTGGGGCAACGACATCAGCAGAGAGAGGTTCACTGGTCACCTTTGTATATGCGGTTAATGCCATTGGCAACACAATTCCTCCACTGTTTGTGTTCCCACACATACATTATGCTGACCACTGTGTCAGAGATGGACCAGCAGGAAGTACTGGTAGTGGAAATAAATCAGGATGGGTGCACGAAACAGATTTCCTCATTGTAATGGTGGGCGGTACTAACCAGTCCTCATGAAGAACAGTGCTCTTTAATGAATTCAGCACAGACTAACATCCAAGGGATAGCAGTGACACACATCGGCTATCAGCTAGCCACCTAACTGTATTCTATCTCTTTCTATTCTCTAAACCTTTTCCGGCTCCGCTTTACCTCTTATTTTGCGACACCACCCTCTAGTGGTGCAATATGATATAAACATTACGGAACACAACATCTCCTCTCTCTTTATAAAACGAGTTCACCAAATAGCATAGTACAGAAATAAAGTAATTCACTGTTTAGCAAACCAAACATACACTGGTGAACTTAAATGTCGCAATAGTTATAACATCAGAATACTACAGCTAGAAAAGCTAAATAAGCCTGACATTGTAAAATGAAAAGAAATTATTCCCGTTTTTCCATTACAATATTTTTCTCTAGTGCATTGGTGACAGGAAATCAGTTCTTCTTAAACCCAAAATAGAACAAGTAATGACATTTCTCTAATGTCCTTTTCAAGCATCCTATTATGGTACAATATAGTCTTTGTGCCAACGAGGCTTGTACTTGACGCGTGGCAGTCTTCTAGCAGTAGGTGAGCCAGTCTGGGTGTGGTGCAACCTAGCAGTGTCAGCGTTCTTTTCAGTCACTGGGCGACAGCGTGCTAGATGAGTGGCATTCCAAATCTTCCCATCACTCAGCAAGAAGGCATTCGAGCCTTTGGCTTTTGTTACTGTTACAGGAGGGGTAAATCTGGGATGTCCTTTAGGGACATGGTGGGGTTTCCTTATCCTCACACTCTCTCCTGGTAGAAAAGAAGGTTTCCGTGCGTGACGCCTACCATCAGTGTAACGTTGCATTTTCAACTGATATTTCTGAACTGAGCGACGTGCAACGTCATCCAGTGGAGACACAGCAGGAGGCAAAGGGAGGACATCCAGTTTAGTACGCATCTTCCTGCCATACAGGAGTTCATAGGGAGCGAGGGAAGTAGTTGCATGCTGTGTTGCACGGTAAACTTGAAGCCAATCCAGCACAGTCGCCTTCCATGGTTTCGACTGCTGGATTGCTGTCTGGATACAGGTGTGGAGAGCACGATGAAACCGTTCGATTGCTCCGTTTGAAGCTGAGTAGTAGACAGATGTTCTGCTGTGGGAGATGCCTCTATTCTGGAGGAATGAGGTGAACATTACAGAGGTGAACTGTGTACCATTGTCAGTCACGATGTTCTCTGGGTTGCCATGACGACTAAAGACAGATGAGAGAAACTGAATGACATCATCAGTAGTAGCAGAAGGTGAAAAGGCAAGCTCAGGCCATTTGGAGTAGTAGTCAGTCAATGTTATGACATATCTACAAGCAGGTATAGCAGTATCAAAAGGCCCAACAATGTCAAGACCAAATTTTTTCCACGGTCCATCAGGCAGTGGGACGGGTTGGAGAGGAGCAGGGTTAGTATGTGCAGTTTTGTCATTGGACTGACAGAGGAGGCATGAGGTTATGGCAGACTGAACTTGTGAGTCCATTTTTGGCCACCAGTAGAGGTCTCGTAGTCTTTGTTTTGTGCGCACAATCCCTTGATGACTTTCATGTGCCAGTGCAATCAGTTTAAGTCTCACTGAAAGTGGTGCAATGAGCCTTGAGCCTCTGAGAACATAATCACTTAGGGTTGAAAGTTCATTACGGATTTTGTAGTAAGGTGCAAGCGTGACATCAAGTGCTTTGATTGAGGCAGGCCAGTCGCTTTGTATTTGTGAACGCAAAGCAACCAGTTCAGGGCAAGTTGAACAGGCAGAGTCAAAGTCCGCAACTGGAAGTGAGGACATGGCAGCAGAGACTTGGGCTACCATTTCATGATCTGCATCTGATGTAGGATGGGAAGAAACAGGCAGGGGCAGGCGAGAGAGACAGTCAGCTGTATAGTTCTGAGAACCTGGGCGGTAAATAACATCATAGTCAAAACACAGGAGGCGGGCAGACCAGCGGGCGATGCGCATTCCAGCCCTATTAATCCCTTTGGTGCTCAGCAGTGTTGTCAGAGCTTGGTGGTCTGTCCGCAGAGTAAAACGTCGGCCCCACAAATACGTTCTCCATTTCTCTGCAGCCCACACACAAGCATAAGCTTCTTTTTCAACAGTTGAGTACTTTTGTTCTGTTGCAGACAGTGTGCGGGAAGCAAACGCCACAGGTTTTTCTGTGGCATCAGGTTGCACTTGAGCAAATACAGCACCAAGCCCATAGTCACTTGCATCAGTAGAGATCACGACACGCAAGGCAGGGTCAAACAGTGCCAGTGCAGGACTATTCACCAGGAGTTTTTTTACTTCTTCAAAGCTCGCTTGTGCATCTAAAGTCCATGTGAAGGTGTTCTTGTCATTAGCACAGGCAGGCATAGGGGCTACAACAGTTGCAAAGTTTGGCAAGAACTTGGAGTACCATGACACCAAGCCCAGGAAGGATCTCAGAGCAACAGCATCAGATGGGGGAGGGGCTCTCAAAACAGCATCAATATGCTCCTCATCAGGAAGAATGCCATCAGCAGTGACAACATGACCTAGGAAGCGTAGCGATGTCTTCCTAAAATGGCATTTGTTTTCGTTAAGCACAAGTCCAGCATCTTTGAGCTTCTGCAGGACAGTGCTAAGGTTTTGGTCATGCTCAGCTGCACTTTTACTGTAGACAATAAGGTCATCCAGGTAGTTTTGGACACCTGGGAGGTTTTTAAGGGTGGCTGTAGCTTAGGTGGCAGAGCAGGTCAGCCACTAATCAGAAGGTCGGTGGTTCGATCCCAGGCTGCCTCCTGGCTGCATGCCAAATATCCTTGGGCAAGATACTAACCCCATGTTTGCCTACTGGTGGTGGTCAGAGGGCCCGGTGGCGCCAGTGTCCGGCAGCCTCGCCTCTGTCAGTGCGCCCCAGGGCAGCTGTGGCTACAATGTAGCTTGCCATCGCCTGTGTGTGAATGGGTGAATGACTGAATGTAGTGTGAAGCGCTTTGGGGTCCTTAGGGACTAGAAAAGCGCTATACAAATGCAGGCCATTTACCATTTTAAGAATTTCAGCCATCATTTTCTGAAAAGCTGAGGGGGCAGAGGCCAGTCCATAAGGTACTCTACAGAATTTGAAGAGTCCATCATGTGTAATGAATGCTGTCAAATCTCTGCTATCTTCATGCAGGGGCAGCTGGTAGTATGCATTTGCAAGATCAATTGTAGAAAACACTTTTGCACCCTGTAAGCTGGCAAACAATTCATCCACATGTGGTAAGGGGTAGCAATCAGTGATCACAGCTTTGTTTGGTTCACGGAGGTCTGCACACAGCCTTATTCCACCAGTTTTCCGTCCTGTCACAACAATTGGGGATACCCATGGTGATGCATCAATCCGTTCAATGACACCAGCTTTGAGTAAACGATCCAGTTCTGCTGAAACTGAAGCCCTCACAGCAAACGGGAGACGTCGCAGCTTCTGACGCACAGGTTTGACTGTTGGGTCAACTTTCACTTTATGCACAAAGGCACGCACACAGCCAATATCTGGGGCAGCAGGGATGCAAGAAGCAGGTGATGGGTTTGTAGACATCACAGAAGCAGTAGGCTCACTACATGGAGGTAGAACAGTATTGCCTGCAATGCTGACATTCAGCGCTTCCATCAGATCTCTTCCAAGAACAGGAGTTCCTTTTCTTACAACAAAGAACACAGCTGAGGCAGATGCATTTCCTCTGCTCACTGTGACTTGCAGGCAGCCTAACACAGGGATTGTTTTCTTTGTGTATGTAACTAGTTGAAGGTCAGGTGGTTTTAGTGGCGTACCACTGAAGTGCTCTTCGTAGATGTGGTTAGGCAGGATAGAAACTGCAGAACCTGTGTCCACAATCAGTTCAATATCCTTAGCTGATGACGTAGGTGTGCTCACATTTATGCTGCATTGCAATCCTTTTGATGCATGAGAAGGATCTGTTAAGTAAAGGACTGTGAGTTTTGGTAAATGGACTTCCCGTACATCTCTTGTCTTGGATGAGCAGCAGACACGAGCAAAATGTCCAATTTTATGACACAGTTTACAAGTAGCTTTGGCAGCAGGACACTGACGAAAGTTGGCTAAATGACTGTTTGAACCACATCTAAAACAGTTCTTAGATGTTTTTGTTGCATGAGATGGCTTTGCAGGGTGAGCATTGTACTTATGTTTCCTCTGCATGGAGTGCGAGTGAGACTGCACAGCTTGGACTGGAGTACTGCTGTCTGCAGCTATGGATTTAGCTTGTTGGACTGCAGATTCCATTTGTGTTGCCAGTGTAACAGCTTTATCTAGTGTCAAATCAGGTTCAAGCAAGAGGCTTTCTCTTATGCTGGGGCTAGACACATGTTCAACTAGCTGATCACGGATCATTTCTTCTGTCCTGTCATCAAACTCACATTTAGAAGCAAGGTCACGCAAGCTGGCCACATACTGGATAACAGTCTCATGTGAAGCTTGTGTTCGCTGTCTGAAAGCATGTCTTTCCACAACAACATTTACCTTGGGTGAAAAGTATTGTTCTAGGGCAGTAACAGCAGAGGCAAAAGTGTCACCTGTATTTGGCAGTGAGTAGAAAATCCTTTGTCCCTCAGTTCCTAAGCAGTGAAGTAAAGTAGCTCTTCTTCGTGCTTCAGGCCAAGCATTCCCTGTTGCATTGATCACAAGCAAATAATTGTTGAACATACGCATCCACATGTTGAATGGCAAAGGAGGGTCTCCAGGGCAAGGCAAAAACATCGGTGGCGGATGGACGTTTGCAGTCATGATGACTCGGCAAAAAAACTCAAAGCAGAGAAAAAAAAACACGCAGGGTTACTCGTCGCCAAAATGTAATGGTGGGCGGTAATAACCAGTCCTCATGAAGAACAGTGCTCTTTAATGAATTCAGCACAGACTAACATCCAAGGGATAGCAGTGACACACATCGGCTATCAGCTAGCCACCTAACTGTATTCTATCTCTTTCTATTCTCTAAACCTTTTCCGGCTCCGCTTTACCTCTTATTTTGCGACACCACCCTCTAGTGGTGCAATATGATATAAACATTACGGAACACAACACTCATCTTTCTGAAGCACTTTGCAAACCACACCAAGGTAAGCCATGAAAAAAAGTAATGGAATTGCGATGCTGGTGCACAGCTACATTTTTTCAGCTTCATTGTTATGTTCAAAGTTGGTGCAAGAGTTGTAGGTTATAATGCCCACTGAGCCAATGAGGCCAAACTCAAGGAAGACCAACCAAAATTAATGAAATATTCAGTTGCAGAAAATTCCATAATTTGTCTTTTTTGGGGGGTTGGAATATGTTCAAAAGCTAGATTTCTGCATTCTGTCACACACACACATAGTTGCATAAATGGATGTAAGTGCATTCATGTGTTGAATAAACAAAGATTACATGTTAATGTTTTGTTAGTACCCTTATTTCATTGTGTTACATTTCACCCCAGGATATGTTACAACTAACCCAGACTATGGGGTTAATTGTAACATTTCACTCTTCGTGTTTGAGGCCATACCATGCAATGGGTAATTGTGCTGCAGAGAAAGTAGCTGCACTATTTAATAGCAGAGACATGTAAATACTTTGCATTACATTTTGAATCCACTACCTTAAAAGAGCTCCAATTTACAGACAGAAATGTCAAAGATGTGACAACTATCCCCGGTCTCCCCTACAGATGTATTACTCTACCGCTCTTTTATGTTTTTTCAACATTTTTGGCTCAGTTTTGCAGGTTAGTGTTTTGCTGTGTGTCTGAGCTGTTTTGGGAAATTAATTAAAAAACTTCAGTAACTCAAAACTCTGAAGACATTTAAGCAGACAAAAGAAGTGAAATAAAATACACACGCGTTATTAAAGGTTTCCAAATCAACAAAGGGTCTCAGTAAATGTTCAGACTTGTTCCAGACAAATGTGCTCCACTGCAACAAGAAGCCGAATTCTTTACAACACACAAGTTTTCAGTGAAATTCTTTTAGTGGCTTTATTGTGCATTTGCATTTCATGAAGCTGTGGCTGACAGTAGTCCCCAACTGAATGATCATTGTGCTGGCTGCAGATTGAGCACGATGTGTGGAAAGCTTGTGGAAGTCACGGTTCAAGCAACGTGAGCCTAACCGCTCAGCTTCACCTCCACGGGGAAGTGGTCGCTGACAGCCAACGCCTGAGAGACAGAGAAACCGTTCTTTTAGTGGCTCACAGTTTGTGCTGCAGACGGCTTCAGTTTCCACAGGTTTCTTTCCAGTGCTGAAAAACTCAACGTGCCTGCATGGTAATGCCATCACTACAGTATACACTGCATTATGATTTTGTTTGCATCTCTGTGGTCGTTACTACAGCCACTGCTTTACAAAGTTGCTCGATTTTCTGTAGCTCAAAGCTGATATTAAAAAAGCAAAAGTGCTTTAAAACTGCATGATTTCTGATGGGGCGACTGCTTTGCCCTTTGTGTAGAATGCCTCTCTTCTGATTGGAGCTCAGTAAACATTTTGCTGACGAGTCTATGGTCTCAGTTGCAGTGAATACAGCATTATGTTAACTTTTTATATTGACGTTTCCATTAGTGTCAGCGGGGAATGAGGCAGGTTGTGCTTTTTAGTTCAAATGAATTCTTACAGAGATAAGGATTGAAATTCATCTGTTACCAGATCTTGTTTGAGATTCAGGTCCGTCATGTAGTTATACACCTTCGCACTATCTTTCACCACTCCTCTCATCATGTCCGCAGTGACCACAATCCTGCAAACACAGAAAGATGATTAGAGTTTAGAGTTTGCGTGCACACATCAGAACGACCTGCCACAATCTGTCTACCTGTCGTAAGGGCAGACAGTTTGCGACACGGTAGTGTCGGCCGCATCAGTGATCAGCCAATGGAAAGTCTTGTCAGTGAAGATGCGGATCTGCTGCCAGTCAGACCCGGACACATAACTACAGCCTGCGTTGAAGTCACCCAGCAGCACGATGTCCTGCAGGGAGAGTAGTGTGAGTCGCATTTACCGAATGTGTGTTTTTCCACCAAATAAATGATTTTTACTTGTAGGCTGTAAATACATCATTGTTCCAGCGAGCGCGGACATCTGCCACCACGTCATAGAGAGCATTTAGCTCCCGAACAGCTGATTCTGGGGAGGTGTGCTGAGGGATCAGAGTAAAGTCTCTCACAGCTACAGAAGAGAAGGGAACGAAGGAGTGTTGACAGTGACGGAGGCGCTTACACCGCATGAGAATGATAAAGGACTAGTGACTAACATGTCCCAGGAACTACCACGCACAAATGTTTGAATGAGGATCCACATCATTATCAGTGTGATGCAGAAACAGCTGTATAGCTCGAGCCACAGCACCTACCAGTGTGTTTGGAGGAGAACATTACGACAAACGGCTCCCTGCTAAAGGCGTCTTGTCCAGTTTCCTCCGGGCCGTCGTCATAGGTGTAGCTTTTTGCCACCGATACCAGCGCCTCCCTGTGGAGAAAATCACCACCTTTTCATTTGCTGCCAGTGTGTACTTCCTTTCTAAACATGTCCAGTTGCTTCTCGGGACAAATTTATTGTAGTTCTGCTTTTCCCCTTTTTTAAATCACTTCTTCTGAATTCTGAGTGTGTATAAGATGTATGTTTATGCCAGAGCAAAGACGGAGGATTTGCCGTTAAATTACTTCAAACATGCCTCAAACACTACAAACATGCTGGAAATATAAATTTTTAATCAAGTTGTTTTGAATGGTTATTTGAGAAACTTATGGGAGGTTCTTTAACCCTCTGAGGTCTAAGTGATGATGATCCAACACCAATCCTGACTTTAACCCCGGGCAACGTGAACAAGTCATTTTTATTTTTGTTAAATTGTTTGGCTTTAAGAAACAAAGAAAACAATCAAACTATTCACATTCTGCCATGAAAAAGACTTTTTCCCTTTCTACAAAATACATATTTAGAGCAAGAACTAAAAATGCTTTTTACACGGCATCACTGCAACGAACCATGTTTTGTTGCAAACAGCCGCCCCTCCCTGAGCCTGACTCTGCCGGAGGTTTCTTCCTGTCAAAAGGGAGTTTTTCCTTCCCACTGTTGCCAAAGTGCTGCTCATAGGGGTCATATGATTGTTGGGTTTTTCTCTGTATGTGTTATTGTAGGGTCTACCTGACAGTATAAAGCGCCTTGAGGCGACTCTTGTTGTGATTTGGCGCTGTGTAAATAAAATTGAACTGAATAAATATCATTTCACTGTGTGTAGAGTAGACTTATTTTTTTCATCGTGGTGCACCTGTAAAGGAAGAGATATCGCTCTTTATAGGTGCTCGCACCGAGAGGCTCGCTGACGATGTATTTGTACTGAGGAGAATCTCTGGGGGGAAACAAACACACACTTTTATGTTTCCATACGTTTGCATTTCATGCTCAGTGTTACTCTGAATGTTCCATGTTCGGTGTGTGGACTCACTTGTTGACGTACTCCATGAGTTTTTGGGTTGCTGAGAGATCACCGTCTCTGACCTCTTGGATCAGAATGACGTCATAGCGTTGGACAATCTACAAAACACACATAAAAAATGAAAATGAATCAGCTGATTGTCCATCTTGCAACATCACGTTTGTTTATATTTTACCTTGCACGAAAAAATTCATGTGTTAAGCTTTAGATTGTAAAGGCAACGCTACAGCTGTTGCACATCCAGTTATTTCATTGATCATTCCTTAAGCATAGAGGTGGGAATATTCTGGGAATATTCAGGTTTACTTCTGCAACAGGCCAAATCATCCAAAGCATTTCTCAAAATTCAGTTCAAACTATTTCAAAACGCACACACAAGATAACACTTCTGGATTGGTTTTGAAAGCACTCTGACCAAAATTGCATTACAAATGGGTGGATGTAAACATTTTGTACAAACTGTCATATCTACCAAAGAGGGAAAAGTCCCAGACCTTGGTAATGATGTTCATCAGAGTGGTGTTGGAGGCTTTGGTGTCTCCGAAGGATTTGATGTTAAAGGCTCCCTGTTAGGTTTGTAGCATAAACCTATTCGCTGGAACGTTAAGACAATATAATTACACTGCTAAGCAAGACACAAATAGGCAAAGTTCTTCATGTTACTCGTGCACGGGAGAGAACCGGACAACCGCTTGACTCCAGTTGGTCTCGTCCGTCCTCCTGTAACACTGCCCTTTTATTGAGGTTACATGAATATGCATAGGTTCATTAACATACGACGTCTACATACAAACAAAGAGTACCTTGCCTGTGTGTATGCGTGTGTGTGTGTGTGTGTTGCTGATCAAAGGGTTAAACATCCTTGGTCAGGAAGAGGGTAGCCTCCCCCTCACCCTAGATGGTTCATCCTAGATAACACGGTGAGGAAGTCCTGCAGTTCATCTAAACAAAGAGCACTTAGACTAGAACAGACGTAGCTACGTTAATCCTACCATAAAACAATAAGACACGGTATGACCTCTCATGCTCCCAAAGTGCTGTCTAATACACACAAAGTTTGCAGACTATCAAGGATCAAAACCTCTACCAATCTACAACTAATTACAAAACTCTAAGCATATATAAGTAAATATTTCTAAGCATAAATGACAATCAACAATACAAATCTAACATTTCCCCCCTTTTTGACCTTTATGCTTAAAAAGTTCCCAGGTATGAATACCTCATGTCTGACAGTTTCAATGCAAACCTTTTTATACTCAGCATATGTCAAATCACCCTAAATTACTGAAAAGGTACACAGTTCAACAAATGTATTAGCAGTTACCCCATTCATTGAGCTCATCTCTTGGCAAACTACATCTTACGAGCAACCAAAGAAATTGTTAATTTAATAGTGAAACTAAAAAAGTAACATTTTCAAAAACATCTCAGCTTGGTGGTGCTTCCTCCGGGTGTGCACATCACATGTCTCTCTGCAGAGTGGTTTAAGCTCTGCAGGGCGTCATGAATGTCTCTTCCAGTTGTTTCCATCACTGTCCATAGGACCAGAGTCCAAATGTATGTAGAATAGACATTCAAACATACCAGTTGGTTTTGTTGTTCGTCAACATGGGTCTCAGCTATTTCCAAGCTGCAGACCTCTCAGCACTCTAGTTTTATGGCCTCTTACCAGCCCCCCATCACCTGACTTCAGACCTTCGTCTTGTGAGGGGGATATTTATGACTCCTTAATTGTCCACGCTCTGCAGAGAAACACCTCTGTGGAAAGGGTGCTGGGTTCCGTCATCTTACTGCTGTTATGATCCCAGCAGCCTTCAGAGTGTCATCGTATGCACAGTATAGTGGCACAGCATTAGGTGATGTTCATAGGAAACTGCTGTCATCACCACCATAGCTTCTGGTTCCTGTGCTTTCATAGAATCATGATGTCATCCTCGAACTCCTTCTGCGCTGTCGATGGAGCTTGGCACGCTCCCCTCATCCCACGAGTTTTCATGTTCCAACGCTGCTGAAGGTTTAAGGCAGAGCACGTCGTACACCTTAGTTGTCTTCCTCAGCGTCAATATTGAATCTTTCATTTTATTTAAAATCTCCTGGAAGCTCAGTAGCACAGCTCTCTGTGTGATGTCTGCTGTGCTGAAGATGATCTCTGATCCTCCTGAAGCCTCTCTCCTGGCCTCAGCTCCCATTTTGTGGACGATCCTCTCCTCTATTTTGCAGGCAGTTTCATGGTCCTTGCTGTGGCTCCAAGGTCTGATCTCATGATGGGCCCCAACCAGCTTGACCTTTGACCTCAACCACTGCCTGGCTGTCGGCTATGCCTGGAATGGTTCACGCTTCTCACTGGGCCTCTGAAGATTTCTCAGGAGATTACTGCTGCACCTGTATTTCCTTGCTAAGAAGAAAAACTTCTATTTGGAGAGCATGTCAACAATCATCAAACCACATTCTTTAGTTCAGTGAACTTCACTTATAGGCCATCAAAGCCTCATCTGAACATGGATGCACCACTTGCATAGGTTTAATACTTGTAAATAAACGGCTAATCACACAAATCACTGCAACAATAATAGTAAACATTGTTTAATGTTAATCCTTGCACTCCACCTCTTGACGCATGGACATTCCCATGCGTCAACTCACCAAACCTGGATCCCTGTCTTAAAGAAAAAGATTAGCTAGATCATGTCCCAGGCAACATCAGGGCACCTCCTCCGGAGTAGCTCCGTAACCCTGCAATAAAAGATGTTAGCGTGTGTTGCATATTAAGTTTGCTTAACACCTGGCTCTCCCAGGAGCCTGCATACACACCATCACGGCCTGGAAAGCAAAATCTGGAAGTGAAATCAAACTTCATACCTGTAAACAATTGTATCATAAGAGTAATAAGCATTCAACATCAGCAAGACAAGTGTCATGTGCAGGTTTTCTCAAATCAGTAACTACAACTATTACCCTAATTCACCTCAGACATGGATTATCCCATGTACTCTGTTAACATTAATGTAATCAGTGACTTCTCTTAAGCAAAGTCACTCCACTCATATATTATTATTATGGGTTCAAAAGTGGCCAGCTAATGAGCCCATAATAAACTATTCCATAAATACCGTAATCTCTTATTTGTTTTACCCATGTCACTTGTCCGCTTCAGCTGAATCTACCACAGCATTCTCAAAGAAACAAACATTAGCAATACACATTGACTGTGGTCAGACGGAGGTCAGACACAGGTCAACGGATTCTAGAGGTGCCATAAAACACCATTAAGTTAACACTCGCTGTGGAAACAGTAACACTGGTCTCATCACAGTATGTCTCAAACTATATTAATTTCTCCATCAACATATGCCTGTAACTACAGTTTTCTTCACACATAAACCCAGAAATCTCGTAGTAGAGAAACATTAGCCAGTATTCCTATAAATCACATGATCAAACACATGAAGAACCATAATGCTGTAAAAACGAAAATGCAAATGTTAGCGCTTGCGCAGGCGTATGCATACTTTGTCACAGATATCTCTGTGAGCACACAAGCTAGTGAATGACGCACACATAGTAAATTCACAGACACAGAAAATGGCATTTAAAATGTTAAATCATCACGCAACCTCGAGTGTTGCTGTCATCTTTCTGCTCCTGTAAAGGGAAGCACACACAGACTCATCTGCACCCCTGCCAGGCGGGGGTCAACTTCACACAGTCGTGTTACATCAGTAAAGTCTTGTCAGCTTTTACCAGTCAGTCAGTTTGTTTTCCTTTCACTCACTCATTCATGCATTCATTCTTTCTTTCTTTGCTGATAGTGGAACCTATCGTCGCATTTAGTTTCCACTCTCAGCAAAATGACGTCATTTCAAAAAGAAAAAGAAAAACTTTAGTTTGGATTACATCGCTGAATCCTTTTGGACTGGGACTGTCATTTAATAATTGTCCCAAATAAGTGGCTTTCTCCAGAGTCCATTTAAATGTGGAGAACTCACTTGGCACAATTTTCTCGACGACGTGTAGCGCTTTTAATTCCCGACGTGCAGATCTGCTTAAAGAACAGAGATTATCAAACAAAACTTTCAGTGCACTGTGAAAGTATCAAAATAAAAAGGCCTTGTTAAGTCATGACACAAGCTCCTCATCTCAGGAGGGTAAATCATACCATTAGCATGGTTCATCATACCATCATACTAATCGGCAGGCTCAACTTCACAACAAAAGAAAAATCATCAGCTAGATTCACTCCAAATCAACCATCAGCTGCACAACACACAACATAATCCTAATGTCTTATTAGCTATGAGTTTAATTACCAGGTCTGTGCTCTTCACTCATTTAGGCCACAGATCTATTTTATTCAATTTTCCTTTTCCCTTCATCATAAAACATGTGACATGCTGTCATGCACTTCACAAAACAGTCTGTTCTGACGTATTCAGAGTTGTGTATCTAAATACAGGATTCACTCGCACATCAAAGCAGGAAACTCAGTGTTTTAGAGTCTCTACTCAACACACAACAACTCCAACACATCTCATTCACTCGTACTAGAATTCAGTCACCTTTCATTAATCTAAAACCAATCAACTAATTTGCATATCAGCTATTAACCCACCAAGTTGACAGGACGACAGAAAAGCATGTTCAAAATAGTATCACAAAAGACAATTTCCCTCATACAGTAAATTACATGTGCTGCCTCAATCAAGCAGGAAGCTTCTCCCAATTTACCATTTTAACAACTAAATTTATTGTCTGATCACTGGTTGGTCAAACCAGGATCTTTTTTTCTCACAAAAGTTAAATTGTTGTCCTGCAACTTGGAGAGTCAATTTTTTTTCTTTAGGATAAATTCAGCATTTGATAACAAGTGTCTGCTAAATTGACACTATTGTAACACTGATGAAAGATAACAAGCTAATTTTCATTGCATGGGTTTGTGTTATTAGGCAGGTCCAATGCATGTCTGTGGAGCTGCATCTCCAGCAGAGCATGTTCTTAAAGCTGCCTTTCCTACACACTTCTCTGCTATTATTTAATCATTTCTTAACTAATGTGCTATGAGTCTTCATGAGTCATTTTGTGTTTGGAATTGTTAGTAGGGTTAATGCATGTTCTGCTTGTGTGTGTGTGATTTTGTATATGTTTCTATTTTCGCAATGTTTCAGACTCCGTCTCAATTTTCCAACTTAAGCAGTCAGTTTTCTTTTCCCCAGGTTTGCTAACCCAAATTTTGATTTCCCACATTAAATAATTCCTATGTGTTCTCACCTAGTCTTCTCACTCTGTTGTCCTCTCCCACTTCAACAGTCCAACAGCCGGCAGTTCTCCTTCAGCTTTGTCCTGTGTCCCACTGTCTCTTCTTGCCATTTTACTCCACAGGTGGCAAATGTCAAACTCCAACTGTTCAGTTCTCCCAAACGTTTTCTTCACATGCACAGTGAAGTCACAGCCACTCTCACTATTGTCCTCTGATGCGGTTGACTTCGTGCTAGTGGCTGAAGTGCTGCTGCTGCTGCCTTCCTGGGCGACTTCTTAGCAGCTGCTGCCGGTTTCTTGGCTTTGGCCGCGGCGGGCGTCTTAGCTTTGGTCTCAGTAACCCTGTTCATCTTGAAGGATCCGGAGGCCCCGGTGCCCTTGGTCTGCACCAGAGTGCCCTTCGCCACCAGACTCTTGATGGCGGTCTTGACACGGGCCTTGTTCTTGTCCACATCGTAGCCTCCGGCAGCCAGAGCCTTCTTGAGGGCGGCCACGGACAGGCCGTTGCGCTCCTTGGAAGCGGCCACGGCTTTCACAATCAGCTCGCCCACGCTGAGGCTGACCTTCTTGGGCTTGGAAGTCATCGTCTTCTTCTTCTTGGCCTGAACCTCGGCGCAGGGCGCAGGGCGTGTTTATGATGGAGCCTTTCCCACCACAGCGCTGGCACGTTGAACGCATCATGAAGGGTCCATTTCTTTCATGTCGCTAGCCAGCATGCTAGCTGCATGTGGCTTGCCCGAGTCACTCAGTCCTTTTTGAGCATTTCAACATGCTGCCACCGCCATCTTGCTCGCCCCTCCGTGGAAGTCATCCAATCAGACAGGAAGATGGGTTTGCTTTCTTCTGCTGCTGTTTATCCACATTGCTGCTGCTTTGCTGGGACTTTTTGTGCTCAGGACTTGCTGCTGTCTCTTTATCATGGAGCTGCATTCCTTATCTTCAGGGAGGAGTGAGCTCGCTTGTGAGGTTGAGAAACACATGGCACTGTAAATAAGTCAGCCAGAAACTTGGCCTGCATGTTTCCAATGATGTTAAACTATAACTTTCTTCCGACCGCTGCATGTGGAAAATTGATTCAGGTCTGCTTTTCACCTGAAAGTGACAACTAAGACATTTCATTATTATCATCACTGCTTAATCAACACATATCTCTCTCTCTCTCTCGCTCTGTGTTTTTGTGAACAGTCCTTTCTTAAAAGCAGAAAATGAAATTATAGTTGTTTTTTTTTGGTTGATCAACACAAAACCTTTTTCCTATGATTATTTTTTTCTACAATATAAATTCTCCCTCTTATTCACTCTTTTTTTTTAATTTTTTTTATTTACAATAGCTGGTGACCTGCAAAATCACCGCTGTCACTCACAATCAAAGGCAATTACTCTTGCACAGTGCACAAAAACACTGTGATGTCAGACACATTCACACTCACTTTGTCATCTGCAAAAATAAATCACATGGCTGATGATATGTGCCATGGTGATCCGTAAATATGATCACCAGTTTATTTAACTATTTTTCAACCCAACAAACAAATAATCAAAAACATGATGCTGATGTTATGAACACTCTACACACAAGTCAAGATGCAGGAAAACTGCTCATGGAAACGTTGCACACTCCAGTTATCACAGTTATCATAGCGCTGTTTCCCTCTCTTAGAGTAGTTCTCAGACAGCTCTCGATCTGATAATGTGTAGCCTGCTCATCAGCTCAGAAGAAAAAAAAAAAAAAAAAACTGCAACGCAACATCACACAGTAGTTGCTCTGCCCACAGCGGCAAAGTCTTACACTTTCATATTCAACTCAGCTTCTCCATCATGTACTTTTAGATGTTTCATACAGGGTTGAGCATATTAGTTGTTTTCACAGATGTGCTCTATATCTCAACAATGGCTCATAATAAGACGACAGTCTTCCACACAGGTCAAGTGCCTCTATGCACTTCATTAGTTTAAATATTTACCTATATCACTTCACCTCACATGTCATCGTACTGAATTTAAGCAATCACAAGCGTAATGTAGATGACTTTTAACAACTATCCACCTCAATTACGTCTATGGTCTGGCACACAGGCTGAAGAGTTAACGTTTTGTGTCAGCAAGGGGTGGGGGGACAGCCACCCACCAGAGCATAGCTGCTGATGTGGGCTGGCCTTCTCCACACGCTCTTCAAGGCTGGTGTGTTTTCTGAAAACTTCTAACATTTTAATCTCTTCCATTTTTAAGCCTGCGATTAACCGCACGGCTCAGGTCCGCGTGAAACCCGCGTGACCGCGCTCGCGTGAACCCGCGCAGCTGTGGAGCCGTCGCTCTCTCTCTTTTTTACATAAAT
This sequence comes from Rhamphochromis sp. 'chilingali', assembly GCF_963969265.1. Lineage (NCBI taxonomy): Eukaryota > Metazoa > Chordata > Actinopteri > Cichliformes > Cichlidae > Rhamphochromis > Rhamphochromis sp. 'chilingali'. The sequence goes on along the minus strand of NC_137942.1, from coordinate 33,829,801 downwards.
ACTTTGTGCTGCCAGGAGCAAAGTCCAGCACAAACGTCTGTCTCCCTCCGACTCACTCTTGGTTGCTTAGAAACCCATGATAACAACAACAGTCGGTGTCACAGACCACATGTTCTGCTCCGCACACACTCACACACAACAACAACAACGATGACAACAATGACAACGACAACAAAAACAACACAAAATAGGCCTATCGTCCAGCACAGTCTGGACCCCGCGGAACTTCTCAACGCCCCACAAAGCGGCGGAGAACTCACCTCTAGCCACACAAAGTAGCGAGGAACCTCTTGCTCCACAAAGTAGCAAGGAACCCGGGTATCGCTACACAAAGTAGCGAACTTCTCAACGCCTCACACAGTGGCGGAGACTGCACAACGACACGGTTATAGAGTCGGCCTCTTCTCAACGCCTCACACAGTGGCGGAGACTGCACAACGACACGGTTATAGAGTCGGCCTCTTCTCAACGCCTCACACAGTGGCGGAGACTGCACAACGACACGGTTATAGAGTCGGCCTCTTTAAACTTACTTGGCGTTGCTTAGAGTGTAATATCAGCCCGAATCCCGCCGACCGTCATTCATCGAGGAGAAAAGACAGACCGCGAATCCACAGGAACTTCCTGGCTGACGTCAGTCTTTCAGCGTGCCTCTCCTCCCCTCGGTGAATGCGATTCCAGGGCTCCGGCTCTCGAAGGACCAATTAATGTTAGGTTTGTAGCATAAACCTATTCGCTGGAACGTTAAGACAATATAATTACACTGCTAAGCAAGACACAAATAGGCAAAGTTCTTCATGTTACTCGTGCACGGGAGAGAACCGGACAACCGCTTGACTCCAGTTGGTCTCGTCCGTCCTCCTGTAACACTGCCCTTTTATTGAGGTTACATGAATATGCATAGGTTCATTAACATACGACGTCTACATACAAACAAAGAGTACCTTGCCTGTGTGTATGCGTGTGTGTGTGTGTGTGTGTGTGTGTGTTGCTGATCAAAGGGTTAAACATCCTTGGTCAGGAAGAGGGTAGCCTCCCCCTCACCCTAGATGGTTCATCCTAGATAACACGGTGAGGAAGTCCTGCAGTTCATCTAAACAAAGAGCACTTAGACTAGAACAGACGTAGCTACGTTAATCCTACCATAAAACAATAAGACACGGTATGACCTCTCATGCTCCCAAAGTGCTGTCTAATACACACAAAGTTTGCAGACTATCAAGGATCAAAACCTCTACCAATCTACAACTAATTACAAAACTCTAAGCATATATAAGTAAATATTTCTAAGCATAAATGACAATCAACAATACAAATCTAACACTCCCAGCAGCAGCGAGTTAGAGAGATGCAGCAAGGTCAGAAAAAGCCCCAAAGTGCCCACCAAATGCATCCTACACCAAACAGGTTACATGTTAAAAATGACTTAGAAATCACATGAAACACTGACGCTTACAAATGATTTCATATTTATTTTACACGTATGTAAGCTAATGACTTCCCAGGTTAATAATTTCCAGTTCCTGTGCATTAAAAACCGATTTGCAGGCTGAAGTAAGGCCTTTCCTTTCACTCCATATTTCTCTGTCATAAAGTCCAGTTTAACATGGAGGTTAGTCCAAAACAAAGCGGCTCATGTTCCACCATCTGCTGAGAGCTCATGACATGAGAGTGAGAGACCAAACACCTGCTCCTCTGGATGTATTTTTGGCAGTTTATCTAACATGCTATTTAGCGCGTCGCTATTTGCAGCATGTTGCAAGGCTTGGTAAAATATTATCCTTTTAGGACAATATATTACTCTGTTGCCCTGGTTACACCGTCCTGGAGCTGTTGTGGAAGACCAAAGGTTGCCAAATATGGAAACAGAGAGCTGCATTTATACTGTGATGGTTTGCATGTGCTGCTGAAATGTGTTTGTAAACGCACAATTACTGCAGGAAAAATGCACAAAAGTTACTGTAATGCTGCTGTAGCCTGAAACATCCACTCTAAACAAGAAACTGGCTCACAGTATTGCACCGAATACAGCTCAGATGTTTTTGTAGCGAGTGAGAGGTCCATACCTGCTCCTGTATGTCTGCACGGTGGAGACGCCTGAACTCGTGAATCTTCTGAAAGCTCCTGAAAAGCTTCTGAGCAGAATGGCGACCAGTGTCTCTTTTGAGGTTTTTATCTACCTGCAGGCGCATGTGACTGCAGGGTGCTGGGGAGGAGTACAGAGAAAAGGTGTGTTGTGGATGGGGTACAGATTTCAGGCTTTCAGGTTCTCACATCCCAAGATTGCAGTGCAACAAGGATAACGTTGCAACCTCAAATTCTTTTCTGCTCGTCATACAATAAAAACACTTCAGCATTGTTTTAACTTGCTGTTGTCCTGTTTGGCATTTGTGTGAAGTTCTGTCACACTTCACAAATGAACTCAGAATGAGTGTCGCAGTGTTGGGATGACCTTAAACTTTGGCAAAATCCTTACGGAAACTGAAGAAATTCCTTCAAGCAGTTTGAAAGATGCCTTGTTCATGAGAGCAGGGACAGACAAAACATAATATCTACTCTAGGTCTGCTCCAGCAGAGACACGTAACAGTCATTAGCAATAACAACAGTAATATTGCTACAGCCTTGTTAAACTATCATCTGTCCCAGTGTTATATCTTGAAATCAGACCTTCAAAAACCTTCCGATAGGCTGATACAACACAAGTATGCCACCGTCTCCACCTTATTGGTCAGAAAGTTTTTCTTCCCAGTTGTAGCTGAACAAACAGAATCCATTCACTTACAATGCATTCAAGCTTGACAACACAATAATACACTTTAGTGAAGTTTCATAAAAGTGCTCATACTTACAGCATGTTACAGTTGTCATGTTACTGATGAGGGTTAAGCTCTATGTTTTTAACATTGTAATCAGATCTGCCAGGTCGGTGCTTAGACATATACGGTGTCCACTACACCCAGCCTCCTGACTCTTTCTTTACTGCCAGCTGTCGAGAATCTGATGCCTCAGCAAATACTGAATAAATTTCAGTGCCACCGCTGCTGTCCACATTCATGCTCCCGTCAGGGTAAACCATAGTTTCCCAAACTTTCCATGTATTTTAAACTTGAGAATCCAAGTGAAGCCAAGATGTTTGCTGACTATTAGTCTTGTTTATGAAGTAGACAAACGAATTTTGTGTAGAAAGGATGAGGGCTCAGTGTGCGCGTGAGGAAAGCTTGCACGAGAGGAAATCTCCACTGGGACATGGAAAACTACCACATACTGACCTAAAGAGCAACGAGTACAGAGGGAGAAACAGCAGGAAGTGCAGCTTAACCACAGATTTGTAGCCACTCTTGCAGTTTAAACCAAATACCAACAGAGAGTTGCACTAGGGCCAAAGTAGCAGGATCATTTTCTGTATTTGACTTTTGGTTATATGCACATGTGACCTGATGGGGACTGCAGATGTGCAGTATCTGCACCTTGTATTTTTCTCTAACATCCATAAACATGCACACTCTGGTAAAACTAATTAAAGTTAAATACTTCTTTGTAAGATGTTTAATAAAGAATGATAAAATGGAAAAGTGCCATGTGTGTAGCTAAAAATAAGCCCCAGAGCGAACGCCAAGGCTGCAGTCTGGGAACCGGCGGGGCGGTCACCGCTGGGATGTGCTTATCAGAGTGTGGAAAGTTGTGGACTTTAAAGTGTTGAACTTTGATGGATAACCAGTAGGGGTGCAACGATACACAAAATTCACGGTTCGGTTCGGTTCGATACTTTGGTGTCACGTTTCGATATTTTTTCGATACAAAAAAATGTTCATGCATTTTTAATTTGTCATTTATTAAAATTATAAATATATATTTTAACTCAAAAGTACAGTTTTTAAATTTAACCCTAACCCTTGTGCGTGTTTTTTATTTTGACAGCGAATGCGCACCTGCGGACCACTTATGTGCAGCCCTGGTTATTTAGCTCGTCATATTGCAGCCACAGAAATTCTTTTGTCCATGAAACCATAAAGCTGCACTTTCTTTTTGCCTTATAGTCTGATTTGTCATAACTTCTCCGTTTTGTGGTAAGCTTTTCTTTGGCTGTCACTTCTTCACCCTGACCTGTCTTATTTGGCTCAGCAGAACTGAAATGCTTTTACACACGCACTCACATAAGCTCAGCGATTCTCTGCGCGATCAACCTCTCACATATATTTTTCCTTCCTACAATAGCCCGACGGGCAGGGCAGAGATAGATTTTGGTAGCCCGACTGGAAAAATCGCTAGCTCCGGGACGTCGGGCTAGCGATATTGCGAGCCCTGTATCTGATTGAGGAATCACTCATCTTTGGAAAAGAGAGTTTATTACAGAGAAATGGCTCTTTCCAAAATAAAAGCTATACTATCCGCTTCTTCTGGGCTATATTCTCAGCAGCATAAGGAGAATCATGTGCTAACAGCTGTCTAAATGACTCGGCTAAAGTTAGTAGCATGCTTGTTGTTTTTGTCTTTGCACTAGGATGATGTCGGCGTAAATGTGCAGTCATATTCGTTGTGTTCCCACTAGTGCTTTCAGGTTAATCTCGTTGAAATGACCTTAACGCCACAACACGGCAAATCTCCGTTAACGAGCTACCGCCGATCGCCCCGTGCATGGGGCTAGACGGCCAACACGTTAACGAGCTAACTGCGCTAACACACTAGTTCCCACCCATGTAATTGAGCATTGCATGGCACATCCAACATACTGTTTTACTTTAGTCCATGACTCGCTTACCTTCAGGGTCATACGTTACATGAAAACCAAAATAATTCCAAACGCCAGATCTGAATGAGGTTCAATTTGCCTGTTGCAAGGAGAGCTTAGCTTCTGTCTCGCTAGCTTGCCCTGCGCTCTTCCTTCTGACTATGCTGTCTGTGTTGAGCGCTCAGTGGATCTGCGCTGGACAGTGCAGCCTAGGCGGAGTAGTCGAACACAGATTCACTGAGCGCTCAACACAGACAGCATCGTCAGAAGGAAAATTGATAAAATAAATTACAAATAGTAAGTGTTTACCTGTTTTACTAAATGTACTTAAGAACTGCTGAGACCGTTTATAAACCTGTGTTTAAATTTCAAGAAAAGAATGATGCATTTGCATTTCTGTATTAATAGTTGGAACCGAGGAGGAAATATGAATATGAATGCAGCTGCATCGTTTTTTGCATTCATGATGTCGTTTTATTCAAATCAGTTTGTGTTAAATGCCCCAGACAACAAATCTGTTGTCGGTTTAATTTCAGAAAGGATGGCGCCACATCATGTGATCATTACAGCATATGTACAGATCTAAATGCATTTCATGTCCTATTATAGTTTTATTCACTTCAGATTAGCATCAAAGTTGTAGCCGCGTCTTTGCCCATTATGAGCCATAAAGTTGGACACTGTTGGAGACTGTTCTGCTGGTGATAAATGAAACGTGACGATCGTTTAAAAGGATTTTATTTTGAAATCTAACACCCATGTAGAGCTAACATTGATCGTAATAACATCGTAATAACATCGTAATAACATCGTAATAACATCGTAATAACATCGTAATAACATCGTAATAACATCGTAATAACATCGTAATAACATCGTAATAACATCGTAATAACATCGTAATAACATCGTAATAACATCTTTACAGTTTGTGTAAACCCAACAGAAACCATGTTGTCCCAAAACGCTGCGTTTGTGTCCCATATGTAACACCGTGTATTATCCAACTTATTTCACATGGTTTAACTTGAACTTTAAAAACTACAATAAAGTTTTGCTGTATTACCAGTAACAAATCTTTTATATACACATTAGCTTGTTTAAAAAAACTGACTGAATTACCTCTAAACTGGTTCTAGGCTTTGTCACACTGGTCGCACTGGTGCGTGTCCATGGTCAGTAAGCGTAGAGTTGACTTAAGCTCGAGTTTGTGTAAACTGAACTGCTGCACCGATCACGTATCAGCGTCTGTTGGTGTGTTTCTGGGGTCGCTGGCTGGAGGCTTTCCCAGAAAGGTCACATGCTGCGCCAGCTTGTGTGTCGCCAAGCTCGACTTCAAAGCAAAAGCCCTCCCACACTGGTCACACTTGTGTGCTTTAACTCCACTGTGGACCAGTTTATGTCTCTTTAAGTTGCTCTTATAATTAAAAGCCTTTCCGCACTCCTCACATGTGTGGGGTTTTTCTCCGCTGTGGACCATCTCATGGATTTTTAAGTGGCTCATCCGAGTAAAAGCCTTCTCACACTGGCTACATGCGTATGGTTTGACTCCTCTGTGCAGGCGCTGATGAGTTCTCAAGTTGCCCATCAAACTAAATGTCTTTCCGCACTCCTCACATGTGTGGGGTTTTTCTCCGCTGTGGACCATCTTATGGGTTTGTAAGTGGCTCATCTGAGTAAAAGCCTTGCCACACTGGCTACATGCGTATGGTTTGACTCCTCTGTGCAGGCGCTGATGAGTTCTCAAGTTGCCCATAGAACGAAATGTCTTTCCACACTGGTGGCATATGTGTGGTTTGACGCCGCTGTGGCTGAGGTGATGTGTTTTTAAGTTGCTTTTCCGAGTAAAAGTCTTTCCACACTGGTCACAACTGAAGGGCTTTTCCCCACTGTGGATGCGCTGGTGTCTTCTGAGGTGAGACGGGGCATGAAACTTCTTGTTACACTGATCACACCTGTAGTGCTCAAGTAAGTTTGCACTTGAGTGAGCATCTTCAGCCAACTGAGAGCACTGAGGTGTTGGGCTCTCTTTGGCGTCTTGTTCCTACAGCAACAAAGACACAGGCAGGGAGTCAGAAGCTTAATAAGTGTTTGAGTTAAATCTTGTTTTGTCGTGCCGGCCTCTCTGCTTCGATAAGAAACCTGTTTGTTGGATGATGCCCATAATAGTAACCTGTTGTGTTGTAAATTGTTTGGATGCGTTTTGGAAAAGAAAGACTGTATTATTGCATAAAATACATTTAAACAAGTGCATCGCTGATTGCATCTTGTGGACATCGGTTCTACCAGCTGATTGCCCTGCTCAGTCTTTACGCCCGACCCAACGAGGGACAATCAAATGCAGAGGGGACAGTGCGACTTCACCCGTGCACTTGCACCTCTTGCACACAGTCCTCATTTACAAAGTGCTCTGCAAATCACCCCGTCCCTGTTACAGTGCAGCGAGCCAAAAATGAACCATTTAGTCCTTGGTGTAAGACCAGGGGTGTCGAACTCCAGGCCTCGAGGGCCGGTGTCCTGCAGGTTTTAGATCTCACCCTGGGTCAGCACACCTGAATCAATTGATTAGTTCGTTACCAGGAGAACTGGAAGTCATTTAACCATTTAAATCAGCTGTGTTGGAAATAAGGAAAGGTCTAAGAGGTTGAAGCCTTCGTCTTTCCATTTACTATTTTCTTTTCTTAACATGCATTTAGTTTCTCATGTTCTGGAAAACTGTAAATAATTACTAAAGGGTGGTAGTTAACAATAATCATAATGATATAATGACAATAAATGATGATCATTCATGAAAGTTGTACTGATAGACTTTTCACGTTTCCTAAAAGCAGCTCGGCCTTGGTTTGCACGGCACTTCCAGATGTGTTTATAAACTACGAACAATTTCACGTAAAAAAAGTCTGTAAAATGTTCGGACTCATGATTTATAAAAACGATGTTTTTCTCACCGTGTGTGAAGAAAACATTTTCTTCTTTCCAAGATGGCCGACTACGTTCCTCCGTCAGACTGCTCGACCCACCAACACCTGCCAGGAAAGAGCTTTATTAGGCTCCGGAGCCGAAATGCACATTAAAGTCACTTTACATCCAGATGACTTAGACCGTCCTAAGATAATAAACTTTTAGCCTGGTCTAGATTAAACTGAGCTGATGGCAAGACGGAGGATCAGAGGACTTGAAGCTTTAAATAATCCCTCAAGGAGACAGGTCTAACCTTTCCTTTGAAATATCTCTGAGGTAGCATGGACAACATACACGTGCAGATGAGAAATGACACCCTGATTCAATCATTCCCTCTCTGTAAACACTTTAACTGGGAAGCCAAGCTAAAGGTTAAATGATCAGCGGCTGTAGGTTTAGCTGTGCTCGTATGCCCGGACAATACAAATATATAAATAAAGAACTGCACACAAACACAATTACACTACTTGATCTGTTACAATCGAGCGACATTACTTGTCAGCATCTGGAATCATGGAACTCTTTGGTCACGGTGAAGGAACAGTGTGCAGGGCTGTTTTTAAAATGAGGTTTTTCACCAAGCATCCTGATGGGCTCTTCCCAAGAGTTAGTGGACAGATAGTTGGAGGTCATGTTCCCAACAAGCAGCAACTGGTGCCGAGGATGAAAGGAACCATGAATGTGCTCAAAGCTAGATTGCGAAACCGCGATATCAGAAACACATCCTGCACGTGCTGAACTTGCTTTCTAGCAAAGCACCCTGGTTTGCAGTGTCCCAGGTGTAGGCCAGCACTGAGGATTGTTCTCCAGTCACTGTACACACAGTTTAAGGGAGGACAGCAGTTCCTACTTTGAAGGTAAACCTTAAATGATCAGCAGCCATGAGTTTAGTTGTGCTCGTACAAGTTATTGTCTCCAGTGTCTCTGCGGGTCCCTAACACTCCCTCACAAACACACCTGAGCTGGGAACATACCTGAGGGAGAGCAGCAGATGACAGCATGCAGGAGACAACAAACTAATCTAAACATATAAAACAACTCCAACCAACATCAGCTTGGTGGTTACCTTTGGAGGAGCCCAGCCCATGAGCTGTGCTGTGATGACTTATGGTGAACAGGTGTGCCAACAACTAAGAGCCGAGACAGAGCCTCTTAAAGCTGTAGGACAAAAAACAGCACGTCCAGAGCACCTGAAGGCCAGAAGGTGGCAGCAGCAAACGGGTGTCAGGTACAATCTTCAGCTTCCATAGTATCTACAGATCATACACTCCTCCCTTTGCTCAGTGTTTTCACCTTCAGCACATAAAGGTGAACTTCAACCACACCAACAGACTGGAATATGTTCACCCACACAGACCTGGACCAGTACGCCTCATCTGTACTGGATTACATCTCCAAAACCACAGACAGTGTCACCACCTGACAGTGGGCAGGGATAGCTCAGTAGGTAGAGTGGTGGCACCATGATCGGAAGGTCGGTGGTTCGACTCCACTGAACGGCTACCCTGAGGTACCCTTGAGCAAGGTACCGTCCCTACACACTGCTCCCCGGGCGCTGCATTGGTGGCTGCCCACTGCTTCACTGGGTGAATGGGTTAAATGCAGAGGAACTATATCGATAAACCCATCTTGCCTCAATGACTACCGCCCAGTAGCACTCACCCCCATCATCACTAAGTGCTTAGAGCAGCTGGTCCTAGCACACTTCAAATCCTGTCTCCCCCCCACCCTGGACCCCCACCAATTCGCATACCGCCAGAACAGGAGCACAGAGGATGCAGTCTCCATCGCACTGCACTCTGTCCTCTCACACCTGGACAATGTTACGAGTTCAAATATTGGGGATGGAGACAAGAGGAAAAACCACAATAACAACACTGGTCCGGCCGGGTTGAGTCAAACGATGATTTTAATGATCACACGCGTGGGAGATGGACACCGTACGCAGACAGCATCAGATCTCAAAATGGTGGAGCATTGATCAAACTCTTATAGCCTCTGATGCCTCCACCTTATCATAAAAAGCCTAAACATTCACATGCTTTCTCTCACACAGCGCCTAAGCTACGACCTTGGCTCCCCGGTTATCTGCTCCTGCTGAGATGGGGCAGAAAACTCCAGCATGTTCTGTTCTCTTCTAATCAGACAAATAAGGCGATGACTTTCTGCGAACAGTATTTCTTATAACTCAGCAGTATAATGCATCATAAAACAATATCATTCATCCACAATAAATCAGCAGTCTAATGTAATGCAAACTAATGCAAGAGTTATCACCTTCTTCTAATTCAGGAGAATAATGCAAACTAAAGCTACATAATAATTCACAATCTTTAATTAGGGGTCTAACATGGCATAAAATAATATTATAATCTCACAACAACAACACCACCTACGCCAGAATGCTGTTTATAGACTTCAGTGCAGCGTTCAATACAATCCACCCCTCACAACTCATCAGAAAACTGACAGACCTGGGCATCAGTTCCCTCATCTGCAAATGGTTACTGGACTTCCTGACCAACCGCCCCCAACATGTCCGGCTGGATAACCGCTGCTCATCTACCATCACAATGAACACCGGTGTACCACAAGGCTGCGTGATGAGCCCTTTCCTCTACTCCCTCTTCACCCACGACTGCAGACCTGCTGATGGTTCCAACACCATCATTAAGTTTGCAGATGACATCACGGTGATTGGCCTCATCAGTGCTTTGAGCGCTCAGATGAGTAGAAACGCGCTACATAAGAACCAGTCCATTTACCATTTGGGTAATAAAATTGCAGGTAACATTTCCAAGGCAGGTAGGAAAAAAATGAGCTGCTATCAGTGTATGTTTGTTTTAAGGTGAGGTGGCACGAACCCGCATGTAGGGAGATGTAACCTCGTACCTCAGAAGTGTCGATATGGGTGTATTTCCATCTGTACAGCAGTATTTAGTACATCCTGGTACTTGGCAGGATGTGCAGGAGGCAGAGAAAGAGCATAAGCTTTCAGCACCTGTTAGAAATGTCACTTTCCCACATAAGAAATAAAAGGTGCTCCACAATAGTGCTGCAATTGAATATATTTTGCAATGAATTGAAGCCCATGTCAGTATTCATAGAAGAAATTGTATATGAATGCACAGCTTCCTTACATGTGCATTTGTTTCATTTGCAGATCACGCCAGACAGCTCACAAAGTCCATGATGAGGAAGCCAACCATAGACAAGCTGGCGGCTAACAGAGAGGCTGATGTCAATAACTTTGTCAAGTTCATCACCAAGGACTCTATTCAGAAGTCCCTGGGGATGTATCTGGAGATGCTTAAGAGAAGAAAGGCTTAGAGAGGGGAAACATGTTTGCACACTTTGTAGCACCAGCTACAGATGTGATCTGACATCAGGCAGTGAGCAGTCTACATGTTTGGGGGATAAAACCCAGCATTTACCCCTCAAGGTGTTAATAAAAACACTCGAGGTTAGGGTGTGACTTTTTGTTTTGGTTTGAAGAGCCGTACACTCGGGCAACCTGCCGAGCCTTCTCCATCACTCAGCATTACCTGCAGTATGCTTACGCGAGCAAACTGCTAATTGTTGCAAAAGAGTCTCACATATGAAGGACTAACAGCAAATCTGACCTTTAGTGCATCTAAATGTGGCAAAGCCTTTGTCATCTCTAACAAATGTTTGGTTTTTACTGTGAAATATCCAAATAAATGTCTGGATTCATACATTAAATGGATTAAAGCGTGTGGTTCTCATTCATTATCTCTGTAACTCAGACGTCTCTACATTCAAATGACAGTTGAGAATGTTAAAAATTCAGCGGACAACCAAATCAAAATGAATCTTGCATTCTTATAACAAGGAGCATTTTTCATTCTTTGTATGTTTGTGTTTTGGACAATTGAATCAATATACGACACTCCAAAAGGACCTGAGTGTCAGCGCAACACAATCGGCTAAACTTCAGGTGTGCAGTGTCTCCACACTTTTCACTGTCACGTCCTGTGTGTGACAGACATGAATGACCTCTGCTGTGGTGCTCCCTGTTTTCTTTGAGCACTACATTTACACATTTAAGAGTATTACCCTCAAATGTGTTTGGATTTGTCAATGTGTGAGTCGTCTACTAAGCCTAAAGCTACAAGTCACTAATGTGACTCCTGGAAAAGTAAATGTTCTTTCATGTAAAGAGATGAAATCAGCACGTGTATTCACTTTAATATTACATCCTCGGGGGGGAGGCTAAGTATTTTGCAGCAGCTTGGTATTGAACTGCAAACCTTCCAATTAGTAGAACTGAACTACAGCAACCCCAACTCAACTGTTCAGCCAGGACAAGCAGTGCTTGTCTAGTCAGTTATACCAAAGCATAAGTGATGTGCTTCTACATCACTGCCATCTTGAGGCTGCAGTCAGCTATCGTCTCTCCAAGCACACTTCTCTTGGACGCTATTAGAAACTCTAGTGTGTCTATTTCCCAGGCGTCTTTAGCTTTTTGTATGCAGACAACCTGATTTTCCATTTCAGTGTTTAAAAATCACAGGTTAACATATGTGGTGAACACATTTCAGCTTTACAGGAGTAACTGAAGATGACTGAAAATAATCTTTAATGAATACATTGTTTCTTCTTTTGTGTAGGGGAGACCGGGGATAGTTGTAACGTGGGTCAGTTGTAACACTTCCAGTTTCTCCAATCAGGGCTAAGTTTCAAATGATGTGACTCATCCTGTGCATGCCCAACTCAGTTCTGCTATCACATGTGAAAAATCAGCACATTTTGTCAAACACAGACAATTTAACACGAAAAAAAGTAATTTGTATGCCAAAAAGTAAGTTTTTCTACTTTATTTCAATTTCTAATAGCATTATCTGCTTTGCAGTTAAACTCATCAAACTCAAATTATGTTATTTGTATGTCTATGGGGATATATTCTGTGTAGGTCTTTAGTGCTAATGTTTTAGCTGTTGGCTGTAATGTTAGCTAGTCCATGGCTATAGGAGTCTGGGTCAGTTGTAACAGCTACAGTCGGGGTCAGTTGTAACAATAACGCAGATGTTACAACTTACCACACTATTACTTTAACTTATATTAAACAAGTTGGGGCAACGACATCAGCAGAGAGAGGTTCACTGGTCACCTTTGTATATGCGGTTAATGCCATTGGCAACACAATTCCTCCACTGTTTGTGTTCCCACACATACATTATGCTGACCACTGTGTCAGAGATGGACCAGTAGGAAGTACTGGTAGTGGAAATAAATCAGGATGGGTGCAAGAAACCCAAAAGTAATGGAATTGCGATGCTGGTGCACAGCTACATTTTTTCAGCTTCATTGTTATGTTCAAAGTTGGTGCAAAAGTTGTAGGTTATAATGCCCACTGAGCCAATGAGGCCAAACTCAAGGAAGACCAACCAAAATTAATGAAATATTCAGTTGCAGAAAATTCCATAATTTGGAATTTAAGCTAGATTTCTGCATTCTGTCTCTCTCTCTCACACACACACACACACACACACACACACACACACACACACACACACACACACACACACACACACACACACACACACACACAGCTACATAAATGGATGTAAGTGCATTCATGTGTTGAATAAACAAAGATTACATGTTAATGTTTTGTTAGTACTCTTATTTCATTGTGTTACATTTCACCCCAGGATATGTTACAACTAACCCAGACTATGGGGTTAATTGTAACATTTCACTCTTCGTGTTTGAGACCATACCATGCAATGGGTAATTGTGCTGCAGAGAAAGTAGCTGCACTATTTAATAGCAGAGACATGTAAATACTTTGCATTACATTTTGAATCCACTACCTTAAAAGAGCTCCAATTTACAGACAGAAATGTCAAAGATGTGACAACTATCCCCGGTCTCCCCTACAGATGTATTACTCTACCGCTCTTTTATGTTTTTTCAACATTTTTGGCTCAGTTTTGCAGGTTAGTGTTTTGCTGTGTGTCTGAGCTGTTTTGGGAAATTAATTAAAAAACTTCAGTAACTCAAAACTCTGAAGACATTTAAGCAGACAAAAGAAGTGAAATAAAATACACACGCGTTATTAAAGGTTTCCAAATCAACAAAGGGTCTCAGTAAATGTTCAGACTTGTTCCAGACAAATGTGCTCCACTGCAACAAGAAGCCGAATTCTTTACAACACACAAGTTTTCAGTGAAATTCTTTTAGTGGCTTTATTGTGCATTTGCATTTCATGAAGCTGTGGCTGACAGTAGTCCCCAACTGAATGATCATTGTGCTGGCTGCAGATTGAGCACGATGTGTGGAAAGCTTGTGGAAGTCACGGTTCAAGCAACGTGAGCCTAACCGCTCAGCTTCACCTCCACGGGGAAGTGGTCGCTGACAGCCAACGCCTGAGAGACAGAGAAACCGTTCTTTTAGTGGCTCACAGTTTGTGCTGCAGACGGCTTCAGTTTCCACAGGTTTCTTTCCAGTGCTGAAAAACTCAACGTGCCTGCATGGTAATGCCATCACTACAGTATACACTGCATTATGATTTTGTTTGCATCTCTGTGGTCGTTACTACAGCCACTGCTTTACAAAGTTGCTCGATTTTCTGTAGCTCAAAGCTGATATTAAAAAAGCAAAAGTGCTTTAAAACTGCATGATTTCTGATGGGGCGACTGCTTTGCCCTTTGTGTAGAATGCCTCTCTTCTGATTGGAGCTCAGTAAACATTTTGCTGACGAGTCTATGGTCTCAGTTGCAGTGAATACAGCATTATGTTAACTTTTTATATTGACGTTTCCATTAGTGTCAGCGGGGAATGAGGCAGGTTGTGCTTTTTAGTTCAAATGAATTCTTACAGAGATAAGGATTGAAATTCATCTGTTACCAGATCTTGTTTGAGATTCAGGTCCGTCATGTAGTTATACACCTTCGCACTATCTTTCACCACTCCTCTCATCATGTCCGCAGTGACCACAATCCTGCAAACACAGAAAGATGATTAGAGTTTAGAGTTTGCGTGCACACATGAGAACGACCTGCCACAATCTGTCTACCTGTCGTAAGGGCAGACAGTTTGCGACACGGTAGTGTCGGCCGCATCAGTGATCAGCCAATGGAAAGTCTTGTCAGTGAAGATGCGGATCTGCTGCCAGTCAGACCCGGACACATAACTACAGCCTGCGTTGAAGTCACCCAGCAGCACGATGTCCTGCAGGGAGAGTAGTGTGAGTCGCATTTACCGAATGTGTGTTTTTCCACCAAATAAATGATTTTTACTTGTAGGCTGTAAATACATCATTGTTCCAGCGAGCGCGGACATCTGCCACCACGTCATAGAGAGCATTTAGCTCCCGAACAGCTGATTCTGGGGAGGTGTGCTGAGGGATCAGAGTAAAGTCTCTCACAGCTACAGAAGAGAAGGGAACGAAGGAGTGTTGACAGTGACGGAGGCGCTTACACCGCATGAGAATGATAAAGGACTAGTGACTAACATGTCCCAGGAACTACCACGCACAAATGTTTGAATGAGGATCCACATCATTATCAGTGTGATGCAGAAACAGCTGTATAGCTCGAGCCACAGCACCTACCAGTGTGTTTGGAGGAGAACATTACGACAAACGGCTCCCTGCTAAAGGCGTCTTGTCCAGTTTCCTCCGGGCCGTCGTCATAGGTGTAGCTTTTTGCCACCGATACCAGCGCCTCCCTGTGGAGAAAATCACCACCTTTTCATTTGCTGCCAGTGTGTACTTCATTTCTAAACATGTCCAGTTGCTTCTCGGGACAAATTTATTGTAGTTCTGCTTTTCCCCTTTTTTTAAATCACTTCTTCTGAATTCTGAGTGTGTATAAGATGTATGTTTATGCCAGAACAAAGACGGAGGATTTGCCGTTAAATTACTTCAAACATGCCTCAAACACTACAAACATGCTGGAAATATAAATTTTTAATCAAGTTGTTTTGAATGGTTATTTGAGAAACTTATGGGAGGTTCTTTAACCCTCTGAGGTCTAAGTGATGATGATCCAACACCAATCCTGACTTTAACCCCGGGCAACGTGAACATGTCATTTTTATTTTTGTTAAATTGTTTGGCTTTAAGAAACAAAGAAAACAATCAAACTATTCACATTCTGCCATGAAAAAGACTTTTTCCCTTTCTACAAAATACATATTTAGAGCAAGAACTAAAAATGCTTTTTACACGGCATCACTGCAACGAACCATGTTTTGTTGCAAACAGCCGCCCCTCCCTGAGCCTGACTCTGCCGGAGGTTTCTTCCTGTCAAAAGGGAGTTTTTCCTTCCCACTGTTGCCAAAGTGCTGCTCATAGGGGTCATATGATTGTTGGGTTTTTCTCTGTATGTGTTATTGTAGGGTCTACCTGACAGTATAAAGCGCCTTGAGGCGACTCTTGTTGTGATTTGGCGCTGTGTAAATAAAATTGAACTGAATAAATATCATTTCACTGTGTGTAGAGTAGAGACTTATTTTTTTCATCGTGGTGCACCTGTAAAGGAAGAGATATCGCTCTTTATAGGTGCTCGCACCGAGAGGCTCGCTGACGATGTATTTGTACTGAGGAGAATCTCTGGGGGGAAACAAACACACACTTTTATGTTTCCATATGTTTGCATTTCATGCTCAGTGTTACTCTGAATGTTCCATGTTCGGTGTGTGGACTCACTTGTTGACGTACTCCATGAGTTTTTGGGTTGCTGAGAGATCACCGTCTCTGACCTCTTGGATCAGAATGACGTCATAGCGTTGGACAATCTGCAAAACAAATAAAAAATGAAAATGAATCAGCTGATTGTCCATCTTGCAACATCACGTTTGTTTATATTTTACCTTGCACGAAAAAATTCATGTGTTAAGCTTTAGATTGTAAAGGCAACGCTACAGCTGTTGCACATCCAGTTATTTCATTGATCATTCCTTAAGCATAGAGGTGGGAATATTCTGGGAATATTCAGGTTTACTTCTGCAACAGGCCAAATCATCCAAAGCATTTCTCAAAATTCAGTTCAAACTATTTCAAAACGCACACACAAGATAACACTTCTGGATTGGTTTTGAAAGCACTCTGACCCAAATTGCATTACAAATGGGTGGATGTGAACATTTTGTACAAACTGTCATATCTACCAAAGAGGGAAAAGTCCCAGACCTTGGTAATGATGTTCATCAGAGTGGTGTTGGAGGCTTTGGTGTCTCCGAAGGATTTGATGTTAAAGGCTCCCAGCAGCAGCGAGTTAGAGAGATGCAGCAAGGTCAGAAAAAGCCCCAAAGTGCCCACCAAATGCATCCTACACCAAACAGGTCACATGTTAAAAATGACTTAGAAATCACATGAAACACTGACGCTTACAAATGATTTCATATTTATTTTACACGTATGTATGCAAATGACTTCCCAGGTTAATAATTTCCAGTTCCTGTGCATTAAAAACCGATTTGCAGGCTGAAGTAAGGCCTTTCCTTTCACTCCATATTTCTCTGTCATAAAGTCCAGTTTAACATGGAGTTTAGTCCAAAACAAAGCGGCTCATGTTCCACCATCTGCTGAGAGCTCATGACATGAGAGTGAGAGACCAAACACCTGCTCCTCTGGATGTATTTTTGGCAGTTTATCTAACATGCTATTTAGCGCGTCGCTATTTGCAGCATGTTGCAAGGCTTGGTAAAATATTATCCTTTTAGGACAATATATTACTCTGTTGCCCTGGTTACACCGTCCTGGAGCTGTTGTGGAAGACCAAAGGTTGCCAAATATGGAAACAGAGAGCTGCATTTATACTGTGATGGTTTGCATGTGCTGCTGAAATGTGTTTGTAAACGCACAATTACTGCAGGAAAAATGCACAAAAGTTACTGTAATGCTGCTGTAGCCTGAAACATCCACTCTAAACAAGAAACTGGCTCACAGTATTGCACCGAATACAGCTCAGATGTTTTTGTAGCGAGTGAGAGGTCCATACCTGCTCCTGTATGTCTGCACGGTGGAGACGCCTGAACTCGTGAATCTTCTGAAAGCTCCTGAAAAGCTTCTGAGCAGAATGGCGACCAGTGTCTCTTTTGAGGTTTTTATCTACCTGCAGGCGCATGTGACTGCAGGGTGCTGGGGAGGAGTACAGAGAAAAGGTGTGTTGTGGATGGGGTACAGATTTCAGGCTTTCAGGTTCTCACATCCCAAGATTGCAGTGCAACAAGGATAACGTTGCAACCTCAAATTCTTTTCTGCTCGTCATACAATAAAAACACTTCAGCATTGTTTTAACTTGCTGTTGTCCTGTTTGGCATTTGTGTGAAGTTCTGTCACACTTCACAAATGAACTCAGAATGAGTGTCGCAGTGTTGGGATGACCTTAAACTTTGGCAAAATCCTTACGGAAACTGAAGAAATTCCTTCAAGCAGTTTGAAAGATGCCTTGTTCATGAGAGCAGGGACAGACAAAACATAATATCTACTCTAGGTCTGCTCCAGCAGAGACACGTAACAGTCATTAGCAATAACAACAGTAATATTGCTACAGCCTTGTTAAACTATCATCTGTCCCAGTGTTATATCTTGAAATCAGACCTTCAAAAACCTTCCGATAGGCTGATACAACACAAGTATGCCACCGTCTCCACCTTATTGGTCAGAAAGTTTTTCTTCCCAGTTGTAGCTGAACAAACAGAATCCATTCACTTACAATGCATTCAAGCTTGACAACACAATAATACACTTTAGTGAAGTTTCATAAAAGTGCTCATACTTACAGCATGTTACAGTTGTCATGTTACTGATGAGGGTTAAGCTCTATGTTTTTAACATTGTAATCAGATCTGCCAGGTCGGTGCTTAGACATATACCGGTGTCCACTACACCCAGCCTCCTGACTCTTTCTTTACTGCCAGCTGTCGAGAATCTGATGCCTCAGCAAATACTGAATAAATTTCGGTGCCACCGCTGCTGTCCACATTCATGCTCCCGTCAGGGTAAACCATAGTTTCCCAAACTTTCCATGTATTTTAAACTTGAGAATCCAAGTGAAGCCAAGATGTTTGCTGACTATTAGTCTTGTTTATGAAGTAGACAAACGAATTTTGTGTAGAAAGGATGAGGGCTCAGTGTGCGCGTGAGGAAAGCTTGCACGAGAGGAAATCTCCACTGGGACATGGAAAACTACCACATACTGACCTAAAGAGCAACGAGTACAGAGGGAGAAACAGCAGGAAGTGCAGCTTAACCACAGATTTGTAGCCACTCTTGCAGTTTAAACCAAATACCAACAGAGAGTTGCACTAGGGCCAAAGTAGCAGGATCATTTTCTGTATTTGACTTTTGGTTATATGCACATGTGACCTGATGGGGACTGCAGATGTGCAGTATCTGCACCTTGTATTTTTCTCTAACATCCATAAACATGCACACTCTGGTAAAACTAATTAAAGTTAAATACTTCTTTGTAAGATGTTTAATAAAGAATGATAAAATGGAAAAGTGCCATGTGTGTAGCTAAAAATAAGCCCCAGAGCGAACGCCAAGGCTGCAGTCTGGGAACCGGCGGGGCGGTCACCGCTGGGATGTGCTTATCAGAGTGTGGAAAGTTGTGGACTTTAAAGTGTTGAACTTTGATGGATAACCAGTAGGGGTGCAACGATACACAAAATTCACGGTTCGGTTCGGTTCGATACTTTGGTGTCACGTTTCGATATTTTTTCAATACAAAAAAAATGTTCATGCATTTTTAATTTGTCATTTATTAAAATTATAAATATATATTTTAACTCAAAAGTATAGTTTTTAAATTTAACCCTAACCCTTGTGCATGTTTTTTATTTTGACAGCGAATGCGCACCTGCGGACCACTTATGTGCAGCCCTGGTTATTTAGCTCATCATATTGCAGCCACAGAAATTCTTTTGTCCATGAAACCATAAAGCTGCACTTTCTTTTTGCCTTATAGTCTGATTTGTCATAACTTCTCCGTTTTGTGGTAAGCTTTTCTTTGGCTGTCACTTCTTCACCCTGACCTGTCTTATTTGGCTCAGCAGAACTGAAATGCTTTTACACACGCACTCACATAAGCTCAGCGATTCTCTGCGCGATCAACCTCTCACATGTTTAAGCTGCGGGAAATTTCACTTGTCATGTTTGCATAGTAAGCTAACGATTAATAAGACGATGTCAGAGGAATTGGTGCACAAATTATCATCACTCACAGATCAGTGCTGTCGCTCTCTATACACAGTTCACACGATTGCAAAGTGAAAGCAAAAAAACGAGCGCAAATTCAAACGCGACTTCAATATGTCACATATTGACAGTGGCTCACCGATGCCAATGACATAATTACCCAGCTACATTTCTGAAAGAATGCAAAAGCATTGACATATATTTTTCCTTCCTACAATAGCCCGACGGGCAGGGAAGAGATAGATTTTGGTAGCCCGACTGAAAAAATCGCTAGCTCCGGGACGTCGGGCTAGCGATATTGCGAGCCCTGTATCTGATTGAGGAATCACTCATCTTTGGAAAAGAGAGTTTATTACAGAGAAATGGCTCTTTCCAAAATAAAAGCTATACTATCCGCTTCTTCTGGGCTATATTCTCAGCAGCATAAGGAGAATCATGTGCTAACAGCTGTCTAAATGACTCGGCTAAAGTTAGTAGCATGCTTGTTGTTTTTGTCTTTGCACTAGGATGATGTCGGCGTAAATGTGCAGTCATATTCGTTGTGTTCCCACTAGTGCTTTCAGGTTAATCTCGTTGAAATGACCTTAACGCCACAACACGGCAAATCTCCGTTAACGAGCTACCGCCGATCGCCCCGTGCATGGGGCTAGACGGCCAACACGTTAACGAGCTAACTGCGCTAACACACTAGTTCCCACCCATGTAATTGAGCATTGCATGGCACATCCAACATACTGTTTTACTTTAGTCCATGACTCGCTTACCTTCAGGGTCATACGTTACATGAAAACCAAAATAATTCCAAACGCCAGATCTGAATGAGGTTCAATTTGCCTGTTGCAAGGAGAGCTTAGCTTCTGTCTCGCTAGCTTGCCCTGCGCTCTTCCTTCTGACTATGCTGTCTGTGTTGAGCGCTCAGTGGATCTGCGCTGGACAGTGCAGCCTAGGCGGAGTAGTCGAACACAGATTCACTGAGCGCTCAACACAGACAGCATCGTCAGAAGGAAAATTGATAAAATAAATTACAAATAGTAAGTGTTTACCTGTTTTACTAAATGTACTTAAGAACTGCTGAGACCGTTTATAAACCTGTGTTTAAATTTCAAGAAAAGAATGATGCATTTGCATTTCTGTATTAATAGTTGGAACCGAGGAGGAAATATGAATATGAATGCAGCTGCATCGTTTTTTGCATTCATGATGTCGTTTTATTCAAATCAGTTTGTGTTAAATGCCCCAGACAACAAATCTGTTGTCGGTTTAATTTCAGAAAGGATGGCGCCACATCATGTGATCATTACAGCATATGTACAGATCTAAATGCATTTCATGTCCTATTATAGTTTTATTCACTTCAAATTAGCATCAAAGTTGTAGCCGCGTCTTTGCCCATTATGAGCCATAAAGTTGGACACTGTTGGAGACTGTTCTGCTGGTGATAAATGAAACGAGACGATCGTTTAAAAGGATTTTATTTTGAAATCTAACACCCATGTAGAGCTAACATTGATCGTAATAACATCGTAATAACATCGTAATAACATCGTAATAACATCGTAATAACATCGTAATAACATCGTAATAACATCGTAATAACATCGTAATAACATCGTAATAACATCGTAATAACATCGTAATAACATCGTAATAACATCTTTACAGTTTGTGTAAACCCAACAGAAACCATGTTGTCCCAAAACGCTGCGTTTGTGTCCCATATGTAACACCGTGTATTATCCAACTTATTTCACATGGTTTAACTTGAACTTTAAAAACTACAATAAAGTTTTGCTGTATTACCAGTAACAAATCTTTTATATACACATTAGCTTGTTTAAAAAAACTGACTGAATTACCTCTAAACTGGTTCTAGGCTTTGTCACACTGGTCGCACTGGTGCGTGTCCATGGTCAGTAAGCGTAGAGTTGACTTAAGCTCGAGTTTGTGTAAACTGAACTGCTGCACCGATCACGTATCAGCGTCTGTTGGTGTGTTTCTGGGGTCGCTGGCTGGAGGCTTTCCCAGAAAGGTCACATGCTGCGCCAGCTTGTGTGTCGCCAAGCTCGACTTCAAAGCAAAAGCCCTCCCACACTGGTCACACTTGTGTGCTTTAACTCCACTGTGGACCAGTTTATGTCTCTTTAAGTTGCTCTTATAATTAAAAGCCTTTCCGCACTCCTCACATGTGTGGGGTTTTTCTCCGCTGTGGACCATCTCATGGATTTTTAAGTGGCTCATCCGAGTAAAAGCCTTCTCACACTGGCTACATGCGTATGGTTTGACTCCTCTGTGCAGGCGCTGATGAGTTCTCAAGTTGCCCATCAAACTAAATGTCTTTCCGCACTCCTCACATGTGTGGGGTTTTTCTCCGCTGTGGACCATCTTATGGGTTTGTAAGTGGCTCATCTGAGTAAAAGCCTTGCCACACTGGCTACATGCGTATGGTTTGACTCCTCTGTGCAGGCGCTGATGAGTTCTCAAGTTGCCCATAGAACGAAATGTCTTTCCACACTGGTGGCATATGTGTGGTTTGACGCCGCTGTGGCTGAGGTGATGTGTTTTTAAGTTGCTTTTCCGAGTAAAAGTCTTTCCACACTGGTCACAACTGAAGGGCTTTTCCCCACTGTGGATGCGCTGGTGTCTTCTGAGGTGACACGGGGCATGAAACTTCTTGTTACACTGATCACACCTGTAGTGCTCAAGTAAGTTTGCACTTGAGTGAGCATCTTCAGCCAACTGAGAGCACTGAGGTGTTGGGCTCTCTTTGTCGTCTTGTTCCTACAGCAACAAAGACACAGGCAGGGAGTCAGAAGCTTAATAAGTGTTTGAGTTAAATCTTGTTTTGTCGTGCCGGCCTCTCTGCTTCGATAAGAAACCTGTTTGTTGGATGATGCCCATAATAGTAACCTGTTGTGCTGTAAATTGTTTGGATGCGTTTTGGAAAAGAAAGACTGTATTATTGCATAAAATACATTTAAACAAGTGCATCGCTGATTGCATCTAGTGGACATCGGTTCTACCAGCTGATTGCCCTGCTCAGTCTTTACGCCCGACCCAACGAGGGACAATCAAATGCAGAGGGGACAGTGCGACTTCACCCGTGCACTTGCACCTCTTGCACACAGTCCTCATTTACAAAGTGCTCTGCAAATCACCCCGTCCCTGTTACAGTGCAGCGAGCCAAAAATGAACCATTTAGTCCTTGGTGTAAGACCAGGGGTGTCGAACTCCAGGCCTTGAGGGCCGGTGTCCTGCAGGTTTTAGATCTCACCCTGGGTCAGCACACCTGAATCAATTGATTAGTTCGTTACCAGGAGAACTGGAAGTCATTTAACCATTTAAATCAGCTGTGTTGGAAATAAGGAAAGGTCTAAGAGGTTGAAGCCTTCGTCTTTCCATTTACTATTTTCTTTTCTTAACATGCATTTAGTTTCTCATGTTCTGGAAAACTGTAAATAATTACTAAAGGGTGGTAGTTAACAATAATCATAATGATATAATGACAATAAATGATGATCATTCATGAAAGTTGTACTGATAGACTTTTCACGTTTCCTAAAAGCAGCTCGGCCTTGGTTTGCACGGCACTTCCAGATGTGTTTATAAACTACGAACAATTTCACGTATAAAAGTCTGTAAAATGTTCGGACTCATGATTTATAAAAACGATGTTTTTCTCACCGTGTGTGAAGAAAACATTTTCTTCTTTCCAAGATGGCCGACTACGTTCCTCCGTCAGACTGCTCGACCCACCAACACCTGCCAGGAAAGAGCTTTATTAGGCTCCGGAGCCGAAATGCACATTAAAGTCACTTTACATCCAGATGACTTAGACCGTCCTAAGATAATAAACTTTTAGCCTGGTCTAGATTAAACTGAGCTGATGGCAAGACGGAGGATCAGAGGACTTGAAGCTTTAAATAATCCCTCAAGGAGACAGGTCTAACCTTTCCTTTGAAATATCTCTGAGGTAGCATGGACAACATACACGTGCAGATGAGAAATGACACCCTGATTCAATCATTCCCTCTCTGTAAACACTTTAACTGGGAAGCCAAGCTAAAGGTTAAATGATCAGCGGCTGTAGGTTTAGCTGTGCTCGTATGCCCGGACAATACAAATATATAAATAAAGAACTGCACACAAACACAATTACACTACTTGATCTGTTACAATCGAGCGACATTACTTGTCAGCATCTGGAATCATGGAACTCTTTGGTCACGGTGAAGGAACAGTGTGCAGGGCTGTTTTTAAAATGAGGTTTTTCACCAAGCATCCTGATGGGCTCTTCCCAAGAGTTAGTGGACAGATAGTTGGAGGTCATGTTCCCAACAAGCAGCAACTGGTGCCGAGGATGAAAGGAACCATGAATGTGCTCAAAGCTAGATTGCGAAACCGCGATATCAGAAACACATCCTGCATGTGCTGAACTTGCTTTCTAGCAAAGCACCCTGGTTTGCAGTGTCCCAGGTGTAGGCCAGCACTGAGGATTGTTCTCCAGTCACTGTACACACAGTTTAAGGGAGGACAGCAGTTCCTACTTTGAAGGTAAACCTTAAATGATCAGCAGCCATGAGTTTAGTTGTGCTCGTACAAGTTATTGTCTCCAGTGTCTCTGCGGGTCCCTAACACTCCCTCACAAACACACCTGAGCTGGGAACATACCTGAGGGAGAGCAGCAGATGACAGCATGCAGGAGACAACAAACTAATCTAAACATATAAAACAACTCCAACCAACATCAGCTTGGTGGTTACCTTTGGAGGAGCCCAGCCCATGAGCTGTGCTGTGATGACTTATGGTGAACAGGTGTGCCAACAACTAAGAGCCGAGACAGAGCCTCTTAAAGCTGTAGGACAAAAAACAGCACGTCCAGAGCACCTGAAGGCCAGAAGGTGGCAGCAGCAAACGGGTGTCAGGTACAATCTTCAGCTTCCATAGTATCTACAGATCATACACTCCTCCCTTTGCTCAGTGTTTTCACCTTCAGCACATAAAGGTGAACTTCAACCACACCAACAGACTGGAATATGTTCACCCACACAGACCTGGACCAGTACGCCTCATCTGTACTGGATTACATCTCCAAAACCACAGACAGTGTCACCACCCAGAAACAGATCACCATGTACCCCAACCAGAAGCCTTGGATGAACCGGGATGTTCGTCTCCTCCTGAAGGCCCGCAACACCGCCTTTAGGTCAGGAGATGCACACGCCTACAGTACAGCCAGGGCTAATCTAAAGAAGGGCATCAAAAAAGCCAAACACCATTACAAAAAGAAGGTAGAAGAACACTTCTCCAACTCCAACCCCCGACGCATGTGGCAAGGACTCCAGACCATCACAGACTACAGGACCACCAAACCCTCCCCCGCATCCTCTGATGTCTCCTTCCTCAACGAGCTCAACAACTTTTATGCTCGTTTTGAGCGAGGGAACCCCACAACCACAACCAAAGCAGACGTGACGCCAGACCACCAACCTCTGACTCTCTCCCCCACCGATGTAGGAGCGGTGCTGAGCAGGATCAATGTCCACAAGGCTGCAGGTCCTGATGGCATCCCCGGGCGTGTTCTCAGAGCGTGTTCTGGGGAGCTTGCAGGAGTGCTGACAGACATATTCAATCTGTCCTTGGCCCACGCTGTGGTACCGGCCTGCTTCAAATCCACCTCCATCGTCCCGTTACAGAAAAACTCCAACCCATCTTGCCTCAATGATTACCGCCCAGTAGCACTCACCCCCATCATCACTAAGTGCTTAGAGCAGCTGGTCCTAGCACACTTCAAATCCTGTCTCCCCCCCACCCTGGACCCCCACCAATTCGCATACCGCCAGAACAGGAGCACAGAGGATGCAGTCTCCATCGCACTGCACTCTGTCTGTCTCACACCTGGACAATGTTACGAGTTCAAATATTGGGGATGGAGACAAGAGGAAAAACCACAATAACAACACTGGTCCGGCCGGGTTGAGTCAAACGATGATTTTAATGATCACACGCGTGGGAGATGGACACCGTACGCAGACAGCATCAGATCTCAAAATATTGGAGCATTGATCAAACTCTTATAGCCTCTGATGCCTCCACCTTATCATAAAAAGCCTAAACATTCACATGCTTTCTCTCACACAGCGCCTAAGCGACGACCTTGGCTCCCCGGTTATCTGCTCCTGCTGAGATGGGGCAGAAAACTCCAGCATGTTCTCTTCTAATCAGACAAATAAGGCGATGACTTTCTGCGAACAGTATTTCTTATAACTCAGCAGTATAATGCATCATAAAACAATATCATTCATCCACAATAAATCAGCAGTCTAATGTAATGCAAACTAATGCAAGAGTTATCACCTTCTTCTAATTCAGGAGAATAATGCAAACTAAAACTACATAATAATTCACAATCTTTAATTAGGGGTCTAACATGGCATAAAATAATATTATAATCTCACAACAACAACACCTACGCCAGAATGCTGTTTATAGACTTCAGTTCAGCATTCAATACAATCCACCCCTCACAACTCATCAGGAAACTGACAGACCTGGGCATCAGTTCCCTCATCTGCAAATGGTTACTGGACTTCCTGACCAACCGCCCCCAACATGTCCGGCTGGATAACCGCTGCTCATCTACCATCACAATGAACACCGGTGTACCACAAGGCTGCGTGATGAGCCCTTTCCTCTACTCCCTCTTCACCCACGACTGCAGACCTGCTGATGGTTCCAACACCATCATTAAGTTTGCAGATGACATCACGGTGATTGGCCTCATCAGTGCTTTGAGCGCTCAGATGAGTAGAAACGCGCTACATAAGACCCAGTCCATTTACCATTTGGGTAATAAAATTGCAGGTAACATTTCCAAGGCAGGTAGGAAAAAAATGAGCTGCTATCAGTGTATGTTTGTTTTAAGGTGAGGTGGCACGAACCCGCATGTAGGGAGATGTAACCTCGTACCTCAGAAGTGTCGATATGGGTGTATTTCCATCTGTACAGCAGTATTTAGTACATCCTGGTACTTGGCAGGATGTGCAGGAGGCAGAGAAAGAGCATAAGCTTTCAGCACCTGTTAGAAATGTCACTTTCCCACATAAGAAATAAAAGGTGCTCCACAATAGTGCTGCAATTGAATATATTTTGCAATGAATTGAAGCCCATGTCAGTATTCATAGAAGAAATTGTATATGAATGCACAGCTTCCTTACATGTGCATTTGTTTCATTTGCAGATCACGCCAGACAGCTCACAAAGTCCATGATGAGGAAGCCAACCATAGACAAGCTGGCGGCTAACAGAGAGGCTGATGTCAATAACTTTGTCAAGTTCATCACCAAGGACTCTATTCAGAAGTCCCTGGGGATGTATCTGGAGATGCTTAAGAGAAGAAAGGCTTAGAGAGGGGAAACATGTTTGCACACTTTGTAGCACCAGCTACAGATGTGATCTGACATCAGGCAGTGAGCAGTCTACATGTTTGGGGGATAAAACCCAGCATTTACCCCTCAAGGTGTTAATAAAAACACTCGAGGTTAGGGTGTGACTTTTTGTTTTGGTTTGAAGAGCCGTACACTCGGGCAACCTGCCGAGCCTTCTCCATCACTCAGCATTACCTGCAGTATGCTTACGCGAGCAAACTGCTAATTGTTGCAAAAGAGTCTCACATATGAAGGACTAACAGCAAATCTGACCTTTAGTGCATCTAAATGTGGCAAAGCCTTTGTCATCTCTAACAAATGTTTGGTTTTTACTGTGAAATATCCAAATAAATGTCTGGATTCATACATTAAATGGATTAAAGCGTGTGGTTCTCATTCATTATCTCTGTAACTCAGACGTCTCTACATTCAAATGACAGTGGAGAATGTTAAGAGGCCCTGGGACCATTTTTGTACATTTTAGTTTTTCAGTTACAAGCCATTTGCACTGTGTTGAATGGAATATAGCCAAATTCTCTAAAAAAAAGTTTGGCATAATTTCATTTCAAAATTCAAGTCTGACTTCCTTAAATTAGCTTCAGTGGCTAAGCTAACAATACACATCCTCTTAGAGCCCTAGGGACCATTTTTGACCCATTGACTTCCATTATAAACGCTATTTTTCACTGCAGAATTATTACCGTTAATGTCTTGGTGATTACTTATGTTTCCGTTTCGTTTTGGTCTATGAGCCTTAGAGTTGTAATTTTTTTTATTTGTCCACCGGGTGGCGCCCTTGCTCCACATTTGATCCCTGCTGGAAAACAGCGGGCTGCTTGGACAGACCTGCGGGAAATGAAGCCTCATTTCCGGCGTGCAGCAGCGGCTTCGCCCGCTGATCGGGCGGGACCATTTTCGGTCCCTAGGACCGTGAGAGGGTGCTTTTTTTTTTTAGTCAACAGGAAATGACGTATTTGTTGTCACGTGGTACCGGACGTATGTGCTGGAAAAAGGAGTCCCCGGTCATCGTGCCCCGGTCATCGTCGCGACTTACCCCGGGAAGATGCACTTATTTCGGCCGAGAGGAGAAGCATTTGCCACCTGGAGACCATTTTCTGGTCCTGAAAAAAATAATAAAAGGCGATCGAAATGAATGTTGGTGCCAATCTTTAGTCCATCTAAAGGCCTAATTATAATAACAATTGAATATTACCTCAAATGTTTTTTTTGGAAAATATTCAAGTTTTATGTTTTTTGGGGCAAAAAAAGCAGTGCGCTCATGTGACGAAACCGGGATATAAAGGGTTAAAATCCGCGAAATGTAATTAAAACTTGACATGAATATTTCAAGGAGAAGTAGGTCTAAAAGATTGGCTAATTTAAAGTGGAATAAAATATTAATATATAAATTTTTTATAGCACTTTTTTGGGCGTGGTCGATTAGGACCGATAGTGTGTGCATTTTATGAAATGCGCTCCTGCAAAAAAAATAAAAGGCGATCAAAATGAATGTTGGTGCCAATCTTTGCTCCATCTAAAGGCCTAATTATAATAACAAACAAATATTACTTCAAATGTTTTTTTTGGAAAATATTTAGTTTTTTGGGGCTAAAAAAACAGGACGCTCATGTAATAAAACTGGGATTTAAAGGGTTAAAACAACGAAAATCGAATTAAAACTTTATATGAATATTTCAGGGAGAAGTAGTTTTAAAAGACTGACCAATTTAAAGTGGAAAAAAATATGAATATATAATCTTTTTATTGCACTTTTGGGGCGGGACCATTTTTGGTCCCCAGGGCTCTAAAGGGATGCATTTTTAAGGGTCAGCCAGGAGTTAAAAATTCAGCGGACAACCAAATCAAAATGAATCTTGCATTCTTATAACAAGGAGCATTTTTCATTCTTTGTATGTTTGTGTTTTGGACAATTGAATCAATATACGACACTTCAAAAGGACCTGAGTGTCAGCGCAACACAATCGGCTAAACTTCAGGTGTGCATTGTCTCCACACTTTTCACTGTCATGTCCTGTGTGTGACAGACATGAATGACCTCTGCTGTGGTGCTCCCTGTTTTCTTTGAGCACTACATTTACACATTTAAGAGTATTACCCTCAAATGTGTTTGGATTTGTCAATGTGTGAGTCGTCTACTAAGCCTAAAGCTACAAGTCACTAATGTGACTCCTGGAAAAGTAAATGTTCTTTCATGTAAAGAGATGAAATCAGCACGTGTATTCACTTTAATATTACATCCTCGGGGGGGAGGCTAAGTATTTTGCAGCAGCTTGGTATTGAACTGCAAACCTTCCAATTAGTAGAACTGAACTACAGCAACCCCAACTCAACTGTTCAGCCAGGACAAGCAGTGCTTGTCTAGTCAGTTATACCAAAGCATAAGTGATGTGCTTCTACATCACTGCCATCTTGAGGCTGCAGTCAGCTATCGTCTCTCCAAGCACACTTCTCTTGGACGCTATTAGAAACTCTAGTGTCTCTATTTCCCAGGCGTCTTTAGCTTTTTGTATGCAGACAACCTGATTTTCCATTTCAGTGTTTAAAAATCACAGGTTAACATATGTGGTGAACACATTTCAGCTTTACAGGAGTAACTGAAGATGACTGATTGTATTACTCTACCGCTCTTTTATGTTTTTTCAACATTTTTGGCTCAGTTTTGCAGGTTAGTGTTTTGCTGTGTGTTTGAGCTGTTTTGGGAAATTAATTAAAAAACTTTAAACTCTGAAGACATTTAAGCAGACAAAAGAAGTGAAATAAAATACACACGCGTTATTAAAGGTTTCCAAATCAACAAAGGGTCTCAGTAAATGTTCCAGACAAATGTGCTCCACTGCAACAAGAAGCCGAATTCTTTACAACACACAAGTTTTCAGTGAAATTCTTTTAGTGGCTTTATTGTGCATTTGCATTTCATGAAGCTGTGGCTGACAGTAGTCCCCAACTGAATGATCATTGTGCTGGCTGCAGATTGAGCACGATGTGTGGAAAGCTTGTGGAAGTCACGGTTCAAGCAACGTGAGCCTAACCGCTCAGCTTCACCTCCACGGGGAAGTGGTCGCTGACAGCCAACGCCTGAGAGACAGAGAAACCGTTCTTTTAGTGGCTCACAGTTTGTGCTGCAGACGGCTTCAGTTTCCACAGGTTTCTTTCCAGTGCTGAAAAACTCAACGTGCCTGCATGGTAATGCCATCACTACAGTATACACTGCATTATGATTTTGTTTGCATCTCTGTGGTCGTTACTACAGCCACTGCTTTACAAAGTTGCTCGATTTTCTGTAGCTCAAAGCTGATATTAAAAAAGCAAAAGTGCTTTAAAACTGCATGATTTCTGATGGGGCGACTGCTTTGCCCTTTGTGTAGAATGCCTCTCTTCTGATTGGAGCTCAGTAAACATTTTGCTGACGAGTCTATGGTCTCAGTTGCAGTGAATACAGCATTATGTTAACTTTTTATATTGACGTTTCCATTAGTGTCAGCGGGGAATGAGGCAGGTTGTGCTTTTTAGTTCAAATGAATTCTTACAGAGATAAGGATTGAAATTCATCTGTTACCAGATCTTGTTTGACATTCAGGTCCGTCATGTAGTTATACACCTTCGCACTATCTTTCACCACTCCTCTCATCATGTCCGCAGTGACCACAATCCTGCAAACACAGAAAGATGATTAGAGTTTAGAGTTTGCGTGCACACATCAGAACGACCTGCCACAATCTGTCTACCTGTCGTAAGGGCAGACAGTTTGCGACACGGTAGTGTCGGCCGCATCAGTGATCAGCCAATGGAAAGTCTTGTCAGTGAAGATGCGGATCTGCTGCCAGTCAGACCCGGACACATAACTACAGCCTGCGTTGAAGTCACCCAGCAGCACGATGTCCTGCAGGGAGAGTAGTGTGAGTCGCATTTACCGAATGTGTGTTTTTCCACCAAATAAATGATTTTTACTTGTAGGCTGTAAATACATCATTGTTCCAGCGAGCGCGGACATCTGCCACCACGTCATAGAGAGCATTTAGCTCCCGAACAGCTGATTCTGGGGAGGTGTGCTGAGGGATCAGAGTAAAGTCTCTCACAGCTACAGAAGAGAAGGGAACGAAGGAGTGTTGACAGTGACGGAGGCGCTTACACCGCATGAGAATGATAAAGGACTAGTGACTAACATGTCCCAGGAACTACCACGCACAAATGTTTGAATGAGGATCCACATCATTATCAGTGTGATGCAGAAACAGCTGTATAGCTCGAGCCACAGCACCTACCAGTGTGTTTGGAGGAGAACATTACGACAAACGGCTCCCTGCTAAAGGCGTCTTGTCCAGTTTCCTCCGGGCCGTCGTCATAGGTGTAGCTTTTTGCCACCGATACCAGCGCCTCCCTGTGGAGAAAATCACCACCTTTTCATTTGCTGCCAGTGTGTACTTCATTTCTAAACATGTCCAGTTGCTTCTCGGGACAAATTTATTGTAGTTCTGCTTTTCCCCTTTTTTTAAATCACTTCTTCTGAATTCTGAGTGTGTATAAGATGTATGTTTATGCCAGAACAAAGACGGAGGATTTGCCGTTAAATTACTTCAAACATGCCTCAAACACTACAAACATGCTGGAAATATAAATTTTTAATCAAGTTGTTTTGAATGGTTATTTGAGAAACTTATGGGAGGTTCTTTAACCCTCTGAGGTCTAAGTGATGATGATCCAACACCAATCCTGACTTTAACCCCGGGCAACGTGAACATGTCATTTTTATTTTTGTTAAATTGTTTGGCTTTAAGAAACAAAGAAAACAATCAAACTATTCACATTCTGCCATGAAAAAGACTTTTTCCCTTTCTACAAAATACATATTTAGAGCAAGAACTAAAAATGCTTTTTACACGGCATCACTGCAACGAACCATGTTTTGTTGCAAACAGCCGCCCCTCCCTGAGCCTGACTCTGCCGGAGGTTTCTTCCTGTCAAAAGGGAGTTTTTCCTTCCCACTGTTGCCAAAGTGCTGCTCATAGGGGTCATATGATTGTTGGGTTTTTCTCTGTATGTGTTATTGTAGGGTCTACCTGACAGTATAAAGCGCCTTGAGGCGACTCTTGTTGTGATTTGGCGCTGTGTAAATAAAATTGAACTGAATAAATATCATTTCACTGTGTGTAGAGTAGAGACTTATTTTTTTCATCGTGGTGCACCTGTAAAGGAAGCGATATCGCTCTTTATAGGTGCTCGCACCGAGAGGCTCGCTGACGATGTATTTGTACTGAGGAGAATCTCTGGGGGGAAACAAACACACACTTTTATGTTTCCATACGTTTGCATTTCATGCTCAGTGTTACTCTGAATGTTCCATGTTCGGTGTGTGGACTCACTTGTTGACGTACTCCATGAGTTTTTGGGTTGCTGAGAGATCACCGTCTCTGACCTCTTGGATCAGAATGACGTCATAGCGTTGGACAATCTGCAAAACACACATAAAAAATGAAAATGAATCAGCTGATTGTCCATCTTGCAACATCACGTTTGTTTATATTTTACCTTGCACGAAAAAATTCATGTGTTAAGCTTTAGATTGTAAAGGCAACGCTACAGCTGTTGCACATCCAGTTATTTCATTGATCATTCCTTAAGCATAGAGGTGGGAATATTCTAGGAATATTCAGGTTTACTTCTGCAACAGGCCAAATCATCCAAAGCATTTCTCAAAATTCAGTTCAAACTATTTCAAAACGCACACACAAGATAACACTTCTGGATTGGTTTTGAAAGCACTCTGACCAAAATTGCATTACAAATGGGTGGATGTGAACATTTTGTACAAACTGTCATATCTACCAAAGAGGGAAAAGTCCCAGACCTTGGTAATGATGTTCATCAGAGTGGTGTTGGAGGCTTTGGTGTCTCCGAAGGATTTGATGTTAAAGGCTCCCAGCAGCAGCGAGTTAGAGAGATGCAGCAAGGTCAGAAAAAGCCCCAAAGTGCCCACCAAATGCATCCTACACCAAACAGGTTACATGTTAAAAATGACTTAGAAATCACATGAAACACTGACGCTTACAAATGATTTCATATTTATTTTACACGTATGTAAGCTAATGACTTCCCAGGTTAATAATTTCCAGTTCCTGTGCATTAAAAACCGATTTGCAGGCTGAAGTAAGGCCTTTCCTTTCACTCCATATTTCTCTGTCATAAAGTCCAGTTTAACATGGAGGTTAGTCCAAAACAAAGCGGCTCATGTTCCACCATCTGCTGAGAGCTCATGACATGAGAGTGAGAGACCAAACACCTGCTCCTCTGGATGTATTTTTGGCAGTTTATCTAACATGCTATTTAGCGCGTCGCTATTTGCAGCATGTTGCAAGGCTTGGTAAAATATTATCCTTTTAGGACAATATATTACTCTGTTGCCCTGGTTACACCGTCCTGGAGCTGTTGTGGAAGACCAAAGGTTGCCAAATATGGAAACAGAGAGCTGCATTTATACTGTGATGGTTTGCATGTGCTGCTGAAATGTGTTTGTAAACGCACAATTACTGCAGGAAAAATGCACAAAAGTTACTGTAATGCTGCTGTAGCCTGAAACATCCACTCTAAACAAGAAACTGGCTCACAGTATTGCACCGAATACAGCTCAGATGTTTTTGTAGCGAGTGAGAGGTCCATACCTGCTCCTGTATGTCTGCACGGTGGAGACGCCTGAACTCGTGAATCTTCTGAAAGCTCCTGAAAAGCTTCTGAGCAGAATGGCGACCAGTGTCTCTTTTGAGGTTTTTATCTACCTGCAGGCGCATGTGACTGCAGGGTGCTGGGGAGGAGTACAGAGAAAAGGTGTGTTGTGGATGGGGTACAGATTTCAGGCTTTCAGGTTCTCACATCCCAAGATTGCAGTGCAACAAGGATAACGTTGCAACCTCAAATTCTTTTCTGCTCGTCATACAATAAAAACACTTCAGCATTGTTTTAACTTGCTGTTGTCCTGTTTGGCATTTGTGTGAAGTTCTGTCACACTTCACAAATGAACTCAGAATGAGTGTCGCAGTGTTGGGATGACCTTAAACTTTGGCAAAATCCTTACGGAAACTGAAGAAATTCCTTCAAGCAGTTTGAAAGATGCCTTGTTCATGAGAGCAGGGACAGACAAAACATAATATCTACTCTAGGTCTGCTCCAGCAGAGACACGTAACAGTCATTAGCAATAACAACAGTAATATTGCTACAGCCTTGTTAAACTATCATCTGTCCCAGTGTTATATCTTATATCATCCAAGATGGCGCCGAGTATGGCAGCCTCGTCGCGAGCTCCCCCAAGCAACGGCTTTTTTCTGTGTTTAATTTTACTTTTCCTTCATTTTTTCGCGAGTAGCACATGTCTCCTTGTCTACGACCGCCAAACCTTACTGGACATAAAAGACGGTCTTTCTTATAACTTTCCGGAGTTCAAGTTTTGCAACATGGACGCTCCGTTTGCAGACCCCCCATTCATCTCACCTGAGACGCCTTTGTTCTCTGGTCCTGGAGGCCGCAAACGCCGACGCAGAGGGAGAAGATCTGGCGTTCTGGTTCGACTGAGACGGCGCACTAACAGACCACCGTTACCCAGTTTATTACTGGCTAATATGCAGTCTCTGGAGAACAAGCTGTGCGAGCTTCGGGCACGGATCTCATTCCAGCGAGAGATGCGGGACTGCTGCGTGATCTGCCTCACAGAAACCTGGCTATCGGACAAGGTACCGGACTCCGCAATACAACTGCCGGGGTTCTCTGTGCACTGCGCGGACAGGTCACAGGATCTTACTGGGAAAAGCAGAGGCGGTGGTGTGTGTTTCATGATCAACAACAGCTGGTGTGATTATGCGAACGTGCACCCGGTCAAATCCTTCTGCTCACCGGACCTGGAGTACCTGATGATTAAGTGCCGGCCATTCTGGCTACCGAGGGAATTTACAGCAGTGATTATTACGGCTGTTTACATTCCCCCACAAGCCGACACTGACCGTGCACTCAGGGAACTGTACAGCGCGATCAGCAGCGAAGAAACCGCACACCCAGAGGCAGCGTTTATCACAGCCGGAGACTTTAATAAGGGAAACCTGAAGAAAGTCTCACCCAAACTCCACCAACACATCCATTTTAACACCCGTGGAGACCGGCTACTCGACCACTGCTACACCTCTTTCCGGGATGCGTACAAAGCCCTCCCCCGCGCCCCATTCGGCCAATCAGATCACCGCTCCATCCTGCTCCTGCCCGCCTACAGGCAGAAGCTGAAACAGGAAGCTCCAACCCGGAGGGCGGTGCACTGTTGGACGGACCAATCGGAGTCTGCTCTGCGGGACTGTTTTGATCACGCGGACTGGGAAATGTTTCACGTGGCTACTAGGGACATTAATGAATACACAGACTCAGTCTGTGGATTTATCAGGAAATGCGTGGAAGATGTCGTCCCATCCAGAACAGTCAAATCCTTCCCAAATCAAAAACCCTGGATTAACGGAGATGTTCGCGCGGCACTGGCGGCACGGAACACCGCCTTTGCCTCCGCGAACACATCGGACTACAAACACGCACATTACCAACTCCGGAAGACGATCAAAGCAGCCAAACGTGAGTACAGGGACAGGGTGGAACAACAGTTTGACAACCCGCGGAGTATGTGGCAGGGACTAAACACGATCACAGACTTTAGAGGGAAACCCAGCACACCGCAGACCACGGCCTCTCTGTGTGAGGATCTAAATGTATTCTACGCTAGATTCGACACAGCGAACACCATGAGACCGGACAGTGTGCGCACCGCGGATGACGTCAGTGCGCACACTGTGTCTGAGGAGGATGTGCGGAGGTGCTTCAGGAAGGTGAACGCGCGCAAAGCTACTGGTCCGGACGGGATTCCCGGCCGCGTCCTCAGGTCATGCGCGGCTCAGCTGGCTGGAGTGTTCACGCACATCTTCAACCTTTCCCTCTCTCTGTCTGTAGTCCCAGCCTGCTTCAAAATGGCCACCATCGTCCCTGTACCCAAATCCTCCACCATCTCCTCATTGAACGACTGGCGACCTGTAGCCCTGACCCCCATCATGAGCAAATGCTTCGAGAAGCTGGTCAGGGACTTCATCTGCTCTGCACTACCCGACTCACTGGACCCTCTACAGTTTGCATACCGCCACAACAGGTCCACTGATGATGCCATAGCCCTGACACTACATACTGCCCTGTCACACCTGGAGAAGAGAGACACGTATGTGAGAATGCTGTTTGTAGATTACAGCTCAGCATTCAATACCATCGTTCCCTCGAAGCTGGACAGGAAACTGCAGGATCTAGGACTGAGCAGCTCCCTCTGCAGCTGGATCCTTAGCTTCCTGTCTGACAGACGCCAGGTGGTCAGACTGGGCAGCATCACCTCATCCCCCATCACACTGAACACTGGTGCTCCACAGGGGTGTGTACTGAGCCCTCTCCTGTACTCACTCTACACCTACGACTGCACGGCCACTAACAACTCCAACATCATTGTGAAGTTTGCGGACAACACTACAGTGGTGGGTCTTATCACCAACGGTGATGAGACGGCTTACAGGGAGGAGGTCAGCGCCCTGACCCACTGGTGTCAAGACAACCATCTCACCCTCAACGTCGCAAAGACAAAGGAGTTGATAGTGGACTTCCGGAGGTGCAGAGAAGTACACACCCCCATCACCATCAGCGGCGCTGCTGTGGAGAGACTGAGCAGCTTCCGGTTCCTTGGAGTACATCTGGCTGAGGATCTTACGTGGTCAGTACACACAAACAAAACAGTGAAGAAGGCGCAGCAGCGCCTCTTCTTTCTCAGGAGACTGAAAAGATTCGGCATGAGCCCCCGCATCCTCAGGACCTTCTATCACTGTGCCATTGAGAGCATCTTCACTGGATGCATCACCACCTGGTACGGCAACAGCACCGCCTACAACTGCAAAGCTCTCCAGCGAGTAGTGCGGTGCTCTGAACGGATAATTGGAGGTGAGCTTCCCTCCCTCCAAGACATCTACAGGAAGCGCTGCCTGAGGAAAGCGGGGAGGATCATCAAGGACTCCAGTCACCCCAGCCATAAACTGTTCAGACTGCTTCCATCAGGAAGGAGGTTCTGCAGCATCCGGTCCCGTACCAGCAGACTGAGAGACAGCTTTTTCCATCAGGCCATCAGACTGCTGAACACGTCATAGACACCTCAGCTTCACTACTGGAACTTCAACATTATGCACTCCATACTGTACAGTAATGCCACTGTTTTGCACATGTCTCACTCTGTATATTTTATTTTATATATTTTATTTATTGTTTACTCTATTTAATTTGTAAAATATGTGTACACACACACACACACACACACACACGTAGAAAAATATTTAGTATACACATCCAGGAATGCATATACTATTATATATTGTACATATATTTATTAGTTTCAGATGTAGCCATTCTTGTATTTTGCTTGTTTACATTATTGTATTTTGCACAACTCTGTTGCTTGTGAAGCTCGCACACAAGAATTTCACTCGCATGTGCTGTACCAATGTACCTGCACATGTGATATGACAGTAAAAGTGATTTGATTTGATTTGATTTGAAATCAGACCTTCAAAAACCTTCCGATAGGCTGATACAACACAAGTATGCCACCGTCTCCACCTTATTGGTCAGAAAGTTTTTCTTCCCAGTTGTAGCTGAACAAACAGAATCCATTCACTTACAATGCATTCAAGCTTGACAACACAATAATACACTTTAGTGAAGTTTCATAAAAGTGCTCATACTTACAGCATGTTACAGTTGTCATGTTACTGATGAGGGTTAAGCTCTATGTTTTTAACATTGTAATCAGATCTGCCAGGTCGGTGCTTAGACATATACGGTGTCCACTACACCCAGCCTCCTGACTCTTTCTTTACTGCCAGCTGTCGAGAATCTGATGCCTCAGCAAATACTGAATAAATTTCGGTGCCACCGCTGCTGTCCACATTCATGCTCCCGTCAGGGTAAACCATAGCTTCCCAAACTTTCCATGTATTTTAAACTTGAGAATCCAAGTGAAGCCAAGATGTTTGCTGACTATTAGTCTTGTTTATGAAGTAGACAAACGAATTTTGTGTAGAAAGGATGAGGGCTCAGTGTGCGCGTGAGGAAAGCTTGCACGAGAGGAAATCTCCACTGGGACATGGAAAACTACCACATACTGACCTAAAGAGCAACGAGTACAGAGGGAGAAACAGCAGGAAGTGCAGCTTAACCACAGATTTGTAGCCACTCTTGCAGTTTAAACCAAAGACCAACAGAGAGTTGCACTAGGGCCAAAGTAGCAGGATCATTTTCTGTATTTGACTTTTGGTTATATGCACATGTGACCTGATGGGGACTGCAGATGTGCAGTATCTGCACCTTATATTTATATTTTATTTTATATTATATTTTTCTCTAACATCCATAAACATGCACACTCTGGTAAAACTAATTAAAGTTAAATACTTCTTTGTAAGATGTTTAATAAAGAATGATAAAATGGAAAAGTGCCATGTGTGTAGCTAAAAATAAGCCCCAGAGCGAACGCCAAGGCTGCAGTCTGGGAACCGGCGGGGCGGTCACCGCTGGGATGTGCTTATCAGAGTGTGGAAAGTTGTGGACTTTAAAGTGTTGAACTTTGATGGATAACCAGTCGTGTCTCAGATCAAACGTGCAGAATAAAATCTTTGCCATAACTGTTGGCATGAGAGTGATGCTCATTATCCCTTCTGGCAACATTTTGAATAGCACCATCTGGTCAAGCAAGGCCATGTGACACACTGAGCTCGTGATACTGGTTTTGGGCGGCAGTGATACCGACACTACTGGACTGAAACTGGTTTGAGGGTCTGCTAAAACGACAGCATGTAAGGACACAATGACTGTGTTTTAGTAAGTGTTTACCTGTTTTACTAAATGTACTTAAGAACTGCTGAGACCGTTTATAAACCTGTGTTTAAATTTCAAGAAAAGAATGATGCATTTGCATTTCTGTATTAATAGTTGGAACCGAGGAGGAAATATGAATATGAATGCAGCTGCATCGTTTTTTGCATTCATGATGTCGTTTTATTCAAATCAGTTTGTGTTAAATGCCCCAGACAACAAATCTGTTGTCGGTTTAATTTCAGAAAGGATGGCGCCACATCATGTGATCATTACAGCATATGTACAGATCTAAATGCATTTCATGTCCTATTATAGTTTTATTCACTTCAGATTAGCATTAAAGTTGTAGCCGCGTCTTTGCCCATTATGAGCCATAAAGTTGGACACTGTTGGAGACTGTTCTGCTGGTGATAAATGAAACGAGACGATCGTTTAAAAGGATTTTATTTTGAAATCTAACACCCATGTAGAGCTAACATTGATCGTAATAACATCGTAATAACATCGTAATAACATCGTAATAACATCGTAATAACATCGTAATAACATCGTAATAACATCGTAATAACATCGTAATAACATCGTAATAACATCTTTACAGTTTGTGTAAACCCAACAGAAACCATGTTGTCCCAAAACGCTGCGTTTGTGTCCCATATGTAACACCGTGTATTATCCAACTTATTTCACATGGTTTAACTTGAACTTTAAAAACTACAATAAAGTTTTGCTGTATTACCAGTAACAAATCTTTTATATACACATTAGCTTGTTTAAAAAAAACTGTCTGAATTACCTCTAAACTGGTTCTAGGCTTTGTCACACTGGTCGCACTGGTTATTGTCCATGGTCAGTAAGTGTAGGGTTGACTTAAGCTCGAGTTTGTGTAAACTGAACTGCTGCACCGATCACGTATCAGCGTCTGTTGGCGTGTTTCTGGGGTCGCTGGCTGGAGGCTTTCCCAGAAAGGTCACATGCGGCACCAGCTTGTGTGTCGCCAAGCTCGACTTCAAAGCAAAAGCCCTCCCACACTGGTCACACTTGTGTGCTTTAACTCCACTGTGGACCAGTTTGTGTCTCTTTAAGTTGCTCTTATAATTAAAAGCCTTTCCGCACTCCTCACATGTGTGGGGTTTTTCTCCGCTGTGGACCATCTCATGGATTTTTAAGTATCTCATCTGAGTAAAAGCCTTCTCACACTGGCTACATGCGTATGGTTTGACTCCTCTGTGCAGGCGCTGATGAGTTCTC
The DNA here is from genome assembly GCF_963969265.1 of Rhamphochromis sp. 'chilingali'. Classification (NCBI taxonomy): domain Eukaryota; kingdom Metazoa; phylum Chordata; class Actinopteri; order Cichliformes; family Cichlidae; genus Rhamphochromis; species Rhamphochromis sp. 'chilingali'. Next base: position 33,789,325 of record NC_137942.1, on the reverse strand, counting down.
AAGTTGCTCATCAAACTAAATGTCTTTCCACACTGGTGGCACATGTGTGGTTTGACGCCGCTGTGGCTGAGGTGATGTGTTTTTAAGTTGCCTTTCCAAGTAAAAGTCTTTCCACACTGGTCACAACTGAAGGGCTTTTCCCCACTGTGGATGCGCTGGTGTCTTCTGAGGTGAGACGGGGCATGAAACTTCTTGTTACACTGATCACACCTGTAGTGCTCAAGTAAGTTTGCACTTGAGTGAGCATCTTCAGCCAACTGAGAGCACTGAGGTGTTGGGCTCTCTTTGGCGTCTTGTTCCTACAGCAACAAAGACACAGGCAGGGAGTCAGAAGCTTAATAAGTGTTTGAGTTAAATCTTGTTTTGTCGTGCCGGCCTCTCTGCTTCGATAAGAAACCTGTTTGTTGGATGATGCCCATAATAGTAACCTGTTGTGTTGTAAATTGTTTGGATGCGTTTTGGAAAAGAAAGACTGTATTATTGCATAAAATACATTTAAACAAGTGCATCGCTGATTGCATCTAGTGGACATCGGTTCTACCAGCTGATTGCCCTGCTCAGTCTTTACGCCCGACCCAACGAGGGACAATCAAATGCAGAGGGGACAGTGCGACTTCACCCGTGCACTTGCACCTCTTGCACACAGTCCTCATTTACAAAGTGGAAATAAGGAAAGGTCTAAGAGGTTGAAGCCTTCGTCTTTCCATTTACTATTTTCTTTTCTTAACATGCATTTTGTTTCTCATGTTCTGGAAAACTGTAAATAATTACTAAAGGGTGGTAGTTAACAATAATCATAATGATATAATGACAATAAATGATGATCATTCATGAAAGTTGTACTGATAGACTTTTCACGTTTCCTAAAAGCAGCTCGGCCTTGGTTTGCACGGCACTTCCAGATGTGTTTATAAACTACGAACAATTTCACGTATAAAAGTCTGTAAAATGTTCGGACTCATGATTTATAAAAACGATGTTTTTCTCACCGTGTGTGAAGAAAACATTTTCTTCTTTCCAAGATGGCCGACTACGTTCCTCCGTCAGACTGCTCGACCCACCAACACCTGCCAGGAAAGAGCTTTATTAGGCTCCGGAGCCGAAATGCACATTAAAGTCACTTTACATCCAGATGACTTAGACCGTCCTAAGATAATAAACTTTTAGCCTGGTCTAGATTAAACTGAGCTGATGGCAAGACGGAGGATCAGAGGACTTGAAGCTTTAAATAATCCCTCAAGGAGACAGGTCTAACCTTTCCTTTGAAATATCTCTGAGGTAGCATGGACAACATACACGTGCAGATGAGAAATGACACCCTGATTCAATCATTCCCTCTCTGTAAACACTTTAACTGGGAAGCCAAGCTAAAGGTTAAATGATCAGCGGCTGTAGGTTTAGCTGTGCTCGTATGCCCGGACAATACAAATATATAAATAAAGAACTGCACACAAACACAATTACACTACTTGATCTGTTACAATCGAGCGACATTACTTGTCAGCATCTGGAATCATGGAACTCTTTGGTCACGGTGAAGGAACAGTGTGCAGGGCTGTTTTAAAATGAGGTTTTTCACCAAGCATCCTGATGGGCTCTTCCCAAGAGTTAGTGGACAGATTGGAGGTCATGTTCCCAACAAGCAGCAACTGGTGCCGAGGATGAAAGGAACCATGAATGTGCTCAAAGCTAGATTGCGAAACCGCGATATCAGAAACACATCCTGCATGTGCTGAACTTGCTTTCTAGCAAAGCACCCTGGTTTGCAGTGTCCCAGGTGTAGGCCAGCACTGAGGATTGTTCTCCAGTCACTGTACACACAGTTTAAGGGAGGACAGCAGTTCCTACTTTGAAGGTAAACCTTAAATGATCAGCAGCCATGAGTTTAGTTGTGTTCGTACAAGTTATTGTCTCCAGTGTCTCTGCGGGTCCCTAACACTCCCTCACAAACACACCTGAGCTGGGAACATACCTGAGGGAGAGCAGCAGATGACAGCATGCAGGAGACAACAAACTAATCTAAACATATAAAACAACTCCAACCAACATCAGCTTGGTGGTTACCTTTGGAGGAGCCCAGCCCATGAGCTGTGCTGTGATGACTTATGGTGAACAGGTGTGCCAACAACTAAGAGCCGAGACAGAGCCTCTTAAAGCTGTAGGACAAAAAACAGCACGTCCAGAGCACCTGAAGGCCAGAAGGTGGCAGCAGCAAACGGGTGTCAGGTACAATCTTCAGCTTCCATAGTATCTACAGATCATACACTCCTCCCTTTGCTCAGTGTTTTCACCTTCAGCACATAAAGGTGAACTTCAACCACACCAACAGACTGGAATATGTTCACCCACACAGACCTGGACCAGTACGCCTCATCTGTACTGGATTACATCTCCAAAACCACAGACAGTGTCACCACCTGACAGTGGGCAGGGATAGCTCAGTAGGTAGAGTGGTGGCACCATGATCGGAAGGTCGGTGGTTCGACTCCACTGAACGGCTACCCTGAGGTACCCCTGAGCAAGGTACCGTCCCTACACACTGCTCCCCGGGCGCTGCATTGGTGGCTGCCCACTGCTTCACTGGGTGAATGGGTTAAATGCAGAGGAACTATATCCCTACGGGGACTAACATGCACACTTTACTTTACACCCAGAAACGGATCACCATGTACCCCAACCAGAAGCCTTGGATGAACCGGGATCTTCGTCTCTTCCTGAAGGCCCGCAACACCGCCTTTAGGTCAGGAGATGCACACGCCTACAGCACAGCCAGGGCTAATCTAAAGAAGGGCATCAAAAAAGCCAAACACCATTACAAAAAGAAGGTAGAAGAACACTTATCCAACTCCAACCCCCGACGCATGTGGCAAGGACTCCAGACCATCACAGACTACAGGACCACCAAACCCTCCCCCGCATCCTCTGATGTCTCCTTCCTCAATGAGCTCAACAACTTTTATGCTCGTTTTGAGCGAGGGAACCCCACAACCACAACCAAAGCAGACCACCAACCTCTGACTCTCTCCCCCACCGATGTAGGAGCGGTGCTGAGCAGGATCAGTGTCCACAAGGCTGCAGGTCCTGATGGCATCCCCGGGCGTGTTCTCAGAGCGTGTTCTGGGGAGCTTGCAGGAGTGCTGACAGACATATTCAATCTGTCCTTGGCCCACGCTGTGGTACCGGCCTGCTTCAACTCCACCTCCATCGTCCCGACACCCAAAACCTCCAACCCATCTTGCCTCAATGATTACCGCCCAGTAGCACTCACCCCCATCATCACTAAGTGCTTAGAGCAGCTGGTCCTAGCACACTTCAAATCCTGTCTCCCCCCCACCCTGGACCCCCACCAATTCGCATACCGCCAGAACAGGAGCACAGAGGATGCAGTCTCCATCGCACTGCACTCTGTCCTCTCACACCTGGACAACAACAACACCTACGCCAGAATGCTGTTTATAGACTTCAGTGCAGCGTTCAATACAATCCACCCCTCACAACTCATCAGGAAACTGACAGACCTGGGCATCAGTTCCCTCATCTGCAAATGGTCACTGGACTTCCTGACCAACCGCCCCCAACATGTCCGGCTGGATAACCGCTGCTCATCTACCATCACAATGAACACCGGTGTACCACAAGGCTGTGTGATGAGCCCTTTCCTCTACTCCCTCTTCACCCACGACTGCAGACCTGCTGATGGTTCCAACACCATCATTAAGTTTGCAGATGACATCACGGTGATTGGCCTCATCAGTGCTTTGAGCGCTCAGATGAGTAGAAACGCGCTACATAAGAACCAGTCCATTTACCATTTGGGTAATAAAATTGCAGGTAACATTTCCAAGGCAGGTAGGAAAAAAATGAGCTGCTATCAGTGTATGTTTGTTTTAAGGTGAGGTGGCACGAACCCGCATGTAGGGAGATGTAACCTCGTACCTCAGAAGTGTCGATATGGGTGTATTTCCATCTGTACAGCAGTATTTAGTACATCCTGGTACTTTGCAGGATGTGCAGGAGGCAGAGAAAGAGCATAAGCTTTCAGCACCTGTTAGAAATGTCACTTTCCCACATAAGAAATAAAAGGTGCTCCACAATAGTGCTGCAATTGAATATATTTTGCAATGAATTGAAGCCCATGTCAGTATTCATAGAAGAAAGTGTATATGAATGCACAGCTTCCTTACATGTGCATTTGTTTCATTTGCAGATCACGCCAGACAGCTCACAAAGTCCATGATGAGGAAGCCAACCATAGACAAGCTGGCGGCTAACAGAGAGGCTGATGTCAATAACTTTGTCAAGTTCATCACCAAGGACTCTATTCAGAAGTCCCTGGGGATGTATCTGGAGATGCTTAAGAGAAGAAAGGCTTAGAGAGGGGAAACATGTTTGCACACTTTGTAGCACCAGCTACAGATGTGATCTGACATCAGGCAGTGAGCAGTCTACATGTTTGGGGGATAAAACCCAGCATTTACCCCTCAAGGTGTTAATAAAAACACTCGAGGTTAGGGTGTGACTTTTTGTTTTGGTTTGAAGAGCCGTACACTCGGGCAACCTGCCGAGCCTTCTCCATCACTCAGCATTACCTGCAGTATGCTTACGCGAGCAAACTGCTAATTGTTGCAAAAGAGTCTCACATATGAAGGACTAACAGCAAATCTGACCTTTAGTGCATCTAAATGTGGCAAAGCCTTTGTCATCTCTAACAAATGTTTGGTTTTTACTGTGAAATATCCAAATAAATGTCTGGATTCATACATTAAATGGATTAAAGCGTGTGGTTCTCATTCATTATCTCTGTAACTCAGACGTCTCTACATTCAAATGACAGTGGAGAATGTTAAGAGGCCCTGGGACCATTTTTGTACATTTTAGTTTTTCAGTTACAAGCCATTTGCACTGTGTTGAATGGAATATAGCCAAATTCTCTAAAAAAAAGTTTGGCATAATTTCATTTCAAAATTCAAGTCTGACTTCCTTAAATTAGCTTCAGTGGCTAAGCTAACAATACACATCCTCTTAGAGCCCTAGGGACCATTTTTGACCCATTGACTTCCATTATAAACGCTATTTTTCACTGCAGAATTATTACCGTTAATGTCTTGGTGATTACTTATGTTTCCGTTTCGTTTTGGTCTATGAGCCTTAGAGTTGTAATTTTTTTATTTGTCCACCGGGTGGCGCCCTTGCTCCACATTTGATCCCTGCTGGAAAACAGCGGGCTGCTTGGACAGACCTGCGGGAAATGAAGCCTCATTTCCGGCGTGCAGCAGTGGCTTCGCCCGCTGATCGGGCGGGACCATTTTCGGTCCCTAGGACCATGAGAGGGTGCTTTTTTTTTTTAGTCAACAGGAAATGACGTATTTGTTGTCACGTGGTACCGGACGTATGTGCTGGAAAAAGGAGTCCCCGGTGATCGTGCCCCGGTCATCGTCGCGACTTACCCCGGGAAGATGCACTTATTTCGGCCGAGAGGAGAAGCATTTGCCACCTGGAGACCATTTTCTGGTCCTGAAAAAAATAATAAAAGGCGATCGAAATGAATGTTGGTGCCAATCTTTAGTCCATCTAAAGGCCTAATTATAATAACAATTGAATATTACCTCAAATGTTTTTTTTGGAAAATATTCAAGTTTTATGTTTTTTGGGGCAAAAAAAGCAGTGCGCTCATGTGACGAAACCGGGATATAAAGCGTTAAAATCCGCGAAATGTAATTAAAACTTGACATGAATATTTCAAGGAGAAGTAGGTCTAAAAGATTGGCTAATTTAAAGTGGAATAAAATATTAATATATAAATTTTTTATAGCACTTTTTTGGGCGTGGTCGATTAGGACCGATAGTGTGTGCATTTTATGAAATGCGCTCCTGCAAAAAAAATAAAAGGCGATCAAAATGAATGTTGGTGCCAATCTTTGGTCCATCTAAAGGCCTAATTATAATAACAAACAAATATTACTTCAAATGTTTTTTTTGGAAAATATTTAGTTTTTTGGGGCTAAAAAAACAGGACGCTCATGTAATAAAACTGGGATTTAAAGGGTTAAAACAACGAAAATCGAATTAAAACTTTATATGAATATTTCAGGGAGAAGTAGTTTTAAAAGACTGACCAATTTAAAGTGGAAAAAAATATGAATATATAATCTTTTTATTGCACTTTTGGGGCGGGACCATTTATGGTCCCCAGGGCTCTAAAGGGATGCATTTTTAAGGGTCAGCCAGGAGTTAAAAATTCAGCGGACAACCAAATCAAAATGAATCTTGCATTCTTATAACAAGGAGCATTTTTCATTCTTTGTATGTTTGTGTTTTGGACAATTGAATCAATATACGACACTTCAAAAGGACCTGAGTGTCAGCGCAACACAATCGGCTAAACTTCAGGTGTGCAGTGTCTCCACACTTTTCACTGTCACGTCCTGTGTGTGACAGACATGAATGACCTCTGCTGTGGTGCTCCCTGTTTTCTTTGAGCACTACATTTACACATTTAAGAGTATTACCCTCAAATGTGTTTGGATTTGTCAGTGTGAGTCGTCTACTAAGCCTAAAGCTACAAGTCACTAATGTGACTCCTGGAAAAGTAAATGTTCTTTCATGTAAAGAGATGAAATCAGCACGTGTATTCACTTTAATATTACATCCTCGGGGGGGAGGCTAAGTATTTTGCAGCAGCTTGGTATTGAACTGCAAACCTTCCAATTAGTAGAACTGAACTACAGCAACCCCAACTCAACTGTTCAGCCAGGACAAGCAGTGCTTGTCTAGTCAGTTATACCAAAGCATAAGTGATGTGCTTCTACATCACTGCCATCTTGAGGCTGCAGTCAGCTATCGTCTCTCCAAGCACACTTCTCTTGGACGCTATTAGAAACTCTAGTGTCTCTATTTCCCAGGCGTCTTTAGCTTTTTGTATGCAGACAACCTGATTTTCCATTTCAGTGTTTAAAAATCACAGGTTAACATATGTGGTGAACACATTTCAGCTTTACAGGAGTAACTGAAGATGACTGATTGTATTACTCTACCGCTCTTTTATGTTTTTTCAACATTTTTGGCTCAGTTTTGCAGGTTAGTGTTTTGCTGTGTGTTTGAGCTGTTTTGGGAAATTAATTAAAAAACTTTAAACTCTGAAGACATTTAAGCAGACAAAGGAAGTGAAATAAAATACACACGCGTTATTAAAGGTTTCCAAATCAACAAAGGGTCTCAGTAAATGTTCCAGACAAATGTGCTCCACTGCAACAAGAAGCCGAATTCTTTACAACACACAAGTTTTCAGTGAAATTCTTTTAGTGGCTTTATTGTGCATTTGCATTTCATGAAGCTGTGGCTGACAGTAGTCCCCAACTGAATGATCATTGTGCTGGCTGCAGATTGAGCACGATGTGTGGAAAGCTTGTGGAAGTCACGGTTCAAGCAACGTGAGCCTAACCGCTCAGCTTCACCTCCACGGGGAAGTGGTCGCTGACAGCCAACGCCTGAGAGACAGAGAAACCCTTCTTTTAGTGGCTCACAGTTTGTGCTGCAGACGGCTTCAGTTTCCACAGGTTTCTTTCCAGTGCTGAAAAACTCAACGTGCCTGCATGGTAATGCCATCACTACAGTATACACTGCATTATGATTTTGTTTGCATCTCTGTGGTCGTTACTACAGCCACTGCTTTACAAAGTTGCTCGATTTTCTGTAGCTCAAAGCTGATATTAAAAAAGCAAAAGTGCTTTAAAACTGCATGATTTCTGATGGGGCGACTGCTTTGCCCTTTGTGTAGAATGCCTCTCTTCTGATTGGAGCTCAGTAAACATTTTGCTGACGAGTCTATGGTCTCAGTTGCAGTGAATACAGCATTATGTTAACTTTTTATATTGACGTTTCCATTAGTGTCAGCGGGGAATGAGGCAGGTTGTGCTTTTTAGTTCAAATGAATTCTTACAGAGATAAGGATTGAAATTCATCTGTTACCAGATCTTGTTTGAGATTCAGGTCCGTCATGTAGTTATACACCTTCGCACTATCTTTCACCACTCCTCTCATCATGTCCGCAGTGACCACAATCCTGCAAACACAGAAAGATGATTAGAGTTTAGAGTTTGCGTGCACACATCAGAACGACCTGCCACAATCTGTCTACCTGTCGTAAGGGCAGACAGTTTGCGACACGGTAGTGTCGGCCGCATCAGTGATCAGCCAATGGAAAGTCTTGTCAGTGAAGATGCGGATCTGCTGCCAGTCAGACCCGGACACATAACTACAGCCTGCGTTGAAGTCACCCAGCAGCACGATGTCCTGCAGGGAGAGTAGTGTGAGTCGCATTTACCGAATGTGTGTTTTTCCACCAAATAAATGATTTTTACTTGTAGGCTGTAAATACATCATTGTTCCAGCGAGCGCGGACATCTGCCACCACGTCATAGAGAGCATTTAGCTCCCGAACAGCTGATTCTGGGGAGGTGTGCTGAGGGATCAGAGTAAAGTCTCTCACAGCTACAGAAGAGAAGGGAACGAAGGAGTGTTGACAGTGACGGAGGCGCTTACACCGCATGAGAATGATAAAGGACTAGTGACTAACATGTCCCAGGAACTACCACGCACAAATGTTTGAATGAGGATCCACATCATTATCAGTGTGATGCAGAAACAGCTGTATAGCTCGAGCCACAGCACCTACCAGTGTGTTTGGAGGAGAACATTACGACAAACGGCTCCCTGCTAAAGGCGTCTTGTCCAGTTTCCTCCGGGCCGTCATCATAGGTGTAGCTTTTTGCCACCGATACCAGCGCCTCCCTGTGGAGAAAATCACCACCTTTTCATTTGCTGCCAGTGTGTACTTCATTTCTAAACATGTCCAGTTGCTTCTCGGGACAAATTTATTGTAGTTCTGCTTTTCCCCTTTTTTTAAATCACTTCTTCTGAATTCTGAGTGTGTATAAGATGTATGTTTATGCCAGAACAAAGACGGAGGATTTGCCGTTAAATTACTTCAAACATGCCTCAAACACTACAAACATGCTGGAAATATAAATTTTTAATCAAGTTGTTTTGAATGGTTATTTGAGAAACTTATGGGAGGTTCTTTAACCCTCTGAGGTCTAAGTGATGATGATCCAACACCGTCCAACACTGCTGAGAGATCACCGTCTCTGACCTCTTGGATCAGAATGACGTCATAGCGTTGGACAATCTGCAAAACACACATAAAAAATGAAAATGAATCAGCTGATTGTCCATCTTGCAACATCACGTTTGTTTATATTTTACCTTGCACGAAAAAATTCATGTGTTAAGCTTTAGATTGTAAAGGCAACGCTACAGCTGTTGCACATCCAGTTATTTCATTGATCATTCCTTAAGCATAGAGGTGGGAATATTCTGGGAATATTCAGGTTTACTTCTGCAACAGGCCAAATCATCCAAAGCATTTCTCAAAATTCAGTTCAAACTATTTCAAAACGCACACACAAGATAACACTTCTGGATTGGTTTTGAAAGCACTCTGACCCAAATTGCATTACAAATGGGTGGATGTAAACATTTTGTACAAACTGTCATATCTACCAAAGAGGGAAAAGTCCCAGACCTTGGTAATGATGTTCATCAGAGTGGTGTTGGAGGCTTTGGTGTCTCCGAAGGATTTGATGTTAAAGGCTCCCAGCAGCAGCGAGTTAGAGAGATGCAGCAAGGTCAGAAAAAGCCCCAAAGTGCCCACCAAATGCATCCTACACCAAACAGGTCACATGTTAAAAATGACTTAGAAATCACATGAAACACTGACGCTTACAAATGATTTCATATTTATTTTACACGTATGTAAGCTAATGACTTCCCAGGTTATCAGGTTAATAATTTTCAGGTTGTCAGAGATTTACAGTTAACAAACAGTCAGGTGAATAAACAACACTGAGACACTTGTGTAGGTTAACGTGCTGCACGGGTGAAAAGCTCAGAGCAAATCACCCCGAACTGCAGTATTCGTTTATTTTTATAGGTTACATCGTCAATATGCAAATATATTTCCTGTTACGCAGGTCCTGATGCTGTCTGTGTGTGTGTGTGTGTGTGTGTGTTTGTCACAAAGTATGTGTGTTGCAAGTCAATTTCTAAGAATAATATACTGCGAGTCAACTTCTGCAGATGTGTATTTCTGTACTGATCTCTTGTCAGTGTCACAGGGTCAGCTTCCTGTTTTAACAGAAAACTGTGTCTGGTGAAATATGTATAACATAACTTTTGAAGCATAAGCAAATAAAACAATAAAAACTCCCTGACATTCCCTCCTGTTGTTACCGTATTTCACCACTTCAATCATACTTTATTATCAGCCAACAATCACTTGCTTATAACCTTTTCAATTGTAGCATCATTCAGTATGTGTGAGTGTGTGTGTTCCTATACTAAATCTTCTTCGTCCGGTTCATCTTCTTGTGGCAGTCCAACATATGTGATCACTGTGGCCTGTACCATCTTGCCAATCATTGATCTGATACAGGGTAGAATGCATGTAGAGAACATGCAAAGCAATAAAAGAAGAACTCCTATCAAGACAAGTCCTTTGATCATGAGGGTCCTCCAGCTGCCGCTCAGCAGCCAGGTCAGCCAGTCCTCTGTGTTCATGACATAGTCTTGTTGCTGTGCATTGCTCAGTTGTCGTAACTTCTCCAGGGCGGTGGTCATGGTCAAGGAATGCACGCTATCTGGAATATGGGTGCAGCAAGTGGTGTTGAATAAGACACAGAGGCCCCCTCTCTCAGCGAGAATCATGTCCAGGGCGACTCTGTGTTGCATGACCACTATTCTGATCGCGTCGATTTCCTCATTCTGAGCCTTGTTTTATCCATGTTGAGCTGTTCAGGAAAAGTCCAAATCGGTAGTCAAGAGTCTCGATCCTTAGCATGTTTTTTCCATTCCCGATCCATGGGAAAAGTGAGTGCAGGACTTTCTGTCCAGTGGTCCACAACTTGAACTCCGCTGGCACATCACTGCCCCAGATTGGATCATGAGGTTGCACGTCATCAGTGCTCCTCTTGCGTCTTGGTTGGTCCTTGTCTTTCCTGCGGCATCCGGAAAGTCTGGGAGCAGTTTTGGTTCATCCCCAGCTTTCTGTTGCCGTATGCGAAGGTGAAACACATTGGATGTTGTATTCCTGGTTCCCTCCTGACATTGAAAGATTTTCCCTTGTCTTTTTAACTCAAACTTGAAGGCGAAGATGTCTTCGGGGGAACATGTTCCGCTGGTGGCTTTGTAGAATATACATAGGGCTTCGGAAAGGCTGGGTGATTTTCCATATAGGGTGGCTTGCATTGCTGTTGTTGGGAGGTGTGAACAGACGTGGCAGCCAGTGTGGTTGTCTTCTGTATGTACTCGGTTGTAGACGTACCGGTACCAGGCATTGTTCAGTCAGGGGTGGTTGTGCTCTTTGTCCATATCCTTTAGGTGTAAGTTGTTATATGACCATTTCTTCTGCAGGTGGTGCTGTGGGTCCTCGTCTTTCCAGGTGAGTATCAGTAGGCTCTCTAGGAGCGCAATGCCAGTCATTATGAGGACAAGGTTCTTCATGATGACCAGGCACACCCGGGCTCCAGGTGAGTAGACCACTGGCGAGAAGACAAAAGGGCGGGATATACCCAAACAGCCCTTTCCTCCACCAGGGAACACCTAGGAGTCGGGGGAACCGGCGTCTATGCTTGTGTTGTCACTCACTTTTTTGCAGTGGCTTTGGTGGATCCAAGATGGTCTTTCTGCTATTTTGCAGGCAGTCAGTGTGGTGGGCCTGATATTGGCCTTCCCACCTTGGTGAACTCCAATTTTTCCTCTGGAGCACTTTGATCAGGATCCAATCACCTGGGTGCAACCTGCAAGAAACTGGAGAGATATCGCTCGGCAGTTTATTGTTAGCACAATCTCTTTATTCTCAAATAATTTAGTCATCCACTCTGCTAGAGTGGTTTCTCTTATAGACTTATTAATAGGCTCACTAGTGAGAGGAAGCGGAAATTGCCTCCCGTGAACGATTTCAAAGGGTGTGAGCTTTTGCGAACCCTGGGTTAGTCGCATCCACATCTTCACCAGGCCCAAACACTCAGGCCATTGTCTGATCTTATCAGAGTAGGAATGCCGTAAGTAGGAATAAAATGGTTGCATAAACATTTTGCTACTGAGATTGCATCTGCTCTTTTTACTGGATAGATTTCTGGCCATTTTGAGAACACATCCACAATTACTAGAGCGTATTTTGATGCTTGACATTCGTTCAGTTTAATAAAATCCATGTGGATTGTGTGAAATGGGTGCGGTGGTGTTGGGGAAAAGCCTCTTTTAGGCCTGAGGTTCCCCTGTGCAATATGTTTCTGGCAAATCATGCATGTTCTGATAAACTCTTGTGCTGAAGCTTCAAAATTTTGAGTATAGAAGTGTTTGGGGAGGATATTCATCATTCCACCCCTTGACAAATGCGTTAAGCTATGTGTCACTAATGCTGCTGTCTTGTGTAGCAATTTTGGCAGTATTGGTTCGCCATTACAGGTCATTTTGTAGCCGTGCTCCACACTTTAACCACTTCTTTTGCTCTGCGATGGGTGCGGCTTTCTGTCCATCTTTAAGTACATCAAGTGGTATTAGATGTGAGGTTTCAGACATCAAAGTCTGTACAGGTTGCTGTGCTGCCCTCTTTGCTGCTCGGTCTGCAAAGTTATTGCCTTCAGTAATTTCTGAATTATCTTTTTTGGTGTGCAACGCATATTGACTGTCAGTGTGAATATTTATATATTTCTATTTCTCGACCTTTGCGCAGCATGCACGTATGATAGCCGCTAGTTCTGCACTCTGTGCTGAAAAAGAGGAAGTAAGAGCTTTCACTTCTAAAACAGTAGGCTGCAGTGTACTAAAAATGTCTGGTCGGGGTTTCATTTTTTCAGTTAGCTTCAGCATACAGCTGTGTTCGGCACCATCTACTTCCGCAGGAAGGAGAGTGCTTGTCACCGACAGGCAAAGCTAAAACTGTGCTTGTTTGCAGGGCAAGTTTTAAGTCAATAAATGCTTTGTCTGCCTCTGGTGTCCATTCTATTTCATCTTTCAGAGCTAAGTGTTTGCCATAGATCAGGTTTTGCAAAGGTTGGTCCAGCAGTGCATATTCAGGTATCCAACATCTGCAAAAGTTGCAGAGACCTAAATAACTCATCATTTGTTGTTTGGTGACAGGCTTAGGAGCGTTTTGTACAGCTACTATTCTGCTGTCTAACAGCTGTCTGCCTTGTCCTGTCAGTTTGTGGCCAAGGTACGTTACTTCTTGGCTCCACAAGTGCAATTTATGCTGTGAGACTTTATGGCCTTGCTTCGCTAGATGTTGCAAAACTGTCAGTGTGTTTGCTACGCAATTAGTCTGTGTGTAGCCTGTAATCAAAATATCATCAACGTATAGCAGGAGTTTACCTGGGGCAGGAAGCGTGCAAAATGACATGGATTTTCTTAGAGCTTCTGCATAAAGAGTGGGGCTATTCTGGAATCCCTGAGGCAACCTTGTATAGGTATACTTCTGGTTGCCAAAAGTGAATCCAAATAACTTTTGTGAGTCAAAGTGTAGTGGTATGGAAAAGAAAGCATTTGATAGGTCTATTACAGAAAAGCACTGTTCTTTTGGTATTACTTGATTTAAAATGGTGTGTGGATTTGCCACCACAGGTGGGATTTGTTCTGTTATGTCATTCATTGATCTAAGGTCATGTACTAGTCGATATTTCCCCGTGTTTGCGTTTTTCACTGGGAAAATCGGAGTGTTACAGGTTGTTTCAGTTGTTTTTACTAAAATGCCTGCTTTTTCCATATCTGCAATTACTGGCCTGATCCCTGTTTTTGCTTCTGTGCTTAAGGGATATTGTGGTTTAATTGGCCTGTAAGTTGTGGTAGTTTTTACTACAACTGGATCTGCTAGATCTGACAACAGAGGGTTTGTGTTCAGAGCCTAGAAGTAATTGTTCTATGTTATACACGTCCATGTTTCCATTGCTCTTTGCTTCTTCTTCTTTGTGTTTTTTTGTTCATTACGTTTATACTCGAGGCATTCCTAGATACCCCCTAGTTTTTCAAAGAATTCACACATCTTACATATTTCAACTTTGAAGTTAAAGTTTTCTTATTTTTATCTGTCCTGTGCATTAAAAACCGATTTGCAGGCTGAAGTAAGGCCTTTCCTTTCACTCCATATTTCTCTGTCATAAAGTCCAGTTTAACATGGAGTTTAGTCCAAAACAAAGCGGCTCATGTTCCACCATCTGCTGAGAGCTCATGACATGAGAGTGAGAGACCAAACACCTGCTCCTCTGGATGTATTTTTGGCAGTTTATCTAACATGCTATTTAGCGCGTCGCTATTTGCAGCATGTTGCAAGGCTTGGTAAAATATTATCCTTTTAGGACAATATATTACTCTGTTGCCCTGGTTACACCGTCCTGGAGCTGTTGTGGAAGACCAAAGGTTGCCAAATATGGAAACAGAGAGCTGCATTTATACTGTGATGGTTTGCATGTGCTGCTGAAATGTGTTTGTAAACGCACAATTACTGCAGGAAAAATGCACAAAAGTTACTGTAATGCTGCTGTAGCCTGAAACATCCACTCTAAACAAGAAACTGGCTCACAGTATTGCACCGAATACAGCTCAGATGTTTTTGTAGCGAGTGAGAGGTCCATACCTGCTCCTGTATGTCTGCACGGTGGAGACGCCTGAACTCGTGAATCTTCTGAAAGCTCCTGAAAAGCTTCTGAGCAGAATGGCGACCAGTGTCTCTTTTGAGGTTTTTATCTACCTGCAGGCGCATGTGACTGCAGGGTGCTGGGGAGGAGTACAGAGAAAAGGTGTGTTGTGGATGGGGTACAGATTTCAGGCTTTCAGGTTCTCACATCCCAAGATTGCAGTGCAACAAGGATAACGTTGCAACCTCAAATTCTTTTCTGCTCTTCATACAATAAAAACACTTCAGCATTGTTTTAACTTGCTGTTGTCCTGTTTGGCATTTGTGTGAAGTTCTGTCACACTTCACAAATGAACTCAGAATGAGTGTCGCAGTGTTGGGATGACCTTAAACTTTGGCAAAATCCTTACGGAAACTGAAGAAATTCCTTCAAGCAGTTTGAAAGATGCCTTGTTCATGAGAGCAGGGACAGACAAAACATAATATCTACTCTAGGTCTGCTCCAGCAGAGACACGTAACAGTCATTAGCAATAACAACAGTAATATTGCTACAGCCTTGTTAAACTATCATCTGTCCCAGTGTTATATCTTGAAATCAGACCTTCAAAAACCTTCCGATAGGCTGATACAACACAAGTATGCCACCGTCTCCACCTTATTGGTCAGAAAGTTTTTCTTCCCAGTTGTAGCTGAACAAACAGAATCCATTCACTTACAATGCATTCAAGCTTGACAACACAATAATACACTTTAGTGAAGTTTCATAAAAGTGCTCATACTTACAGCATGTTACAGTTGTCATGTTACTGATGAGGGTTAAGCTCTATGTTTTTAACATTGTAATCAGATCTGCCAGGTCGGTGCTTAGACATATACCGGTGTCCACTAGAGGTCTGCATTCCCGCGGCTGTCCCGCGGGAGCCGCGGGACCCGACCAGATTTCTTGCGGCGCGGGAATAAATTTCCAAATAAAATGCGGTAGCGGTCGGTAACTCTGGTGTAATTTGAACGGGAGCGGGCGGTCTGAAAATATAGCGTGCCCGACATTTTTTCGGAACAGCATATCTGTGATTTCCTCATTCTAATTGAGCACTGGTACAGCCAGTGCTCACGCCTGTTACATGCACTGAGCGCATGGATCAGTGCTTTTTGCACGTGCATTTTACTTGCACAGTCTGTGACTCTGTGCGCGCATCACCTGCATCAGAGCGCGCTTTACCAACATGGCAGAGCAAACTGAAGATGCAATTTCCTTGAAGGACGTTCAGCTGGGATTAGACAACGGTCAGTTTACTTTAAGGAAACCCACATCAGGCAAGTCTGATGTATGGGAGTCTTTTTCATGCGTCATAGACGCAAATGGAAAAAAATTACCCTTTGTACAATGCGATAAATGCCTCAAAGTTTTACCCTTTTGCAGTCACAAGACTGGAACCTCAGGTTTAAGGCGGCACTCATGTCCCATCACAAAGGGGCAAACAAAACTGGCATTTACTAAATCTTTGCTGGTGCCAGAGAAGTTTAAAAAAGAAACCAGAGACAAATGTGTTCAGTTTGTTTGCCAAGACATTCGACCGTATGATACCATCTCTGGAAAAGGCTTCACACAGCTGGCCCAACATTTGGTCGACACAGCAGCAAGAATAGGAAAATTCGATGTCTGTGAGATACTACCACACCCCACAACGGTGTCAAGAAATGTTGAAATGAGGGCTCAGAGTCTACGTAAACATGTTGTGGAGGAAATCACTGCAACAATATCGAAGTTTGGATGCGCTGTTACAGCAGACATATGGACAGAAACATATCGAAAAACGTCCTTTTTGTCTGCAACCATCCATTACGTTAATGAGCAATCTGAGCTACATTCAAGAGTGCTTTTTGCTGCCCCTTTTGACCCAAGCACCTCAAAGACAGGTGAAAACATTCGAAGGCACCTGCTGCAGAATCTCAGAGTGTTTGGCATTGATGCGACAGACATGGGCAAAAAGATTATTTTTGTCACAGATCGTGGAGCCAACATGATCAGTGCCTTACGAGAATACACGAGGCTAAACTGCACAGCGCACATACTAAACGTGACTCTCTCCAGTGCGTTTGGTACTGCCATAATCGAAAAGTCTCCAGAGATCGCTAGCCTTCTGACTGATGTTAAAAAGTTGGTTACATATTTCAAACACTCAGGACAGCAGGGCAAGCTTAAAAAGTCACTGAAACAATCCATAGAGACACGATGGAACTCTAACTTTGACATGTTAAATTCTGTCTTGGAACAGTACGAAGACATTGCATCTGTGCTGACTGAGAGCAATAATTATGACAAGATCGGACGCATTAGCATCAGTACTCTTAAGTTACTAGTATCATTCCTAAAACCCTTCAAAGAGGCAACTGACGACTTGGAAACTGATAACACAGCTCCCAGTGCCTCACTTGTTCTTCCGTGGTCTGTGCGATTAATTGAGCACTGTACATCAGCCACAAAAGACCCTCTGCTCTCTGAAATTGCAACCGTCTGTGTAACACGGCTGAAAGAATTACTGTCAGCAGACAGCACTTCATCCCATTCTGTTCACATGCTTTATAAAATAGCAACCTTTCTGACACCAAATCTGCGAGGTCTGAGAATGTTAGATGAAAGAGGGCGACAGAATGTGATACAGGGAGTCAAGGAGATGATCGAAGATTTAAAGTTTGATCATGCACATGATGAGGATGTTGAACCAACACCTGCCAAAAGGCCTACTGTTCTTCATAAATTTTCAGATTGGGAGGAAGAGGAAGAATCATGTGGATCAAAATCACTAGATGTTCAGATTCAGGAGTACAGGACCATGAAACTTGAATTATCAAGTCAACAAAACATTTTGCAGTGGTGGAATTCCAACAGTTCCCAGTTCCCTGCCCTGAGCAACCTTGCAAGATTTGTCCTCTGCATCCCGGCAACGAGTGCACCTTCCGAGAGAGCATTCAGCCTTTGTGGTCGGATTTTGGAGGAGAGACGTTCAGTACTGAAACCCTCATCAGTCAGTGACATTCTTTTCCTGCATGGAAATTTAAAATAATTTGGATTTTTTAAGTAAGTTTCGTTCATTTGATTAATAGTTTATAATTTTGAGATGTCGTTTATTGTTGTATTTATATATGCATATTTTCTTTTGTAGGAGAGACCTTGAATTCGAGATTGGGACATTTTTTCGTTAAACTGATAGTTTAAACAACCATTTAATTTCGCAGTGGCCAACTATTTTGTTCTTTTGTTTACAATTTTAAGTGACTTTTTTTTTTTTTCGCGACACTTTCCCTACTGTGTTGACAGAAAAATGTTACGTTTGTATTTTACATAAAAATAACAAGTAGGCCACAATGCTGTATTCGTTTTTATTTATTTTATTTTTGCAACACGTTTTCCATGTTAAAAGATAAATGTTGCATGTTGACAGATAAATGCATCTTGTTTAAGAAAAATAAATACAATCATTGCACAACCTGCAGTTTTATCTGTTATCTCTATTTTTTGGTGGTACCCCATTTAAATGTGAGATTTTGGAAACCAGATCTAAATTTAGCGGGAACGGTCGGGTCGGGTAGAAAATTATTCTAAGCGGGCAGCGGGTGAACAAAGACTGAATATACAGCGGGAGCGGTCGGGTGCGGTACAAAACCTTGCGGGAGCGGGCGGGAGCGGGACTAAAAAAACATTCCCGCGCAGACCTCTAGTGTCCACTACACCCAGCCTCCTGACTCTTTCTTTACTGCCAGCTGTCGAGAATCTGATGCCTCAGCAAATACTGAATAAATTTCGGTGCCACCGCTGCTGTCCACATTCATGCTCCCGTCAGGGTAAACCATAGTTTCCCAAACTTTCAATGTATTTTAAACTTGAGAATCCAAGTGAAGCCAAGATGTTTGCTGACTATTAGTCTTGTTTATGAAGTAGACAAACGAAGAGGATTTTGTGTAGAAAGGATGAGGGCTCAGTGTGCGCGTGAGGAAAGCTTGCACGAGAGGAAATCTCCACTGGGACATGGAAAACTACCACATACTGACCTAAAGAGCAACGAGTACAGAGGGAGAAACAGCAGGAAGTGCAGCTTAACCACAGATTTGTAGCCACTCTTGCAGTTTAAACCAAAGACCAACAGAGAGTTGCACTAGGGCCAAAGTAGCAGGATCATTTTCTGTATTTGACTTTTGGTTATATGCACATGTGACCTGATGGGGACTGCAGATGTGCAGTATCTGCACCTTATATTTATATTTTATTTTATATTATATTTTTCTCTAACATCCATAAACATGCACACTCTGGTAAAACTAATTAAAGTTAAATACTTCTTTGTAAGATGTTTAATAAAGAATGATAAAATGGAAAAGTGCCATGTGTGTAGCTAAAAATAAGCCCCAGAGCGAACGCCAAGGCTGCAGTCTGGGAACCGGCGGGGCGGTCACCGCTGGGATGTGCTTATCAGAGTGTGGAAAGTTGTGGACTTTAAAGTGTTGAACTTTGATGGATAACCAGTCGTGTCTCAGATCAAACGTGCAGAATAAAATCTTTGCCATAACTGTTGGCATGAGAGTGATGCTCATTATCCCTTCTGGCAACATTTTGAATAGCACCATCTGGTCAAGCAAGGCCATGTGACACACTGAGCTCGTGATACTGGTTTTGGGCGGCAGTGATACCGACACTACTGGACTGAAACTGGTTTGAGGGTCTGCTAAAACGACAGCATGTAAGGACACAATGACTGTGTTTTAGTAAGTGTTTACCTGTTTTACTAAATGTACTTAAGAACTGCTGAGACCGTTTATAAACCTGTGTTTAAATTTCAAGAAAAGAATGATGCATTTGCATTTCTGTATTAATAGTTGGAACCGAGGAGGAAATATGAATATGAATGCAGCTGCATCGTTTTTTGCATTCATGATGTCGTTTTATTCAAATCAGTTTGTGTTAAATGCCCCAGACAACAAATCTGTTGTCGGTTTAATTTCAGAAAGGATGGCGCCACATCATGTGATCATTACAGCATATGTACAGATCTAAATGCATTTCATGTCCTATTATAGTTTTATTCACTTCAGATTAGCATCAAAGTTGTAGCCGCGTCTTTGCCCATTATGAGCCATAAAGTTGGACACTGTTGGAGACTGTTCTGCTGGTGATAAATGAAACGAGACGATCGTTTAAAAGGATTTTATTTTGAAATCTAACACCCATGTAGAGCTAACATTGACCGTAATAACATCGTAATAACATCGTAATAACATCGTAATAACATCGTAATAACATCGTAATAACATCGTAATAACATCGTAATAACATCGTAATAACATCGTAATAACATCGTAATAACATCGTAATAACATCGTAATAACATCGTAATAACATCGTAATAACATCGTAATAACATTTTTACAGTTTGTGTAAACCCAACAGAAACCATGTTGTCCCAAAACGCTGCGTTTGTGTCCCATATGTAACACCGTGTATTATCCAACTTATTTCACATGGTTTAACTTGAACTTTAAAAACTACAATAAAGTTTTGCTGTATTACCAGTAACAAATCTTTTATATACACATTAGCTTGTTTAAAAAAACTGACTGAATTACCTCTAAACTGGTTCTAGGCTTTGTCACACTGGTCGCACTGGTTATTGTCCATGGTCAGTAAGTGTAGGGTTGACTTAAGCTCGAGTTTGTGTAAACTGAACTGCTGCACGTATCAGCGTCTGTTGGCGTGTTTCTGGGGTCGCTGGCTGGAGGCTTTCCCAGAAAGGTCACATGCGGCGCCAGCTTGTGTGTCGCCAAGCTCGACTTCAAAGCAAAAGCCCTCCCACACTGGTCACACTTGTGTGCTTTAACTCCACTGTGGACCAGTTTATGTCTCTTTAAGTTGCTCTGATGATTAAAAGCCTTTCCGCACTCCTCACATGTGTGGGGTTTTTCTCCGCTGTGGACCATCTCATGGATTTTTAAGTGGCTCATCCGAGTAAAAGCCTTCTCACACTGGCTACATGCGTATGGTTTGACTCCTCTGTGCAGGCGCTGATGAGTTCTCAAGCTGCTCATCAAACTAAATGTCTTTCCGCACTCCTCACATATGTGGGGTTTTTCTCCGCTGTGGACCATCTTATGGGTTTGTAAGTGGCCCATCTGAGTAAAAGCCTTGCCACACTGGCTACATGCGTATGGTTTGACTCCTCTGTGTAGGCGCTGATGAGTTCTCAAGTTGCCCATCAAACTAAATGTCTTTCCACACTGGTGGCACATGTGTGGTTTGACGCCGCTGTGGCTGAGGTGATGTGTTTTTAAGTTGCTTTTCCGAGTAAAAGTCTTTCCACACTGGTCACAACTGAAGGGCTTTTCCCCACTGTGGATGCGCTGGTGTCTTCTGAGGTGAGACGGGGCATGAAACTTCTTGTTACACTGATCACACCTGTAGTGCTCAAGTAAGTTTGCACTTGAGTGAGCATCTTCAGCCAACTGAGAGCACTGAGGTGTTGGGCTCTCTTTGGCGTCTTGTTCCTACAGCAACAAAGACACAGGCAGGGAGTCAGAAGCTTAATAAGTGTTTGAGTTAAATCTTGTTTTGTCGTGCCGGCCTCTCTCTGACTCTGACACTGTATTATTGCATAAAATACATTTAAACAAGTGCATCGCTGATTGCATCTAGTGGACATCGGTTCTACCAGCTGATTGCCCTGCTCAGTCTTTACGCCCGACCCAACGAGGGACAATCAAATGCAGAGGGGACAGTGCGACTTCACCCGTGCACTTGCATCTCTTGCACACAGTCCTCATTTACAAAGTGCTCTGCAAATCACCCCGTCCCTGTTACAGTGCAGCGAGCCAAAAATGAACCATTTAGTCCTTGGTGTAAGACCAGGGGTGTCGAACTCCAGGCCTCGAGGGCCGGTGTCCTGCAGGTTTTAGATCTCACCCTGGGTCAGCACACCTGAATCAATTGATTAGTTCGTTACCAGGAGAACTGGAAGTCATTTAACCATTTAAATCAGCTGTGTTGGAAATAAGGAAAGGTCTAAGAGGCTGAAGCCTTCGTCTTTCCATTTACTATTTTCTTTTCTTAACATGCATTTAGTTTCTCATGTTCTGGAAAACTGTAAATAATTACTAAAGGGTGGTAGTTAACAATAATCATAATGATATAATGACAATAAATGATGATCATTCATGAAAGTTGTACTGATAGACTTTTCACGTTTCCTAAAAGCAGCTCGGCCTTGGTTTGCACGGCACTTCCAGATGTGTTTATAAACTACGAACAATTTCACGTATAAAAGTCTGTAAAATGTTCGGACTCATGATTTATAAAAACAATGTTTTTCTCACCGTGTGTGAAGAAAACATTTTCTTCTTTCCAAGATGGCCGACTACGTTCCTCCGTCAGACTGCTCGACCCACCAACACCTGCCAGGAAAGAGCTTTATTAGGCTCCGGAGCCGAAATGCACATTAAAGTCACTTTACATCCAGATGACTTAGACCGTCCTAAGATAATAAACTTTTAGCCTGGTCTAGATTAAACTGAGCTGATGGCAAGACGGAGGATCAGAGGACTTGAAGCTTTAAATAATCCCTCAAGGAGACAGGTCTAACCTTTCCTTTGAAATATCTCTGAGGTAGCATGGACAACATACACGTGCAGATGAGAAATGACACCCTGATTCAATCATTCCCTCTCTGTAAACACTTTAACTGGGAAGCCAAGCTAAAGGTTAAATGATCAGCGGCTGTAGGTTTAGCTGTGCTCGTATGCCCGGACAATACAAATATATAAATAAAGAACTGCACACAAACACAATTACACTACTTGATCTGTTACAATCGAGCGACATTACTTGTCAGCATCTGGAATCATGGAACTCTTTGGTCACGGTGAAGGAACAGTGTGCAGGGCTGTTTTAAAATGAGGTTTTTCACCAAGCATCCTGATGGGCTCTTCCCAAGAGTTAGTGGACAGATTGGAGGTCATGTTCCCAACAAGCAGCAACTGGTGCCGAGGATGAAAGGAACCATGAATGTGCTCAAAGCTAGATTGCGAAACCGCGATATCAGAAACACATCCTGCATGTGCTGAACTTGCTTTCTAGCAAAGCACCCTGGTTTGCAGTGTCCCAGGTGTAGGCCAGCACTGAGGATTGTTCTCCAGTCACTGTACACACAGTTTAAGGGAGGACAGCAGTTCCTACTTTGAAGGTAAACCTTAAATGATCAGCAGCCATGAGTTTAGTTGTGCTCGTACAAGTTATTGTCTCCAGTGTCTCTGCGGGTCCCTAACACTCCCTCACAAACACACCTGAGCTGGGAACATACCTGAGGGAGAGCAGCAGATGACAGCATGCAGGAGACAACAAACTAATCTAAACATATAAAACAACTCCAACCAACATCAGCTTGGTGGTTACCTTTGGAGGAGCCCAGCCCATGAGCTGTGCTGTGATGACTTATGGTGAACAGGTGTGCCAACAACTAAGAGCCGAGACAGAGCCTCTTAAAGCTGTAGGACAAAAAACAGCACGTCCAGAGCACCTGAAGGCCAGAAGGTGGCAGCAGCAAACGGGTGTCAGGTACAATCTTCAGCTTCCATAGTATCTACAGATCATACACTCCTCCCTTTGCTCAGTGTTTTCACCTTCAGCACATAAATAGGCATGCACACAGCACAGATAACAAGCAACTGTGTACGGCTCTTCAAAAAGCTGGTTCTCTGATGATCCGACTCTCCATGTAAACAGAGCTTTTCATGTTATGCTACATTTTGAATTTGATTAGATGCAGAGCGTTCAAACTCAGCTTTAATGTCACTTTAAAGTGAAAATCCAAGGCACAGATGTACGGGCCTGTTGCCTTGACTCCCCTCTCCTCGTGGTACCTCCTACAGAATAGAATAGAATAGAATAGAATTCAACTTTATTGTCATTGCACATGCACAGGTACAGGGCAACGAAATGCAGTTTGCATCCATCCAGAAGTGCTTTAGTGATATAGATATATTACAATATATATTAGCAATAATATAGATATGTGAGTATATTACAGAAATGGGTCTATTATGGTATGTTATAATGTACACGGTATGAAGTATGTTGTGAATATTCTATAACTATAAGTATGTACAGGCTGTAGTGAGTACAAGCTATGTACAGGATATGAACAGGATATAAATATGAAAAACTATACAGAATATGAAATAAAGAACTTTACAGAATCTGGGATATACAGCTATACAGAAATGGGAACTATGCAAGTTGTAAACAGTTGTAGGGTTAAAAATTATCGTATGTACAGAATGATTATTTACACAGAGCTATACAGTAGTGCAGTTAAGATAAGTGAGGGTGTAGATAGTTTCTACAGAGGCTATATAAAGTGCTAGTGGTTGTGAGTGGTGGTTCAGTCCATGTTATTATTGTGTGTTTGAGGGTACAGTTGTCCATTGTGGGTGTGTGTATGTTCAGTCCATGAGTTTAACGTGGGTCAGATGTCAGGAGGCAGAGTTCAGGAGTCTGACAGCTGTGGGGAAGAAGCTGTTCCGGTACCTGGTGGTCTTAGTCCGGAGGCTCCTGTGGCGCCTCCCAGAGGGCAGGAGGGTGAAGAGTCCATGTGATGGGTGACTGGGGTCTTTGATGATTTTCCCAGCCCTTTTCAGACACCGCTTCCTGTAGATGTCTTTTATGGCAGGAAGTGGTGCTCCGGCGATGCGCTGGGCAGTTTTCACGACCCTCTGCAACGCCTTCCGGTCCGAGGCAGAGCAGTTCCCGTACCAGACTGTTATACAGTTGGTCAGGATGCTCTCGATGGTGCAACGATAGAAGTTCACCAGGATGTCTGAGGACAGGTGGTTCTTCCTCAGGGTCCTCAAGAAGAAGAGGCGCTGGTGAGCCTTCTTGACCAGCTTGGAGCAGTTGGTCGTCCAGGTGAGATCCTCGGAGATGTGGACTCCCAGGAACTTGAAGCTGCTCACACGCTCCACAGCCGTCCCCTTAATGTGGATGGGTGGATGTGGGTCAGCATTCCTCCTGTAGTCCACGATGAGCTCCTTGGTCTTCTCGGTGTTAAGCAGCAGGTTGTTTCTGTCGGACCACTCAGCCAGACGATCCACCTCCTCCCTGTAGGCGGCCTCATCGTTGTCACTGATGAGGCCAATCACCGTGGTGTCATCTGCAAACTTAATGATGGTGTTGGAACCATCAGCAGGTCTGCAGTCGTGGGTGAAGAGGGAGTAGAGGAAAGGGCTCATCACACAGCCTTGTGGTACACCGGTGTTCATCGTGATGGTAGATGAGCAGCGGTTATCCAGCCGGACATGTTGGGGGCGGTTGGTCAGGAAGTCCAGTAACCATTTGCAGATTAGGGAACTGATGCCCAGGTCTGTCAGTTTCCTGATGAGTTGTGAGGGGTGGATTGTATTGAATGCTGAACTGAAGTCTATAAACAGCATTCTGGCGTAGGTGTTGTTGTTGTCCAGGTGTGAGAGGACAGAGTGCAGTGCGATGGAGACTGCATCCTCTGTGCTCCTGTTCTGGCGGTATGCGAATTGGTGGGGGTCCAGGGTGGGGGGGAGACAGGATTTGAAGTGTGCTAGGACCAGCTGCTCTAAGCACTTAGTGATGATGGGGGTGAGTGCTACTGGGCAGTAATCATTGAGGCAAGATGGGTTGGAGTTTTTGGGTATCGGGACGGTGGAGGTGGATTTGAAGCAGGCCGGTACCACAGCGTGGGCCAAGGACAGATTGAATATGTCTGTCAGCACTCCTGCAAGCTCCCCAGAACACGCTCTGAGAACACGCCCGGGGATGCCATCAGGACCTGCAGCCTTGTGGACACTGATCCTGCTCAGCACCGCTCCTACATCGGTGGGGGAGAGGTGGTCTGGCGTCACGTCTGCTTTGGTTGTGGTTGTGGGGTTCCCTCGCTCAAAACGAGCATAAAAGTTGTTGAGCTCTATGCCTGCATCATTGGTGGGAGGGGCTAAACTAATAAGAAACAAGACAAATTTCACTTTTACGGTTTCACGTCCTGAAATCAAACCAACTTAAGAACACTTTCTGTGCACATAAGTACAGTATATCATCTGTGAGTGGAAATACTGATGTCTGTGGGGTTTTTTTACTTTCCACCGCTACACTGATGGTAGACGATGAGTTTGACTGCCAGCACTTCAACTTCATCAAATCTGTATAATTAATGTGTGTTCCTCAAACATGAGGAGCTACAAGTCAGAGAGCTTTACTGTTTCACTGACCATCAGTACAAACTGAAGTTATAAACAGGATTTTATTTTTAACCTATGGAAAAACACTGGAAGATCATTACATGTGACATGTTGTAGCTACATTGCACCGCCTAAACACGAAAGAAGCCAAGTCGTTCCAAAATGTTGCATCGTGTCATAATACATGATGTTCAGATGTTAACACGATCCAATAGTACAACTCAACCAAACTTTAAACACTGCTAAAAATACAGCTTTACTGCAGTACTATATGTACAGATGTGTTGATTCCATGCAACAACAACAACAACAAAAGAAAGAAAAAAATACAGTGAATACAAAAAATATACAATTTAAGATTCAAAAAGTTACCGTAGTATCAGATTTCTTTCAACTATAAATACTAAACTGCTGGGGGGGAGGGGGGGGGCACTTTTTCCTATAAGCAGCTAATCAATTACTTAAGAGAAGCAGTCAGTTTAATAAGCAGTTAAAAGCAGTTTTAGCTTTCACTTGGTGATCTGATTACTTTCTGGATGTTTTACTACTGGTCAGGTTCAATTGATGGGAGATCTGAATGCGCACCTCAATCAGTGGGACATTAAAACTGTTCAAAGTTAGAAACGCAAGTGACCAAATGTTCACTGTGACACTTTAGAAATTACAGATACTGCAGATCACAGAAAAGAAAAGAAGACATTTGAGTTCTAGGAACCCCCAACTCCCGGTTTTTCCTGTCTGTGGGTGACTCCATGGACTTTTAATGAGCCTCTGAGGAGAAACATCTTCCAAGTTCTTCTCAGTACTTCAGTTGGGGCCTGCTGTGAAGAAGCCAGTAAAGAACAGTGGCTACTACAGCGCTGCATGCATCTGCTTCAGTCTGCAACTAAAACAAAGACAAAGTACGTTAGGGTTGTCTGTCATTTTATGCTGGGAATAGTTCACTGGTGACAGAGTCTAAGACAAGAGGTTAAATTCCTGGTACTCTCCCACTTTACTTAACTTCTAGGATGAGAGGTCAAATTGGCTTCATTTCAAAAACAACCGTGACCTGGACGCAGACATTACAACACATTAGAGCACTTCGCTCTCACACTGGAGGCCTACTTGTTGTTTGTGGAGTATTTAAAAGTAGAATGGGAGGCAGAGCCTTCAGTTTTCAGGCCCCTGTGCAATCAGCGCCCAGTTTGGATTTGGGAGACAGGCACCCTCTCTACTTTTAAGATCACACTTAAAACTTGAGAAGAAGAACAAAAACAGGGCCCCAGCTGAAGAGCTAACTAGTGGTAGTAAAAACAACACCTTCGCTCAGAGCCACTGGCAGCACACGGAGTTTAAAGTAGGTTCATGAGACAATCCAGTGTCATGGCAGCTTTGGAAAATGTGAATAAGGTCATAAACTGTGTTTAACAGATCTCCTCTATGATACGTATTACAGAAGCACGATGCAAGAGCAAAGAGTGGGACTTTACTGAAGGAGGGGAACAAAGAAAATCATCTCAGCAAGCCACACAATTTGAGGGGAGCTGTCCAACAGCCAAAATTAGTCTGGCAGAAAAGACAGTTTTGAAGAGTATGCAGTGGCTGCGTAACCTTTATCCTGTGTGGAGCTCTTTGCAGCGGTTTAATCACACTTTTCAGATTTGAATGGTCTCTAAACTGGTTTTATGCTTTCCCCACACTGGTCACAGGACCATCTTAATCTGTGTGTGTTCTTCTAGCGTTGCTGGCTGGCTAAGAGTCTGTCCACAAAAGGTCACAGCAAAATGTCTTACTCCCAGAGTGGGACAGCTGATGTCTCCTCAAGCTTGGCAGCCAGGTAAAAGCCAGCCCGCACTCGTCACAGACGTGTGGTTTAATTCCACTGTGGAGGAGTCGATGCCTTTCCAAGATGCTCATCTGATTGAAAGTCTTCCCACACTGCTCACACGTGTACGGTCTGAGCCCACTGTGGATGACTCGATGCCTTTTTAAGCTGCTGCTCCGACAAAAAGAAGTCCCGCACTCGTCACAGCGATACAGTTTTACATCTGCGTGGATCCGTTTGTGTACTGTGAGGCGACTCTTGGTAGCAAAAGTCCTTTCACACTGATCGCAAGTGTGGGATTCATCTCCGCTGGTCGTTGGGCGAGCATCCTCGGCCTCCTGAGAGCATTCCCCGCCCGGGTCTGTTTGTCCCTATAGCAACAAAGACACAGCTGTCATGGAGCAAGCTTAATGAGTTAAACCATGTGCAGACGTGTTAGTGCCTCCATAGGATTTAAGTTCTACTGAAAATGTTTTATTCTTGTTGCGTGCTGTGCAAAGAGCGAGCCAAGTATGCTGTTTGTCTGTTACTTAATCACGTCTTTGTGTTGCTGTCTCACCATTTGTAAATAAGCCATTTTTTGCCTTCTTCAGTGGCTGAGCTGGACTAAGATGGCCGACAGCGTTCCTCTGCTCTTCCGTCGCACTCTTTTCACCTCCCAACACCTGTGGAAAAACTGATTTTAATTGGGCCAGTTTCACAGACAAGGCTTGAGCCTAGTCCCAGAATAAAACGCACATTACCGACATTTTACAAAGATTTAGTCTGTTCTGGATTAAATCAAGATGACTGCAAGATGTAGGATTAAAAACCAGTAAGGACAGCGCCACTGAGCAGGGAAGTCACTCGGATCAGTGAGGAAATGCTACGTCCTGATGAAGAGGATCAGCTTTCTGGGACTCCCTTACCTTGATGATTGCGCGTGCCAGGAGGCAGCTTTAACATTTCTTTCCCCACATTCGTTGTCAGTGTGGACAACATACGATATCTAAGTGAACTGCACAGAAACCGAAAGAGTCCCGCCGCACAAATACTGGATTTGTTAACTGAACTAATGTTTTGATTAAAAGCTTCTCAGCATCTGGAATTCTACGATTCTACGATCTTCAGAAGAGCTGGACGTCATGTCCCTGACAAGCATCAAGATGCTGATGCTGAGGATGTAGGAGGCGAAGAACTGGATTAAATTTGACTTCCCGGTTGTGTGCAATCACTAAATTAAAAAGGCAGACACTTGCGTGTTGGCAAGGTCCGACTCAACTTCAGGATTTTGCACACAAGCAAGAAAAACAGCAGATGAGTCACAGCAACTCCATATATTCAGACAAACAACATGTTTGCAACGTAGTGATGGTGACTCTCTGCAGTTACAAAACATAGCTCACAGTCTGCTTTATTAATTCTGTCATTGCAGCTGCTGCTGTACTGGATACAGCTGAACTGTGTGGTTCCCATCACACTGACCTGTCTTTCTCATTTCTCACTCAGGAAATCCACAGATCCCCGAGTGTGAACTTCAACTGCTGTTACAGAGGTCTTATCTTCTTCACGACATCCCTCTGACTTCTTCTCTTATTATTTAGAAAGCATTCATTAACTTCAGGATCTGGCATTAACCATGATGGCAAACAAGGAGACTACCATGCAGTCATAGTAAAGCTGTGAGTTGATTCTGTGGTCTTTTCTCCAAAGACACCTGAGCTACAAATATTCAAGAGGTAAACTAATCTAAACATGCAAAAGAACTCCAGCAAATGTAAACTGGGTGTTTACCTTAGAAGGAGCTCAGGCCCACCAACTCAGAGAAGCTCTGCTGTGAAGCAGCTTCGAATCCCAGAGAGATCTTTGGTGGATGAACTGCTGTGCTCACTGATGATTATGGAGAACAGGTGTGCCAACAGGTTAGCACCGTGAAGGAGCCTCTTAAAGGAGCTACGTTAAAAACCTGGAGAAAACAGTCAGAACATGCAAGTACACAGAACTGAAACAGTAAACTAAAAACTCAGTCCCCTTGAGGCTAATATGTGGAAACAGGAAATAGTTGTCAGCACTGAAGCTCCAGCTATAAATGATGTAAATCACTGGAGAAATACCAGCTTTCTGGGTTTTAATGTCAAAAGGTCATTAATGGCTCTATAAACCTGGATTGACCTGACTGATCTCGGCTCTAAGGATCTAGGCTCCCTCCTTCTTTACCAGACATTCAAATTACTTTGTAATCTCTTGAGTAGCATCTCCATGATGAGCAGACAGGCAATTAAAAGTCTTGATATTGCTAATCTAAGACTGCCATACAAACGTTAACATAATAACCATTCCTCCCAGTAACCATTCCTCGCAGGTGCTCAGGGACCTTGTGGGTTAGAGTTCTGGTTTCAGCCAGATCATATACTGGAAACTCCAAAGTGCTGTGACATGAAATCCTTATTTGAGCAAATGTTTTCCATGAGGGTTATAAACATGCAGAATTCCTCACCAGTAGAACTCAAACTGGACCCAGACGGTTTCACTTTGAATGAATTATTAGTGCTGCGTCTGTGTCTATACATTGATGTGTTTGACTTTTGTGTTTTTAATGTACATTTTACAGATAATGTATGTTATTGACATGTCTTTGTTTAAAAGCCCAACTAGGAGACAACAGTGCAAACGACCTTTGAATCTAAATGCTTGAAATGGTTGCAGTAACATTCTGATCACTATAATAAAAGTAAAACATACATAAAAATAAAAGGAGACATACAACTGCAGTCCTTGTGTCTTTCTGACTAATTATTTAATCTGACTTGGTTTTCGTGCTGCTGCAGTAC
The DNA here is from genome assembly GCF_963969265.1 of Rhamphochromis sp. 'chilingali'. Taxonomy (NCBI): domain Eukaryota; kingdom Metazoa; phylum Chordata; class Actinopteri; order Cichliformes; family Cichlidae; genus Rhamphochromis; species Rhamphochromis sp. 'chilingali'. The sequence continues at coordinate 33,758,774 of NC_137942.1, read as the reverse complement.
CAGCAGATAACCACCAGAGGGCGCGCTGACATTATGTGACCGACTGAATGTGCACGTGGCCATTTTTCATTTCTGTCTTTTAGATGGGTTTCTGACTGTTTTTTTAAAGTCCACTTGTTTTTGTTGATGATAGTCAAATTTCTCTCTGACCCTGCTTCTGCTGGAGGCTTCTTCCTGTTAAGGGGGATTTTTTCCTTCGCACTGTCGCCAAGTGCTTGCTTAAAGGAGCCTTACATCACCAAGCACAACCTAAAGCGTCAGCTGCAGTGGTGTAAAGCACACCCCTGGACTCTAGAGCAGTGAAGACCTGTTCTCTGGAATAACCAATCACACTTCTGAGTCTGGCAATCTGATGGATAAGTCTGGGTTTGGCGGTTGCCGTTTGGTGGAGGGGAATTACGGTGTGCAGTTGTTTTTCAGGACCTGGGCTCGGCCCCTTTGTTCCAGTGAGAGGAACTCTTAATGCTTCAGCATACCAAAACATTTTTGGACAATTTCATACCCCCAACTTAGTGGGAACAGTTTGGAGATGGTCCCTTCTTGTTCCAACATGACTACGAACCAGTTCATATCAACAAATGTATTTTGTTTGGGGCATGAAATCATCATCAGTGAATCGGGGCTATACAGACCTTACCTTGGCTTTATCGCTTTATTGACTTTGACAACATGTCCACTCTTACCGGTTTCTTTTTTCTTACTCTCCTAACTTTAACTTGATAACATTTCAGGTTAAGTGTGTTTTGAATCTGCACGCTGATATGTGTCATGAAATGAACTCCTCCCCTTCATTCAGCCAGAGCAAGTCTTATTTATCAATGATAAGCAGCGCCTCTGTGCTGTGCCATACTGCAAATGTTCGCGCCGGTCTGATAGCAAGTAAATACAGGGCCAGTACTGCCGATAGTACTGATACTTCAGAAAACATTTTAATGTCCAGTAAACCACTGTTGTCTTTACTTTCCGCAATAATTTGTTAATACAACGAAAACACAAATGAATCTGTATGTTTTTAAGATAAACAAACAAACAAACAAACAAACAAACTGAATTTAATTCATTTTTTTTCTCATCCCATTTCTTTATGGAGGAGTCACTCCTGTAGAACACACTTCTGTCCAGCAGGTGGCGACAAATCGCCAACGGACTGAACAGAACAAGGAAACGCCTTAGAAGTGACGTCACTCGTGTAGCAGCCACAAACAGGAAGAAAACATCCAGCTGTTATCAAAGCACGGAGAGCTCTGGTTAGCGTAGCAACCCTTGTATCAGTGGCTCCGTAATGAAACGGCTTTGAGAGTCGGGAATAAACCAGTGCTTTATCATGCTGTGTCCGCAGTGGTGACTGTATCGAGTGACACTCAAGGAATTTAATTGTGTTCGGCTTTCCTCCGGTCCGAGTGTAGAAACAAGGTACGTTAGCTTAGCATCAGAGCGCTAGCTAGCGGCAGCTAACACTAGCCTGTGTGCTGTACGCTGAAATGTGGTTAAACCTGCGGACACAAGAGTGACACTGTTGATACCAGTGGCAGCATGCTCCGTTTCTGCCGGGATGTTACGTAAATAAAGAAATAACATCACTGTTTTCGTATTTACAAGAACTTGAGAGGTTTGTGTACACGACTGCTAATGGTCACTTCACTTTTTATGGGCAACCTTATTTGATGCCTATTACATATTTGCGTTTAATTTTGTGGGGGTTTTTACGTCATAATTGCGTTTCATTCTGCTGGTCCGTTTATATGTGTGTCATTCTAACCTTTTCATAAATGTCAGTAATGCGTGTTAATTGTGCGAGGGCTTACCTGACTTCTCTTTGTTATCTAGAACTGCACAATAGCAGAGGTCTGCATGCCTCAGTGTTAGTCAGTACCTTGTACTTAATTGTAAAGGGTGTTGTTTTTTTTTTTAGTCTGCTTTTGCAGTCTCACCATCTCTCCTGTGCACTCTGTTGGAACCTGCAGGTGTGAATGAGTGACGTGGTGCCTCCCACAGCCCTCAGTGAAGTCCAGCTCCGCTTCCTTTGCCACGATGACATAGAGAACGTTAAGCTGCTCTGTGGTGATTGGTTCCCAATCGAGTAAGTTATCATACTGAGAGTGTCATTGGCCGAGATTTGTGTGTATAGGAACTGTCTTTGTTTCATTGTTATTGACTGGCATAAATGGACTCCTGTTAACTGAATGCCCAGTGAGCTAACAAGTAGCGGCCCATAAGTTAAGCAGACCTTCTGGAGTCTGAGTAATAGTCTGATATGAGACCTGTCTGACGTTTGGTTCCAGGTACCCAGACTCATGGTATCAGGACATCACCTCCAACAAGAAGTTCTTCTCCCTCGCTGCCACCTACAGAGGAGGCATCGTGGGAATGATTGTGGCCGAGATCAAAGGTCGGACCAAAGTACACAAAGAGGTAAGAGGTTCAGTTTGGATGTGCCATCTCTCGCTCAGAAAGTGTAACATGTTGTCAGTCCAGTCAAAGGTGCAGTATAATATTTTTAATGTTTTGCAGCAGCAGCTAGAAAGAGACACGTTCTTAATGTGGATTTCCTCCAAAATATGACATTGTGTTCTCTGGACATAGTGTCACTGAGTGTGTGAATGTCTGCTGCTGCTTAGAGATGTCATAAGTAGATCACTGATATAGTCGACTGTTTTCAGTGCACTGCTTTGGCAAAAAGGATACCTTTGGTAAAGATAGGTTCATTAGCCCGAAATATAGGAGAAGAGGGTAATGAGAAAGAAACTGATGAAAGAAGAGCTGTAACTTGTGGTCTTTTTTTGATTTTGTGTAAACGAAGTGCAATGGATTTGATTTTGCTTTGATCGGGATCAATGTTATCTTGTTTGAATGAGTTTAGACTATAAGCTCCAAACTTGAATGTGCAGTATGCAAATTTCTGGCATGTTTTCAATGTGACATTTCCAACATCTGAGAAATCGGTACGATTAACTTAAGATAACAAAGCTTGAAGAAGTGTCGTTTTTATTCTGTCACCCACTGTGGACGTTGAAATAATCAACTTGTGTATATGTCTGTTTCTTTCTATGTATGCGTGTTAGGATGGAGACATCCTGGCCTCCAGTTTCCCCGTGGACACACAGGTAGCCTACATCCTCAGCCTGGGAGTGGTCAAAGAGTTCAGGAAACATGGCATAGGTAAACAGACACACTGTTTGCAGTTGTGGCTAAAACCAAAGGCTTTATGTACAAGACAAACACAGCCTCTAGGTCTGAAATGTGAAGCCAGGGCACGAGTGCCTTAAACCTGATGGTCAGAAAATGCAATGAATAATTTCCCTTTAAACTAATCTGGGGTTATACAACCTCCATGCCATTTAGGCTGAGGAAGTCCAGTTTATACAATTTTATTTGTGTTTTGTTACATTTTAACATTTTTTGGCTTACTAGCTTTTTTTACGTGTACTAGAACAGTCCTCTTTTTTTTCTTTTTCTTCTTTATCTTCTTTCACCACCACTAGCCACAGCAGATGGCTCCGCCCCTTCCTGAAGCTTCTGCTGGAGGTCTCTTCCTGTTAAAAGGGAGTTTTTCCTTCCCACAGTCATAGATGGTGCTTATGGGGGATTATCAGATTGTTGGATTTGGGTCTTTTCCTTACAATATAAAGCCACCTCAGGTGACTGTTATGAGTTGGCACTATATAAATTACATTTAATTGAATTGAAAAGTACGTAAAGAAAACACATCCAGTAACATCTCGAAGTCACAACACCAAGATGAGGCAAAAACTGTTCAGAACTAATTTAACACCCTTTATTCAGTTAGCAAGAATCTGAACGAATCGCGGGTTAGACACTGTCTCATCAAAGACATTAATGATTTGATCTGTTGAGTCACATGTTGGAACTACGCTCAAAACTCATCTGCTGTGAGACTTGATGTAAATTTGATGTTGCAGTACATTAATATTGATTGAAACGATTCAGGCTCACTGCTGCTGGACAGTTTGAAGGAGCACATATCGACGACAGCCCAGGACCACTGTAAGGCAATCTACCTACACGTTCTCACCACGAACAACACTGCCATCAACTTCTACGAGAACAGGGACTTCAGGCAGCACCACTACCTACCCTACTACTACTCCATCCGAGGCGTCCTCAAAGATGGATTCACATATGTGCTCTACATCAACGGGGGTCATCCACCCTGGACAATATTATATCCTTTTTTGGAAGCAGGAAAATACTTCACTTACTCACTGTTATTTCATTTCCTCTGGGCCATACTTGTCCAGATGTTGCAGGAGAAAAAGTAAATGTTGCATTGTTTCTTTTTCCTTGACTTCCTGTCCCACTGATTATATCCAGCACATCGGTTCAACCCTGGCCAGCCTGAGCCCCTGCTCCATCCCTCAGAGGCTGTACCGACAGGCCCAGTCCCTGCTGCGCTCGCTGCTCCCCTGGTCCAATATCGCCTCCAAGACCGGCATCCAGTACAGCAGAACAATGTGACACAGCATGGTGAGTGGGGCTTATGGTGACACATGTCACCCACATTATTAAATATTAAATTAATTCATCTGACTGGTTTTGTTTTCCTTTCTGTTTTTCAGTCACACAGATGTTCCCGTCAGTCTTCCCCTGTACACGCCGAGATGTACACGCACACTCACATTCTCCTACAGCTTTCCACACCCTGTGTGACACACAGGACCTCAGGTTCAACCTGCATTTGACCGTTCACATATTTCAGCGCCCACTGATTTACAGGGTTTGTTTCACTGCAGCGTCATGAAATGTGCAGTGTTGTTTTCACACTGACAGACAGTGGGAGTTACGGTTACAAACCACTGTTTTCTTGATTTAATCAGATCCTCTACTCGCCCATATATACATATCACACTGTCCCATTTGTGCTCCAGCTGTAATCTGAGTGTAGCCGAGCGGTGGCAGCCTCCCTTAGAGGCCAGGCAGCAGCGCGGAGTGGAGGACCTGCTTCAGATATGTCAACCCTGATGCACAAACGGCAAAAACCGGTTGTATTTTTGATGTGGAAAGGGTGTAACACACACACTGGGAACCAAACAGAGACTACAGGTTCAGCCGATCGTCCTGCCTCCCTTCATCCTGTCCACCACTGTCAGAGACTATGTACACTGTTGTATATTATATATACTAAGATAATATATACATTGCTCTCAATATGTGTGTCTATTCTATGCTGTTAGTAGGACTAGCTGGAAGATAACCCATCCCTGTCTCTTTTACGAGTATACACTGAATCGGGAAGTAGATAAGAATAAAGGTGATTATAGAAAGGAAACTTTGAGGGGCAGTTCAGTCAGATTTATTTCATTTTTCTTCACAACATTCATGAAATTGGCACTCTGTTGTAATTGTAATGGTAACGTACGGTCACATTTCTAAGCAAACAAAAAAAGGACTCTGCATTGTTTCTCTTGTATAATCCAGATGGGAATGAGAGAGAGTAGCTTGGGTGCTTATTTTAGGGGTTTTTTAATGTAACTGGCTGCAGCCCAGTTGGTCTGTGACGTTGCTGCTAATGTAGAGAAATGTTTGTTCAGATTGTTTTCTTTTTTTAATTTGTCCCAGGTTAAATTTTTATGTCGGCCTGTAGAAGAGCTGAAGAAAAACATCGTCCACCACACGTGCCTGCATGCATGCAGGTGTGTACGTATAAGCACACAGAGTCCCAAAATTAGAACCTAGCAAGTGCCAAAGTTTGGGGGTGAAAGACAAATATCGCTGATTAATGTTGTCAGAAAGCAGCGGTGAGGTTTCTTCATTTTGTTAGAGCTCCGTTGGACTTTACACAAAACCTGCTCCACTGTATCAGAGAGCAACAATGTTTGATTTGGTACATGGCACAGCACTGAATGAGGTCAGGGGGACTGTGAAAACAAAAACATAATCACAGTTCGGGTGTTCATCTCTCACTTCACCAGCCCCGAGGGTTTCTGAAAACATCTGACATTGTTTATGCAATAAATTTGTGTCATCTGAGCGATTGTAAAACCTGAGTCAGTCGGAGTTGCCCTGCTGTAGGACGACAGTGTTCTATTGTTTTCATTGTGATTGTCTTATTATCATAAACTTGAGCCTTGTTTTCATTCCAAGCAGGCCCTGTTTCAGTGGTTTGTGTCTCAGTGTTCCGCTTCATTGCCATTGAAGACGTGTGAATGAGTCGAGCTAAAACAAACAGCATCCTAACGCTTCCAACAGTGCAGCTTGAGGTCAGCCTCTGACTTTTCTGATTCCCACACTCTGGGCTTCCTCTTTAAACAAACAGCTAAAGCTTCTCAAGTCAAAGACAACACTGACAGAATCATTGGGTTAATCTTCCCATTGGATCTTGGACCAGAGTTGAAAAATGCACTATAAATATTTTGGTGAGCTAAATATTGTGTACACGTTAAACACATTTTTAAATGCCTCTGTGTTAGATCCTCGTGACCTGCAGGGTTCAGCAGTACTGACTAAGATGAAGTCAGTGGAGACAACACTGACCTGAAGCGTGGCAGACACAGTGCTGAACGATGGGAATTCAGCAGACACGACAGATTCTTTCACAAAAGGCTCTCAGAAGACCTGAGTCCTTGTTTCAAAAAGCATGAATCCTGCTATCAGTGTGATATGCACCACTGCACCGCTAACTGAGGCACATTATGCTATATTAGAGCTATAAGACTTAATAAATAGTAGTTCATACTTATTGTGGGTTGTGTATGTATGCGTCAGTGCTTTGCTAATGTGCGACCTGAAGCCTGGTGCCATACGTTCACAAGAGAAGCATTAACATCCTGCCAAAATGTTGCTTATGGAGTCCTGAAGTACTGATGCAGAAGCAGATGATGGGAAATGGGCTGCTTTTCTCATTAAGCTTCATTCATTTTTAATATAGAGTGCGTATAAAATGGCTCCGCGTGGTCACAGCACTATTAAGAGGTTTCTGCATATGGTTTAATAATTGGTTATTAAAATGGTTTTGAGCTATAACACATGGGTGAGATCATCGTCCTCTGCACTGGTTGTGTTTGTGTTACTTAGCTGATTGATGCTCTTTGGGCAACAGGAGGACCCACTCAGAGCCGATGTTTCCCCTGAAATGTTTCACCCGACTGTAAGAGTAACACAACTGAAAGCATGCGGCAGCAGTCAACCAACATTAGGCTTTCCTGAGAGAGAGAAACGTGAGGTGGTAGAAGTCGTGCTCAATATTTTAGATCAGCTTTAAAATTAGATTACAGTTAAAAAAGACTGTGTGTTGTGTGGTTAAGTTGGATGGTTCTGTGTCGTCCTTGCAGATATATGAGCACGAAATGTGTGGTCAGTAAAGCATGTATGTTAGTGTGCTGTTTGCTTTCCAGGGTGTCAAACATAAGACCCGTGGGCCAGAATCAGCCCAGCAAGAACATCTTGAAGTAGGACAAAGTTTTGGGCTTATAACTAATTTCCCAGCTTGTCCTACTGATACAGACCTCTCGTGCACACATTCATGGTACAGTAATGATTAAATGAAAGTTCCTGTTTTTATTGTTTGTTTGATCGTATAATGTGTCCAGAGTAAACTACAGCATCTTTATCGTGTAGAAAAACTGAGACTTACTGCTGGTGTTGCACAGTTTTTCTTCGTATACCGACAAATCTCAGAGATTAAATGTCCAGTTAAATGTTTCTATGCCAACAGAAAGGGGAATTTCATGCCTCATTTCAGTAAACTGCTGCATCTATTTCCCATTTTTGTAGCACAGTAGTTTGGTGCATATTGCACCCTGTAGGTCCATGGAGATGAGGACCTATTAGATAGGACTGAAGGACCAACACAGGCTGCATACAAGAAGGCTCGACTTCCTATAGACGCTCAGATCCTTCAACACATGCAGCAAATGTTCCATCAGATACTTTACTGTGGTCTGCCAAGGAAGCAGCTTTAAGCTTGTGATGCTAACAGACTGAAGGAGCTGATTACGAAGGTTTAATCTGTGACGGGCTACAAACTGGACACCTGATGCTGTGGCGGGGAGGAGGTCACAGGTCAAAGTTATCCAGCATGAATAATCGCGATCGCCCTCTGCACAGGAAATGTTTTATTCCACATGCTGTCACTCTCTTTGATACAGTAATTGTTAACCCATTCTTCTACAATACAGTCATTTGGCTTTTCAGTTTCCAAATCCTTACAGACGATTTAAAAGTCTGTCAGTCAAATGTTTTTCAGTTGTTTTTTGTTTTTGTGGTTTGCTTGACAAATACTCGTCACTTAGAGAACTTACATCACATTTCTTCCTCCTGATGCTCCGTTTGCACTTTCGCAGATTGTCCTACCCATGTCTTCCTGTCCAAATGTATTGAGTTGCTGCCATGCGATTGGCCGACTAGATAATTGCGTTAATGAGCAGTTGACCAGCGGCCAGGGAGTTTATAGTTTACTGATTCATTTGATTAGAAAGCCTTTTCACTTCCAGTGTGGTTCAACACCGAGCCCTCCACCAGTCAACAAAAGCATATTTTACCGTATGCACCATTTAGTCTTGCGTGTCATTTAGTCACACACGAGCTTTTTTCTGTCATTTTACACATTTATTTCTTAAGAATTCTTCCCAGAGAGTCATGCTGACAGTTTCCTTTACTGCAGCAGCATTTCTTCACCATGTACTCAAAATTGCATTTCTCTTTCAGTATCGCAGGATTAAATGTGTAGTGTAGTAAATTCCATATGACTTCCTTACTTTATGTCTTTCCTGGTGTGTAGATTCAAATATGAAAAGTGTCAAATGGGAAATCAACATAGGAGCCTCTTTAAACTCAGTAAAGAAGCAGGCCGGACCTTAGCTTTCTCTTTTTGTTTCATTGTGAATATGCTAGACTGCGAGCTTCCTGTGTTTGGTTGGGCATGTGTGCGCCTCGACAGCAGGTCACCTTGCAGACTGTTAACTTGGCGGGCAAAACCGCACTTTTCTTGTCATCTAAAGGGCAAATGGAACTGAATGGAGGTTTGTTCCCACAGTCTCGTTCCTTTGTACATGTGTTGTTCTCTTTGTTTTTCCCACATGGATTGTATGGACAGCATCAATAGACGGTGGTAAGAGAACACACTGACTCACTGTGTTTAACAGGATATAACGTTACAAAAATATAACTGATGTCTAATTCCCACTTATTCTGAGCTTAAGTATGAAAATGTCTCCCTCTGCTGAATGTGAGGCAGTGCTTCATGTGAACCTTTTCCATCTTATTTCCTGTTACATTCCTTTCAAGTTAAATTTTGTTTTTAGTCATGGTTTAAAAAACAAACCAAAACAAAGAATAAGTATAGCTTCATATAAAACGCACACCAAAACATGAAATGGTAATAAATGTGTTAAATTAGCTGTTTATTCCAATAAGTGCTGTCTTTGTGCCACGTAAGGTGTTTATTACAATTTCTTGGTTCAAAAATGTATGAAATCTCTTTTGTCAGGCGGTGTGACCGTTTTTAAAAAAATAAGACACCTTAATTAATCCCACACTTAAGAAATTTACGTCTTACAGCAGCTCACAAGTCAGACGGAAAAATCCATCCATCCATTCGCTTCCGCTTATCCTTTTCAGGGACGCTGGGGGCGCTGGAGCCTCAGACGGAAAAATCGAATCAAAGATATACTAAAAGACGGGAAAATCAAGCATTATTAGTCCAAAAGTGTTTTATACTATGTACAAATGTGCGATATATACAATGAGTTTACATGTAATATTGAATTAATCCTGTGTACCAACAATACAGAAATAGGAAACGATAGAAATAGATAATTCATTGCATGGCATTCAGGAGCCTTAAGGATTCAGGAAATAAACAGCGTGCAGACAATGCTGTTTATTATTCCCACGCAACACGAGTTTGTCTATTTAATTGAAACGTAATAAAATGACAGTAACTTGCATACAAATGCAACAAACATAACATAAACATTTTATTTATTCCTTTGTTCTTGTAAAAAGTGGTTTTCTGTATAAAATATACAAACAAATCCGCTTTGCGTGTTGTGTCGCGTATTTATGGCTGCTCGTTTTTGACGTCCCGCTGTAGCGCCTGTTACGGTAACAGGTGACGTCACTCCGATGGTGTTACGCCCATTGAGAAAAAAAAGAAGGAAAAAAGGAAAAAAGAGCGAGAGAGAGTGAAAGAGTTTACTCTGCTGGACTCCGGGAGGCTGAAGCTCATCCTCACCACGCTCTACAGCGGGGAACAAACCCGCAGCACGACATCAAACTGTTCAGAGCCGAAACTTTTCCAGCTTCAGAAGAAACGTCAGTGCTGAAGTTGGAGGTAACAAGGTGAGACTCGAACACACGCAGCGCTGCTCTGTGAGCGCGCGGCTAATTTCTGCAGCAGCTAGCTAATAGTTTTTGCCCCAAGGAAGCTGTGAACTTTACACCTGCTCGACAAACACTGTGGTTTATATAAATGAGCTCAGCGGACGAAATGTGTGGTTTTTATTTAAGCTCGTTTGTATTTGTAAGTTACTGGAGGCGCCAAAGTTCACTGACTTCCAGTCTTTGCTTTCCATCAAGGATTTTCTTGGCGCGAGCTGGCGTTCATTTCCTTTGGGGGGGGTTGGGGCTCAAAAGCATGCAAGGGAATACACACACACACACACACACACACACACACACACACACACACACACACACACACACACACACAGGTGTGTGTGTGTGTGTGTGTGTGTGTGTGTGTGTGTGTGTGTTTATGAAAGTCAGAGGCTTTCATTCAGAAACTTGAAAAGGCTTTTTCTCAACCCCCCCCCCCCCCCCATTCAGAGCTAATGAAGTCCTGGAAGACGAGCATCTGTGGGCGCTTAAGAGCCGCATGATATTGCCAGTATCTATCAGCAGCTCATTATTGGACAAGTGCGTGTTTGTTTCTCTCCGTGTGGGTGTGGGTGCATTAGCCACAGAGGACAGCAAAGGTGGAGGATCATCCTGTGTTTTTGAGCCCTGATTCCTGCCTGTTGCTGGTTGAAGCAAGAAAAATATCATTAGATGTGTTGGGCAAGAGATATCGTTGAGTTTTATTGTTTGGTTGTGTGTGAAGAAGAAAAATCCTCGATTTCTAAGGAAAGGTATTGACTGGCTATCGTCACAGTTTCACTGAGGATGTGGTTTTCAGTTAAAGGCTGAGGTCTCTCCAGAGCTGCACACAAATTACAGAGCGAGTTGCAGGTCTGGGTTTTATCCAGCACCTGTATGCCTGTGTGTATTTTTAAACTGTATAAGACCCTCAAACTTCCCCAACGTGAAAATAAATTTCAGATGTATTTCGATCTCTGCCAGTCTACTTCATCGTTAAGTGCTTTATTGTGGTTTTTCTGTTTTATTGAACAACTTCTCAAATGTCATGGTGTTACTTTAGATGGCCGCTGAAGTGGAGTTATTATAAACACTGCATTCGATGTCAGCTTGACTGACGTGATGATTTAGCACGTTGTGTCAAAATATGAACGCCATCCTCCACCAATAAAACTGCACAGTAGAATGCAGTGAAGCCAGTGGACACCCCCTGCTGTTGGGTCTGTTTGGATCTAATGCTGAGCTCTAACAATTCTGGATTCACTCATTTTTTATTGAGTTCTTATTTATTGAATTATCAGCCATGTCTTTCATAAGGTTGAGGGCAACTTACTGTGAAGAAACCACCCCAATAAATTTTGGAGCTGCTTCTCAGACTCAAACTCTTTGACTGCAGCTGGAGATGGGTGTGGTATTTGAACCAGCTCTCCACCTGCTGTAGGTTCTGGTCAGAGCCTCCACCGTGTTTTACACATGGCGGTAGATACTCACTCATTTGAATGTCGGCAACACAAGCTGTAGAAGCTACCCTCATAGACGATAACGGTGCCATCAGGCCACTTTAACTCTCACCAGTGGATTATTTTTTTGTTTTTTTTATGACTGTTCCTTTTACAGCTGTGAAGCCAGAAGGAGCTTGTTTGAATGCAACATGATCGGGTGTAATAATCTCTCATGAGACAATGAGAAAGACGTGTAATAGCATAAAGAGGACACAGCAAAGAGAGGAGGGACAAAAACAGATGGAAATCCAAACTGTCTGCATCTCATTTCAAGTCTTAATTTTCATCTGTATCGAGTGTAACGCTCGTGTGTTTCTGTAGCAAAGTGCAGTAAACATGACGGTGCGTAACTGAAGGTGGAGAGGGAAGCCGGCGCGCTACAACTAGAAGATAAAAGAGAGCTGCTAATGTTTTGTGGCCTCTTTCCTGTGTGTGTGTGTGTGTGTGTGTGTGTGTGTGCACGAGTGAAATTTTGCGCAGTTGTGTTTCCTGTTGTTTACCTCGGGAGCAAATTCCACGCTGGGTAGGGAATTGTGACTGGAATGGCTCCTGCGATCTATGCCTGGCACGTCGCCGCTCACACTTTGGAAAGTAGGAAGCACTTTGTTAAACTGGTAAATTAAGATTTGCATGCAAACGTATCATGGCTGGAACTGTTTGCAGTCGGGGGACACAGCGATACTGCTGGCTTCCTTTTCTGCGACTCTTTCTGGGTTAGCACAAGCCATCTTAGCAGTCATGGCTGAATATCCATGGTGTTTGCATGCACGTTAGAGTCAAGGCCAGAAGGAGAATGTAAAGTTTGTCATCAATCAGATTTTGTTTTTCCAAACTTTTCAGCCAGACAGCTTGTCAGTGATATTTAGTTTGGACTAATGCTGCAGCCTGAGGAGGTGTTTCCTGTCTTTGTCCCAGCATTCGGGCTGGTTATGCAGTGAGAACAGTCTGTGGCAGAGGTCACACAGACTTTTATTTTGGTGTTGGTTGGACTTCTTTTCAGTAATGACTTTTCCTTTGCAACTGTGCTCTACCTGGATATGTGTGATTTTCCATAATCTGCTTCTCATCTGTTTTATTTTTGTAAGAAATTGGCTGTTAACTACATTGAGTGTCACAGTAGTGTAAAAGCTGTGTATGCTGTGGTGATTGTGTCACACTGAGTTCGTTATTTATATATATGCAAAGTATCTGAAAATCTCACGCCTGTGTGTGCTGATATTACTGAATCATTTAGCTGATAAGGACGGACAGCTGATAGCACGTATCAATAACCATCATATTAACTGACTGACCTGTAATCATGTCAGCGTGCTGGATACTTTTTCACACTTCAAGTTTCGTCATTTGGAGCTGACGCATAAATCATACTTTCACATACTCGCTTGTACGAATGAGTGCTGCCAGCTTGCCATCACCTGTCATGCGATGCCTGTTAAATCCTGTCGCTAGCACCGATTGGAAGACTTGCAGACTGTGTCACCTAGAGCTGTTAGATCAGTGGTAGTCAAAGTGATGGCAGTAGCTAGCCAGTCAGTGACATTTTTACCTAATTTCCCCAATAATGTCTTCAAATGATGTCATCATTATTGAGATGACATTGTTTCTGCCTCATTCTATTTTCATATAGACACCTGCAGCAAACATGCATCTGAGTGCATGCAAATAGATTCATGCGTGGACTGGTTTGTGTGTCTGTGTGTGTTTGGAGTGGGAATACTGATCTGTCATCACATGACAGAAAGCAAGAGGATAGTTTTGACTTCTGACTGCTGGTTTGATTTACATATTAGAGTGTAATGTGACTGCATTTGCAGAGATGCTTGTCTGCCTCATCTCTCTGAATTTATGTATTCATTGTGGCACATTTCTCTCACCTATATGCTACTGTGGTTTTTGTGTTTTGGTCTCACACTGGGTTTAATGGAGGGTGTAGAGCAGTGCTCTGATGGATCCTCGTCTGGCCTACGACGAGGTAGGTTTAGTCTGCAGTGCGCGACTAAATGAAATGCACATTTTCAAAACAAACAGACGACTGATGACAACGGACAACAACACAGACAAGAACAGCGTCAGTCGTAAGCGATGATACCGAGGAGTATTCTACCCACAAGTTCAACACAGAAAAGCTTACCTTGCATTAGCTGGCTCAACAAATTCTAAAAACCCAGCTAGGTAACAAGTATCATGATGCTAGCGATCAACTTTCCCTGTTAAGCCGGCCTTTCTGCTTCAGGTTGCGAGCGTGCTCTCATAAAAATTTGCATTTTGCAAACGTTAAAACGTTTTGGGACAACCCCCAAAATGTCATTCTTCTTAGACCCGAAATGGTCCCTGTGCGGCGCCTACTCTAGTCAGACGTTATCAGATGATAACGTGTTGCTGTTTATTTCTAAGATTGCTGCTGCACATTAGGGCTCTGAAACTTTAAGCTGGATATATTTAGACATTACGTGTTATTGTCCCATAGCCTAATAACAGAGGCATGGAAATCACTGTAGTTTGTTGCAGATCAAATTGTAATATTGATTGAGCAGGTAATCTTGGTGTGTGTCCTCTGTTGTGGTAGCTGCAGTTCCAGCAGTGTGAAAGAGACTCGAATCAAGTACCACATTTATACGTTAATGTGACAATGCAATGCTTCATTCAGTGGTTTTAGTGAGATACGACTCAACAACTTAAATTTTATTCCCCTGGAAGAGAATCTATCAAATTTAAAACATACAGTAAAGACCAGAAGAGTTAAAAACAAACCAAATCTATGAACAGATTTTATTGTCAGTATAAGTTACCATGGTGATTTAGCCAGGTAAAAACCGAGCCTCTCTCGTGACGCAGAAAACTCTGACTTGAAGCGAGACCTGGTTTGCTAATCCAGTAATCTGGTTTCATAGTACAGTCCTCTGGACTATGGTTCAGATCACCGCCAAAGCCACTTTCTTTTATATACAGTTGAACAAAATGCCGTGAGTGACTGGAACAAAGTGCAGGTATTACCTTGTATGTGTGCAAGCTTTCATTTCTCTCCTAAGGAATCTTTGCTTTTACAGGCCATGTGTTTGTTGTCACTCACCTCTGTAATGCTGAGAGTGCATTATGTGTCCTGTAACTGACCTCAGTAACTGCTCTCGTCTTTTTCATCAACCTAGTTGCTTTAAGAAGTGAGGCAGCGCAGCTAGCTTTGTGTGGAAACACAGCTAGCCTGTTTATGCCACTGACTGTTGTTGTTGTTTTTAAATGAAGATGTAGGGCTGTGCTCAGCCATTGTAGCAAGAGATACTTGTCCTTACAGGACAACAAACATGAATTATAGGTTATGATGCTGTGAATAAACAGAATATTTCTCAAACATATGCAGCAGTAATATTAATCCATCATCTCTGCTTACCTTTCTGTGAAAGTCATCTGACGCCACTGATGGAAACGCACAAAGCCAGCAAACAATTTAAGTGATAATGGAGTCTTTATGCAGGTGAACTCCTCTCTCATAGCGCTTACGTGTATTATTCTTTGTTTAGACATGCCATGTTGGTTTGCAGAGACTTTCCTGGTTGACAAGGAGCCATTTGGGTGCGACTACATTAGTAAATACAATTTGCAGTAATTAAATGATACAATGTTTGATAGAGATCATTTTCCTTTGATTTCTGACTGTTTGAGTAAATGTAGCCACCACAGTTTTAGAGCTGCTGGTGAGTTAACTTTGGCTTCGGTTAAAACGCTTTGGGACCTCCAAAATCCCCCAAATTTTCTCTGTCAAGGAAGATGCATCCTGTGGGAAGCTGTAAAAGTATACATGGGCTGAGTGATGGTACCACAGGACCAGGTTGCACTGTTTGACTTCGATGTGTGTATTTTGTTTGTCTGCAGCAGGTGAAGTTTTGAATGTGCAGCAGGGTGTAAAATGAGATTCTCTAGACCTCCAAACATAAAACACACCTTACTTAATAAATATACAAACACATTTTATCCCCCTGATCTTACAAGCTTTAAAGTTTCATATTTGATATGCAAGTAACAATTACTGCGAGGACATCATTAATCACAACAGGTGACAAATCAAAATGTGGCTCTTATCCAAACTGTCAACAGCAATAAATCTGTGCTCCATTCAAAGAAAGCTGCATTGCTCAGTGACCCCACAAACTCCCCTCACTCTTTTGTTTTCTTAGCCTTTCTCACACAGCTACAGTTTCTCGTCCTCACCCAGGCCTGCTTTTTCCCGTCTCCATGTCTGCCGCCGGCTTTGCTGTCCAAAGTGTTTTTAATCAGCCTGTCTGCCAACAACCCCCAACTTCCCCACATGCTAACTTCTAAGGCAGCTTTTTTCTAACTAGCTGGGGCGAGAGGGGGACGTCCAGTTTAATGGGCCGCGACGCCAAATACAGGCATAACCCAGATTCACGTACGCGGATGAGTAACGCCTCTACTAAACGCTGACATCTCACAGTTTCCAAAACTGCAAATTTCGTCACGCTCTGAACAAAATTCACTAAATCAACCATAAACGAAGACCAAAATTACGCATCGCATTTGGAAAAACAGCAGCACAAACTTTCTTACTTGTGCTGTCTTGCATCCAAAACAAATGTTCACCGCTTCGCAGTGACGTTACCGTGATTCTATTGGCTCAAATGATTAAAAGGAGGGGTCAGTCGTGTAAATCGGGCAATAGAAGCCGAATTTACTGCTGAATTTAAAATGACTGATTTCAGTGCACAAAAACCGTCATGTTTTATGAAAATGTGTCAACATCTGAACATCGATGTTGTAACAAACTGTAGCTTTATCCGTCCAAAGGATCAACGGGAATTATTTCCGTATCCAACATCGACCCTTTGGGTGTCAGATTTCCTGCTGGATGCTCTGAATGATGCCAAAGTAAATGATTACGGGGGAAATGGATTCACTGCAAACTTCATTTCAACATTGTTATTAACAGACGTGTGATTTAACGATTGATGAGAGAGCTTTGTGAGCAGCCAGCAGATGTAATTTTCAGTTTCTGTGCCCTTATTGTCGACATAATGATTTTAATTGCTCGTTGTTTGTTTCATGTGTTGTGTCCAGAGCGCTCTAATAGTTCTGCATCCATCCAGTAGCTGATGATTGCTACCGCTGAGAAACACAGACTGCCTATTTTTAGTGGATTTATCAAAATGAGAACATCCACCTTTGCACTTTGAAGTTGAGACAATATTTGAACAAATATTTCATCTTATTGGATGAGAAAAAAAAAAAACCAGATAATGAACATGGACAAAAATGTACTTGACTACTTAAAATCAGACCTGGTGCTCATGACTCAAACCACCTTAGTTTTAGTGCAGAGCCGTCTTATCGAAACACTTAAACGTTTACGACCTGCTCTTATCTTTCCCACTGAAGCGAGAGACTTAATCACTCAAAAATCTAAAGAGCTCTCCAAGGTCAAAGACGTTTGTGGATGCCCTTCAGTGCAGCAAAGGATATTCATTCAGGTCGAGAGCAGAGTTCACCTAAACCTGTTTTCTCAAACCTTCTGTTTTTGAGCAGTGGCTCCTAAACACTAAACAATGTTGTTGCTGCTCTTCTAGCTAGTTTGAAAAATAAATCGAGTTTCTGAAACATAATCAGTCTGCGAGGACAATTTAATCCCCAATGCATAAAACCTGTTGATGGTTGTTTACGTGGATATACTGTCATGTTATAGAGAAATTCCCATGATTCAGTTATACAGTTGTCAGTTTGCTAATCCAGTATTGATCTAGCAGCATGTTGGTCTTTTGTTGTCCTACAGCTATAACCATCAAATCTGCTGGTCGTTTATTTCAAACCATATGTTTGAATCCTCATAAATGCAACCGTCACACTTTAGATATGTTGTATGTATATATCTAATCTATATATTTAAAAAAAAAAAAAGAAACTTTAATATGAGTTAAGTGGTATGAGTGATTATTTCTCCTTTGACCTGATCTTGATATGATCTTGCTTATCTGCTGCTTTAAGTTCTCTTCAAGCGACTATAACTAAATTACCCAAATCACTGTTTTCAGGAGCTTGTGGTTATTGCGGTGTGGAAATTGCACGTCCAAAATTGCAGTGGAGCAGAAGTGGCGTCTGGCATGATTGTGTCGGTTTTTTATTGGCTGTTGCAGCTGTGATTCTGGGCAATTTGAAAGCCAAGCATAAGAATCCCAGTACATCAATAACAAGCAACATTACTGTATGTTGCAGTGAGTTTGTGCTGCTGTTTAACTGGATTCCAGTGTAATATGTTTCTCCAGCAGTCTGTGCATCATACTGTCAATATTTTCCAGGAGATTTAGACGTGTAAGATAGACATGGGGAATGTCGGGAAGTTAAGACCCAAAGGAGGAAGAAAAATACTTACACATGGTGTCCAAAGGTTTCAGGTTTCTTACTTTCGATGCATCTTTCTGTTAAGTTATCTTTTATTTTTTCTTATTGTTTTGGGGCCAAAAATAAAGTCAAATCATTATAAAAGATGGTATAAGAGGAGAATGTTGGCTGCCCAGATGAGCTTGAAGAGATTCAGAATGCAAATCACACATGGCAGTAAAAGCATTTCCCCTGTCCAGTGACTGAACAGGTCGCTTCCTTTTTCCTACTTTATCCAGGAAGAATCACCAGCTGTGGTTACGACACCCACAGGAGAGGGCAGAACTGTGAGCATGTTCGCCTGAAGAAAAGGAAGAAGGCTTCAGCTCCCCAGTGCAGTTTTCATGTCAACAGAAGGATAATCTGAGACTGCAGCTTGTACAATATAAACACAGTGAAGACCTGCTTGTAAAAAGATTGTTACAAAGCCTGTAACAGTTTTACACAGTATTGCATTAGGAGGCAAAAAAGTAATAATTTAGTTTTGTTTTGTTTTTTTTGCTTTATTTAAAATTAAGCAGATAGTTCATGAGATTAACAACAAAATTACCAATTGAATCCAAAGCGAAGTCGTGACTCCTCACCTGCTCTCGACCACAAGAACACATGAATAAATCACTGCTTCAAATGAGCCACTTCTTTTGATTTCTGTGTGATGATCCTCATCAATATACAAGAGACACGGTGCCTAAAGCCCATGAAAACATTGTTTTTATGCTTTTTATTTTTTAAGCAATGTTAAAACAGTATGCTAATGTACCAAAAAAAACATAATTATTTTGCAAGTGGTGTAATTCTGACACTTTGTGCACCGAGGACAGTATAATGCTGTTTGAGTCCAACTCCTTTAAATCAAGAAAAATGTAAACCTCTCATATGAAAATGAAACTGCAGCAATTTGAGTGAAAAGTGATTTGAGCTGTTCACAGTATAGTAACTTATAATAGCTGCTGCTTGTTTTGGTGCTGAACTAATCTGGAGGCGAGGTTTTTGATACCGGATGCTTTTTGGTTTTCTGTTGTAGTCTCAGTTCTGCATTAGCTGATCGCTTTTAAAAGAAAGCTTGAACTTCAACAAACCCTCGCAGCCTAACTGACCCATTTTAAAACGTATGTATTGTTTCAGGCCTGTGTCTGGGTGACAGTGGGTTCTGAGAGGTGGGGGAAGCAGGGGTGACGTGCACCTGGAAGCTATACAGTGGATTCCTGGGTGTATGGGTGGGTGGGGGCTCAGGTCTGTAGCTGCATTCATACGGCTCCTCGTGTAAACAGGTGTGAAGCAGGAGTTTGCTGACGGTCATGGTCAGCCCTCACAAGTTTGTAATGTTTAAAACACCAAATCCAGTGATGCACATCGAGGGAGTGAGTCATCAAATGGAGAGATCGGGACCATCTTTTGCCATCACACAAATGCAATTCACTTTCAGCCACACACGCATCCACAGTACCACAAACACACCCACCCACAGTGGCTTCCACAGAGAGCTTCACATGTTACGCTTAAGGTTGCTTTCTGCATTCAACACAGGCTCATAATGTTTGTAAAGCAGATTGCGTTATTCTTTGTGTGCGCGCTTTGAGGTCTTCAATAAGGGGCCTGGAGCCATTTGCATCCGCCGTCCACTTCATTCATCTCGACCGCTTAAGAGTGGAGATGCAACAATGACTCTGCCTCCATCAGCTGCAGCGGCTCAAGGTCCTCGCAGAATGTCGCAGTGCAGATGCAAACATGTGACCGTGGTTTATGTCAGCCGGGAATCTTTAACTCAGTGAGACCAGTGCGAGATTGAAATCAAACTCCCCTTAAAGCGGTGCATTTAAGGGGCTGCTTTGTTCATACCTTTATACTTCCTGGCACCTCACAGGGGCGGATGATAAATGAGTGTTTCGTTTAGGGGGAGCTGAGCTGTTGATGGTTATTGTAGCTAGGGATGTGATGGTTATTAGCTGACTGAAGGGTTCAATATTGCAACCCCTTCTTGGGTTTTTTGTTTAAATGAATTAGTGATGTTATCACTATATTACAGCGGTTGTGTAACACAGCAGACATGCGCCTGCAGCTGCATTACACATCTCTGCTAATACACAGATTGCATGTTGTCGATGAGAAAGATGAAGTTTTTTGAGCTATAAAGTATTTGGATGCCTTTTGTCAAAATAAGCAGACATGTGGGGTTATGAGTGGATAATAGAGCCTCGAAATAATATCGCAGTATTTCAAGAAAATATTTCTATTGTTACGGGAAAAATGTTTTATTGGTGCTTGCAGGCAGCGGGATTTATAACGACTTGTAAGGTGTTATAGCCTCGCCTTGTCCCACTGTTGTGCACATGTAAAGGTGTTGTATTGTTTAAGCAATAATATTGTCATATGGCATTTTTTTTATATCATGGAAAATTTATACTGCCTATATTATAATCTGTCACAACCCCTTATAGAACAGTACATAATAACATATGGATATTGACCTATGAGTAAAGAAGGCTGCTAATGCTCTCGCTGCTAATGCTCTCGCTGCTAATGCTCTCGCTGCTAATGCTCTCGCTGCTAATGCTCTCCACGCTCTGAGTAATGCAACTCGTTCTTTTAATTTCCATGTAATCAATCTAAAAACAGTCTGGATGGAGGATTCGTTAGAACAGAAAGGAAGTCGCGGCGGTGACGGCACACTGCACAATCTTTTCCTGTTTTTGCTGTCTCACCTTTAACGAGAAGACTAAACCGGAAATGCTCCCAAATAGTTGACAAGCCACACTTTACTGGATGCTGGATAGTCGCCGTGTTTAACAGCTCACTAGGAGCGCTCAGTGTGACATGTTTGTGTATCGTTGCATCGATGTATTAGTAAGACCAGCTTTCTTTTTTGTTTTCCTCGGGATTCTAGGATTTATAGTTTTTAATCTTAAAGGGTAACTTTAGTTTCGTAACACTGAATACTGGTCAAGCTGCATTCCTATTCTCTTGTTCATGGTAGAGACTCACACTATGACACCAGTCTTGCAACATTACAGTTAGCAAGAAAGCTAAATGGTTCCTCTAAACAGCTGCTTTTTATTGCCAAGTGCAGCTTTTGGGCAAAGCTAAAGGTAAAATGTTTCAATCTGGAGCTCAGAAACAAAGAGGAGACTGTTCTGAGGTCAGTCACCTGGACGTAGTTGTGTCACCCACAGTTACAGTTTTCCAGCCTTGGACTCTCCAAGTTTCTGCAAAGTTCCTGCTAATTTCATGTCCTTGCTTTGCCTTTGTGTCATCTTGTCCTCGGGGACATTTCATCTTTCTCTGCCCCCCGGTGTGAACGAGGAACTGAGTGAACCTCTGAGAGAGAGAAGGGAAGTCGGGGGTAAAGAAAAAGACGAAGCAAGGAGCGATGGAAAAGCAGAATCTTTACTTTCCCACATGGTTATCCTGTTATATCAACTCTCCTTTTCTTCGCTCTTCAACACATTTCCATCTGTCATGTTTCTTTTTTCTAAATGCACACTGTACTGGTTTGACCTCATGTTTGGTTTGATTTCATTTTCTCCTCTTCCATTTCCTGCTCTCGTGTCTCGATTGGATAAAAGGCCGATTGATTGTATTCGATGTTCGGAGCCGGATATTCCCATAAAAGCTTTCAAAGCAGAGTTTCTCGTCTGTCAGTCTCTGCACTTTATTTTATGCTCTTGTCTTTGTTGGTCCCTGTTTCACTGGTTTTTCACACATTTTTAAAACAAACCGTAAGCCACACTGCAGGCAAGCCACACGTCACGTGTTAACTAAACACGCGGTGTATACACTCCATAGTCAGGAATCTCACCTGACATAACCAAGAAATCCGATGATCCCAACATTCTGACAACTTCGTGGAGTAGCTCCAGTCAGCCACCTGTTGCTGTGTTTATCTGCACCACCACCTCATGAAGTCAGGCGGATTCTAGACCGGCAACCTGCACCAATACGTCCACGCTTATGTAAATGCCAGCCCACCTCCGACAGGGTCACATGATGTGGGATGACTTATAAATGTGCCACCGTTGGTGTGAATGATCAGCGTCAGTGAGCTTTAACATCGTCACAGTTAGCTAATCATTAAACTTACGGATATGAGAGGCATTAATTTCTCGTGTAACCCTGAGCTGAATTGCAAATACATTTATTTCCAAAATGTTAATTCAGTTTAGGTCTGATGACTCCAGGTAGAATAAGATTAGAGATTTGTCTTCTGCTCACCCTACGAGCTCCTCCACGTACTTCAAGCCTAATTAAATTTACTGGCACTAATACTAGGAGAGCAGCAGAAAAACTCTGAAGGCTCTTGAGCAGCTAGTGCAGAAAATCAGCACGTAGCGCACTTGCTCTTATAGACATGTCAGGGACCGACGCTGGAACACTGAGATCTCTGTGGGTGCAGCTCAAGATGAACAGACGTCACCTTGAGGAGGCTGAAACTAAACAGGGACAGAATCTGTATGCATTTGTTTCTGACTTGTATAGTACAACAACCTCATCACATGGATGCTGTTTATCACACCAAAGCTGGCTGTGTGGGATTCGGCCTGACCGACGATGTCTGTGTGGACTGTGTGTGTAGCGTTGGTATTTGCTGTGTCAGCAGGGTCACTGGTGGCGTGTTGTTCAGAGAACTATCATGGAAAATTCCACTGGACATGGGTTTTATCTAGTGTGTGTGTGTCTGTGTGTCTGATGATAGAGTGGCTATTGTTTGAGTTTGTTAGAGAGACAGAAGTGGTCCCACTGGATGGGCAAAATCCATGCAAATATCTTGTGTTGAAAATATTGTTTCAGCTCATCTATTCTTAATGCAGCCGTTCATACCAACCGTGTAATTTCACTGGACGAATGTGCAACATTTCATTTTTTCAAGCTTGATTGATTTATGGTTTTTGTTTAGTTTTTTAAAATACAAATAAACTGATCTGACCAATCAAAACGCGCTTCAGTACTGAATATACAATGATATTTAAAATAATACATTTTAACAGCTACAAACTGCTTTGGGTAAGTCAGTTCTCGATGATTTCTCTGCCTCCTTACATACAGTATCATCTCTGCCAACAAGCACTGAAACTGTCTCACTGACATCCTGAATATGTCTATATTTTATAGATAGATAGATAGATGGGATGAACCCAGAATCTCAGTTTCTTCTTTTTTTTCCACAAAAAAGCAGAAAAGTTAGACACTAACTAAACTACAATGCACACTAGCTATACACTCCAAACATGCTAAATGTCACAAATCTGTCGCCCTCCCTTCAAAATACACAACGGCAGCCTGGGACACAGCGGACAAGAAGTCGTTCCTGTTGTCCTGCATGTCTGTAGTTTGGATTGAAGCAGAGTCACATGATCATATACTTGAGGATGCATGGACTGCAACACACGCTAGGATGCTTATGTGTCCGTATACGTGCAGCATGGGAGTGCTGAAGTGTTGAATAACTGAGTTATTATTACTAAATTTCTATCAAACTTAATCTGCGTCATTACACTTTGATGTTTCATCAGCATCGCAGCAGGTTGCTAATGCTTTGCGACACAGACTCACATGGCAGCCTTTCAAATCGATAAAATTAGAGTCCAGCTTCGTCGTAGATTGGGTGCCAGTAAATAGAGCCTTCTTAGTGAGTGACAGCTGGATGCCGTCTTATTTAAATCTCTGACGTCTGGAGTGTGGCGTTCCCCTGAAGATGTGGACGTAGCCAGGTTTGGGTTTTTTTTCCCAGACCCGAAGGATCGAGTGTAAGTGATCTGCTAAGGCTTTCAAGCGACGCACAATCACAGACGAAGATTTTCCCATCGTTGCTAAGTCGTACATTTTTGACACCAAAATCAGAGTTACTGTGGGATCATTTAAGAACAATAAAATCTGTGGATTCCTTTGAGTCTGAGGGGATAAAAACATCACTATGAAGCATTTTGGATGTAAGAGTGTTCAGATTTCAGTAGATGATGACGAGGGCTGGTGGACGAATCTGGCACCTCTGAGAGGTTCATGCTAAAGGCAGCAGTAAACTCTAAGGTCAAGGCTGCAGTCGCTTTTCCACTAAAGAATATTGCAGCTTTAATTTTCAAACATTTTGCCGACTGTAACCTTCGTTCTTGTGTTGCAGAGAGTTCGATGCCAGCTGTGGTTTCTGTGACTATAAAGATCGGTGCATGCATGTCGGGTCTGTTATCGTGTGTGGCCTCTTACTGTCCCCTGCTCTTATCTTGGTCTCCTCACGTTTGCTTCACACCTCTAATGACTCAGCATTTTTATTTGAGCATGGAAAGCGTGTATATTTTCACATTTTACCTTATATTTTGAATCTACCTGGGGTATTTCTTGTTGTTAAACTTGATTAGTGTTGCATGTATAACCTGCAATGTACTGTGAGAAAAAAGGGCCAGTTTTTACAATAACATTATTGCAATAATGGTTTTTGCTCCCTTTTATAAATGGCGAACTTCCACTGCTGGTACTTGAACGTGTTCAGCTTCACTGTTTTTACAGCAGCATGCCAAAACACACACACCATCACACACTTTCTGATGCCAGTCTCCAGTTCCACCACATCCCAGAGGTGCTCCACCTTTCAGATTGAGATCTGGTGACTGTGGAAGCCACTTGAGTTCGGTGAACTGATTGTTATGTTCCAGAACCTGTTTGGCATGATTTTGTGTTTAGCTTCTGAGATCAGACAAGAGCAGGCGTGCTCAGGGTGGCCGAAGCAAGGCTAAAATGAAAGGAGGCAAATATAAGTTCACAACTGAAACAATGATGTAAAACACATTACGAGTGGCAGTGAAGAGTCACGGGAAGTCCTCCAGGAACCTGAACTTGGTGATGCACAACCAAGGAACGGTTCAATTCAGTTTCACTTAGGTGCCAAATAATAACAACAGTCGCCTGAAGTTGCTTTATATTGTAAGGTTTAACAATGGAGAGGAAACCTCAAAAATCACACAAACCCCCTGTGAGCAGCACTTTGGCAACAGCAGGAAGGAAAAACTCCCTTTAAACAGGAAGAAACCTCGGGGAGGGGCAGGGGACACGGCACCTTCTTCCTGTAGTTACTTCTGTTGCTCCTGCCACAGAAACATCCAGCCAATAATAATAATGGCCTGCACATTATTTCTACTGACGCATTTTGCTTTTGCTTTGGATTTTGCTCTCTGTAATCACAAACTCATGATTCAGACCAGAGTGAAACAACTACAGGTTTGAAAATGCTGGAAAATTACGACAAATTTAAAAATATTCATTTTAAAAATTCAGTTCCAGCATTGTTTTAAGGAAGCAGAGTTTGTAGTGTGTTGTGCAGGAAGGTGATGGTGGCCCTTTTAACAGCAGCAGTAGTAACATGAGGTGAGCTAAGTCTGCACTCACCTTATCTTGTTTTCCAACCTTTCCCTGAGTGCTGTGTCTTATCTGCCACTTTCTCCCTGTCCCACCTCCTCTCCTTGGAAAGACCCTCTGTTTTGTTTGTCTGTTCTCTCCGTCATCCTGTAAAAGCTTTTCCTTTTTTAACTTTAGCGGCTCGCTATTCCTTTGGGAAGGAGGTTGCTTTGGTCACAGTGTAAACGGAGACAGACGTGTTGATGGTCATAAAGGAAGCGCGCTGTCCTGAGGGGCTGTGATTACATTAACCTCGTGTCTATTGAGTTAATCAGACACCGTGCTCACTCGGAGCTGTGCTTCAAAACCGTAAAGTGTGTAACTGCTGCCAGAGCGTGTAGCTGGTTCTTAAAGCAACTGGCTGTGTGCTGAGCAAACTCTGATGTCAAATGATCAAAGGTTAGAGCGCTAATCATGTTCAGATATTTAGAGCGTGGTGCTGTAGTTTTTGTGTTCATTAGCAACAGTCGGTCCTGTTTTGGTGTTTTTGTTTATCCGCAGCTGTTCCAGAAACATCCGCAGCTGTTTTCCAACCTTTCGATGGCTATTATTCATCCTCGGTTACAGAAACCAGATTCCACTGAGCTCATTAATCCATCTGAACAAGCATCCAGCTTTGATGTGCCTTTGTGCCAGACTCTCCTCTTAGGACGATGCTTAACTTCTAGATTGTTATAATGCAACCTGTATTGTCCTTTGAGTGTTTTTGGGGCGGGCTTAGTGAGCAGGTCCGACTGTGAAACCACATGCTTATTGGTGAATACTTGTTCGACAAGTCATTAGAAAACAAGCATGTTTTATAACATGGATTCTTCTTTTTGGCCAAAACCAAGACTTTTCAAAATGACATTTTATTCAGTGTGACCCAAGGTGACGGTCTAAGCAAATAAATAAAAGTTGTCCCATTGGCTTCTATAGGACAAAGATATCGCCATCATGTGGCCTTGAGATGAATGCAGCTCGCTCGACCATCGCTCCAACACATCAGACTGTCTTCTAGCCACCTCTATATTTGTGTTGACCCGTTCATTTATTTTTAAAAAGCCAGTTTAATTACTTTTATATGCTGCTAGCTTAAGCTATACCAATATGCCATGAATTATGAGTCGATTAATATTCTATAAGAGCGAGCTGAGCGTAAAAGCGAAGCTCTCAGTTTACCGGTCGATCTACGTCCCTGCCCTCACCTATGATCACGAGCTGTGGGTAGTGACCGAAAGAACGAGATCGCGGATACGAGCGGCAGAAATGAGCTTCCTCCGAAGGGTGGCTGGCCTCTCCCTTAGAGATGGGGTGAGAAGGTCGGCCATCCGGGAGGGGCTCAGAGTAGAGCAGCTGCTGCTCCACATCGAAAGGAGCCAGCTGAGGTGGTTCGGGCATCTGACAAGGATGCCCCCTGGGCGCCTCCTGGGTGAGGTGTTCCAGGCATGTCCCACCGGGAGGAGGCCCCGGGGCAGACCCAGGACACGCTGGAGAGATTATATCTCTCGGCTGGCCTGGGAACGCCTTGGTGTTCCCCCGGATAAGCTGAAGCAGATGGATTGATAATATTCTGAAGTCTGTATCACAAAAAGTAGTTCCTAAAAAAAGTTCTTGTGAGAATGTGTCAGGCTCTCTCATGCTGTGTGTTAAATGTGGGGAAACCTGATTCTCCCCACGCTGCCCAGAACTGCTGTGTGAAAACACCTGTGCACCGTGGGAAATCTGCTCCACTTTCTTCTGCAGCTTTACTCAGAAACACTGGCGTTTGCAACCTCGCTGAAGTTCTCCTGGATGTATTTGTTTAACATTCTTGCGTCTTTCTCTTTTCTTCTTCTTTTTTCTTCTCTTTCAACAATGCAGCTGTAAAGCAGAAGCCGCTGCACGTTTTCTTTTCCACCTAATTGCTCGACGTGCAGTCGAGGGTGAGGTAATGGCTGATGTTAGTCCTGGGCTGAGGTGAATAAGGACACTGTTGTTCTCCACCGTCTCTGTCGGGTCGTATCGGCGTGTACTCGAACTGCTGTTGCCACAGCAACGAGATCCATGAGCACAGATTGTTTTTTGCGGGTGGGGGCTGGAAGTGGGATTTGCAGCTTGAACTGCTATTGAAGTAAAAAAGTGCACATAACACCTGGGTGAGACTGGCACACTCGTGTGTGCGTGTGCGTGTGCGCGCGTGTGTGTGTGTGTGTGTGTGTGTGTGTGTGTGTGTGTGTGTGTGTGTGTGTGTGTTAAATGGAGAGAGTTAGGTAACCCTGTTCTTTGTAAGCATGCTGTGTGACTCGCTCTAAATCTCGTCTGTCATCCTCCTTTCCCAGGTGGTTAACACGCTCTGCTGTGCTCCCTTTTGAGCCGCCCCTCCTCCCTCCCCATCCTTTACTCTGCCTCTTCCAACATGTCCTCTCAAGACACTGCCATCAAGGGGTCTCGACCTGTGACCCCTCCACTGCCTTCTCCAAGATCCCCACGGTCTCCAGGTATATGCATAAATACACAACACCCTCTCATGTGTCACCTGACATTGAAGATTTTGCTCACTTTCAGAGCAAAATCTATCAACATCCTACAATGTGAACGGCACATCAGCACTTTAACGAGATTAGCCTCGTCCATTTTGATGAAATTTGATCGCAGAAACTCTAAATGGAACTCAGCAGTTTGTATGGCGCCCACGTGCTTGCCTGACAACATGGGGCAAGCTCCTAATGAGATAACAGATGATGTCAGGGCTGATTGCTTCCCCAAACTGGACCAGAGCATCACTGAGCTCCTGGACAGTCTGAGGTTCGACCTGTTGGTGTCAGACGAACCCAAGCTTGATGTCCCAGAGGTGTTCTGGTAGACTTGGGTCAGGTGAGCGTGGGGCCAGTCAACAAGATGAGCAAGGGAAAATCTCATTGGCCTCCACCTGTTAAACCATTGTTTCAGAAGTGTGTATTAGAGGGGTGATTGGTACAGAGTCCACATTCAAAGTCTGCAGAGAAAACAAAGACACTGATGGACCATTTCCATATGCATGTGCCAAGTAAGTGCGCTGTCAGAGTAAGCTGTCCCAATGTCATGGCCACGTGTTAACAGGTGTCTGCTCTCCAACTGATCTATAATCATTTCTTCTGTATTAATGTGCAAGTGATGCTCAGTTGGTGGGCCTGTGCAGTCCTGCTTCATGGAAATATCAGAGTTGGCTGTGAGCAAATTAAGCTTCATCAGAAAAAACTAGCACAGTCATTTACATACAGAGTGAAGAAGCAAGGTGAGCTAACACAAATAAGCAGGAATTTAGGAACCGCGCACTGTTAGAGCGCTCGCTATAAACAGATCAAAGTACGAACAGCATGTGTTGCACTGATGTGAACCTACTGTGCCAGTTAACCCAGTTCTGTTAATATTATAGTGGTGGTGGGATGGTTCACTCATAATTAAACGTCCCTGATGCTGTGAGATGTTTAATGTGACAGACTCATTGTGTGAGGGCGTCGAGCTCACGCTGAGGTGGTTCACAGGCACGGGGGAGCATTAGCGTCTCTGTCCGAGGCCACGGGTCATGTATTTGCACATGCATTACAGGCACAGTCCCTGCTCTAACCGCTCGCCATGCCGTCGCGTGAAATTTGTTGCAATGTAACACACTGAGGACTTTTTCCCCCCACTTCAGAATCTCTGCACCTCCCGGCCTGCAGACACAGAGATCGCTCGCCTTCCCCTATGAGAGGCTACCTCATCCCCAGCCCTCTGCCCACACGCAGAAACAGGACCTGCTCAGCGTGAGGACACACACACACACACACACACACACACACCTGTAGACGTTAACGAGAGGAAACAAATTCACAAGCCAATGAAGCGAGTGTAATATTCGCTGCTATGAGGCTTGCTGTCGTTGCTGGTCAATAATCTCGTGCTGGACGCTGCACGGTGATCAGTTTGTTAATCAGACTGTCAGATTAGCATGTTCAGTGAGACCTTCTGTGTCTAACCACAATGAAACACCCACAGCTTTCATCGTTCGTGTCCTGGAATTGCCTCTTCGCAATAATTCATTGTTACCACGTCATGCAGCATTCAAGCAGCATGTGTAAATGATTAGTATGTGCTGATGCAGACAAACAGCAGTGCATGCCAGCACAGTGTGTCACAGTTTGTCAGCTGCTCTTCAGAAGACTCGCTTTAAACATGAACTTTCAAACAATGAGCACATGCATTACTCTGTATTTTATGTATTAGCACATGTGTTTCTTTCACTCTTGGCTCTGTATGATGTAAACAAGAGTTTGTATTCTGTGAATCGTGCAAAGCTACTCTGGTTGTTGAAGAGCATAATAAGACCTGCTTCAAAGTAAATGTTTTTAAAAGCTCACTCGGGGCCAGCCCGGCGCTGTGTGCAGGTTGCCCTGCAGCAGTCCTGACTCGCAGGATTGGATCTGCTGGTTAGCAGCCAACGACCTTTCAAAATAAAGTGCTTATTTCATATATGGCGGGTCTTACGAGGGATCTGCCTCTGCTGGTTCATCAGTCTGCTCTGTGTTCACGTCTCCCATCTCTCTGTAATGTGCTTCCTGTGTAGGACGGCTCGTGCATCGGAGGGACCCGTGTTTACTGGCATGTGTAAATATTTCTCGCGCTCCAAAGGCCATGGATTTATCACGCCATCGGACGGGGGCGCTGACATCTTTGTCCATATCTCAGAGTAAGTGTGTGTGTGTGTGCTTTGTGGATTAATGTGTTCGTGGTCAGGTCGGCGTGGGGAAGCACCTGTGGTGTGGAGAGTGCCTCACACCGTCGTTCTGTGGGTGAAAGGTCAGGATGTGTTTATTGCTCTGTCACTGATGAGGTGTGTGTAGCTTGATGTTAAAGTTTGTCAGCTCTCTGTAGGAGTGAAAGGAAACGCACAGCAAGGCGACGCAGAGTGTAGGATATCTGATGACCTTCACTGCGGTGCCTTTGTTATCACCCACAGGCCTGAAGCACAGACGTTAGCGGCGCGCACGAACACTTGAACACCTACGTTCACACAAACCGCTCATTGGATACTTTTTAAGCACAAAACAATAAAATAGTTCACGAAGCCTTTGAGTGACTTTTCCACGTGTTTGTCGAACATAACAGGACCAGGCTCGTCCTCAGCAACAAGGCAACACAACAACACAGCCTAGTGATGTTTATTGATAATATCTTATTGATATATTGATATTAACCTCGTGCCCTCCTCTGGCCTTTTTCTTTTTTTGATGTAGAGATCTGTTAAAGCTTCCCCCTTTGCTCTGCCATCTGTACTCTTAATGCGTTTTGCACCCTTTGACACAAATGCACAAAATCTGAACTCATGCATCTTTTTTTCCCCTTAATCAACTCGAGCTCTTATCAGAATCGAATCGATCGTTTTCTGGATTGAACGTGATTTTTAGATGCAGACTTGATTCATTAGCCTTCTCTGGTCCTTCAGGTCATAAATCCATTCTTTCTTTTTTAAGAATGAACCAAACTGACTCGGCCGGTCCTAAAGGCGTTGCTATCCCACTCAAAGGTTTGTTTTGGTTTGTCAGACTTTGTGCAGGCGTCTCTATGGGCCTCATAGTAATAAAACATTTCAAATGTATGGTTGTGTTATGAGTCGGGGTGTTGAAGTGCAGATTCTCAGCTGTAAGTAAAGGAGCTGGTGAAGCTGTTGCATAAATTGTTGAGAAATTGGGGCCATTTTTAAACACGCTCGCCTGCTAAAGTTGTTTCGTGCATATTGGAGGATAAGTTTTGTTATTTCTTCATAAATAAATCAGCTGAAAGATCGTTTCAAGTGTGGGACTTCTTCTGCAAACTCAAAGCACAGGGTCCAAGGAGCTTTCAGTGCAAACCTGTAAGTGTGCAGGAGTGAGAAGGAGTTTTGGGCCCCATCAGCACTTTGGTAGGTTGTGAGGTAAAGAACTACTCCAGCACTTCTTGCCAAGCTGCTAAGTTTGGCCTTAACATCCATGAAAGTGCGGGATGATTGTCAAATCCTTTTTGAGGTAAAGAAAGCCATGTGAAGAAGACTGTCCAGGAAAAATCTATATTATTATTTACCAGTGACAAACCAGTACTCAGCATGAAGTGGGAAGAAGTTAGTGAAGCTGAGACGCCGACCAGAGGGCAGCAGGTTAAACAGGTGGTGAGTGGCGTGCAAGAGGTCACCTGTGATGGGCCTGGTTTTCCTGCGACAGGAGGATCTGGCGAAGGTGGGGGGTGTCAATCAGACTTGTTAAAGCAGCCAACATGTTTGGCCGCTGCAGTATTTGGTCAAATAAAACTAAGATGAGCTACCAGTAGGACAGTAATTAAAAACAGAAAAGCTCACACAGTGGAGACGATGTAGTGTGTTGCATTCCTGCAAAATCTGACAAATAAGCCTTTTATTGATCATGTCAGTGTGTCTTTGTGGTCTCTGTGTGTTCAGCGTTGAACTGTCTGCACTTTGAGCCCACACATCATATCTAAGCAGTGTTTGTCACAAAAATATCCAGATTTGTGATGTTTGATGCTGCTGGGTTTCTTGAATAATTAGCTGAGCGAGGAGTCGTGCGCATAGACGGATATGAAAACGAAACCACACGAGAAATCATGGCTCGAGAATCCCGTTCATTAACTTTCACTAAAATCTACAGAGAAAGCCGGAGAGCTGTTATAATAATGTTTCTTATTATTGTTCATGTCCTCTTCAACAGGAAGTGTCTCATCGTCTGGTGTATCGTGTGTTTTTGAATCAGAGAGGTATGCCTTTTTAGGCTCTCCTCTCCTTTGCTCTGTGGCTAACGTAGTAGAACATGAGAGGCACAAACTGGGTGTCAAATGGCCACTTGAGAGGCAGAGTGATCGTTTGTCTCTACAGCTGAAGTCCTTCTACCTAACAAGCCTGTGCTGATGAGACTGAGCTGTGTGACTGGTTCTGTCTCCCCTGAATCAGCAGTGAGCACCAAACTGTATTTGATTCCATCTACAGCTCATCCAGCACTCGGGAGGCTGAAGCAGGACAAGAGTTCAGCGTGTCTGTAAAATCCAGCTGGGTTTGAACCCCTCTGTCTCTGTCTCCTCAGCATCGAGGGCGAGTATGTGCCGGTGGAAGGCGATGAAGTGAGCTACAAGGTTTGCTGCATCCCTCCTAAACTCGAGAAGATCCAGGCAGTGGAGGTGACCATCACTCATCTCAAACCTGGGACCAAACACGAAACCTGGTCGGGGCGCACCGTCGACAGCTGAACACCTGAACCGCGCTGGTGGGAGGGAAGAGGAGTGGGTGGAGTCAGCATGATTGGGGGGGCGGGGTGGAAGAATGAAGTGGGGGGGGGGGATAAAAACCTGGGAGTGGTGGAGGAGCCAGAGGTGGTGCATACTGTTGGTTTGTGAATAGAGGGGGGACTTCACCTTAGGTTAGACTTTTAGATCCCTGCTTAAAAAAAATGATAGTGAGATGTTTGAAAAAAGAGTTTTCACAGATTTTAGTTTGGAGGAGCTGAACCGGCCGTGGCTGCTCCCCGTGGACCCAGCGCCATGGGGTTATTCTACAAACTCCACTGAGGCGTACTCCTCTGCTTGTGCCTGCTTCTATCATGTGTGTTTGACATGTTTGGATGGCTCAACAAGTGAATTAAAGAACTTTCACCTGGTACGACTGAGTTCCTCATTTTGTTTTTATGTTTCCGCTGTGTGATGGGAAGGGTTTTGTTTTTGATCTTTGAGTTTCAGCTCTGTGTGTGTTGAGTTGCATTAAGATCAGGAGTTTTATAACCTCTTGACTGTTTCTGGCAACAGTTTTGTGGGACCTTGACTGTTAGCTTGGAAACCAGAGGAATAAACAAACATGCCTGTATAGCCTGCACAGCCACTCAGTGGACAGTTGTTAGCTTCTCAGTCACACTGATAGTTTTCTGTCTTGTACAAAGCAAAGCTAGTAGAAGAAAACAGTTTACTTGTATCTTCTGACCCAGGAGGACGACTGCAGACTCATGGACTGCTGATAAAAGCTGCCAAAGCCACATCAGACTACTTGGACAGTCTCTTGTGTGTGGTTCATGCTGCAGTCTGGCATCAGCAGGTGTTCTCCTGTCAGTATGCTGCAAATAAGGAAGCCATGAACATTAATAGGCTGATTGTAACTTGTAAGGTGTCTGTGATACTAAATGAAGACACTAGTCTCATTTATCACGACCGCAGGATTACGAGTAAATGTTGAATCCAGTTCTTTGCCTCGGGAGGAACGACTTACATGTGACGAGACTTTCAGGAAATGCTGGATTGCTGACCTTTAACATAACCCACCTGCCTCCAGCTCACCCTCACCCTGGCCTCCTTCACATGAACCTCCTCTGAGGGCTACATGTATAAAACATATATAAACAATAACATGATCAGTGTGAAACATCACAGATTCAGTGGGCTGTTAGAAACTAAACACTTATTCAGGTTTAATAAAATGAGAAGTATCAGAAACTTTGAAAGTTAACTGCAGTAAAAACGTGATGCTTCTCCCAAGAACAGCAGGACTCATAAGTTTAGTGCACACGTATAGTTAAAGTACTATATATGGGCTTATAGTTAAACAGAACTCACTCACTGTGGTCAATACAAGGTTGGATAGAACAACAAACAAACCTAAAATGCAAAATGAGTGTGCGATGGCATGAAATCCTAAATTCACGTGTGACTAGAGGACAAATTAGGGTGAAACTAAGTGTGAGTAGGAGTGAATCTACTCGCTTTTAAAAAGTGATGCACTTGCTGACAGGTTACTATCATCAGAAAAAGGCTGCTGCCCTCCTCTGGCAGCATTTATCCATTACAGCCATCCACCGCTGACGATAACGGCGTGGAAGTGGATTCCTGCAGGTGCCATCGTGCACGGAGCTGGAGCAAGAACCTGCTGGGTTTTCATGTGTGTTGTCCTTTACAGGGACCTTACTGATGGTTGGATTCTCTGCATATTGAGAAACATCAGTGACAATGTGTGATAACTTTATCAGGTAGCAATAAGCATGTTTGGGTGTTTTCTGATTTAACCCTCTGGGCTCTGGCCTTGGTGGCCACTTCACTTTTTTCAACCATTTTCGTTCTCTTAATGGAATGAAACTTCCCAAATGTGTGTATTTTTTTTCAGATTTTTTAATTTTCAACATCAGCTCCTTAATAATGTCAATAATATTCACTATACACCAAATTGTTCCTCTTGACTCTATCGTGGCCATTTTGGCCAATTGAAACCCATCATAACCACCTTTTTGATTCCTTGTTACTGACAGTAATATATCCTGCGATTTAGGTAAATTTGCTTTCATTCTAAACTCAACACATGAAAGTTGTAGTTTTTAATGTTTTTTACCAAATTACATCATTTACCCATTTTTGGCCAAACAAGCGATTTCATGTAATATTCCTCGTTTCTAGTAGCAGCCTTTGATGGCCTACCACACTCCAATGGACCAAAATAATGAAACAATTTTGACATAGGTTTGATCTTAAGGATCTAATAGTTTGTGTTTGTGCATGACATTGCAGCACAAACATGTATTTACAAGATAGACTGGAATAAATAATGACGCATCAAACATTACATAGGCTGCAGTGAGTTTCTGTGGATGCAGGTTGTTGAGCTTTGAGCTTCCCAGTCAAACTCAGCTTTGAAGCACACAAAAGCACTTTTACTCTTGTATTTATCATAAAAAGACACCATACCCAAAATATTAACTCTAGAAACAAAAACAAAACAACCCCAATCAAAGATAAGATAAGACTTTATTGATCCCACAGCGGGGAAATTTTTTTGCGTCACCTCAGCTCAGGTACAGATATCAGAAGGAAATACAAAAATACAAATAAGTACAATCGATGAAAAAAAGTAAGATAATACACTATATACAATGGTAGCATACACAGTATGTGATTATGGATATGGTTGGAAATATGGACATAAACTATATAGCTTGACATAGCTATTGTACCACTACTATTCCTATTTATAGACATGTATACACTAAATCTACAGGGAGTGCAGAATTATTAGGCAAATGAGTATTTTGTCCACATCATCCTCTTCATGCATGTTGTCTTACTCCAAGCTGTATAGGCTCAATAGCCTACTACCAATTAAGCATATTAGGTGATGTGCATCTCTGTAATGAGAAGGGGTGTGGTCTAATGACATCAACACCCTATATCAGGTGTGCATAATTATTAGGCAACGTCCTTTCCTTTGGCAAAATGGGTCAAAAGAAGGACTTGACAGGCTCAGAAAAGTCAAAAATAGTGAGATATCTTGCAGAGGGATGCAGCAGTCTCAAAATTGCAAAGCTTCTGAAGCGTGATCATCGAACAATCAAGCGTTTCATTCAAAATAGTCAACAGGGTCGCAAGAAGCGTGTGGAAAAACCAAGGCGCAAAATAACTGCCCATGAACTGAGAAAAGTCAAGCGTGCAGCTGCCAAGATGCCACTTGCCACCAGTTTGGCCATATTTCAGAGCTGCAACATCACTGGAGTGCCCAAAAGCACAAGGTGTGCAATACTCAGAGACATGGCCAAGGTAAGAAAGGCTGAAAGACGACCACCACTGAACAAGACACACAAGCTGAAACGTCAAGACTGGGCCAAGAAATATCTCAAGACTGGTTTTTTTAAGGTTTTATGGACTGATGAAATGAGAGTGAGTCTTGATGGGCCAGATGGATGGGCCTGTGGCTGGATTGGTAAAGGGCAGAGAGCTCCAGTCCCACTCAGACGCCAGCAAGGTGGAGGTGGAGTACTGGTTTGGGCTGGTATCATTAAAGATGAGCTTGTGGGGCCTTTTCGGGTTGAGGATGGAGTCAAGCTCAACTCCCAGTCCTACTGCCAGTTTCTGGAAGACACCTTCTTCAAGCAGTGGTACAGGAAGAAGTCTGCATCCTTCAAGAAAAACATGATTTTCATGCAGGACAATGCTCCATCACACGCGTCCAAGTACTCCACAGCGTGGCTGGCAAGAAAGGGTATAAAAGAAGAAAAACTAATGACATGGCCTCCTTGTTCACCTGATCTGAACCCCATTGAGAACCTGTGGTCCATCATCAAATGTGAGATTTACAAGGAGGGAAAACAGTACACCTCTCTGAACAGTGTCTGGGAGGCTGTGGTTGCTGCTGCACGCAATGTTGATGGTGAACAGATCAAAACACTGACAGAATCCATGGATGGCAGGCTTTTGAGTGTCCTTGCAAAGAAAGGTGGCTATATTGGTCACTGATTTGTTTTTGTTTTGTTTTTGAATGTCAGAAATGTATATTTGTGAATGTGGAGATGTTATATTGGTTTCACTGGTAAAAATAAATCATTGAAATGGGTATATATTTGTTTTTTGTTAAGTTGCCTAATAATTATGCACAGTAATAGTCACCTGCACACACAGATATCCCCCTAAAATAGCTAAAACTAAAAACAAACTAAAAACTACTTCCACAAACATTCAGCTTTGATATTAATGAGTTTTTTGGGTTCATTGAGAACATGGTTGTTGTTCAATAATAAAATTATTCCTCAAAAATACAACTTGCCTAATAATTCTGCACTCCCTGTATGTATGTATACATATACATACATATATACCTGCACATGTCCGTACACATGGAGGGTCCATTATGCATGAAGTGGTGACCGTGGATGTTCACAGTGTCCAGTGACTTATGACATCGTGATTGAGGAGTTATAGAGCCTAACTGCTGTTGGGATGAATGATCTGCGAAAGCGCTCCTTCCTGCAGCGAGGGTGTTTCAGTCTCTGACTAAAGGAGCTGCTCAGCCCACTCACAGACTCATGCAGTGGGTGATGTGGGTTGTTCATGATGGATGTCAGCTTTACTAACATCCTCCCCTCACCAACCACCTCCACAGACTCCAGGGGACATCCCAGCACGGAGCCAGACCTCCGCACCAGTTTGTCAATCCTGCTCCTGTCCCTGTCCGTGCAGCCACTCCCCCAGCAGGCCACTGCATAGAAAAGGGCAGATGCTACCACAGTGTCATAGAATAACAGAGTCCTGCAGACTCCGAAGGACCTCAGTCTCCTCAGCAGGTGGAGTCGACTCTGGCCCTTCTTATACAGGACGTCTGTATTTGTAGTCCAGTCCAGTTTATTGTTGAGGTGAACACCCAGTTACTTATAAGAGTCCACTATCTCAATGTCTTTCCCTTGGATGTTCACCGGTGTTGCAGGGGGGGACTTCCTCCTGAAGTCTATGATCATCTCCTTTGTCTTGCTGGCGTTGATTTGGAGTACGTTGGTCTCACACCAGCCAACAAAGTCACTGATGACCCGCCTGTATTCCTGATCATTCCCGTCTGATACGCATCCAATGATGGCTGTATCATCTGAGAACTTCTGTGGATGGCAATCGTCCGAATTATAACAGAAGTCTGAAGTGTAAAGGCTGAACAGGAAAGGTGAGAGAACCGTGCCCTGTGGTGCCCCCGTGCTGCAGATTACCACCTCAGACACACAGTCATGGAGCCTCACATACTGTGGTCTGTTGGTAAGGTAGTCGACGGTCCATGCAGTCAGCTGTGTGCCTACTCCGGCTCCCTCCAGCTTCCCTCTCAGTAGTGCGGGTTGGATGGTGTTGAAAGCACTGGAGAAGTCAAAAAACATGATCCTCACAGTGCTCCCCGCCTGCTCTAGGTGAGAGAGGGATCGGTGTACCAGGTAGATGACAGCGTCATCCACCCCAATTCCAGAACGGTAGGCAAACTGCAGGGGGTCCATCACTGAGCCCACCAGTGGCCGAAGGTGGTGCAGGATGAGCCTTTCCATGGTCTTCATCAGATGAGAAGTCAAAGCAACAGGCCTGAAGTGGTTGGGCTCCCTGGGGTGTGCGATTTTTGGCACCGGAACCACACAGGAAGTCTTCCACAGTTCAGGAACCCTCTCCAGGCTCAGGCTCAGGTTGAAGATGTACAGGGCCACACTTCCAATCACAGGACATTTTGCAGAGTTCAAACCTGCAGCTGCAGCGCAAACAACAACAAACACTGTAAACGTGTCCTGGAGTTTCTGCAGGTGCAGACAGAGCTACTGCTGTAAGTAAGCCTAACAGCTTCCAGATCATTTATTCTGGCTGTATGGCAAGAAGGTCATCACTGCTTCAAGCACGGTCTGTATGATCTGGTCAGAGAGCAAGGACAGCAGCAGTCCTCTGCCCTTGAAGAAAAGACATCTGCCCAAGATGAAGAAACTTCCTCTCCAGAAGATGAGGGGCCAATCTCCAAAGAGGCTGACAGCATCACCACTGATGAAGAGTACTAGCCAGTGCCTGAATCCTCTTCTTTGGGGGAGGGTTGGGGTTGGGGGGCATGGAGGTGGAGGCCGAGCAGCTGATGGAAAAGAACATAGGAGCATTTTCTGAGACCGAGGAGCCGGTGACTGAGTGGATCCCTCATGAAAGGAAAACCATGTGGGTCCCACCACTGAAGAGAGACTGCTCTACAATCCAGTACCCACTGGTTTCAAACCAGGGCTCAGCCTGTATGCAGTTTTCTGCATTAGCAGCCTGAGATCTGCTTTTATAACAAAGGAGATCTTTTAGCTGCTGTGCACCTTACAAACCTGCACGGGAGGCCAAGGTGTGAGGACTGGAGGATTATA
The DNA here is from genome assembly GCF_963969265.1 of Rhamphochromis sp. 'chilingali'. NCBI lineage: Eukaryota > Metazoa > Chordata > Actinopteri > Cichliformes > Cichlidae > Rhamphochromis > Rhamphochromis sp. 'chilingali'. The sequence continues at coordinate 33,719,587 of NC_137942.1, read as the reverse complement.
GATGAAGTGGAGATGTGAGCCTAAACCACAATAAAGCAATACATAGCATGTTGGATGACAACACTGGAAGTTCTCAGGAAGTAAAGAAGGCATGGGGTTCAGACTCCAACTGACGGAGGAGCTCCGAGGACAACGTCTTTACTTCGGTCACCTTGGCAGAAGAACTCCTCAGATGAAACCTGGCACAGAGGAAACAACCCAGAGCTTCCTCCCCAGCTCCTCCAGATGCAACAGAGGAAGATTTTGTTGTCTGTCTTTGGCTTCACCAAAACTACCACGACAATATCCCACATGCCAAAGCAACGGAGGAATGTGCTTCTTTTGACAGCAACACACAAGGAACCAGCAGTCAGTGATGGGGAATAAAGGATGCGTGAAAGCAAGAAGCAGTCCTGGACTACAATACGCACAAATACAGCTTGGATAACTTAGAGGATGTTGGCACCTCGAGCTGTTGAAGGAAAACTAACTGATGGCTGATGGCTCTTTTCTCCAATCTCCTGGATGTCTTGGGATACGATGTCTTTGTCCTGCCGGCAGTGTTGGGAAGGTTACTTTTAAAATGTATTCCATTACAGAATACATGCCCCAAAATGTATTCTGTAACGTATTCAACTTCACTGAAGTGGGGGAGTAATCTACAACCTACAAATGAAGAGTGATGCTGGGAGAGCTGGGACACGTGCTGGTGACCTCAACAACTGCAAGACACACTTGTCCCTGATTCTCAGCCACTTCTGCCATTGATCTCAAGATACAGTCTGACCCAGAGTGTGACCCAGAGTGTGACCCAGAGTGTGACCCACACCCCACCAACAAAATGAGAAGAAGGTGCAAAAAGGCACACCTCCAGGATTGGAACAGCAGCCCCTCAGGTGTAGAAAGTGTGCCTACAAAAACCACTCTAATGTGGTTAGTACATCCTGCTGCTAATGAGGATGCACACAGAAGCACACACTGGAATATAAATTTTGATCATTTTATTGGGTCATTTGGTCATTAAATTGCTTTTCTGCCCACTAACACACCATGTGTGATATTCTTTTTAGCCATTCACCCCCCCACCAAAGAAAAAATGTAACAAAAACAAAAAAACAAAGTAAAAATAAATCATTGTTACTGTTACTGACCTGCAATGATGACAAAAGGAAATATTAGGTTTCATCATTTGTATGCTAATGGTGCTAATTTAAAAAATCAAGTCAATGAAAGTAGAAAAATGTTTTAATATATATGAATTTTATAGCATTTTGTAAACATAAACAGGGGGTGGCCATTTTTGGCCACGAACAAGCTGAGAGGGAGTTTTTTTGTTTTTCTGTCACTGCACAAAAAAACAAAGATGCATAAAACTTATTGATACTTTTAATTATTGCTACGCATCTAACCTCCATCATGGTTACAAAATAAATCAGTTTGCATGTATTATTTAGAAAAAAATTGTGATTTTATGCTTTTATCCCTATTTAAATCATTAAAATTATGTGATTTAACTGGTATTTAAGGGGTTAAAATTCTGGATTTGATTGAAATTTTGGTCTTGATGAACAGCACTGATGCTAATCTAAAAAAACAAGTCAAAATATTGGAATTTTTTCTTAATACATATGAATTTTATCATAAGTAATATGATACAAACATATGTTTAACAATTATATAAAATTGCGAGATTTGAGGTTGTCTTCCAGCTAGTGCAGTGGACAAACAAACTGGTGTTTAAAGGGTTAAAAATTTAAAAAGTAATAATTATTTTATGTTCATGAAAAGAACTAAAGTTACTTAAAAGCTTTGTGTAGAAAAAATGGCAAAAAAACATGAAAATAATCAAAATTACAGACCTAATGTGTTGGTGGCCACTTTTGGCCACGAACAAGCTGAAAGGTTGTGATTTTGAACAAACCCAGAGGGTTAATAAAGTCAAGTTCAGGTTATCATCTATGAATATTTACAACGATGCAGCTCCTTGTGACCACTTGTATATGGTGAACTCTCTTGTTAAAGGATCACAGCATCAGCAAACGTGTGCTTTTAACAGCTTTCTACAAAGCTGTTTCCTTTACAAGGAAAGATCTTGTGGATTTAAATATTCTGAGGACTTTTATTCACTTGTATTTAACAAAAGATTGTGTTTTTATTGAACTCACAGTTCAGAATAATCCTTGTTTATGTGAAAGTGGGTCGTGGTACGGCCTCTCAGTTCTGCCTGAAACAAGTGTCTCTCCCTTCGTCTTTATTCTGACTGCTTCCTGCTTGTCAACAGAAAGCTTTAAACAGCAGGTAGGCTGTGGTTTTGCTCGCATTCATTTGAAACGTAATTTTGTGGTATTTAAGCTATGTGGATATTTTCAATTAACACTGTTTATTTGACTGCAGTTGAGAGATATGGCATGCTTTTTACTCCACAGTGACAGTTATAGTAACCACCTGTTTTTATCAGATTTTTATTATTTTACACTTTATAAGTTGTTTAAATAAAAAAAAATCATTTCCATCACCTTATAGAACAAAGCACTGGCTGACATATGCTCCCTTCCTGAGACTTGCCTTATGTATAAAAGTATATCAAAAGTATTGTAAACACAGCAGAAAAACAAAAATGAAAGTGATATAAATGAAAATACACCCATAACAGCATCACTGGAAAAAATGTAAAAATACAGTAAATTAAAGCTATAAAGGTAAATGAAAGTATAGAATTACAATGATGTTAGTAAAAAAGTTCTGTATGTACTGTAAGGTATTGAAAATGCAATAACCTGTCAATAAAAAGCAGTAAAATCACAGTAAAAGTACAGTAAATGAGTGCAAACAGCTGCTGCAGCGGTGGCGTCACTGCACCTTGCGTTTGGCAGTGACAGCTTCTGCCAGCAGAGGTCGCTGGAGCTCTACTGTATCTGGAGAGGAGCTCTCGCTGATCGGTTTCTACCGAGCAGCTCGTAAAAGTCATCCAACCACAGAGACACAAAAACAACAACCAAAAAAAGCAGCTAACCAGCGGGGGCCGGCAGGACCCGCTTTATATAAGATCAGGTAGTTGCTGCTTGTTTAACGGAATGAATTCAACCACACCTGAGGAGGGAGAAGGCTGTGTGTGTGGACGGAGTGTGAACAGATAAAGGTGTGAACGAGCAGGAAACGGGTTGGGGGAGAAGATGAGGAAGAGGAGTAGGGGTGAGGAGGAAACAGAGAGAGAGGGGGGGACGGAGGAAAACAGATGATGTGAGGGGGGAGGAGAAGGAGGAGCAGAGAGGAGGCAGGCACTCAGTCTGCTTTGCTTCGCAGGAGGAATCGGCAGCAACAGAAGGACAATGGACAGCGTTCACCGCGGGTCCTAACGAGCACCGGGCAGCTTCATCAAGCTGGAATACAAGGTATGGCTGAAGGTTAGCACACGGGTCAGTTCGTGCCGTCGTTTTACCCGCGTTAAAAAAGCTGCCGTGTGTCTGCGGGAGAGGAGAGAGGCTGCAGGAAGGAAGCGACGCGGCGCAGCAGACGCTGAGCGGGGCCTGCGTACCGGCTGCCTCTGGGTCCTGGAACCGGCCGGTGAAACCGTCCGATACCGCCACAGCTCTGCGCCTTCATCGTATCAACCGGGTAATAACGGCCGCGCTGAAACACAGCAGGGAAAGACACGCGGGAACACCCTATTCCACTGCTCACGCTTATCCTTAGAGAACGCCACCCCAAAGTCCTTTACAAAAACGTGAAATTTTGCACTCGACTCACTGCCAGCAGGGCTACCCACCCTTTTATCAGACCATTTGAAACTTCTCCGGGTTCCTCGGGGTACTCTGTCGGATTCGGCGCCAGACTCATTAGTCAAACCTTTTTATTTCAAATTAAAACCAATGATAACGTGCGAGCATAGTGCTACAGCGTATTGGTATTGACGTGCAGTGAGCGGGACCACGGCACGCGACCCGCAAACAATAGTTGACATTAGTGTGAGATAAACGCTGCTGTGTGTGCTGCTCGGACGCCGATTTGTTGAAAAGTGTGCGCTTACTAACAGTACGTATTCAGTCTTATTTGGCGATTGACGTGTTTGCTAGAAAAGAAGCGGCACAAAAAAGGAGCCGTTTTCGGATAGGAGTTTGGTGCGTGGAGCATATGTCGCTATGCCAACAAAGCCTCTCTCGAGCTTGTGGCAGCAGCAGCAGGAGGAGCACGCAGGCAGACTGTCTGCCAGAATGAACCTTTGCACTAGCCGAGGCCCGATGCAGCGATTGTCGTGTGAATAGATGGAGTCATTGTGTTTACCATAATGTGCCTTCTGTTGGACACTGTGCGTGACGCACGCAGGGCATAAGGACTTTAATGCTCGCGTCTGAACGGCCAGTGTATTATCGTGCCAGTTTCAAGCATTATGTAGCTGAGCTACTGCAGAGACTGTGACACAGACAGATGTGAGCGGTTACAGTGAACTGAGCACTCCTCGGTTTTACAGTATATCATGAGACAAGGTCACTTGTGCCATACTAACCACCCAAACACGTAGAAAAACACAGGGAAGGCTGTGCGTGTGATGTAGCCTGTATTTAGTGATGGGAGGAGGCGTTCAGGGACCTCCCATAAATAGATTACAAGTCAATAGATGCTTGCCTCCATATGCTTAGGGTGACTGGTGCAGGCAGTGGTTCTGGTGCATTGTTTTTATTTTTTGGATCGTATTGCCGTACTTGATACTGAGTGTGTGTGTCTGTGGGTGGAGGATGGGAGCCCTGTCTGTGAGTACAGGTGAAAGCAATATCCTGTTATCTAGTTAGAGATTAGAGAAGTCAGTAAGAGCTGAGGCAAATCAGTGACCCTGATGTTTCGAGAGTGAGACCAACTGGTTATAATAAACTGAAAAGGACGCTGCTGCGTGTGAAACCATGTGTGTTATTGAACAGGAAACCTGGAGCCCAGCTGGTAGTTAGACTCTACACTGAATGGCAGGAAGCAACCCCAAACCGCGAGGGATGAGAGGCAGGCAGGAGGCGGATTGAGTTGTTCTTCGAAAGAGGTGCTTCACCATACTTGTGCTGGATTTAGTTACGTTTCTTTTAACTGGTGGCTACACACCAACGAATGAAGAGGCGCAAAGGCCCGCCCACGTCACGGTGGAGACTGGAGTTGGAGTCTGTTTGCTGGTGTTGTGCGTTTTGGGGGTTTATGTGTGTTTGTCATGCTGTTTCTCAATCAGAGCGGGAGCTTCATTTGAACAATATCAGGAAACGAGCCAAGAACTATAAAAGGGGTGTGTGTGTGTGTGTGTGTGTGTGTGTGTGTGTGTGTGTGTGTGTGTGTGTGTGTGTGTGTGTGTGTGTGTGTGTGTGTGTGTGTGTGTGTGTGTGTGTGTGTGTGTGTGTGTGAGAGAGAAAGTTATTGGCTTTACATTCAATTTGCTCACTTGACTTCACATGATCTGTATGTGAGAATTGAGTATTTAGCAAGACAGTGTCACAAGACCGTTGTTGCAGTGTGTGTTTCTGCCCCCCCACCCCACCCCCCAGTGCCATCTGGAGTAAGTGTGAGGCCAGACTGTACTATAAACACTGCTTCTTATTACCCAGACTGCCTTTCAGCTATGTTTACAAGTAGAATTAATCATTGTTTTGTCTGATAATTTCTTTTTAATTACTGGTTTTCTCCATAAAAGGACTTCCTGCAGGCAAAGATGGCAAAAGTTCAGACATGTGACCCTTACGCTAGCATCCAAAGATATTCAGATTGCCCTCGTGTCTGAGTAAGAAATCATTAGATCCTCATAGGAGGCGTCGAAAAGGTACATATTGACATCACTGGATAACACTTGAGCCAGTCCATAATACTGTTTGTTTGCCAGGTAACTACACACTACTTACATTTACTTACAATGTAAATTTATCTTCTACCTGAAGTGATGCAATACTTAAAACTGATCGTGCATCACTTATAACTAGTTGCACATTACTTAAAATTACTTACAGTTTAATTATTTGTTCGTTCCTGTAAAAACATGACCTTATTCTAGTGTGTCTACCTTAAAATGTTTGTAGGCAATTATAATGATTTCAAAATAAATGCATTGAAATTCCACGTAGCTACAGCCGTGGGCGGTAATATAAAGTGTTGCCTTTGTTTAGTTTAATTAGTTTCACATCCCCAAAAATTGTTTTCTTCTCCATCGACATCCTGTTTGTTAGCACCGTCACGGAAAGCTAAACGGTTACATGATCCAACCTGCTCGGGGTTCCTTTAGCAACGATGCATGTTGCTGCAAAGCATTTGTAAGTAGCTGCAAGTGGGAATGAGAGGAGTTTTATGTGCAACCGCAAACGCTGGAACGTCAAACATGCACCATGAATCTCAGTCAGTATCTCAGGCTTCTGCAAACATTCTGTTTCAACCATTTTTCCTACCTTTGGGCCTCTGTGATGTCAGCTACTCCAGCTATTCCTAATACGTCATCTTAGGCTCACAGCTTTGGTTGTGAGCACAGAGGTCAAGCCAATCCAGACCTTCTGTTTATGAGGCGCAGCCAATCAGAATGAAGCTGTCTTAGAACAACTTGCTAAAAAGCTATTCCAGAAGTTCCAGCAATAAAAACATGGAGATGGAAATGTTTAAACCTTAAGCACAAGCCACTGAGGAACATTCATTTTCATTAAGTTCTAGTTTATCATGCAACAAAGGAAAACATCTGCTAGTTCTTGTTACTGAGCTGTATAGATTTCTTAGTCTGTTGAGTAGAGAGTTGTTCATCTTAAGAGTTTAAAATGTAATTGCTGCATTGACTTTTGATTAACAGCCAAACACAAACTCGACTACGTTGCACAGAAGATACTGGAAAATGTAGCGATTTAGTTCAGGCAGTTTGTGGTGACCTTGTAAATTCAAGTTGTGGAAGACAAATGAAACACAGCCTTAGTTGCCCATGAAATCGCGGGCTCCTGTATCGGTGGCTATCCTCATTTGGAGTCCGTTTGGTACAATCCTTAGTGGAAATTCTGATTCAGGTTTTATACTTGAGACTCAAAGAGGCAAAGTACAAGTAAATGCTGCTCGCAGTAAAATGAACTGTTGCGCTTCTTTGCATTGAGCAATGATAAGTTAAAGTAGAGGTAACATTGTGACAGTGTAACATAAATGACAGTATGAATTTTCACACAAATCCCACAGTCTGCTGGAAAAATCAGACGTGTCTCTGGCTGTGTCCACGTTCCATTAGATAATCCTTGAAATTACAAATGTATTTATTTATTTTTCATCAGGGTTAGATTATTGAAGTACTAAAGAAGGGGAATCACCTGTCTTATCACCTTGATGCTACTTCGGCTAGCTAAGAAATGTATTTGCACAAAACCCCATGGCGCTATTTATGAAGATGTAACAGAGAAGATTGCTACAAATTGGTAACCACAGACTGCATGTAAAAGATGGATGCCGTGGTTGGTTCTGATTTTACATTTTAAGGCTTTAATGTTAGTGTTTTGGCTTCTGCCATGTTCATTTCTTTCAGCCAGAAGTTAGCATATTTAGTTGAGAGGCTTAGATGCTAATTAGTGCAAAACAACAGTCTACTGAAATACAAAAGCTGAAGCACATATTCCTTGGGCAGGCTGTACCACACAGCAAGCCATAATACTTGTCTGATAAGTCCAAAACAAACAAAAACACTCCAGAATGGATCGATACTTCACAAGTGGTAGAGACGTTCAGATCAGTGATGCTAATAATTACAACTGTGGCGTAGCACTAAGCTATCAGCTGTGTACGCAGACTCGGCAGCAGCCACACTCTTTAGCACCTTTTAGGGCGTAACAGATGTTTAAAAAAACATGCATTATACATTTGTTATGAAGAGGGAGACTAGGGATCCAAACCTCTTGTGCCAGGTTCACTTTTTAATATTGAAAAGTTGGACGTTTTAGCATTGGAATCTGTGGAGATTGAGTCGCGTTTTTTTTTTTTTTGTTTTTTTTAAGTCAATTTCAAGTGGTCATTAGTAGAACTGCAGGTTGTTTTGTTGTTGTTTTTTGGGAACTTGTGCTTTGCCAGGGTTGTGCAGTGATGCCAATGGTAGCATGTGAGGGGTTGCGCAATGTAGGAGCTGGAGGTGCTAGCAGGAATTGTTTGTTTTGGATTGTACAAGGCTAGCTGTCTACCTGAGTTAAGCTAAGCTAATCTAACTTTCCTAATTTAGTTTGATCTGTTAAATTTGGTGCACTCAAAACTACTGCCGTGACCTTAAATCATAAAAGGTCACGCAACTATCAAAGAAAAAAAAATCAAATCAAAGTTGCCGTTATTTTTTTTGTAGTTTAGCACGTCATTGGCAGATTATCAAGAAACCTCGTTACTCTTTCTATAATTCATTGTGTTCTAATTGCTGTCTCTGTTATACTACATAGTTTTTATAGAGTCAATCAAGCCTGATGAAAACATCAGGAATCCCTGTTGCAAAGATCTGACGGCACAAGCCACAAATGCTGTCAACCAGTAAATGAGATGCTATCACGAGAAAACACTGTGATATCTTGGGACCAAAGGGCTGTTCTGTATTTTTCTGGCAAGTCTATCACGAAGCAAGTTTGGCATTAGGAGCAGCAATATAAACACGCGGGGGGGGGGAGTTGTCACACTGCGTCATTGTTTTAATTGGATTATATTGACTGCTGCGGCAGCGCCGTGTGGGTGTACACAGAGGGGCGATTGTGATGTCGTCTAATGCCAAGTTCGCTCATCTTCAGCTTAGTTATACTCTGTTAACACTCTCCCAGCTGGCTCCTACAGGTGGCACAAATACATGTGTTCGTTAAAGAGTCTTTGATTATTGATCACAATCATATGCAACCTAATTGTATGTATCAAAAATCTTGTCTGAGCGACAGCATACAGCCTTTGTAAACTAGGATAGTTACCCTTGAGAAGCTGGCACCGCTGGCTGTTTGGCATTTTGGGCTAAAGTATTACTTCAGTGCAACAAAATGAAGGCCTGCTGGGTGGCTTCAGCTGTTCACTGTGAACATCTGTGGTTCTTATCTGCATGTTTGCAGTTGCACAGCAATTTGCTGGTTAAAGCTTTGAAAAATGCAACATGTAAATTTCATTTGCCTCATATCCTTCAGAATGTTTAAACCGATGCACAGACGTGTCCAGAGTACACGGCTCATTGATCTCTTTCTGTTTTATTCAGGAGGTGAATGTCAGACAGCTCCAGGATGCTGCCCCCCTCATTCATGCCAACCTGCTATTCACCACGGGACATTTGACTCACCAAACATGATGAAGACTGAGCCTCCGTCGGCCACGGGAGGCAACGGGGCCTCCGGTGGGAGCAACGGGAGCTCTAATCTGCGAAGTCCGTCTCCCCACCGCAATGCCTACGAGGCAGGTCTTGCGGCGCTGAAGAAGGCCACAGACCACCTCAACAATGCCGCCAATGGAGGCGCTGACCCTGCCTCAAAACCCGCTCCTCTGCCCCGGCCTACTGGGAGGGGCCGGAAATATGGCTCAAATGTTCACCGTATCAAGAACATGTTCATGCAGATGCAGTCTCCCGGCGATGAAGAGGATGGAGCCAAAATGATTGGTAACTAGCCTTTTCACAGAACCCTTTAGAATCAAGGAATGTAGCAACTTGTAGGGTCGGTTACCGAATTCAGTTAAGGCAGCGGTCCCCAATCCCCGGGCCGCGGACCGGTATCGGTCTGTGAGTCGTTTGGTAATTTCACACCCGGGCCTGTGAAATTTATGGTTTTCAGGGTTTTTATCTGATTATTTTTATCGTTTTTAATAGTTAACTCGGTTTCTCTGGGTCTGTCTGTTATGAATAAATCTTGTTGTATTTATCCGAGACACCTTAAAGGCCAGTCAGAGAAAATATTGTCGGACATAAACCGGTCCGTAGCGCAAAACAAAAGTTTACGGACTGCTGTTTTAGGGTACCGACAAAATTACATTGGTGCTAATGAGGACTGATTCATAGTAGATAAGGTTCGGCTGTTCGTGTTCCCCTCGATGTCACACGTAGCGTCACCAGTGATCGTGTTGGGTTTTACCATCATTTCAGTGCTGAAAATTACAAGTTATACAGAGAGCGATGCGGCAATAGTTTGGGGGGGAAAATTCTGCAATGTGTTGATGTATTTGCTTTCTGTCTCGACTGCTTCTACTACTATACCAGCGCTGATGTGGAGGTTTTGTGTCAAGTGTCGATCAGAAGACTACTGCAGCAAGTGCGGCTCTCAGACACCAAATTTAGAATATATTATGCCAAAAGTAATATCGGTTGGTACCAGTATTCAAATGTGCAAGATAAACCCAATACTTGCAATGACAATGATTCCTTTTCTGACTTCTGACAATAACAGGCCAAGTAACAACTGGTGAAATGAAGTGGCTGAGTATCAAGTTAAGCTAATGTGAAAAATAAGGCGAGATTGAATGACTACCAATGGAAAGTTGGTAGACAGTAATGTGAGTGATATGTTGGAAATATACAAGAGGGTTACTTACACAACTAGAACCACAAATATCCTCTAATTCTCAGGTGTCGGCCATCGAAAGACAGAAAAATTTTAAATTCTCCAGTGTTCACAAAGAGAAGCGGGTTTACCATAGTAAAGGTTTGATCTAGAAATCTTTAAAAACACAAATTATCTGATAAGTCAGCTTCGAATGTTAGCACGGCTAGTCATGTTTTTGTGTGTGTGTGTTGAGTGCTGTGCTCAACAACTCTTTTTACCTCTCACCAGTCAAACAGTCAGAGAGGGTGGGGCTTTCAGTATCTGCATTGTGATCAAAAGATGGTTTTTTGTAACCTGGAAACAACAAAAGCTTGAGAAGTGCTCTGAAAATAAAGTCACGGGGACCATTAGTCCTCACACTCAAAGCATTTTGCTGTGATGATTCAGTTCTCCTCTGCCTCCTGTCAGAGTGGAACTGAGCATCCAAATACATTAATAAAAAGATTTTCATATCCTCAAAAGATTTTATCTTAAGCGTAAAAACACTGTAGCTTCTCCATTTTTCCACCTGGTATTTGCAACCTTAGCACTTGCACTACTGCTACACTACAGACAGAAGAAGCCCTTTTTTACATGGATTAGCTAGTAAGGTTGCTAGCTAGGAACTAGCTAACTAGCCTTTAGCCGTTAGCCTGTCTTTTGTGACCAGTATCCTTATGTTGCATATGTGTGTATTCTTTTTACAAGATTATGGTTTTGAAGTGAGTTCAGATTTTGTTTTTAACATATATTATTAAGCTCCTGCTAAAGCGGCTAAATTTAACCACCAACACTTAAGGCCATGTTTATTGATAGTAGCAGGCATAGAAACTGGGTTATGAACAAAGACAAATGTGTTGATGATATCCATGCTGTGATACTTCGTGTAGCCAAAATTCATTAATGATAAAACCACCTGCTCTGGTGAACTCCAGTGGTGTTAGCCTGTACTTCCCTTAAAGGACAATTTCGTTTTTTTACAACTTGTTTATTTTCTGTCATTAGTAGGTAAGGAACAGGCAGTGAAACTGTCCCTGCCGAGAGTATCCAGCCTCAATGAGCACGTCGACCACAGCGCCCTGCTGAAACTTGGGGGCACGGTCTCTGAAAGGGTCAACCGTTTTGACTCTAAAGTTGGTAGGGAGGGCAGTGGCTCATCTGTGGGCTTGTCCAAGCTCCAGGAGACCAGGAGGATCTTTGAGCAGCGGACTCTGCAGGTCAGATGTTACACTTGCGTTGTTATTTTTTATCATTTAGTTGACATAGCTCGCTTGTAATCTTTAACTGACTGGTTATTTGTGCGTCCTTCAGGAGAAGCAAGCTGCCACTAACCGCATCTTGCTGAAGAAAGAGCGGGCGTCAGGCTTCCAGGGCAGCCGTCTAGATGTTGTGGCTCGCTTTAATGGGTCCACCGAAGCTCTGGACCGGCTAGATGATCCCCCTGTTCCCACCCCTCCTTCTATTTCGTCTACTGCAGCTTTAGCCGGGCCAGGCGAGGCCGTCAGTCCCACTGTGAGCCAGCTCAGCGCCGCATTCGAAAAGGGTGACCTGCAAAACAATCTCTACCTCCCCCAGCGTCGGTCAGCCCCTGCTTTGGCACCAAAACCCAAACCTCCACCCAGGGTGGAAGCAGCAGACAGGAAGGTGAAAAGGATTTTCTCAAAAACTTAAAACTTTGCAATTAAGCTGTAGGGAAGTTCTTGAACTAGAAAATCTTTTGATTGCACTACTACATGATCTCCCTGTGCTTTTCTTCCAGACAAAGGTGATACCTGCAGATAAGGACGAGAAAGATGAGGTAAAAGCAGGAGTTATAAGTAACCAGGCAGCAGAGCTACATGAAGAAACGGGTTCTCTAGAAAGGAACATGGAGGGAGCCGCGACCAATGAAGAGAAGGATGCATTTGGACTGTCGGGGGACCAGCTCTCCAACTCTTCCTATTCCTCCTCTTCCTCAGTGACTGTCACTTCCATCTCCTCTTCATCGGAGGCCAAACCAGAGCCGGCAGCAACTGAGGCCAAGGGTTCGAGTACAGTGGAAGCCTCTGGGCTGCAGCCACAGTCTGGCGATCAGGACAGCGCCACTGCGGGATCTGAGGCCGCGGGTAGGCTGGTGCAAGCTGAGGTTCATGCCTCGCTGGAAAATGGAGAGAAAGAGCCTCCATCTTCCTCTCCTTCATCGGAGGAGAAAGAAGAGGACTCTGAGGAGAGGGCCAAAGAAGATGAGAATGACGAGGATGGTTCAAGGAAGGAGGATTATTCTGAGGGAGATCTGATAGATATCAGCGCATACAGCGGGCTTGGGGAGGAGGACTCTGGGGGAAGCCAGCTGGACGATGAGGACGACGAAGACGAGGAGGAGGCATATCAGCCAGAGTCCAGCTGCTCAGAAATCCCTGGCCTTCCTGAGGAAGAGGAGCCTCCGCCACCCAGTAGAAAGATTCGCTTCAGCACTCAGCCAATCAGAGTGAGTTTTTTCTTCTTCTTTTTTTTTGTGCTCACATAGCGCACATTAGTCTTAATTTTACTGTATCCACCACTCCGATTTCATAAGAGGAAGTCAATCTTGAGCCACTTCCTCTGTGGTTTCATCTTCCAGACACGGCAGTTACTGCTTTAGTGATATTTAAAGCAAACGCCACCGACTTTCCAGTAGTGCACAGACTCTTAAGTGTTCATTACACTTAATATGAAACAATCAGCTTCATTAGATTCTCTGGATTTATGTGTGCATTTTGTGCTGATGTCAGCACAGAAAGAGAGGTTAAGGAGCGAGCTGATCGTTAGGATTCATCCTCCTGAATTAAGGTGCTGGTCGAGGGAAAATGTTGAAGGTAGCACCAAACAGAAAGCGCTGATCTTTTAATAAATATGAGGACTTGACAATTTATTTAATTGCTCATAAACTTGTACCTGTTACATATTTTTCTATTAGATTGAATAATAGAATAATAAGTCCCTTTTGCCTCAGTGTTTTAGCATCTTGAAGTTATATATGTTGGTATTTCAGAACCACAAGTTTAGTTTCACAACAACCCGAGTAGCTGCTGTTTTCAGCAAGGAAGCGAGCGCTAGCTGCTAAGCACTAAAAAGGCAGGAAGACGGGGTCAGTAGCATTAAGTTAAAAAGGCCTTCTGCTCAGTATCTTGAGCTCCAGACTCTTGGTTTACAGTAAGTTAGATCATAACTAACTTAGTCGAGCGATGGCACTCGCTTCATGCATGCTCTGCAATTTACGAAACCACGGAAACTCAAAGAAAAATGAACACTGCCCTAAAACAATTGAAAAACACTCAGTGACTTCCTTCATCACACACGAAGGGTGCACAGGGGATTTTCACTCTTTGATTTCGCCATTCTACTTCCTGCCAGTGCTCAAAGTGTTTGTTAATGTAGCTCTTGATTCAAAAGAAGCTCTCCTGTCTGATGGAGAGCTGTCCTGCAGCCTCGCAACAGTCAGCTGGTTGAGCTTGTTGCGTCGTGCAACTTGTCTCGACCTGCATTAATAATAATACGACGCGTCCCCTAATATGTTTAGACAGCCCTCTGAATGACATACCACAGAGTTTGATAATGTAGCACGTAACACTGATAAGAACAGGAAGGAAGAGCGCTGCATGCCGATCTAGAATTGATGTAACTGTATAACGGCAAGTGATGGCGAGCTTTGCCCGCTCGGTCATGTTTGCTACTACGGGGTGGTAGCAGGAAGAACGGGTTTAATTTCAGGCCAAGCGTCAGGGCAAAAAAAGGAATTCCTTTCATTTTCATGGACCTGGAAACGTTTAGCTTCTGACCTCTTTGGCCACAGAGCGGCTAAAAGTGGAGCTGTGGCCTGAGGCTGTGTTGTGTTGTTTACTACAAAGGTAACAGCTGCACCCGGGTAGATTTACAACTTTGGGTCTCAGATTCAGATCGGGTTTTTTTTTTTTAAAGTAAATATGTGTCCGTGTTTGTGTGTTGCCGTTCTTTCCTCTTGATTCAAAGACATATTTAAGTAACTGTGATAGATTTACAGAGAAGATGTATAATTCTTGGCGATGAAGTGCAAGAGTGGGCTGCAAAAACATTTCAGCCACAGTGATTCAGTTGGTTGCTAGCTGCAGCTTTGTGGCCAGCGTTTTCAAGGTACACTTCCTCCATGCCCTCCCCATCTTTGCATCTCTGCATCATCAGAGTGGGCTCTCACTTTGAATAAAACACAGCGGCTTCTAAGATTCAACATTTGGGTTGTTTTTTCTTTTCTTTTTAATGCACTTCATTTGAGTTCTGCACTAAACACTATCTGGCTCGTGCGAGTTAGATGATGTTTGTGTGCGTGGCTTTTCTGCTGTGGACAAAAACAGCAAAGATACAAGGATGCACCTTTATCCAGCCTGATACCTGATGATGATGATGATGATGATGCATGCAGGTGAAGTGCTGATTGGCCGACACAGGAAGAGTAATGGAAGCAGAGTTTGCAACAAAGAAAGACAAAATAATAAATCATTAAAGACGGAGTAAAAGCGAGCCCAGACGATTAGCACAGATGACATCGTTCGTTGTTTTTGACTCTTTGTCCTCCACATCAGGAGGATTTTTCATTTACTCTGTTCTTCGTTTTATATTTGAGCAGCTGTCTTGAATCATTATTCAAAGTTAAGGTTATTATTGAAAATAACTTTGACTAAATTTACTTAACTCTACTTTAATGGTTATTAAGATGTAAACACTGCGTGTATGCAATCAACAGTTAAATCTGAAGACAGCATTCAAACCTCTTTGTCTTTACTCCAACAAATTGTTCTTTTTCTCATGAAGGTGTCCTTCTAACTTCATTCCTCTGATAACATTTTCTGAGCATTTGAACCATGCCTAACGCACATTAATGGTTGTTCTACATATTTTGACAGTGGCCCCCAGCTGTGTGTGCACTAAGGTTGAAACACGTAGACGTGGGTCTACAAACGTAACACCTACACACTTCCAACACAGCAGCAGCTTAAAGCACAGCTTCTGTTGTTTTTTGGAGGCCAGCAACACAGTTTTAATCAAGTTTGAGGGTCAAAACAGGGAGAAAAATATTGGTTTACCAGTTTATCCTCTGCAGTGTGGACATGAGCTTAAAAAGAGCTAGAAAAACATCCACAGAATTAGACCTAAGCTAGCTAAAGGCTGACTGTGCTGACATGGACTCAGTTGGGAAGGTTCCAGTTTCCTCCTGTTATTTCCTTTCAGTCACACTTATGAAGCTGACTTATAAAGTCACAGAATAAAACATGACATGTGGTCCACTTTCGTGCTCCTGTTCACTTTGTCGTGCTCCAGTACAACCCTGGCACTAGCTGACGGTAGATTTGGCGATCGCTCTAAAATGGTCAAAGTCAAGTAACATCCGCCACTTGGTCGTCACCCTGAAACACCTCGGGGCATTTATTCTAACTAAAGTGGTCACTGGGAAATAAAAACGCCATGAAAAGTGCTAAAAAATAGCTTAAAGAGTTTGACAACTTTTCCCCAAAACAAGGCTTTATCAAGCTAACCTCTCCTGTACCTTTAACGACTAGTTTTGACACCTTGTACATATCAACAAAGAACAGTTTCAGGGTTTTTCCAGGGGCAGCTGCATGGCAGAGACCATCCGCTCGAACTTCTGATAAACACCCTGTCGTACAAGCAGGTCCGAAACATGACAAAGCCACTCAGCACAGAGGAGAGATTCAGGGTTACTCCTAATGAGGATAAAGCGTTGAAAAGCCTCTTTCCACTGGAAGTTACGCTTCTAAAACCATCTTTTTTTTTTGCACAATTCTTCCAAAGATCTGAACTCAGGATTCTTTGAGTCCCTTTATCTACAACTTGCTGTTCACGGGGAACTTATAGACGATTATACTTAGTAAAGAATCTGACAACTTCATCCACCTTTGTAAAATGTAAACATTTTAGTATACATGACATCATCTCAGACTCTTGTGACCTGTTAGAGTTTCAGGAGAAACTGAGTAAGCATTCATGTATGAACTGGTGCCGTTTCTTACAATGCAAAGAAGAAAACAGTGATGCTCGTCCAGTCGCTTTGACATTACTGTGTTACAAGAAATGTCAGACAATCAAATCTGACACAGCAGAGATCATCGTTTTGGTTCAGAGGAAGCTTCAACAGTTAAAGCTAGACTCAGCAGTTATGTGCACACACACACACACACACACACACACACACACACACACACACACGCTTCCTACTCATATGCTCGTTGCTATAGAAGATCTATAAATGACGCCGCACTGAAGCGGAGGTTTATGAGGGGGAATGAAATGAAATCACAGCCAAGCAGCAGTGCAGATTACTCACAGTCTAAAGGAGAAAGAACAAAACAACTTGATTTCAGAGTACTGAAGCTACCGGTCAATAGCTTCAGCTGGACCAGGGAACAATAGTCTTTCAACAGGCCTCGCCTCAGGGGCATCTTCTGTCAGGAAAAGTTGTCCAGTGCTGACATGGTGCCAAGCTAGCTAAACTTGGAAACATAAACATCCCGTCTGACAGAAAGTTGGCTTGCTTCAAAAGAGTGTTGGACCTCAACCAGATGCAGGAAGACCATTGGTTGCTGGGTGAAGCGCCTGATAAGCCTTTAGATGCAGGTTATATGCTTTTGGAGGGGCCTCGGTTCGCGGCACAATACAAGCAAAAGAACATTACGTGATATATCGGCTGTTTCGGGGTAGATATGAATGAGTGTGGAAAAGCTTTAATTTCAGGTAACACAAATGAGTCTGACATATTTGTTGGAACAAACACACTTGGTGTACATGAAGCGCCATTAGAGGAGCGGACGTTGTTTGATTTGAACCCATCGCTCGTCTGAGAGGTGTCCCGCTGCAGGGAACAGAGACGCTCACTGTCCGAGCATGTCGAGTGCCGTCAGCAGCCGGTTTCCGGAACGGAGTAATTGCTGTTCTTGCATCATGAAGTTGGCGTTAGCCAGCACAGCTCAGAGCTCCTCAAGTGTTGAGCAAGTCTGCAGAACATCGCTTCATTAAAATGTCCTCTGCAGCTGAAATGCCATGTGATTACAGCACGGGTTAATCAGCCTGTGTGAGAGGTCTTGTGATTTTTGGACTTGCACGCGGACGCTGTGTCATCATAAAGGCTAATGCGTGATGAAGACACGTCGGAGTGGCCGCTGTAGGTTGCTATGCGATTGGTCTAAACTTTCTCTCACACACACAGTGCAGATGCTGACTTGTGTACAAGGCCACCTCTGTAGGACTGTTAAAAGCAGCAGCTGGAATGTGGATGGGTGTGTTTGTTTTCCTCGGGGAGGAAAAAAAAGTGCGCACAAGCAGGGGAAGCCGGCTGATAAGAATCACAGAATAGAGCTTTGTTTAGATTTAAAAAACTACCTGGTGTGTACAGTTATGTGAACTGAAGGGGGAAAATCTCTTTACAAAGGTAATGATGCTCCCAGTTGTGACTGAAATCAGTTAAAAGCCGCCTTTGATTACGTGCGTCACAGATTCAACAAGATGCTGCAAACGTTGCTCAGCATCACATAGCGGCTGCAGATTTGCCAGGATGTAAAATCTCTCGTCTCATCTCGTGCTCCACTGGATTAAGATCTGGGGACTGTTCAAACTGGTCTCTTTAACAGGTTCAAAAAACCAGTTTGAGATGATTGGAGCTTTGGGACATGGTGTGCTATCCTGCTGGAAGTAACCATCAGAAAATGGGCACACTGTGCTAATAGAGGGATGGACGTGGTCAGCAACAATACTCAGATCAGCCCGTCTGCCAGTTCAGTCACTTAATCTCCTTTTTTCTTCATTCTGGTGCTTAGTTTGAACATGTCCGGACGTCTGAATGAATGAGTTACTGCTGCGATTGGCTGATTAGATAACGGAGTGAATAAGCAGGTGGACCTAATAAAGTGGCTTGTGAGTGTTTATAGTGTTACAATAGTGGATGTTCATATTAAACAGGGTTTCACATATGCAGAAATGTTTAAAGCTTCAGACTGCTCTGTTTCAGGCCTTTTTTCTGCTCTTGGATCTTTATGATGTCATAAAGACAGTTTAGGGAGTGAATGTGTTTGAATGTCCTCATTGAGTCTGCAGCAGGAATAAGATAAGTAAGGATTATTTAAAGTTACCCTAGTAGAGTCCGAGAATAAAAATACTGAGCTTGAAATGAGCATAAATAAAATGGACCCAACCTTAATGGCTGCAGGACCAGTGTGGAGGGGGAGGAGGGTCGATGGGATGTGGCAGGAAGTGCTGGAAGAGTGGCTTCCCTTTGACTGTGACATGAGCAGAAACTGAAAGTAGTGCGATTCACAAATTCAGAACTATTTATGCAGATCCCCAGAGGAGCTCTGCCCACACACTCGTGCTCAGTGTCACATCACTAATCAAATCGATTAAATCTGGTGCCTGTTGTTTATTAACTCGAGGTTCACTCAGAGGTCACGTGTCCACAGCGCTACGCAGCCATACCCCGAGCCGCCCAACGAAGACTGGCTGGCTAAAATTCTGATCCCATCTGAAATGAATGAAAGACGGCAAAAAGAAATTCGATTAAAGATCCAAATTCAGACGTCACCGTGGCAGTTACAATAAAACTTACCTGCAGACCTGTGATCTGGACTCAATCCTTGCAGCATTCAGTGAGAAACTTTCCTCTGCCAGCTGCTTCTCGGCTCTGTGCTGCCTTTCAGTACGGACAAATTACAACCCAGGAGATGCCAACGCCTGAGGACTCGTCTCCACCAGATATGACTCAACCTGAATTTTCTTGTGATCCATCTGTCAGACCTTAATTTAGAGCCATGCTTCATCCAGGTGGCATTCACATAAGACGCTTTTTCAAATATTTATCAAGGCACACCTCGCTCCTCTGTTGTACAGCCTGTGATAGTGCTCTCAGTTGACCGGCGGCTAACTCAGATGGCGGTTTTGATATCTCTCTGGCAGCTCGCGCCACTTACAGAGGCGGTGTCGGCGGATTCGATTTTGTTTCTACCTGTTGGGACGCGCCAGCCGCCGGGACAATTAGATCACATGACTAAGCTGAACATATTTGAAAGAGGTGTTAAAATTCAGACGTTAATTCCAGTTTTATTTTTCCAGCTCCGGCTCACAACAACAGTTGTCTCACGATGCTTTAACGGAGAGTTTAAAACTGTCAATTACACTGTGACTGACCTCCTGCTTACACAGGCCTTCGGAAAATACTGGTTTTAAAGACAGGCTGAGACAGGCAGACCTGCAGGAGGATACAAACAAACTGAGAACACCCACACGTTTATAATTACGCTGACATTTTACAGTGGCAAAGGCGAGTTTTCTCTCTATAAACACTGTTTAGCTTGTTATCACATGGAAAACTCGTTTTTTAAAAAGGAGCTGATGCTCACGTATCAGAAACCAGAACTAGGAAGTCTCTGATAAAGTATGAGGTGATTCACCAGTACACCAGTACACCAGTATAAATCGATACATTTCAGCATGACTGCAAAAAACTCAAAATATCAGGATGTGCTTGTTTGCGTTTTGGCTAAAAAAAAGAAGAAGCATGTTTACATGATTAATACGACTTTAAAAACCTCTACAGTAGGTAAACAAAAACCGACGGGTGCTAACCAATGTTAGCCTGACCCACAAACAAGCTAGCTGCTTCCTCCTGTTTCCAGTGTTTATACTACGCGACATTATCTGCCTGCTGCTTATAGAGATCTAACAACATGTATGTAGCTCATGTCAAGTGAACGCCCCAAAGCTTTACTTATTGCTTTTATTTTTTACTTAAAAAAAAAATTATTACATTTTTATTTAACTTATTACTTGTAGGGTATTTTTAATTGAATAAGTAAAATTAAATGTTTAATATCAGTAAAGAACGGCCTCGTATATCCATCCATCCACACTGAGCCCGGCCGATATATTGGACCATGTCAGCTATTTGCTGATCTGAGCAAAGAATTTGAAATGAAATAGGAAATTAAACGAGGATCTTTTCAGATATAACCATCAGATATAGTTACATGAGATTTTTAATTGCAAAATATTGGCACCAGTTTGGATCTGACGGGCTTTAAATCAATCCTTCATTCCAGCTTTTTGTGTAGTTTCACGAGTTTTGTGGGGCTCCTCTGATTGGTTTAAACTTCACATGACGTTGGAGACAAAGCCTACTGCTGTAAGCTACAGAGAGGCTACACAGCCCTGTCATGGCGGCTGTGTTGGAGGCCCGGGCTGGTCCCCGGGGACTTCTCGGTGGCTTGGCTTTTATCCAGCGTGTAGTAAGTTTGTAGCTTCTGACTGGCCCGGTTCTGCTGAGGCTTCCATTCACAGCATTGTCAGTCGAAAGAAAGACATGTATTGTTTTCACATCATATTCACTGAAGGGCTGAGCTGATCTGTATGAGCTTCACTTGTTCCCAAAGACGCGAATACTGGTTATTCATTCAAACTGACAAAAGACGAGGTCTTAATACACAATTGTGAAGCGGTCTGCAGGTTCGATTTGATTCTTGTCATCAACAGTCATCATTACAGAGTGACTTCTCTTTTTGAAGTAAAAATGTTCAAATACACCAAGTTGCCCAAGTTTAAATGAACATTTTAATATTTGTCAGTGTTTGTTTCTCTGGGACTCTGCAGCAGAGTCTGTGAGCCACGCTGCCAAACCCAGTGGAGCTTTAAAGTGGATACTGTTATAACAGGACGGAGCCTCTTAGCTGACCCGGCAGCTAGCTGGTCAAATCAGTAAAGAGCCTGATACCAAGGGTTTATTATGATTATGCAAAGTGAACAAACTACCAGCATATGTTTACCTATTTCAAGAGAGTAACATTGAACGTATTGATCCTGTGTTAAAAAATCAATATAGATTAGTAAAGTAACAAACTTCATTGAAATACATTAAGGAGATTGTGAGTATGGATTGGACTGTAACTCACGTTTAAGTGCGTAACCTCCATTGGTTTTACTCACTGTTTAAATACTATGTAGTACCACAATCAGTACTGTGGAAATGTTCTGGACTGGAGGAGGAAGAATAGCCCAGATTAAGTCATAATGATGTCATTAGGTTTATCTCAGCCTGAAATCTGAGACCATAAATTTCAGAGAGATGGCGTGAGTTACAGTGGATGAAAATCCCTGTCATGTTACATTATGGGGTTCTTCTTCAGAGTGGGCCTAAATTAGGACTCTAATGCTTCTCCCAACAACCACACCTTAATCTTAAGTTAATATATTACTAAACTGCTGAAGAAGCCAATTTATCTTAAACCGTGTTTGCTGTTTAGTTTTGTGGCAATTTTGACTTTTATTTTAAGGCACCTGTTGTAATATTGGAACGTGTATTGATCTTCTGTAGAAACTTTTCTATCATTGCTGTTATGTTCTGGTCACGGCTGATGGCCCCGCCCCTCCCTGGTTCTGACAGTTTCTTTCCCGCTGTCAGCAGATGCTTTCTCCTGTTAGTTTTCTCTCTCTTATTGTTTACCTTTGGCGCTGTACAAGTAACGCTGGACTGAGTCTAGGTTGTTTACTCCCATGAATCTAGGTTACAGGTGCATGTTAACTTTAAGGGTCAGCTTTTCAGTTCAGAGTACTTCTGCAGGGTTACAGACTTTAGAGGCGACCTTGTTCCTGTCGTTGGGTGCACTTTACTTTTTTTGTTATTTTGTTTATGTTCTACCTGCTGTTTTATCTTTCTTTGTTTGTGTGTTTGTTTTCCTGAGGAACAGTAGAGATTGTGTTTCTGACATCTTAAAGGAACACCCTAAAGCTTCATGTACGCACAGACACACACGCTAACTAAGCTTTAAAGTTACTCGACAGGAAGGAAGCGTGACAACAGGAAGCAGTCTTACAATCCCGCCCTCCGACCCTGTTTGTGTCACAGTATTTGTGTGTGTACCTCCTACGCTCGAGGGAATGTAATAATACTGTTACATAAAGGCCTATGGGTCTGTGTGTACACACACACACACACACACACACACACACACATATTAGCATATCTACCAGACAGGGACAGTGAGAGAGAGCATATCAGTGCCAAAATCCCGCTGGGCAAGCCTGAGGTTGCCATGGAAATGAAGCCACGTGATCACAGAGGTGGTCACCAGGGAGACAGATGCTGCTGACCTTTTTTAACAGGGGGGTGTGGGGTGGTTTGGATGGGCTTCAGTAGAAAGATATGGAGCACAGTACAGTGAGAGTGTACGGACTGTGTCTAAAGCCACAATAGATGTAAATGGTTATTGTGAGATAATATTTCTGGATGCTTCGCCCAGTATCGCAGGCTAATGATGTGCAGTGAAGATCTAATGCATCAGTTAAAAACAAGGGAAGTATGTAGAAGCGTACTTCCCTAGCATGCAAACATGCCACCTGTTAAAACCAAGCCACAGCGAGACCCAGCGTCCTCCTGCATGTCCTGGTCTGTGTGCAGTGTTTGTAACCTTATGGCTCTAGAATAAAAAGAGCTAAAGCTGCACCTTTTTCAAAGCAGCACTGGATCAGAGTTGGAGATGGGAAAAGTGTTGAGACGGAGGTTTATTATGAGGCTCTCCAGCTCCCCTCAGCTCATTAGTTCTGGTGTGTGTCCTTGCACCTTTTGATTGACTCTCACCGTTCTCGTCTGCTCCCATTGGAGAGCTTTAAGTTTCTCTTAGGAGTTGATCAAGATGAAGCCAGAGGTAAATGCATATAGAGCTTATTCACTGTGTGGACGGGAAGAACAACTTTAAGTGGCCTCAAATGTTGCTGTATGATGAGACATATGTATAATCTAATAATAATACAAGAATAATAGTATACACACTAAATATATACATTCTTTCACATTATGATCATTTCTGAGCTTTAATTTGTGATTCTTAATTAATTAATCAATTGTTTTGCAACTAAGAGGTGTCTAAAATTAAATTAGGTGCACCTTACAGGATGAACCACTTTTCCCTTCATAACTTCCTTAATTATCCATTGCATAGATTCAACAAGGCGCTGGAAACATTCCTCAGAGACTGTAGTTCATATCGACGTGACAGCATCACACAGTTGCTGCAGATTTGTTGCCTACACATCCAAAGGTGCTCTATTGATTTACGACCTACAGGCCATTTGAGTGCAGTGTGTTGGTGTGAGATGATTTGAGTTTTGTGACATGGGACAATATCCTGTTGGAATATGGATACGCTGTGGTCATAAAGGGATGCACATGGTCAATAACAATACTGCTGTGGTGTTAAAATGATGCTCAGTTGGTACTCACGGGCACAAAATGTACCATTAAAATATTCCTCACACCATTACACCACCAGTGGCCTTATCCAGTGATACAAGGCATACAGTGGGTCCATGCTTTGATGCTGTTTATGGCAAATTCTGACTTCTGAGAGTAAGAGAAAATGAGACTCATCACACAAGGCAACATGTTAAAAATAAGCTTTTTTAACCTTTATTTGACAGCCTTGCAGTGAAGAGTAGACCGTAAAGTGTTTCCCCAGAGAACTGCTGCTCACTGGATATCAACTGTAAACCCTGCAGATGGTGGTGTGGGGAAATCCAGTGTTGTGTTGTCTGAACAGCAGTTTGTGAAATACTCATACCAACCTGTCAACAACAATATGTTCAGACTCCTCTTTCTTTTGGGCACAGCTACAGCTTCTTTGTGCCTTCCCTTGTTTCCTTTCTATTCTCTACAGCTCCTGTCCAAAGAAGAATAATTGGAGAGAAAGAAAATCCCCAGTCTTATGCTTGGTCTTCTTAACCATACCTCAGTGCACAAAGTTCCTGATTAGATATTCTGTTTAACAAGAGGTTGAACAGGTGTTGCTAACGTCGTAGCCATCTTCGTTCTTGTCTACAACGTGAGCAAAATATCCCCAAACAGTTGAGTGAAAAAGACCTTTTTCAAATGGCAGATACAGTTTGATTGATGATGTTTAAGGTTAAATATTTCAATTTTTGTATGAAAAATGATTGGGACATATACCTGAACATGCAAAAAGACGTGTGTAGCACATCAGCATCAAACCTTCACCAGTCACTGTGAGCTTATGAGGCTTTCATGTAGGAGTTCCTCAGGGAACTTTCCGAGTGCCTCTGTTTTTACACTTAGCCCTCTCAGTTAGATGCATTTGGATTAGCTATCTGATCGTTTGCCCTCTGCATAGGTCTTTACCACCTACTCTAATGAAGATTACGACCGACGTAATGATGACGTTGACCCCATGGCAGCGTCAGCTGAGTACGAGCTGGAGAAGAGGGTCGAAAAGTTGGACCTGTTTCCCGTCGAGCTGGAGAAAGGTTTGCACGCGTCTTACATGTCACCGAGAGTCACTCAGTCAAGCCTCTTATGTAACTGTACACACTCACACAAGAGGCTGCAGTTAGTGGACATACACTGTCGCTCTAACAGCTCCATTATCCCCTTATGGGATTAAATTTAGCACAGATTGGCCTAATTAGTAGCCAGTAACTCTGAAGGTAATGGATTTGAACCAGCAACCATGCGTGACGGCTGCTCTCAGCACTGTATAATAGCTATAATTTCACTAATATTTAATAGCTTGAATGTGGATAAATCCCACATGCTTTTCCCTGCCACTCTATAATATGATTAGTTATTATGATAGCAAAATAAATATGACAGGATTCTAATTAACAGTAATGATGTATTTATGTTTTAATTTTCAGCACTGAGATGTGGCTCTGTTGTCTGTGTGTCTTTCAGACAGTGACGGCCTCGGTATCAGTATCATTGGTATGGGTGCAGGAGCTGATATGGGCCTGGAGAAGCTGGGGATCTTTGTTAAGACGGTCACTGAGGGCGGAGCTGCGCAGAGAGACGGCAGGTACCTTCTTCAACCTGCCTGCCCCGACATGCATTTTTCATTCTTTCAGTTTTATTTATATAGCTCGAAATCACAGCAACAGCTGTCTCAAGGTGCTTTATATCGTAAGGTAAAGAGCCTGCAGTAAATCAAAGAGAACAGAGAAAACCCAACAATCATATGACCTCTATGAGACAGTGGGAAGGAAAAACTCCCTTTGAACAGGAAGAAACCTCCAGCAGAACCAGGCTCAGGGAGGGGCGGCCTAGACCTAATGCAGCATAAGGGACGAGTCAAGGTCACATGATCCAACACTAACTATGTGCTTTATCAAAAAGCAATAGTTGGCCCTTTTTTGTAGGCTTAACACTATTTTTCTTTGGACAGCAGGCATGATTATTGATTATTAGCTAAATGTACACTTTTGCCTTAAATGTATTTCTTTGCAAACTTGATTCTTTAGCTGATAGTTGCTCACTACTGTTACCTTCTTCTCATTAGTGTGAGTGCAAGTTTTTAAAGCTCTTTGTTAGAGACACCAGTTTAAAATAAACAGGCAAAAGCATAAAATGCCACAGGCTAGGATGTTACATGGAGCCAGTGCTAGTCCACAGGCCTGTCTGGTCAAAGACACTCATAGTTACATTTGTCGTTGCATGTGAGAGGTGTGTTCACTGAGCGACCTTGGTCTTCTCCAAACATCGCTCTGCATACAGTGTTCTCTTTGTGTCTGTAGGATCCAGGTGAATGACCTCATAGTGGAGGTTGATGGGACCAGCCTGGTTGGTGTTACTCAGAGCTTTGCTGCCACTGTCCTCCGCAATACCACCGGCAAAGTCAGGTCTGTGTCGCACTCACTCTAAACACGCACACAGTTGTGTTTTCATATCTTTGTGAGGACATAATGCTTCCTGCAGCTGCTTCCCCTAACCATCAAGAATGAGTGTCTAATCCTAACATAACCTCATTGCAATCGTGACGCTAAAACCACATTTTGTCCCCATAAGGGCTGCTGGTCCCCACAGGTAGAGTAACACTCCAACGTGTGGTCCCCACATCTCCATTTTGGAAACACATTTCACATTATGGAAGCTCTTTTTGTCCATTAGTGGTATAAATTGCATATTATTACTTTTTTTTTTAGTTGGTGTGTTTTGAAGCTCTGGAGTTTTTCAGGTTTGATGTTGATACAGTGAATTTTTTCATGTTTTCCACATATGCAGTTTGTGTAAAATGTTTCATTGTTTCCTTTTCTTGCGAATGACAAATCCTAAGTTTTTGGTTTTGTTTTCTAGGTTTGTGATTGGCCGGGAGAAGCCGGGGGAACAGAGTGAAGTGGCTCAGCTGATCCAGCAGACTCTGGAACAGGAGAGGTGGCAGAGAGAGATGATGGAGCAGAGATACAAACAGTACATGGATGATGATGAGGAGGTACATGCTACACCTCTCTGTCGTGTGGGAGGGAAAAGAACAGCCACTGATATCATTTTCGAGGCACAGCTACCACACCAACGTTGGCTGGGTGCACGCCGCGCAGACATAGCTCAGTAGGCAACTCCCCCGTGACATTTCATTGTCCTGCCCTGCGTGTGGTCTTCCTGTTGATGCGCTGCTGAGGGGCGGTTCTTGACACATGCCATGTGACACATTGCAGCAGCAGCGCTCTCAGCTTGAGAGGGTGATAAACACAGTGAATGCTCAAACACAGTCAGTTCTCCTCACTGCACCTCCTTTGTCCTTTGAAATAGTCAAAAATAATGAAAAAGTCGTTGTTTTTAGTCAGTAAACACAGAATCCAAACGCACTCTGGCCTGCATTTGGAAGGCAACATTGCTCTACTTCACAAAGATATCCTGCATGTAGTCATTAAATTCATTTTCACAAGCCTTTTGATGGTGTTAGTGGTTGTTAGCCACAGGAAATCCAACATGTGTACATGGGAAAATGCCTGTCTGTGCTCCACCACATGCCATTTCAAACTCAGTCCAGCATCTCCACCGTCTGGTCAGAGAGAGAAACTGCATCAATACAGAAATCATTAAATTCCTAGTTTCTAGGGTCAGGTTTCATAATTAAAACAGTGGGACCAGGCTGTTTCCTACACATGGCTCATGGGACAGAGTGTGGCTTGTAGGCTGGGTATCGTCACTGATTTCCAGAATCATCTCAATTCCGATTCACAAGGTCCTGATTCGATTCGAATCGGGGAAATTTTGCCTCAGACAGTCAGAAATATTATAATTCTGGTCATTTATCGGCACATATCCATATTTTTATAGCTATAAAAAGAAAGCTGAGACTTATGAGACTTTGTCAAAGGTGTGAGCATCACAGCAGACGCTTTAGTGTCAAAGTAACTGAGCATAAAACACAGAAAAACATGTTATTGGGTTTTTATAGCAGAGAACCTTAAAAATATTGTGCAGTAGCATGAATCAACATATAAACATCACCTGATGCTGCTGAAGTGAAGCAGAGGATTAATTAGAGACACAGCTGAGCATTTTGCAATTTCACATCATTTTAAAAAGTTTACATTTCTTCAGTATTGAACAGCAGAAACGAGACTTTCTTGTCGGAAATCAGTTAAATTTAAAAAAATAAAACCAGCAGCAGACAGCGCTGTACACAACAGTAGAGAGAGAGAGCTGTGCATGAAGTGTGATTTTATTGTGGTGGAAGCAAAACAGCAAAAGAGGAAATTCATGACGATGATGATGTGAAGCTTAGTTTGATCTTCAGTCGTTTTTGGTTGTAGAGTATTGAAACCTGCAGCTTCGGAGTCTAGCGCCAAAAAGACGTAAACACAAAGCACGGACCCGCCGAAGCATCAGAATCTGTGCGCTGACGGCTGAGAAAGCAGACATCTGTGATGCGTCGGCGCGTTGTGTTTACGTCTTTGTGCTGAATGCGTGTACCTGCTCTGGTTTGCTGTTTGGTTGTTGTCGAAATTTTGTGAGGTTTAACCTGAGATTCTGGCATGTCGGGCAAAATAAATTTACATTTAAAAATCGATTCAGGATTCTAATGATAGACTCCTAACATTTCATCACTCTACAGCCTAAAATGAAAGAGCTCTGATTTCATGCCTGGGGGCAAATGTCAACTCAAGGCTTGTGTACTTTGGTTTGGTTAGCCAGAGAAGCCACAGAGCACAGCTGCAGTTATCAGAGGATGTTGATATGGACGGCAGCGTGCGCTCTGGTTTGCTGCAGTCTTGTAATAAATACAGTTACTTTACAGTATTTACCTCAAATTGTGTCCGAGTAGGAAGAGTAAGCAGAGAGGAAGACACGGTGCAGTCATTGTGCAAAGCAATCATGTATTAAGTAATACATTTTAGTTAATGCGTTTGTTAGCCTGGAAGAAAACATGCTGGACACGGGCTAATGTGAGGCTAATTTACTTTGTAACACAAAGAAGAATAAGACGAATGATCAGCAGGCTGTTATCGATTGTGTGAATGCTTTTAGTGGAAGACGATGTGCTGGCTGCTTTTTGTTCCAAGGGAATGAGTCTGAACTGTCAAACCACTGACCAGATCGTTTCTTTCACTTAATTTGTGACTGCATACTTGACCTAGTTGCCATTTATATCATTTTATATGACAGGTACTCCCGCCAATTAGATTATGAAGAGACAGACGACTGAAATGTACCACACAGTGCTATGAGTGTAAAGCTAATGCCAGCAACTAGCTAACATCTAACAAATGACTAAGTTCTGTTTGAAAAAATAAATAAAAAATAAAATTCACTAATCATGTTTAGAGTTTTTTTGTAACGGTTACCTTTGGAGATGTTGGTAGGTGACTGAGATACCTTTTGTCTACCAAAGCAACCTGGCTTTGCACTAAGTAGCATAAGACTGTTTTAAGCTAACTAGCTTAAAGAGTATAAGCCACCAAACTGTGAAACCACATGCATGAGCTTAGCCTAGCCAAGAGTCCTTTTTGACTCTTGGAATGACCAAAACTTACCAAATGGACTTTTGACTTCAAACGATCGCAACTGAACTCCTAAACCCAAAGGGACAGTGTATAGTGTATCAAACATGAGCATTGAAAAACCAACTAAATGTGGTGGTGCTGTAAGCCTGCATTAGATCTGAACGCCACCAGGGCCCTATTTCAGGAAGCCGGTTTAGAAAACTCAGAGTGAAAAACGATACTCAGAGTTGAGTAACCCCGAACTGTCCAACTCGGAATATTCGGTTTCAGAAAGGCTGATAACAAGTAGTTCAGTCAACGCGGAGTTGCTTTAACCCCAAGTTAAACGCGCGCACGAGGATACATAAAGCCCTGATTAGTGGAGCACAGATTAAGCGAGTCACCATGGAGACGGAAGGAAAGAAGGCGCGGTCAATGCATCTTACAGCACTTGAGGCCGAAATTCTGATGGCAGCATATGCCGATAACATGCAAATTTTGCAGAAAAAAAGTAACACAGCCACAGCTGCAAAAGAAAGGGAGCATGCATGGCAAACATAGCCGACAGAGTCAATGCGTGAGTGTTAATTTAAACATTGATCTAGGGATTTCCACCCATTTAACACGTTATTTTATCATATGTTATTTTATTTTTTCTTTCATACATTTTATTTTGTGATGTGATGTGAGCGCAGGTGCAACCCAACAGGCCCCAAACGTTCCTGGCAGCAAGTAAAAATGAAATATAAAAATATAGTCCAAACAGGTAAGGTGTAATTGTATTATGAGCCATAGTGCTTGGTCTGTTTGTAAATCAATTGCAGTTAGAGGCTACATTAATTTCCCCTCTGTAAGCACTTATTGAAATTATCTGAGCACATTACAAGTACATATTTGCTTACTCTGTATGCTCAAATGTGACCCCGTTATAGCCAACAGGAAAAAACAGCAGAGGCCCGAAAAACAGGTGGGGGTCCTCCACCACCACCACTCACAGAGGCTGAGCAGTTGGCTTCCACATTTGTGATAATGTTGGCAGCATCACATATGATCTTCACAGTGCAGAGAACACAAATTAGCATCCATTACTATAATGAAATAATTTGTTAGTTTGACATGCTACAGGGAACTATGTACCTGCACATTAATGCTGTGGAAAGACTTCCTGTTCACATAGTCTCCTTCATTTACTGAAGGAGCAATGATTGGAATGTGAGTGCCATCTATACAGCCAATCACGCCTGGGAACCGTGAGAATGAATGTGAAATTTAAGTAGTAGTTCAAATATCACCACATCATGAATTAAGTTTCGTTCATCCTGATACCTGCAATTTTGTGGCATCCCTCTTTGATAAATCTTGTGGGTCTATGACCGGGGAACACCACAGACGAGTACAGGAGACGTTTCAGTGCAACTGTAACATTCCTGACTGCCCGACAGACGGTAGCCTTGGAAACGTGCTCAGCGTCACCAATATTATACAGAAAGCTCCCGTTTGCAAAAAACCGAAGTGCAATACAAATAATATGTACAGAACTGAGAGGATGTCCGCGATGTGTCACATGAGCAATATTAGGCCTGAGGATGTTATCCAAATAAATTATAGATTGTGCTGAGAAACGGTAACGTTCGCACAGACAATCATCAGGAAATGATAAAATGTCCAAACGCGCTCTGATCACTCTCTCCCGGCGGAGAGCTCTGCGGAGAATTTGGGCTTCACGATCTACTGGCTCTTCAAGGAAGGGACACGCCATGTCTGACACTTCCTACTGTCAGGTTTCCGACACAGAGGCGGAGAAGGTCAGGGTTAGTTGAAGTAAACCTGCTAGGGGGCAGGTTAGCTTCACGGAGTGTGTCGTCATAGTGACTCACTCAGGATGAATCTAAACTCGCTTTGTGAAACCAAAAACCCAGAGTTTTCGTTAACTCAGCGTATACTTACTCAGAGTTTGCACTAAACCGGCTTCCTGAAACAGGGCCCTGGAAACTAATGAAGCACAAACCTGGAAGTCAGTCTTTTATACCATCTATACCAGGGGTCCCCAATCCCAGTCCACGAGGGCCGGTGTCCTGCAGGTTTTAGATCTCACCCTGGGTCAACACACCTGAATCACATGATTAGTTCATTCCCAGGCCTCTGGAGAACTTCAGGACATGTTGAGGAGCTAATTTATCCATTTAAATCAGCTGTGATGGATCAAGGACACATCTAAAACCTGCAGGGACACCGGCCCTGGTGGACTGGGATTGGGGACCCCTGATCTATACTAACCAGCTACTCCAGCTCCATATCGGATGCAATCATTGGTCTGCTATGTAACCTGATACCTGTAAAACCTACTCATACAATATGTATAAAATATCACAACTATTACCAAATGTAGCTGTATTTGTTGCGCGTGTGTTTACCTGCAGACAGGTGAATATGCGACAGACGAGGAGGAGGAGATGAGTCCGATGTTTCCGAACTCGATAGAGGTTTTCGATCTGGCAGAAAACCAGGAAATGCTGTCGCCTGTGGAGCTGGACCCAGAGAAACTGGCCCACAAGTTCAAAGAGGTACATGTGATATAAATGATTTGGATGTTAATGTCATTATTTTATTCAGTCTTGTTTACAGTTTTACCTAGCTTGATTTTTGTTATGTTTATTTGTTTGTTAAAGAAATCAGATTGCTTCTCCCTCTGTCTGCAGCTCCAGATTAAACATGCAGTAACCCAGGCTGAGATCCAGCTGCTCAAGAGGAAGGTGAGCCTGTTTAACACACACTTATACACATGCAGGCAAAAAACCCTCAAAACAACGGCACATTCAGGTTGCACTGCAGAAGAGAATGTACACATGCATAACACCAGTTCTTTTTGGCTCTATGATGACTTAATGCCTCCCACATACCACCTCCTCCTCCCACACTGACCCCCACCCCGCCTCCAGCTGGCTCACGCAGAGCAGGATAAGTTGCGTTGGCGGATGGAGCGTGCTCAGTTGGAGCAAAATATCCGGGACAGTAAAGAGAGGATGGAAAAACTTGAGGGCTACTGGATGGAGGCACAGTCTCTATGTAAGGTAAGATAGTAAACCTAAACTTCAAAAAGGCACGAGTGAATCAAGTGTTTCTTTTTTTCCCCTCATCCCTTAAAAACTAAAAAAAATGAGCTCACTGCCACCCTAAAACTAGTTTTGTTATCATTTACTCACAGCGAGTATTTGTCTTTTCAGGCTGTGGATGAACACCTGAAGGAAACTCAGGCTCAGTATCAAACCCTGGAGAGGAAATACAGCAAAGCCAAGAGGCTGATCAAAGAATACCAGCAGAAGTAAGGAAGGAGAAGGAGGGACAGAGTAAAAAGATAAAAGGAGTAAAAAAACACCACCACTCCAATGTGTGTGTGTGTGTGTGCGTGCGTGTGTGTGTGTGTGTGCGTGCGTGTGTGTGTGTGTGTGTGTGCGTGTGTGTGTGTGTGTGTGTGTGTGTGCGCGTGTGCATTTTAGGGAGATCGAGTACCTGAAGAAAGAGACTGCTCAGCGTCGGGCACAAGAGGAGAGCGAGGCAACACACAAAGAGGAGACAGACAACCTGCAGGAAAAGGTTCGCAGTGGACTCACCTGAATCTCTCACTGTCAGGTAGCAGAGCTTTTCCCGAGCAGGAAAGGCAAAGGAGGGTCACATCTTGATGGCAGTGTCCCTGCATTATGTTTTAGTACACTGCTCAAACAAGTTAAAGGAACACGTCTGATCTCAGTCTATGCTGCTACAGAGGGAAATGATCAAGCTGCAGATTATCGTCCCACAGGTTTTGTTCACTTGATGCTCTGCTTCAATTAAGTGTTTCTTTAACACTTTTCATAAAAGGTTTAACGTTATATTTCTTGAAGTTATCATCCACTATGTTTTCCACAGATTACAGACTTGGAGACCAAAGTGGATGCCTTGAAGACCCCCAATCCCTCCTAGACTGCTGCTACTTCCTGCCTCCTGTCTGCGACTGAAGGAGGAGGAGCTCCCCCATCCTCCCCCATCATCCTACCGCAGGGGGGCTGTAATTTATTCCAATCAACCATTCACTGCAACGGACAGGTAGCAGAGGAGGGAAAAAATCCCAGCAAGTAGAAGAGAGGACCGTGGAGAAGGAAAGACTCAACCTCTCATGTGGCATCTGCCAGTGGCTTAGTGCTCCGTCAGTCAACAACAAATCCCAGAATGCACCTTCTGTCATATCCAGAATCCTCCTTTTGTGTCTTCCTGGCAACTGGTTTGGCATTCAACCCGGAAACCATATTCAGCAACTCAGTTTGTAGACGATGTGTTTTCTCCTCTCTTTAGCAGCATCTTACCCAGGTTCTGTGAATAAATCCGATTTATTAAAAACAAAAGGCGCTTTTAATAACCAGGCTCGTCACAAAGTGCTTTATAGAGCGACAGAGGGAATGAAGCAGAGCAAAAGGGACAAAAGGACTGCTGTTATACGACCTTTGAGAGAAGAGGACGAGCGTGTTCTCTGCCCGTGGCGATGCTCGTTTTCATCTGAAACTACCAGGAGAAGCGGTGACCTTATTTTTAGAGACACGACACCTTTCAAGAAGTGGAACCTCGGTAGTAAGACTCGACAAAACTCTGATGGCCACCGCACCGCCCATTAGCGAAGTAATAAAAACTATGGAGCAAGATGGCCTCCGTGTTTCAAAACTGTCAAAGCCCAGCTTTTTGCTTTCTTTTTTCTGACCTAACTCTCTGCAAACGGTGGTATTAGTAAAGAAGAAGTGTGCGTTTCAGGTCTGAACTACGTGGCGTAATGTTTGTATATATTCTATACATTTATTTAAAAGTGTTAAAGTGGCTTAAGCAATTAGATGGATCTGGAATCTAAGAGTGAGGCGGTGACGCCTTACTGTGGAGGGAATGGTTCAGTAGTCCTCAGTCTGTTTCATCTCTTTTCTCTCAGCATCAATGGCAAACAGGGTGTGAATAGTCTAATTTGTGCTTGTAGAACTTCTAATTGTGTATATCTGTTGGTGTTTACTATATACTCTGTGGGTTTACATGCACACAAACCTGCTTTCAGGTCAGCCGTGCACTATATTCTCACGTGTAGGAAGGCTTCCTTTCTCGTTTTAGAATATCCTCTTAGCTCGCACTCTTAGCTACTACCATATACATAAAATATTAAAAAAATCTATCGTCCAAACATGTCATGGAAGCAGAGAATGACTACAGATAGAAACTGATTCATTGAATTGGCAATTGAGGTCAAATCCAAAGTGGAAAACAGCACTAAGATTAGAGAATTTGCTCATTTAAAATCCTATAACAATATACTGGATATTTACTAAAAAGATAAATTCATAATTTGTCCAAAAGCAGGTCCAATTATTACTAACTTTTAGATTGGAGTTTACTATTATTACTGCCACTAATATCCCCCATCAATAATAATGTTCCTATATTGCGCAGTAAAACTTTTCCAAGCAATTATATACCTAACTAAAGACTCATATGAAATGTAATTTTCATTTTAATTATTATTATTATTTTATTAGCATGGAAGACTAGTATGGCCACGGGGGCCTTTTTTTTTTTTTTGTCCCTAAAAACAGGTGAACAGAATCAGCCTTTTGGGATTTACTTACCTGGATGATTGAGCATGCACCAAGACTCCCTAAAAAACCAACTTTGAATTTAACTTCAGTTTTTTCCCCCAGAACTATCACATGAATTCTCTTCCAAAACTAGCAAGTATAAAAAGTAAGTGGAAACTACTACTGAAAAAATTTCAATTGATCCCCCAGTTTTTGTTTTTCTTCATTGGCTGACTTAAATTTCCAGATCATAAATTGACTAACATGATATAAACGGAGTATAGTGAAACACTGGACACTCAAATATTAGATTTTATTTGAACATTAAAAAAAAACATAAAATCTTAAACTTTACTAGCTAAAAGTTACCTTTATGAAGTGGTTTCTGTTTCTGTAAGTGTTATTGTAATAGTTTAATAGTTTCTTTTGTTTGAACATTACATACTGACTAGTCAAATGTCACTAGTTCTAAGTTAGTGACATTTCTCCGTGGTTCTGTATTGGCTAATGTCATTTGGCTGTCGGTTAGCTTGTTAGGCTATAAGTGTCGACTGACAGTAGTAGTTGTTAGCTGGCAATATGTTAATTTAACTTCCCAAAATCACAAACTAGAACTATCAAGGATGCCAGAGTCTTTGCCAGTTCTGTTTTATATTGATATTTGTATCAGTATTTATCAATTCTCACTAGCTAGTAGCACCTCACTAGCTAGTGAAGCCTGCTAGCATAACAGGATAGTGTAGCCACTGAAGTGTTTGTGTAACAAGACCGTCACATGGATATGAGCATCGGGGTTATTCAGAAAACTGTGTGCATGTAAACACACTCCACATATCTTACATTAGGAGAAAAGTAGAGGGTCCCAGTGCCAGTATTATACCTATAGAAAATGAATTTAAGTTAGCGATACATGCCTGACGTAGTTGAACTGGTTGAATTTAAAAGTGTTATTATAGCCATTAAAGGTCAGGTGTTTCTTCAGGAATTCAGTAACCAATGTGTCAACTCCATCTACCTGAATATGATTTCTTTTCTTTTCCCCAAACTCCTCTTTGGTCAGATCAATGTAATGAGTTGCAACCTTTTTTAAGATTAGCAGAATCAAAAGGTTGATTTGCTGAGAATAGACTAATTAGACAAGGATTGAACCTGTGATACTGGTTACTGTACGCTCTATGTTTATAAAAAATTATGTGAAAATTATAATGTGGACCGTTTCAAATATGAAACTTGTATTCATGTGAATGGCAAAATGGTGCTCTGAAAGATGGCCTTTACATGTGAAATGAAATTCTGAACTGGTAGATTATGTATTTTGCTGCTGTCATTCCCCGTGGTAACTGTTGTTATGAGCGCCTGTGTTAATCAAGATAGTAGAGAGAGTAAAGACAGTAGAGCTTGCTGGCAAGCCTGCGATCACGCTCGTATGCCAGTGTTAGCATTTCGAAGCACTGCTGTGCCTGAGTATAGCATCACAAAGCTTATAGCATGGCTACATTGAAAACGTATCGTCGTT
Source organism: Rhamphochromis sp. 'chilingali' (assembly GCF_963969265.1). Taxonomy (NCBI): domain Eukaryota; kingdom Metazoa; phylum Chordata; class Actinopteri; order Cichliformes; family Cichlidae; genus Rhamphochromis; species Rhamphochromis sp. 'chilingali'. The sequence continues at coordinate 33,683,258 of NC_137942.1, read as the reverse complement.
TCTTTGAAACCCAAAATAATTTTGACAAATCACGACTATTTAGATAAAGCTGCTATCTGCTTGAAAATGAAAAGTTGCATTTCCAAGCTTACTTGCTAGGTAGAAGCATGTTTTCCTGAGGTATTTGCTTAAAAAAAAAAAAAAGCTTGTTTTGCTAAGACCAATCTGCCCCTGCCTTCAGCCTCAGCCTGGCTTTGTTCTTCACACCCACTCTGTTGGAGCTGAAACTGATCTGAATCTGTGCTTCACCTTTGACCTACAGTATTTGTGCATTAACAGATATCTAGAGAGACATGGGGGCAGAGTTTTAAGTCTTTTTGCACGTTTCTGTTTGAGAACTGTCGGGGGACGTGGAAACAAACAGGAATATGAGGACATTCAACCACCAGAAAATAATCTTTTGTGTTTGTACTGTCTGGCTGATGAACATGGAGGAGTAACTCCAAAATCACAATGTATGATTATTTTCATGTAAGAATTCTTCTTCTTTTGCTAAAAAGACACCAAGTATTTGTTCCAAACCTGCAGTATGTTTTAAAGTGTTGTCTTAATAGATGGAAGCAAAGGTGAAAGAGCATTTTTTGTTTTAAAGGAATGAAAATCAGCCATAAGCAACTCACTTGAGTATTTTTATTTCTTAAGTATTTTTTATTACAGTTTCATCTCGGTGTTGAAACAGTGTGAGCTGTACAAAAGCTGTTGTATCACCAAATCGAACCCTGGTCACTTTGGGTTTTAATGTCTAAACACAGGAAGTGATCAGCTTGCCTTTTTATGACCTATAAGTTAACCTGCTGCTTTTGCCTCTAAAAAGCCTTCCGATGTTTGCTAACTGTAGCTGACTGTCATTTGTTACCCTTCCCGCCCCATCCGCTGTGTCTACGTTGGAAAAAACAAAATTAGCTTGTCCTCATCAGTTTAAAGATAATACCAGTGATTACAGACAAACTGCCATATTGGTAGACTGACTGATTGTAGCACTACGCCATGTAAGAGCTGTTACAAATTGATTTTTGATAATAAACTCATCATTTGCCCCCAGTTCATATTTCGGGGAATGACCTTCAAAACCATTTTCGTCAACAGGCGGCCTCTGAAGTGAGAGGGTTCAGTGCCTTGCTTGTAGGTAAAGGATTACGGTTCTTGTCTAATCACTTTGTACATTTCAAGGAGTCATAACTGATTGTTGTTGTTGGTGGAGGTTATAATCAGTGTTAAGTAGCCAGTACACAGAAACTGCTTAATAGGTCATTCACAAGTGTCTCAGGTTAGTCCAAATTAGATCTGTTTGCGAAAGTCAGACAGTTAGCCTCTCCATCTGTTCATGTCCTTTATGGACAACATATTCTAGATGTAGCTAAAGGCCGTGTTGGTTTTGGTTTGGTGGCGTTGGGAATTCACAAGTGACGTGGTCCTTTTAGGCTTTGTCAAGTGGTTAACCTCTAGCTTACAATGTTGTGCTTTTCTGCGAGGATGAGAATTGCCCTGCCCCTGATTGAGGATGAGGTCCTGCCTTGGGTATCACCGGTTCTTGTTCAAGACTGGAGAAGTGGAGCCAGAGATTAACAGATTGATTGGTGAAGGGTCTGCAGTAATGCAGATGTAGTACCAGCTTATTGCTGTGAAGAGAAAGCTGAGCGTGGAGCAAAGTTGTCAATTTACTGGTTGGATCTATCCCCATCACCTGTGACCTCAAGCTGTGGGCAGTGACCTAAAGATTGAGATAGTGGATACAAGCATCAGCTTCCTCCGATGGACGTCTGGTCTCCTCTTACAGATAAGATGACTTATCTGTAAGAGGAAAGGAGGAGACTCTGGATGAACTGGAGAGATTGCGTCTCTTGGCTGCCATTGGAACACCTCAGTGACCCTCCTGAAAAGATGGAGATGGTTGAGAGATGGAGGTGTAGGTACTTCTGCTTGAACTGCTGACCCTGCAGTTCAGACCTTGATAAGTTATACTGGATGGATGGATGTTTGCACATGTACTTCCTGTTATCTCTGCCTTCAGATCGCCTTGGTTGATGAGCCTCAGTCCAAATTGCACTGAAATGCTAGGACCCAAAGTCAAGTTGCTTCTGATTGTGTTTGCATAATGACCGTTTTTGATGTTCAAGGTGAAAAGCTTAAAAACTCTGGCATGTTCTGCGCTGTAACCACTGGTAGCCAATCCTTAAACACTTTACACCCAGCCTCTATAGAACTAGAAGAACAGATGCTTGCTATGTAGAGCAGATGCAATCTTGTGCTCACATCACGCGTGTCACACAGCAACTTTTAAGAAACTGGAAGAAAAATGGTGGTGGGGGTGGGGGGTGAAATTACAAGAAACAAAAGCACTATGAGAATCCTTGCAATTTGTTTTTTGTTTCTTTGTTTTTTCTATTTTCATGCATCGCCAAAATTTACCGCACTTTGGAGCAGTTCTGTCCTTTTTCTTTACAAAACTATTAGTCCTTGGCTTGAAATTAGACAGTGAAGTCGTGTGGTTTGAAAGACTAACAGTCATGCGGTGCCAAATGATGAGAGCGGGACAATCTGACCTCGGAGTGCGTCTCGGGTCTGAAACAGATTTCCTTCTCTGCCTGGTTCTGTTTTCAGTTGATGCCACCATGTTTGTCTGAACCAATACCTGTCTGTCAGCGTTAATAAAGATAAAATATGACAAGAAAAAAACAAGTTTTATTTAACTTCATATTTCACTGTTCACATATGTTTGAAGTGTGCATTGATTTACAGATCTTACCTCCCCAACCGCCCTGCGACAGACTGGCGACCTTTCCGGGGTGTACCCCGCCTCTCGCCCTATGACAGCTGGGATAGGCTCCAGCGCCCCTGAAAAGGATAAGCGGAAGCGAATGGATGGATGGATGGATGGACTTCCCCAACCTCTAGCTAACTGTTCTCTCAGAGTACTGGAGGAAGAAGAAGGGCAACACAATGGCCTCAGGCTTCAAGGGGGATTTCTTGATGCTCTGGATGCACCTTCCATTTAGCAGCAGCTGTATGCAGAAATACTGAGAATTACCTCAATACCTCAATTCACCCCCTGCTTCAATGAAGCTGTTTTACCTCAGAGTCTGAAAAGTGAAGCCAACATGTTGAAACCCCTTAAACAGGCACTTTTGGTAATGGCCAGCAGAATAGTTGCAGAATCGCATGCAGTTGTATAGAAGTCTGTGGAGAACGTGATCATGAGTATTTTGTTTTTAATCACCTTAGTAAACACTTTCCTAAAAACTTTCAGTTGCTAATTTCACATCTAGTTTAATACAATGTGGTTTTATGATGTAAAATTATGGCTCCCAAGCAAAGTAGACAAAGCAGGAGAGGCCTGTTGAATGGTTGCAAGCAGTGCAACTTCCTCATGAAGAAGCGTCTTGGATGAGCCCTAACTGACCCTGCAGATACTCATCAGTGTAGCTAGCGCTACAAAAGAGGAGTGATCATAAAGGGAGTGATGTTTTTGAGTATCAGGTCAATTCAAATGCAACTTTTCTATCAGCACAAGAAACATCACCAAACACACAAACAGTTTGTGTGCAGTTTGTCACAGTGTGATGCTAGCTGAAGGTCCAGCTACTCTATTTCAGAGGGAGAGAAAAGAAGGAGAGCTAACTTCACTCAGAGATGGAGAAAGAAAGACGGGCAGAGGAAGAAGAGGTTAGATTTAAGGACTGTTCAGTGGAAATTTAAAGCTTACATGTAAGTCCTCATGTTTTTAAATCAGATATTGGGTGACATGTGACATATTCTCAAACTGGAGCAAATCAAACTGAGACTATTCAAAGGTAACATGAAAGTCCTCTGCAGGTTAGTGCAGGATAAAGAGGTTACTTTCTGTACTGTGATGGGTTTAAAGTAAAGAGCAGTGTGTGACTGGTGCACAGTGGTTTCATGGTCAGAGTGAGGTTACATCAAGTGTAAGTGAAGTTAAGCTGATGATACTGACCAACGTTATTCTGTTTAAAGACAGCATAAACATCGTGTAGAGGATGGAAACCAGCCAGGACGCCTCAGGAAACATCTGCTGACATCTTGTTCATTTCAGTTGTGTAAATCCACAAACAGCAGTGACCCTCAGAGCAGTAGTAGCCCAAATCAGCTGATCACAGCTTGCACATTAAGAAAATCTCCTGAAAATCAACTGATTTTAGGGTTCCCACCTGCTGAATCCACTTTGACCTCTTCCCTTTATTTCCGTTCAAAGGCAAAGTCAGGTCTGCGACGTAGGCGTCAGACAGCAGAGCGATTTTCCATTTTTCTGCTCATGTTCGACTTAACTCATTCAAAGTACCTTTATTAGAATTAAAAATTTGAGTGAAATAAAGTTTGCTTTCATATCTACTGATATTATTTTATTATTACATAAAATAGCACAAGGTTCAGCTAGCTTTGCACACAGGTACATTTCAGAGCCTGTACTTTATCACTTTTACTTAAGAGGTTGAATCAGTGCTTCAGCTTTTACTGGACTATTTTTAACACTAGTATCTGTATGTCTACTTAAAGTTCGCAGCATTGTACAAACCGATGGGTGACATCATCAATATTCCATCCTTTAAATACAGTATATGATTGTAGTTACATTAAACAGATATTTCAACAATATGTCCGGACTCATTTGGTTTCATCCAGTCCACTTAGATAAAACAGTAATGACATTAAGTGTAATATTACTACATTAACCTCCTAAGACCTGAACTCTTTCATGGCAGCATTTATAATTTTTCTTTGCTATTTGGGTTAATTGGGACCAAAAGAATGTAAAAACAAAGAATTACCAATTTTTTTTTAACCTAAAATAATGAGATCCACATATGAGGACATTTGTTTCAAATTTTGGTAGAACAGTGGCAGCATGATGTCCTCGTAGGTGGATATCAGGCTCTTGTAGACAAAAATTACGTATTTTGGTCTCGACGTCCCAAAATGTGATGTCCACATATGTGGACGCCAGGTCCTGGGAGGTTAATATGGAAACAGCATTTCATGCTTTCAAGCAAACACGGTCCCAGTTATGAAGCTACAAACCACCACAGCAGAAGACATTTTCCTTTCATAGGTTATCTTTATTCATATTAAATCCAGAAAATAAATACAAAACATTTTGGGAGCATCTGATAAAGTGACAAAGACCCGCTTCAGTCAAGTTTTGCTAGTCAGAAAAATGCATTTTTCCTGTTTTAGCCACAGTTTGAAGTTTTATTTAAACTTGGACAATGTGTTGAAACAAACTTCTTCAGTCTCCCTCACAGGGATCTAACAATGGAAGATTTCCAGTTTATGAAGAACAACCTCAAACTTCTAACCAGAGACTGACTGCACTTTAAATCTGGAACTGGAGCGTCAGGTTTTAATCATCCAGAGCCCTGTTTATTTGTGACACGAACAAATATTCAACACTAAGTATTGAGATGATGGCACATTTACATGGATGACTTACTGTCATTAAATGGAACATCCAATTATCAAGATCCAAAGACTTCCTGTTAAACGCAGGTCAACATTAGCATTTAGTAGATTTGACACCAGATTAACATCTAAACACTATGGCATCCACTCAGACGTATGGCTGCTGGGACCAGTCGAAATGAGCCGTGTTAGTTGCACATTCAGACACCACAGAAATAATCAAACACACATTTGGATTTGAACATGCACAACATGTGGTCATTAGCTGTGAAGCGTATATTCCAGAGTTGCTAACGAGGGCGAGGTGTAAAAGAGCAGCGAAGGCCTGTGTGTTGTGTCCTGTGGAAGGCACCGACATTATCAGTACAATCTCCTTTACTAATAACATCAGACACATTCAGTGCTAACAAACGAGTGCTAACATGAGCTGATTTAACCTCGACATCATTTCTATGGGGGAAAGATACAAGACAAAAGGAACTGAGGCGTGTGGAGCGCAGCCACCGGAGAGCTCGGCAGTAATCCCTTAATATCCACTGGGGACACTAATCAGAGAGTGTGTGTGTTTGGTCAAAGCTATGAACAAAACTAGGTGTGCTTAGATACGCATGCATGAGAGTGTGTGTTCAGTCACCACATCCTTCAGCTGCAATCAAAGGACAGGTTAGCATTCATATTCGTATGTTATGATAGAGGTAGCACTTCAGGGTGCTGACTACGCTCATCGTTCATCTATGTATCAGGAGAGGACTGAGAAGGCAAAGTGTGTGTGTGTGTGTGTGTGTGTGTGTGTGTGTGTGTGTGTGAGAGAGAGTGAGACAGGTTATTCAGTCGTCCACTCCGATGTTGCGGAACAGGTAGGACATGGACTCTCCGTTGTGGATGCGGCGGATGGCCTCTGACAGGATCATGCTGATGTCCACCGTCTTGATCTTTGGACACTGGAGCTTCTGGAGTTCGTGGGGAATCGTGTTGGTCACCACCACCTGGAGACAATGACACACGTGAGGAGGAGGCGGCCATGCTGACGGAAGCCTAAGAACGACGACTCACCTCATCGATTGCCGACTCCTCTATGAACCTGGGGGCGTCTGAGGAGAGGAGGCCGTGTGTCGCCATGACAAAAATCTTGTAGGCCCCTCTTTCCTTCAGCGTCTCCGCTGCTGCCACGAAGCTGTCCACATCATCGATGATGTCATCCTGGGGACAAACGGGCATGGTTTTAAACGTGCTGAGGACAGTCCGCCCCACCCAACCTCCTTTCGGTGTTCCTGATGCGGCGCAGTAATTTTGCCTAGCTCACCCTCCTCTCTCAGTTCTTCCCATATGGATGTTGAACTTTTATTTTTACGTTAACATCATCGGTAATTTGTTCCGGAAACTTACATTCAGTAAATCTTCTAGTGCTCCAATTAATGATCAGTTTTAGAACTGATTTGCACACTCACACCCATCCAGAACTGCAGTTTACTGAAATATGACAAAGAAAAGAATCAAATTCTCACTGAGCGTTTTCCACCTGGGACACCTACTGCAGGTAAAGCTTGTTCCTCATACTTCAGACCTGCTTATAGAACAAAATGTCTGAGTTTGCGTCAGTTAGCGACTACGCAGCTTACTGGGGCTAATCTTTGGAAAACACCCAGAAGCTGTTCTAATGGTCATCAAGCCCGGTCTGTACTGATATATACCAAGGTTTCAAAACTGCTCGTTCAGGGCACAGAGGAGCGGGATCATTTTCCACATTACTCAACAACATTCCTCCTTTTCTGACTGAGTGAAAGAGTCGACCCACACCCAGACAGTTCAGTTCGACAGGACAAAAATGAGCAAAATCACAAGATTTAATGTTACGTTATGGAAACATGTTACTGTAACAGCTGTGCAGCTATCTCCTCTTTGTCCTGCTAGTCTTTAGAGGCCAATTTCTGCAGATTACCAGTGTGACTGAATTCAACTTCATGTTTGTATGAAAGACCTGTGAGTGAGTGAGCTGGCACTCCAAGAATCATTAACCCTTTAAGACCTACCATAGGACCAAGTCTGCCAGAGCTTATATTATATTTTTACATGCTGTGGAGCCATTTTTAGGAGCATTTCAAGTTGCTATACATCAATACAACCATTATAGCCCAAATGTTAATAATATGCATGCATTAAGTGCATAGTAATTACATAAATTGCAAAAAACTACAAAAAAAAATAAATAAAAATTTTATTTTTTTTAACATATATTTCTAGTTAGAGAAATTTAAGAGGCTTATGCCTCAAAACTGTAAATACAAAAAAGTTGCACAAAATAGTTTCCCACCACAGGAAATTTATTTTGAGTGTCTTCATAGTTTTATTTTTGAAATACACCAATTTTTATATACTGCAGGAAAAACGAAAATAAATATTATAGTGCAAATTTGCAAAAAAGCAGCATCTGCATCAAAATAAACTATTTCCAGCAGTGCAATATGAAGCATCCCAGAAACGACACAGGAAGTCATAAAGTCAAAGATAACTTTTAAAAACACCAGTATAAGCTCATGAGGCCCTGATGGTAAAAAACTACATTTCCGCAAAATGACGTCACTTCCGGTTTCGGGCAGGTCATGGCGGACATGCGATAGTTCGCGCTGATGGACGTAGGAAGTGTTACAAACAGCTGATGGATCGGCGAAGCGTGTTTCTGGAATATTATGTTTTTGTTGCTGCTTTTTATGCAGCTTTTGCAAAGCTGTATGTGGAAGGAAACTGTGACCGAGGACAAGCTGATGGCATCAGATGTAAGTACAACTCCTCCGGTTTCATATGCAAATAAAACTATTGCGCTAGCTTACGTGGTTGCAGAGCTACCGGGATTTAAAAATAGTTATGCAAAACGGAGCGTGCTGCTCTGACCGGCTCTAAAGGGTTAATAGAAATATATTCTGTGAGGGAAACATGGAGGCTGTCCCACCTCTGCCCCGAGAGATCCAACCAGCAGTCACACAAGGACAGGATCAGCATCGTGTGCTGAGGCACTGATGCATGACAGTTTAAAATATACATATATATAAAATGTAACTGTACTTGGCTAACTGTGTTCATAGCAGGAGTTATCAGGGTATTTGTCGAGTGCTGGGACTGGTATGAGTAAACAGACACAGATTAATGAAGCTGTGTAATGTGTGACAGAGATCAACATGCTTTAAACTTTAGTTTAGGGCAAAGTCACCATTCAGGTGTGTTTGAGTGTGTTTTCTAATCACTTATGACTAATAAATCTATAAGTGACACACTTTCATACTAACTACTGCACCACAGAGACGACTCCTGATTGGCTAGACTCGCTTTCTCACAGTTTCCTCTCAGTCTTTGTGAAAACGAGATGACTGCTAATGGTAACGCTGTGCTTACATCTAATGCTGGTTCACCTCAAAAAGGATTCAGCGAGTGAAAGGGTGGATTTCATTTTGAAGTAATTAAAGGACTTTTCCTCACAGCAGTTCATGCTGATCATGTTCGTGTTCGTTTGGGGCTTTTTTGTTAGACTGTTGATTAATTGGAGGGAGCAGCCACCACGAGTCAGGAAGTTGTCAGGAAGCTCACAGCTACATCCTCTCAGCAAACTACTAACTCTCACTGTTACTGTGAACTCATTATGGCTGCAGGTACCGCTGACCGACTTCTCAAAGTGCTGCCTCAGTTTCCTGCAGCCACTTTCACTCACACGCATTTTCAAGTGGGTCGATTTGACATATTGTCTACATTGACATCCCAAAATTCAGAAACTGTGCGTCATCTCTCACCACTATGATGGCGATGCGTCCTCCGACGTCTCCCACCACAGTGATGGGGGGCTTCTCTTTAGGGATCAACACTGGAAGGGAACACAGACAGTGAGTCCTGCTGTGATTCATACGGGGTGCACAAAGTCCTGCGTGTGACGAGTTCTTTGCAAGTGTGCGTGCATTACATGGTATCTCCATGCTGGGGTGAATGGCTCCGGTGGTCTTGACGGTGGGTGGGGAATGTCGGCCGTCTACTTGGTCTGATTCGGCGTCCTGAGCTTCTCCGTGGATCACTGCGATACCCAGACGCAGCCGCTCGGCGAACGACTGAGCCCTGCGCACACCAAGTCAGCAGCGCTTCACAACTTACTCCAATACAAGACACACAGACACCAGCCTGAACTCATGTCACACTGTGACAAAAATAAAAGCACTACAAAAAGGAAGTGAGCAACAAGCTGGCCTCATCAGCAATGGTAACACAGATAAAGGCGACTTCGTACAGACGAGAGGAGATGAGCCTACCTTTTGGCAGAAGCTGGCGACTTGGCAACAATCACAGCGTTTCGGTAGTCGGGGATCTGAGGGGGAGGAGACACAAAACTGAGGTCAGAGTTAGATACGGTTAAGCACACAATAGCTTATCCAATCAGCAAGAATATCAAGCTTCTTTGTTTCTCTACGTGTTTAATATATGTTCATATCCAGGTGTCAGCAGGCATGCCTGGATAGATAGTTTAGCAGGTGTGTACTGCAGGTTACAGACTCCTAAATTTAAATTACATCCTAAATAATATCCCAGTATAAAAATGGACAAACTGGTCTGTTTAAAGAAAGTTCAAAACAAGTTTCTTTGTTGTATAAGGTGACCTTTGTCCATGTGCTACTTCCAGCAGAAGTGATGGTGTTTCAGGTGTGATGGTGCTCTGCAATATTACACTGGACCAGGTAGCTTTGGACCTTGTTCCCATTTACTAGACTGATTTTGTATGTAATAGCAGGCAGAGAGCCCCTAACGTCAGCAAAACAGCCTTGCTAATATGAACACTGTAACTGGGTGGATGCTCATGCTAGATGTGGTGCAAGTGTCAAAGAACGATGTCAGGAAAATACAGCTAATCCCTTCAGACTGGCTTTTGTTTACGAATGAAATTAGTAAGGAAAACGTGGCCATCTCGGGCACAGAAGCCCCTCCCACCTGCTCCCACCCGAGTCAGCCAATCAGAAGTAAGCTTAAAGGGAGAGGAGCTAAAATGACACACAAGAGATGAACTAATGTAGAAAAGTATCAAAAAAGCATCAAATTTGTTAAAGTTAAGACTAGAAACAATAAAAGTGATAGAAATGAGGCGTGTGTGTCACATCTGTTTTTAGAAATGACCTCTTCCTGGATATATTGCAGCAGAAACGGGGAGGCTCTCAAATTGTCCACTGGGATGTTGAAGAAGCCTTGGATCTCTTTCTGATGGAGGTCCATGGTGATGAGGTGGGTGAGGCCTACACAAACATGGTCATGTCAGCTTGTAACATGTCTGTGGTTTGTACAGATCATGTATTTGAAATACTACGATATGTGACATTGAATAGTGTCCTGTCTTCTTCTTGAGTGCTTTAAAGGGACAGACTCACCAGCTTTACACATCATTGATGCAACAAGCTTGGACACGATGGAGCCCCTCTTCCTCATCTTACACTGCTTGCTGTAGGGGAAGTAGGGGAGAACGCCCGTGATGCTTTTGGCGCAGGACGTCCTGCATGCGTACACCATGATCAGCATCTCCATTATGGTGGTGTTCACGTCCCTGAAGTGCAGAGAGACAAGCAGACGATTACACGTGAGGGACACGTTTCTGGGGAAACGTCCAAATAAATATTTGTCTTCTCTCTTACTTTGACATCGTTTGGATGACAAAGACATCTTTGCCTCGCACCGACTCTTGGATCTGTACCCGCGTTTCTATGGAAACAAAAAGCGGATGTGAGAAGGAAAGAGCAGAGAGAGAATGTGCGCGCACACAAACATGCACTGAGCCTCACCGGTACACGCCCCCTAACAAAGCCTACAACAGCCTGTCAGCCTCATTACCACCTCCACCCTCACTGTCCTAAATCGTAGACACTAGCATTCCAAAAATGTGCTTCCCAGGAAAAACAGATGAGAAAACAAAATACTTTCCACACCTGAGAGCTACGTCCACGTTTTATATACAGACCAGGTCTGCTGCTGATGACCAACCGATCGGTCATTTTAAGGAGAAGGAAAAATAAGAGTAGTGGACTAATCTAAAAGTAAGAAAAACATTCTAACGAGAACACAAAGGCTGGTCATAGAAATGTTACACCGACCACGAAGAGCGTGGTTGAGCATTGCTACAATCGCATACAACTGCTCATTTATGTCAAAGCTTTGCTTGTTAACATTGTAGGAGCTGATGAGCCAGAGCAGCAACAACTCCTGAGTCACACATATCCCTACTACACACTGAGAAAGAAACACAACCCCTCCGGACATGTTAAACCATTACACCGTTAAATCTCCGTTACTGTTACCACACTGTCAGCTGAACTGAGAAAAACTGGATTAAATACTTTGCTGTGTATAAATGGAACAAGCTACAATATTTCAAGTCTGTCTGCAACTACTCATGTTTTCTTAATTTGTTACGTATAATGTGTCATTTTAATGTGTAGCAGTCCATCTTAATGTTTGTACTTCGTGCTTTCATTTAAACACACAGGTCTCAAGGACACAATCAGGTCTCCATCATGTGTCACAAAAGAGGTAATAAAATGCAACGTGTTTCAACATTAGATCCATATATTAGTGTAAGTTGAGTAAATATGGAAATTTAAGGTTATGGAATTTGCATTTTTAATATGCCCATGATGCAGTTATTTATTATTAGTAGTATTATTAGAAGAAACTAACATAGTAAAGTAGCTACAGATTGTTATTTGCAATTGTATCCTAATGCTGGACTAAAAAAAAGCTTGTAAAGGGGTTTAGCTGCGTCACTACACAGCATGTTGTACAGTAGCAGCACAGACCGCTGCAGGTCACTGACAGCAGTAATGGCAACAGCACAGCCCTCAGATATGCAATATATCTCCCTCCATAAATTCAACGCCATGCATTTATGGAGGGAGGTGCACATGGTGTCACGTTTTAAACAGCCGTATTCCTCATTATGGTTCAACCCTTCTGTCTGTGTTGGGAAAACTGTTTACTGGAAACAATGGCTTACAAAGGGAAAACACAATACAGGTGATTTATGTACAGAAATCATGGTTAGAACTAGAGGAAAATAAGATGGTACACAGATTTTACTTTCTTGCATCTAGGTTTCTACTTACCAATAACATATGCTGGAAATGTCAAGCAGAACCAGAAAGCGTTATACAATCTGGGACTCTAAATGCATTTTCCCATTTTGGAAAATAAGATTACAACGTTACAACAGTGTCACCAGGAATATGCCTACTGGGGGACCAACAGTAATGCCTAATATTTCCAAACACCAGAGTACAGCGATCCAGGTACAAGGCTGACTGCGATTCATATGAACATGCTGCTGGCCAGGCTAACTGACGATACCGAAAACTCTCTTGCAGGGACGATCTGACGCCACGAAGGAACGCAGATTCTGAGAAACACTTTTTTTTGTTTGTCACGGTTTTGTTCCCTCTGAGGACGTATGTAAAAACATGAAGCATTTCTTTTATATTATTATTTTGGTATGATATGTGCTGACCTGGCTGCTGTATGTTGTAAGTTTTGTAATTAGTTTGTTTGTTATAAAAATAAAAAGGATAAATGACATAAAGGTTGCAGCTGGGGGAATAACTTGAGTGACAGCTTCAGCTTTTCTTGCTGGGCTAACAACTTGACACAGGGCCACTTTCTTTATTGGTTAGTATTATTGGTTAGTACCAAGTGCCTTTTCAGGGTCAAATTCAAGCACTTTTTAAGCACTTTCAAGGTCCATTTTCAAGCTTTTCCAGCCCCCTCCCTCCCGCCAAAAAAAAAAAAAGAATGCATGCTTCAATTCGCATCACCTCAGTAAGACCATGTGAACATTAAAACAAATCATCCCAGGTGAACTTAAACACCTTTGTTCCCCTTTTGTTAAGACATAGAAAAACGTACAACACAAATATACTGCAAAAGGAAACGGTCGCCTTATCGTGTATAAACTCAAAATGCACATTTCACTTAAAAATTAAGATGTGAACAAATCAACTTGTTAGATTCTCCTGTTGGAAAACAAAAAAGAAATAAATAAGTCTTCTCATCAGATATTGATGCTTCTTTCCTGTGTGACAAGAAATAGGAGACAGATATTTGTTTGTTTTTTAAGTTAATTCCCAATAAAACCACATGGATCACTCATATTACCATTATTTCAAATACTCCAAAAAGCTGGTGTCCAGGGTTTAACTGGCTGTTTTTGACTACTTTTGATTTGGCCTCTATATTTCACCTTTAAAAACTGTTTATCTTGCCAATCTGTTATTTTCTCATTTTGACATAATGTGTCAGCACAATTTATCTAAATTCAGACAAAATGTAAAATACGAGTAGAAAGTGATATTTTTGACTGTAAAAACCACAAACATGTTTAACGAATCATTTTCATAACTTGAAATGAAAATAGAAATTTTACATTTTTAAAAAATATGCACAAGTTTTGCAAACAACAAAGTTATGTGGTTATATAGAACAATCAAGTGTTCTGCATCAAATAAGAAGGCACAGAAATTATTTATGCAACTCCAAAAAATAGTTTGTGTCACTATAACACATGAGAACAGCTCAGGGATAAACCTGCAGGTCTGACAGCAGCTGTGTCACTCAGCGTTTACACTGCACTCTGCCTTTGGTGGCTTTAAGGCAGCAACTGTTCACTAGTAGAACTGACACACAAAACAAAACAACGACTACACACTAACTACACAAGACAACACACTAACCTGAGACTCCAAACACGGCAAACGTCACAAACCTCTCAGTATCAAAACTCTCGCTCTCTCGCTCTCTGTCACTCCTAAAGCTTCCGTCTCCTCCCAAACAACCAGATGCCACATGTTGCCATATCATTTTTTGATTGGTCGACATGGTACATTTTTCCACCAATAGGGAAGGAGTGTTTTTTCCTTTTCTTTTTTCACTCAGAAGCAAAGCGTGTTTGCTAGCGCTCTCCTTAGAAAACGCTGTTTTTATCGTTTCTTCCGGAGTAAACAGCTGTTTTATTCAGAAAAAAACAAACAAACAAACACCGGTTTTACGTGGCCTATCAACACAGTTTAAACACTGGTATGTAGTTTGAAGTCCGCACGTTGACCCAAGTTGAAATGGAGACTTTGGCTCCGTCAACCCCAGAGGGTTAATCAGAAAGCCTAAGTTAGCTAGTTATGCATCGGGCTAATGTTAAGTAACGTTAGCTAAGTTCACAGCATATTCCATAACAGCGCTGCCATACTGCATCACACTCAGTGCGTTTCAATCATTTCTCCAGCGAGTTTGATAGCAAAATAATAATAATCATAATTTTAAAAAATAGCATGTGTAACGTACACGTACTGGAAAATTATTTACTAGGACTCACCTATCATGCTGGAGAGCGCAAACTCCGCCATTGTTGTTTTCCATCAAACACTCATTAAAACAGCAGCCTACAGGTATGTTAGCGCACTCATCCCCGACTGTCCGAGGGAGGGGCGGGGTCACACGTTGAAACAGACGTAAGGCAGCCAGGCGGGGAAATTTTTCTTTTACATTTTGTGACTCATTTTATTTTTATATCTGATAAGAAAACTATTCAATCAGATAGTTATTTGTGGTGAATGAAATACAGCTACACTTTCAAGCACTTTTAAGCACCACATCTGAAATTCAAGCACTTTTCAAATCCTTGAAAATTCAATTATGCATTTTCAAGGATTTCAAGCACCCGTACGAACCCTGTCAAACCCATTCCCAAACACCAGTAATGAGAGAAACTGTTCCAGTGGTGAATAATGCGAAATGCTTCGCGTTCTACTGCTTAGAAACTTTTAAAAGTCAGCACAGTCATGGCCCAGTACAAGCCCAGTACAAGCCCAGTGGACGGTTGTGATCTTCTAAGAGGAAATTTATTTGCAACAGGAACAGACTCAGTTGAAACGGTGACCTTGTGTCTAGCACTGCTGTCATGAAAGGGGAACAAGAAGTGTTTCAGTTTCTGCTTTAAACGCTCTCACAAGCTCAACAATAAATTTAAACCTACACTTTTGAAGCATTTTATTAAATGTACAAGGAGAAAACTCCACAAATACAAGCAGAAACACTTATATAGTATGTTCCATAAAAATTTGTCACTTTTTAAGGGGAACATTTTTTTTCAAGAAACCTAAATCGTGTGACTTGCAGCTGATTAAAGGAAGTTTTTGTACAAAAATCAAAGACTTTGTTTCTAAACGTTTGAGATATTAAATATAGGATGGCAGTACTAACTGTTGGTGGGTGAGAAGGATTGAATAATACTAATAAAAAATGTCACGACACTACATATCATACACTTTACAACAGACTTGAAAGAATTCAAAGAACATGAAGCTTTAACTTTGAAGTTAAGGTAACCTGATGACAAACACAGTAAAACTAGAAATCATTTTTCAGTTTGCAATTTACACGATCTCGTCCGCTTTAGTTCGGATGAGGTTTGTGTGATAGAGCCGAGACGGCACCAGAAGGCTGTAAGCTTCATGTATTTGGAATTACAGCCGCAGCTAACAGCATTCCCCAGCACTTATTACTCTGCCATGTATTTTCATTTAGGTTGTTGTTGTCCATCACATCAATGTCCACCGCCCATTTTTACCTGGTCATCTAATTGTCAAAAGCCCAGAGAATTAATTTTGTTCCAAAACAGTTGCAGATATAATTTTTGTTAATCGACAAAGCAGTGAGCTACATATAATATTCTTTTTTATGCAGATGATGCGTTCCCAACTCTTCTATAACTCCTGTACTCTGCCTTTATAGAGGTTTTCACTGGAACCTCATTCTCAGCATTCATTACTCGCAGAGCTATTTCCAAATAGAATCTTTTCATTTAAGCATTTTCTAGCTGCTACAGCTTTAAACTAGGAAGACACTAAATGATTGTTTTTAAAGAATCTTGTAGCATGTATTATTATATGAGCTTACCTCTGTTAGCTTCCTGGTACACCTGCACCTTGCCAAGCTCCACCCCTAAACGCCTGAGAAAGAAAATGACAAAACAACAGTAAATAAGTTTGTTTAAAGTTGAAACAAAAAAATGAATTTTTAAAAAAACAACCCACAACCAAATATATGTATAACATTTAAAAAATGTACTATTCATTTGGAAATGCAATAAGAAGCAGTGTTTACATCCTGGTGCACAGTGAGGTATTTAGTGTCCACTAAAGCAGCCAAACACTGTTTGTTCTATAAACACATGCAGACTCAGATGTCCTTGTGCAGTCCAGGTTTGGACTCTGTGCATTTAAAGTACGTTTGGACTGTAGGAATTTTCGGTTTACACAGAACATGATGAAACACTAACAAAGCAACCACACACGTTCTGTTAAAATGAGGCTACACACCCTTTACCCATTATTAGTTTAGCTCTGCAGACAGCTGTTTTTTGAGTCTTTTATCTCCCTTTTAATTAGAAAACGGTTCCTTTTTTAAAGGTTTATGCAATGATGGGAGTTAAGCGTATTTGATGAGCTGGTGACAGGGAAGGTGGGCAGGACAATCATCCTGTTGTTTCGGGAAGGTGGCTAAAAACAGAAAAGACAGCACATAAGGACTGCGTATGTAGGCTCATGCTATCAATAAACACACATGTTAAACAGAAGAAGCAAGAGCAAAACATGTCTTCTTGACACATGTGAGTTTAAATGTCCCTTTTTTACCATATGAGACAAAAGAAAGGAGACCGAGATTCTCCTGGAGGACGTGTATGGGCTTTGACTCTAAAATAACCCGTCTTGCTTTGTGTGTCTGAGTGCATGTCTAAGAACTTACTCTGCAATCCTCTTGCCCAGCTCACGGCTCGAGGGGTGCGAGTTGGCGGTGAAGATGACCAGGCCACCCTTGGTGTGGTTCATGTCTCTGGGGTCTCGGCCGCTGCTCTCCCCACACTCAGGCAGTGGATCCCTGGGCACCCACGCTGCACTGAGCCCTTCCTGTGACAAAAGAGGAGGGCGGTTACTTCCTTTAAAAAAAGGTCCTCCAAAAAATGGAAACAGGAAACAGATTTGGTTTAGTCCTTAAAGACGTACAGTCAAAATGCCACCTGTAAACTTAATGACTGCAACATCATTTAACACCTCAGTTTGTAACATTGATTACAAGCTTAACATGTAAACTTTTTATGAAATCTCAAGGAAAATTAAAAATAGACAGAAAAAATAATGGAATAAATCCTAGATTTAAAACTAAAACGTTGTCGTTTTACTGATGTCAAGTCCAGGAACCATTTTTCTTCTAAATGGTTTAGTGGTCACTGCCAGACTTCCCTCTTTTTAAATGATCGAGAACAGTGCTTAGTTTCAATGCACAGCAATCACCACTCTCACAATTACTGAAGTCTGACACTCACTCTGCAAACTAATGTTCACGGATTTAAACACGTTTCTGGTAACAGCAGCCTCCACCACTGAGCGACAGCACTGTAGGATTCATGGTAGAATCCTTTTTTCCACAATTTCATGAATAAAATGCATATTTGTTAAAACAACATTGGCTCTCACAAAGAATCATGTGATCCTGCAGAAAGCAGATACCACAGCTTTGCAATGCAAGCCCCGTTTACCCAGTCACACAAAGGTCCTTTTTCTATGCCCGTCTCACATGTGCAATTCAATTCAATTTATTTATACAGCGCCAAATCACAACAAGTCGCCTCAAGGCGTTTTATATTGTAAGGTAGACCCTACAATAATACATTTAGAGAAAAACCCCAACACTCACATGACCCCCTATGAGCAAGCACTTTGGCGACAGTGGGAAGGAAAAACTCCCTTTTAACAGGAAGAAACCTCTGGCAGAAGCAGGCGGGGGGCAATCTGAACCGGTTGCAGCCGGCCGTATGTGCACACATACTCACACTCCAGTAGTTGCACTGGAAGCAACTGGGGGTTCATTATCTTGCCCAAGGATATTTTGACATCCAGACTTGGTAGCGACTGGTAGACAACGATCTACCCCCCAAACCACGGCCGCTCCAAATCATTAGCCAATGAGCAAGTGCTTTCATCCATACAGTCTGCTTGGTTTTGTTTGTTTTTGTTTTACAACCAACACGCATCTCAAGAACAGGACTTCAGAAACCAATGGCTGACATCACAGAAGTTGCATCCATGTTTTATAACAACTATGATCCAAATATATGCAACTCCCGCCAAGTTAAACCATTTCAATAAAAATATACCAAACATCTAAATGTACAAAGTCTAGAAGACTAACATTATGTAACAAAGTAACATTTAATGATTTCAAAATTTTGGTTCCCCAAAACACAATTATTAAAGAAGGAAGAAAAAAAAACAGAAAAAGACCCAGTGTCCCACTCACTGGATAAAACAAACAATGGCAAACAGCCCAGGAGAAAGAGAAAGAGAAATATGTGGCCAATGTGGTGGCTGCAGCAGCATTTAGGACAGTAAATGGTAACCATGCAGTTTTTTGTGTGTACTTTGAATTGATTTAAATTTGAGTATCAGATTACCACGCGTGGGACTGGGACAGGTGGTTTGTTGTTCATTTTATTTGCTTGTCTTTGTTTATGTTAAAATATGATAAATATATTTTCTTTTTAAGGTAAGAATTAAACAAAAAGGGAATAAGCTTTTATTATGGGGGGGGGGCTCCTTATCTTTTTTTTTTTAAAACACAACACTATCCACATCTACTCAGATGCCACTTTTAGCTTAAAAATTCATGCTTCTCTTCACAGTGCCTTACACGTCTGTCTTGCTGAATAAAAGGACTTGCATATGCATTAGAAACAAAAAAAAGGTTATAGTTTGGAGTATATGCAGCAGGAAAGGCTTTTATTAAACAGGTTTGCATGTGCATGCATATTACAACTGTAGAACAATAGAGAAAGCAAAGAGACTGGGAAACAATGAAGTGTCAATACAAACCCAAATGTATGCGACCACTCTATTAACCATTTATTTAAATACAAAACACTGTTTTGAGAGGTGCACGACGTTTAATAAGGTCCCTCTATAGCATGTAATAGGTGGTATAAACAGTACAAACAGTCACGACATTAGCTTCCTCGTGTTGCTAAGCTAGTCGGATTTCACAGTGCATGATGCCATTTGTTATTCTGGAATGAATACGTTAAGAAGTCAAGCTGCGTGGTGAAACTGTGTCTGCATGACTATTATACACAAGAAAGTAGAGGAATAACAGCCCATTCAACCCCAGCTACCACCAAAATGTATAGCTGTAACATCATGATATAGCTTTAGGCTAGCCTGTGTTACCATAAGTACTAACGCGATAGCTCAACACATAATGGCAAGCCAAAGCTCCTGACTGCGCGAGTTGATTCTTCACGCGTCGGAAAGCAAGCCTGTCTGTACGGTAGGCAGAAAACACAACCTTTTTTTTTTTTTAATCCAATAAATGAAGCAAAACTAACACGACTCCTCACCAGCTTGTGTGTTAGATCCGGTTACAACCTGCAACCAACAGTATTTGATTGTACGAGCCTCCGTCGGGCTCTTTCCAACCTGTTCCCCTGACTCGAACAGACTGTGAGGTTCGGTTTTGACGGACGTATGACTCAACCAATCAAAGACTAGAAAATTCTAAAGGGTCGGCCTTAGGCTGCATTCAAGTACTCTGAAAAATATTACATTTAAAACCCGTAGACAAGACGAGTTATTGGAGACAAGCGATTTTTTTTATCATTAGTCGCAATTACATGTAAAATGCTAAACGGAATACATTTTTCAGCGAGGTTTATTAATATGTTGTATTTCTCCTTCATGTTTATTCGCTAAATCTTGTTTCAAATTGCCTACAACTGAGGTTGGCTAATTTTCAGAATTTCCTGAAGATGTTGAACTCAACCTGTACTGCTGTCGTAGTGACACATGATTTTCAAAACACTGAGCAATAGCAATGGCTGCTCGGACACAAGTGTTTTATAATGTGATTTGCCCCTTTTCTTTAGGTCTTTATGATAACTATACACAGGTACAACTTACTAACGAAGCCAACCATATACTTATATATTTACTCATATATTAACCACTTTCTACATAAAACTAGGTGTAAAATCCCCAATGCTTTTATCCATCACAGATCTCTGGGAAACAGAGGTTCAAAGACTACCCAATAAAGGTGTGCTCTTGGACCGGCCACTTGAGGGCACTCTGTTTTTATGGAAGCTTCACACGAACACTCCCAGCTCCAGCACATGCTACATGAAGTGACTTTCAAGCTTTAAATAAACACGATTTCATGATGTAAAACAGTCCTGCTGCCTAATTAGAATTACTACATTTTCCCCCTATAATTTAACCCTTATTCATGTGACCCAGACAGGTAGATGAGTACAGACAAATCAAATGTAGTTTGAAGATATTTATTTCAGTGGAAAAAAACTCTTGTTTTTCTCCCTTTTTCTCATTCTTTGTTGTGAATGTGAATTTCACTAAAGTGTCAAGTGAAAAGTGTCAACACGTGCTCAAAGATATAACAAGAAAGGCATGAGCCACTTGTCTCTGAGACAAGTGGCTCATGAGTGTCCAGTGTACATATATTGAATCCACTTCTGAAAGCCTCTGCACTTAGCAATAACAGGAGATATGCAAATAGAAACAGGGGGAGGGGCTGCAGGTAAGCACTCTCTAAGTAAGCTTCTATGCAGCAGGCATTAGCATTAACACGCCTCTGGGGTAGTGTGGTTCTTTTGCATTGACAGAGGCATATTTATAAATACTCTACCGGTACCATACGGGCTACTCTTTAGAGTTCTTACATAACTCGCTGGTTATGTGGAGGAGGAAGAGAGCAGCATCCAAGTACTGCTCACTGCCCACACACACACACACACACACACACACACACACACACACACACACACACACACACACACACACACACACACAATGGAGAAAAAAGTGAAATAAAAAACGTGGAGGAGGGTGGAGAGGGAAAGAAAACATTAGATTTTGCAGTTGGAAGTCAGGGTCAAATTCTGCAGTGTGTGTGCTCTCTAATTGTCTTCATGACCGCAGCACATGCTGCATGTGTACGAGTGATTATCCCAAAGATCACAATGATTTTTGGCAACACAAGTTTTAACACAAACAGGCCTGATCTTATAGAGAAGCCTCGGATAGAAAGTAACAGTACAATTAGCCAAGTACTGAATTACAGCTTCCCTGTGCTTCTAATTTGTTCAAGTATTTCTCTGTTTCTGCTGCTTCCCATTTCAGCACCACTGTACTTTGGATGACAACACCATTGTTTGAAGGCTATATGTGCGGCTAACAGATGTTGTTAAAGACAAAACTACCCAGCAGCATATTAGTAATCAAAATAACTCCCACCTATAATATCAAATTGATGTACATGTTAATAAATCAAATGTTATGATCCATTAAACTTCATGCACTTAATTCTGCATAATTGAAGTGCATGTCAAAGCTAAAACATTTCAAAGTACAAGTACTACTTCTACTTAAAGGGTGTAAATACCCATTTCTGTACTTTGCAAAGCAGTTAGGCTGCTCAGTGCAAAGCCTATTTCATGTCCATCCATCCATTCATTCGCTTCCGCTTATCCTTTTCAGGGTCACGGGGGGCGCTGGAGCCTATCCCAGCTGTCATAGGGCGAGAGGCGGGGTACAACCTGGACAGGTCGCCAGTCTGTCGCAGGGCTAACACACAGGGACAGACAACCATTCACACTCACATTCACTCACACATTCACACCTAGTGGCAATTTGGATTATCCAGTTAACCTATCCCCACAAGATGCATGTCTTTGGACAGTGAATTTCACGTCATATTTCATATATTTGTATGAGGAAAGAAGGAGCTGAAAAATTGTGCCCAGTGTTTTTGTTCACCACATTTACTTCTGATCAAAGAATCTGAATTCCCATGCCACCCCAATGAAATCAATAAGTTCTAATCAATAAGTAATTTTTAATTAAATTAACAAGCTTCAGTGGTGTGGCACAGTTTTGGGTCGGTCAGCCTCAGAGCAAGACAGTCATGTAGGCGTGAATGTGAGCATAAAAAGTTGTCTTCTCTCTGTGTTGGCCGTCTATCCAGGGTGTAGCTGCCTCCTGACAGCTCGGACAGGCTCCGCCCCCCAATGCTGATTTGGATAAGCAGAAGAATATGAATGGATGGATGGATGGATGGATGGATGGATGGATGGAAGATCCTGTGCTATGCTAAGCTAAACTAACTTGCTGGAGGTAGTAAAATCATATTTGTAGTATTTGAGCTAATGCTCATAATGACAACGGTTAGCAGATCTTTACAATCTTACTCCTGCTTTTAACATGTGAGCCATTGTTTAAAAAGCATCAATGTGAGACACTTATGGCTTTGTAGTAAAAATATAACTGCTTTGATGGCTTTTCTGAAATTCTTTCACCTGTGAGATATTTAAAAAACTATTTTCTTTATTAAAAGTAGAGGTAGGTTTGTGTGAATGTCTTCTAGCTATCCTTGTCATTTATTGGTCTGCTACTTGTCCCAAACGTTGGTCCCCTTTTGTTGGCATTCCTACAAAAATGTTGGGAAGTTCATCCAAGGTTAGCCTCAGCCTACTGAATTCACTAAATTAAGCAATATCTTCTTACTGTGTGTTTTTTTTTTAGAGAAATTATGTAAGATACTCAAGTGACTTGACAAACTCAGACTAGTGAAGCCCCACGTAGCACCAGATTATTGTCCAGATTTTTGCACTGAACAAGGACTGTGGGCTTTGTCTTTGATGAGATCTCCAATGAACAGTAATGCCAAACATCAGCTGCATTTGTGGTTTTGGTGCTGATTAGAAATTTCTAGCATTTTAGCATTTGGTTAATATTACTCTTGGCATTAGCTGAAAGCATGTGTATGTATTTTCCTCTAAGTTTAAATAGTTGTTCATAAGATCACAAACACACGCCTATATCTTGATTTTATAAAAGTATATTTATACATATTATTAACATTAAAAAAAACATCTGAATTAAAAGACTTGAGCAGTGTGTGACTTAGTTACCTATCGATATTTACACAACGATTAAAAATATTAATGGAAAAAAGATAAAGGTGAAAATGAAGCGATGGCCAAACATTCAGAGATTCTCATAGATGCTAATCTGAAGGTGCTGCTGAGCACCTGCTCAACTTGCCTGTTTTAGTCGTGATACATGGTCAGAGCTGCCATCCCCTCTGACCATGTATCATTCCATCATCATCACAGTTTTTCTTGCTAACGTACTAAACAAGTTATCAACAACTTTTTCACACTCCATCTTCTCTAAACCACACATAGCGGTTAGCAAGAGGAAACTTATTTATTATGATGATAAATCACAGAAGCTTGTTTGCCTGCTAATGTTAGCTGTGCTTACACACAAAGTGCAGACTGTAAGTCGTCTCAGAGCAGTGAAAGTAGAGACAGCAGCAACAAGCTGGTCTCCCATCAGTTTACCATGAAAGAGCAGTTGCTTATTCACAATGTGCAAACCACCAGAAAGAAGTGTCTAGCTTCTCAGCTTGATCAGCTCAAGTAACGGGAAATGGACGTGCGGGTAAAATGGAGACAACTTAAGTTTCCTATGAGCACAAAACAAGTGGAGCTTTCAGCAACAATAACTCACTCCAGTCACAAGATGGCAGAAAAGTAATCAGCTAGGAGCTTTATGACAGCTATGTCTATTTTTGGATTTGACAAGGTAAGCACTGATTGCCTTGCTTGCCCTGATGGAATGCCATTGGTATATGGAGCTATATGGGTGGGGGTTTAATTTCCTCAAAAAATGTTTTATGTAACACAGTATAGTGGGTTAAATGAACAAAGTGCTGATCCTAGTAGTGTTTATCCAATACCAATGCCAAGTTTATTAGTGATACTTGCCTTGCCTTGAGGCCTTAAACATCTATGTAAAAAAGAAGGTAAGTTTTAATACAAATCTGAAATTGTTTGTGTCGTGCAGCTTTGAATTCAGTCTAACTCTTAGGCTAGAATGCAGGTGTGTAGTCTGATAAGACTTCATCGCGCCAATAAGCAGAAAGGCGTGGCACACCTCCACTCTCTCTGTGTCTTCCTCAATAAATCTCTGCAGCCTCTGCCACAGAAACAGGGCCAGAGAGAGAGACGAGGAGGAGGCGGGAGAGCACCGCGCTCCTGGTCCGCCCACAACTTTCAGCACGAGCCATTTAGCAGTGCGAGCTGGCCCAGCTGTAGAGCGCGCGGGCACGTGCACGTGCCCCCCTTCACTACCTCTGCACACCCCTACCCACCCACCCACCCCACTCGGAGAAAATCATTACCAAATAGCGAGCGCACGCGGAGCTGTGGCTGCAGCCGCGTCACCGCTGGGCTGCGTTTACGACGTAAAGCACACGAGCGGCACATCCTCGGCAGATACGAACAGGCGCGCACCCGCCTTCAAACGCACAACCATTTACGCGCAGTGTGTCTGAGCCTGCGAGGCTTCTCCGTTTGACTCCTTCCTCCCGGTGACCGTCGGTTAATCGTTTAATATCGAGGGCAGCTGCAGCGGGGGTGAGACCGAGGAGCCGGTGAGGCGAATCCTGGAACCCCCACCACTCATCCGCTCCGCCAAAATACGACGCACGCGACGCCGCCGCGCGGCTGCTGGGATCTCGAGCGGCCCGTTAGCCTCCGGTCCCGTCTCCATTCAGCAGCGCTGCACGTAGCCGTGGGAGAACCCGAGAGCATCCCTCCATCCCACCCAGCCTATCCCCACCCCCCTCCCCTCTTTCTCTCCCCCCCTCTCTCTCTCGCTTTCAGCCCCTCTGGACCCGTGCTATGCCGGAGCTCTAGGGGAGAGAGGAGGGGGGGTCTCATCAAGCCAGGGACCTGGGGGGGTGGGAGGAAGGAGGCTTTTCGTGGCCGGGGTGTAGACGTACCCTCCGCGTGGCGAGGCGCCTCTGTATCGGAGGATGCTGGAATAGAGCGGCCGAGCGCGGAAGATGGGAAAGGACCAGGAACTGCTGCAGGCGGTGAAGACCGAGGACCTGCTCACCGTGCAGAAGCTGCTGCAGAGGCCCCGGCCAGGGAAAGCAAGTAAGACAGTCGGTTCTCTCCCACTGCAGAGATGAGAACACAGCTGTGGATTTCTGTTGAAACCCTCCCCTATAGATGCCCGTGTTCAGCCATGGGCAAAAGCTTTCTCTCGCATAGGAGCTGTTCACCGCTGAGATGATGGTGATGTGTGAAGGCTGCATGTGTGAGTCTTCTGGGAGACAGGGGTTTGCATGCATCGGGGTGTATCCGAGAAGATTAGTGGTGTGATTGGAGAGTGGCAGCGCATCTTCAAACCCCTGTCTCTGTACACTGCAGCACAGAGAGAGGGAGGGAACACAGCGTGTGTGTGTTTGGATCTGTGTGTGACCCTGGCTCTCCAGTGACATGATACTGGTGGCCGTGTGATAGTTAAGGTTTCAACATCACAATCAGTGTGACACGACTCCCAGTGTTCTTCTTCTATCCTGCATACTGCGAGGCTCGCTTCACGACTGCTCCTCTAATGGTTTTTTTCTCCTTCGGGCAGTGTAGCACTACAACATCCAACAATGTTTCACTTGCACAGCCCACTCTAATGTGTGGGCAATACAGAGAGAAGCCAGAGAGAGCTGCAGATAGATCATTCTGTAGAGGCTGGCAGTGGCTTGCTGATACTTCCACTGATATATAACTGGCTGGTCCAGTTGTGAGCAGACAGCGAGGGGTAGCGTACAGGCCGAGCTGCAGGAGGTAGAATTTGCACAAAGGCATAACAAGTAATTCAGCTTTAACTCTTGTAATTATTTTTTATAAAAGCTAGTTGACACCAAGCCTATTATCCAATTACTATAATTGTTCTGCTTGGGCAGGTACGCAGCAGCATCTGAACTGGTGCTTACACTGGAAACAGCAGGTGGGCCTCATTTGAATAAGAAGAGGCCATGCTAATGACAAATAATGGTCCACGTTTGAGCCCCTATTGCAAGTGATGACTTTATAAATTCACTTGTCAGTCTGTTTGTGTACTGAGTAACACTAGAGCTTTATTGTACTTCTTGACCTCTGTGTATTTAAAATGACTGGTGTTGGCTAACATAGCGGCTGAATATTCTCTTCTTGAAGACGCTGCGCATCCACTCCTAAATATTGTGCTTACGGCCACTAGATTAGTTGGAACTACGTCTTAAAATAATATCTAATCGGCCAATTACATGACAGAAAGGAAATGCATTTGTAATATTTAAAATCCACATCCTCACATACAAGGTCTTAAATAATCAGGCCCCATCTTATCTTTAAATACCTCATAGTACCATATCCCCCTATTAGAGCACTTCGCTCTCGCTCTGCAGGCCTACTTGTTGTTCCTAGAGTATTTAAAAGTAGAATGGGAGGCAGAGCCTTCAGCTTTCAGGCCCCTCTTCCGTGGAACCAGCTTCCAGGTTTGACTCGGGAGTCAAACACCCTCTCTATTTTTAAGATTAGGCTTAAAACTCTCATTTTTGCTAAAGCATATAGTTAGGGCTGGACAAGGTGACCCTGAATCCTCCCTTAGTTATGCTGCAATAGGCCTAGGCTACTGGGTGCTTCCCATGATGCACTGATGCACTTTCTTCCTGTTAAAGGGGAGTTTTTCCTTCCCACTGTCACCACATGCTTGCTTTTAGGGGATCGTCTGATTGTTGGGGTTTTCTCTGTAATATTGTACCTTACAATACAGAGTGGTTTGAGGGGACTGTTGTTGTGATGTAGCTCTATATAAATATAAACTGCATTGAATTCATAAGGTTGTAACTTCCCATACCCAATTCAGTCGTCTATTTCACTCTGTATGAGACCATAAACTACAAGAAGAGCATTATATTGTTAGTTATTCTAGCAACTGAAAACAGAAGCTCGTCAGGAGGGTGTTTACTGGGATTAAAATCAAATAAGAAGCAGGACCATTTTTACCTTGAGTTCAATACAACTGGATTTCTTCTGGGAACCAGTTCAGTTGACCCTACTGGGCATGAAAAAGATTGCAGGTTTAAGATGCTTATCCTTCATTTTCAGACCTGAAAGCTCTTGTCTGTCTTTTTGTCTTCTGTTTGTGGGTCAAGAGGACCTGCTGAAGTTCAAAGCACGAAAAGGGGAAGAAAAGTCGATTTAGGGGAGTTTGAACGTGTCGTAGCTCTCGGTGTCAGATGAGCTGATTTAACCTTTTTAGAAACTCGTGAGCTGTTGGGATTTTATGCACACAGAAAAAGGGATGGAGAAAGAAGATAGGTTTAAGTGAGAAGTGGTTCTCTGGGGGGAAAGGTCTCATTCGGTGACATAGCTTAGAGAAGCATGACCAGATGCATTTCTGAATGCACAACATGTTAAAGCTTTGAAACAGGAGCCCACATTGGAACCAATTGACTCAGCTAAAAACTGGTAACTACAGCTGCAGCTGGACAAAACTGGGCATAAAAAGATCTCATGAGTCTTGATTTCTGCTGCAATATCGATACTTTAACATGAACAGCGTAAAGGATGAGAACCTTTAACGCTGTTGATGGTTTCTTAGTGTGGGGGATATTGTCTTGGCACACTTTGGGCCACTTACTGCCAATTGAGCATCATTTTTAGCCAGTGCTGTTCATAATCATGTCCATTCCTTTTTATCTTTCCATGACTACAGTGTTCTCGGCCACTTTAACAGGAAAATGTGCCACATCACAAAGCTCACATCATCAGTCTAGTTTCTCGATGATGACAATGAGCTCGTTGTACTAAAGTGGCCTCTGCGCTCACCAGAACAGGGTGGTGGTGTCATGGGAGAATCGCATCATGGAAGTGGTGCCCTGTGCGATGCTATCATATCAATAAGCACCAGAAACCCGGAGAAATGTTTCCAAGAAACTTGTTCAATCCATACCATGAAGAATCAAGGCCGTTCTTAAACCCAGCCCAGTACAAGCCAAGCAGAACTTCAAAGTAGTCGGTGGACCATTAAAGGTGTAATAAAAGTGGAGCAGCGGCGACCTGACCAGCCTAGAAGTGAGACAAACATCCCACCCATCCAACTCCTATGTGTGTTGAAGTTCTTTTATAAGTCGCAGGGTTCTGTGCCTCAGACGGCAGTGCTCACTCTGCAGGATTAAGCGAAGCATATGGCTTCATAACAGTGTGTAGCAATTAGCGGGGTTCACTGCATTGATGCAGGCGCTGGAACAAAAGTCTACAGCAGAGCAGGAAACCCCCTGGATTATAAACAGTCTGTCTACTGCAGAAAAAGACAGGCGTGACTATAAAAGAACTGGTAGGGTCCAGCACATAGAGGTTGTGCCCAAAATGAGTGTGTGTTTCTGTATGTGGAGCTCAGCAAAGTACATTATGTACAAGAGCACAAAACAACCTTTAGGCTACACTTAAGTGCTCTTCAGCTGGAAGCCGCTTTCTGACTACTGCTCAGTACATGAGATGCAGAGGACAGGTAAGGCCTCAAACTAATTTGTCATAGGCAGCAGACAGCCGCTGGCAGCATGCATAGATGTGCTCCAAATGGAGCCAGTCCTCGCCGGACTGCAGTGCATACAGATGGCGACTAAAGCGATTTAAAGCAGATACTGCAGGTGAAAGAGGCAGCGGCCTGACTGATGCTTGTTAGTGCACACAGTGGGTGACCTTTGTTTATTAATCTACACAGTCTATATGCTGCATACAGGGAAATAGACTGGGGAACTTGGCAACGTTACATTTACATTTTTGAATAGATTTTGTGATCCTGTATTTGACTTCCTTAGAACATGGTTAAATTTCTGTATTTCTGTTTATTTCGGTTCTATTTATGCTATTGATTATTTATTTAAAGGAAAATGCTTTGCTAAAGATTAAATGTTTAGAGACCCTTTTTGTGTTTTAAGATTTACTCAATAAATGTAATAAACTTGTGTTGAAAGTGAAATTGAGATTGTGGGACCTGGAAGCCCCGTAGTACAAAAATACAAAATGTGCATCTTATTTGTGAGCAGATTTTTTGTTGCAAAATCAACACTTTAAATTTCAATCACTTAACAAAAAATCACATTTTTAAAGGAGAAAGCAGGATTAACTGAGTAATGTAACATAATATGAAGGCAGTTGATTACCTTCAGTCTTAAAATTGGTAAAAATACATAACTATAAACATTAGATACAAAACAGGCAAAATCATTTATATGAAAACGATTCTGTACTGCAAAGTGTGATTAGTTAGTTTTATGTAAATACTCACTGACACAGAAAAGTAACAGAGGACCTAAAATAAAAGATTTATTTTGTGTGAGCTACACTTAAATAACAAAAATAGCATCTGGGATGAGTCACAGCAACTGTGTGAAATGTGAGTGAGCTCACGCTACTTCATTTTTAATTCAGTGCACTTAATATGTCTTGCTTTAGGGTAATTAGGCATACTTTAGTCAGACTTTCTGTAACACTGAAACTGTTTAATATGCCCTTTGAAATTTCATTTGTGGACGTGCAAAGCAAAAATAAGCCACTTTATTATTTATCTTTTGCTGCGTGTGTTTTAAGGGAGTGCCTGCAAAAGTGTCTGCAGGACACTGATACTGACCTGTTTATTTCAGGGAAAAAACAAATAAAGAGGGCAGAAGCAGCAGGGCGGTAATGACAGAGTGCAGCTGAGTGTCCCAGACAGACAGCAGGGCAGTTTGACGCTAGGCTGATGTTCACACAGACCTGTTTGTCATCTTAGCATGCAGCACAAAGCTTACAGGAGACGTGTGTTGTCTGTGTGTGTGCAGCTGCCAGTGAAATGTGTGAGTGGTTTGTGGTGGTAACGAGTGGACGTGTGGCTGAGGTGTGCGTGTCCGTTTGTCTGTGGGTCTGAGGCTCTGCCCTAATGCACATCATTTACTCTCACTCAGGTCAGACACACAGTCCGCACAAATGCACGCATTTACCTCCATCTCACACACACACACACACACACACACAGTTACATTAACACAAACATCTGGCACCATCTGGAGAGCTATCATCAGTTTGCTGTCACTCAACTTGCCTTCTGCACATAGGATTTGACTGGGTCATAGCTGTGTGTGTGTGTGTGTGTGTGTGTGTGTGTGTGTGTGTGTGTGTGTGTGTGTGTGTGTGTGTGTGTGTGTGTGTGTGTGTGTGTGTGTTCAGTGAAATGATAAAGACGCCATGTCCGACAGACTGACACGTTCTTCCACAGCTATCTTCCTCCTTCACTTTCTTTCTTTGCAGCCATGAGAGATGCTGACACTCCCAGACATTTCTAGATACCAGTCTCTCTCTCTCTCGCTCTCTCTCTCTCTCTCTCGCTCTCTTTTTCTCTCTCTCTCTTTTTCTCTCCCCCTCTCTTCCTCACGCCCTCCCCCGCCAATCTTTTCTGTGTTGACGTGCGAGGCAGGCTAGCAGGAGCAGAGCAGATGATTGCATCCACACCAGTGCACATTCACAAAGGAGCAGCAGAGAGGAAGCTCCACACGCTGTCAGCCGGAGTCTCTCAGACTGGCTAACGATGCTCTGTCTGCATCCGTATGCTTCAGAGGAGCGACGTGACGTGAAGAAGCAGCTAGCGTTTGCACTTCACAGTGCAACTTGACAGCTACGCCAAATATTTTTAATTTAGCGTAACAGCTGTTGCACCTCCAGGTATACGACTCTCTGTGCATATTGTGCAATACAATTAAACAGGTACCTAATATATGTTTCCTGCATTGTATTTCAGCTCGACGACTCTAGCCCCTCAGTTCATTCACTGTCAGCATGGCGCTTCTCTTCCTGTTACCCAGCATTCTCTGATTGGCTGCCCCTCACAAAATAAAGGCATTTGAACATGACATTCAAATATTCTGCTTGTGAAGGGCAGCCAATCAGAAGAAAGCTAAAGGGGAAAGCTAAGACAGCTTGTGTGGATGAACTGAGAGGCTCAAAGAAAGATACGTAAGGATTATTTCAAACTGTCAATCATGCAAAGCCAAGAGTCCAAGAGTCAAAGAAACGAGCATAACAGCCCTCTCGCGCTTTTTTAAGGTAGATAAAAACACTAAAAACAACAAAGTGTAAATGACATAAAATGAAAGTGTGCGTCGGGGGTGTTGCTCTTATTTCACCCTGAAAATATTATTAAAATGTGGGCGGCTATGTGTTTTCACCACTTCGTAAATATTCGGCGAGTCTGCGCGGATAATGTACTCAAGCAGATATTTCCCCGTCAATCAAGCGCACCTAAAGGCCTTTACTTGGAATATATTACTGCAGCAACACTCGCGAGAAGAAGCAAACATGCTCGGGCGGCGTTATTGATCCTGAGAGTGATCTTGAAAATTGAAGCACAGCATATTAGAAATGATAATACGGAGCGAGGGGAAGATTGGCCGGCGCTGTTCCCTGCATTTTCTTCCAAAACATCATCACTCACTTCTCCTGCTACTGCTGACTGCCTCCATGATTGAATTACAGAGCAGATGGGGGGAGAGGTGGGTGAATATTTTTTGCTTGGAGGAAAAGGGGGATAGGCAGAGGAGTTAGTAAGAGAAAAGGAAAGAGGAGGGGAAGATGCTTCTTGATGTGTGAGTGGGACAGATGGAGGGGGAGTGATGAAAGACTGAAAATGATGAAAAAGAGAACAAGGGAACGAGGTGATGAAACGCAGGGGTAGCTGAACGCTGTCATTTTCCACCTCCCGTTTATTCTGATCGCAGACTGCTCGGCTCACATCGGGTCCCTCTGTCTCTTCTCCCTCTCACACAGACACACACATGCAGCAAAAATAACATCCACACAGTTTAATGGGTCAGCGGCAGGTTCAGGCAGAAGTGGAGAGCACAGCAGAGGTGAGAGGATGGAAGGAAAGAGAAGGGAAAGGAAAGGAGTAAAAATTATAGGAAAGGAAGTGAAAGAAGAAAACTGGAATGGAAAGGAAAGTGAAACAGAGCTTATTAAAAAGGAAGAGAGAAGAGGAGACAAGATTGAAATAAAATAATATACACTGAGGAAAGAAAGTGAAAGAGAAGGAAGGAAGAGAAAGAAATAAAGTGCAAAGTTGAGGAAGGAAATGAAGGGAAAAAAGGAAAAGAAACAATACCATGGAGGAAGTAGTGAAACAATGTGAAAGGAAAGATTAAAAAAACTTAAAGGAGGGGGAATTAAATGAATATATGTTATAAAAAAGTGAAAGGAAAGAGAAAAATAAATGAAAAATTAGACAGAAAGAAAAGGGTGAGAATGAATAGAGAAGAGTAGGAAGTACACGTCAAAGGAAGTATAAATTAATTAATAACAAATGACAAATCTGAGAAAGGACAAGAAAGAAAAGGAAAGGGTTACACCAGCACAGTACAGAGAAGGAAAAACATTAGATGGAAGGATGAGAAAGAAAACTGAACGAATAACAAAAAGGACGGCGCCACAGAAAAATAAGGAAAAGGAAATGAAGCAAACTGTTTTACAGGAAAGGAAGGGAAACAGAAGGGCAGCTGGGCGAAGAGAACAAAAATGAAACCGGAGAGGTGGATGAGAAATAAAAAAAGAAGGCATTTGTTACATCAAGTGTGAGCAGATGATCAGGTGATAGCAAATCTATCCTGTTCTATTCTATTGCACCGTTTACCAGGATGAGAGAGGAAGGCTCGAGTAAATATAATGGCCACCCACAAAATGAGAAGGGCAGCAGGGTGGGACTCTCACTCATTCAGCACCGATTAAAGGGGTGGCATTAACCACACACACACACACACACACACACACACACACACACACACACACACACACACACACACACACACACTTCTTCCCCCCACCGTTATACGACTGACACAGAGAGGTACCGTCTCTATTGGAATTTACATCGTGTGTGTGTGTGTGTGTGTGTGTGTGTGTGAGCTTTAATTGTGAAAAAAGGGGACAACAGTTAACTACAGAGTCACATGCATGCAGCATAATGCGATAGAAAAAAATGCTCTGCAGTCATGAGCTGATTCTCAAAGGCATGAGGGGGAAAGATTCAGAATCAGAAGAGAAAGCTGAGCCATGTCACTGGAGATTTGTTATGTAAGTAAGTAGCTGTACTTGCAAAGATGTGTTTTCTCAGCAGCTGCTATAGAGCGAGAGTGTCCCTCTACATCGCCTGGCAGGACTTTTTTTTCCCACTCACACCCCGAATTCATAACACAGAGTGTTCTTACTGCTTCAAACTGATGTTTGAGCAGTTAATAAAGGCAGGAAATGATGCTTTTTTTCAGACCCTGCTCCTAAAGTTAAACTAACATGGTTGGGACAAGGTTTGACTGTACTCTACACGAGAGCCTTCTAGAAATGTTCCACCCTGCAGCCGCAGTGAATGCAGTTAGCATCGCCTTGGGACTTTTGAATGAATACTGGTGCTCTCCTGCTATGCGAGCTGCCACTAAAAACAGGGCTGTGACACAGTGTGGGTGCAGGCTCAGGGGTTGGGAAAATGTGTTGGTTACTGACACACCCTTAGGTCTTTGATATGTGTGAGAAATGTTGTGGAGTCAACTGGTTGCGTGACACTGCGTAGCCTGCTTTTTCCCTTTAGCCTTTTTTTGGCAGAGGTCAGTTTGACCCCTTTTGCTATGCCTGGCCTGTTTTCTTATTAGTTTATGGTAATAAAACTGGCAAAATGAACATTTAAGTTCTCAGTTATTTTGGCACAGTAGGTTTTTAATTTCAGCCAAAGGCAAGAGACACAAAATTTCTCATTTTTTGTAGCTAGCTACAGTCGGGTGTAGCTAGCTAGTAAAGCTAATGTTAGCTTCACAAGTTAAAATGCTGCTTTTGTCAGCTCCTTCTAAAATAAAAAAATGAATATACTTTACACAACTTTAGTTACAATAAAGTAATAAAAAGAGGGCTATGGCTCTTTACATCCTCTAGCAGACCATTACATGGGGAAACCTTTTGAATACAAGCGCGCTGATCCACGCAGGTGTGCACACGGGTGTTCACTGTTCATAGACATAAACTACACCTTTATTGGCTGCTATTTCCAAGCACATTGTGCGCTGTCGGTCCTGCTTGCTGCACCACAACATTCAATATTTAGTATTTACTGCTGTTTACACTTAGCTAGATTAACGTGATGGCAAGGGCGTGATGATCCATTTGGTAAAGTAAATCCATTGGGTTGTTGGTCTTCAGACAACAATTCTGACGGCTAAAGAACCAAATGGGACAAGCAAAAAAAGAAAAAGGAAAAAACAAAACAAAACAACAAAGAAACAGCTTTGTTCTCATATTGCAGTTTTACTTGGCTGCTACTTGTGCTCCATAAATATAAATAGGAAAAATAAAAGGCCAGGCTGTCTCTTGTAAAATGAGCTGCTCTAAACTTGATATGTGTGCTGAGTTAGACACTAAAAGGCTGTGTTCACACTATGGTTTAACTTTTAAATGGGGAATTTGGAACATTGTTATTAATCTGGAAGCCAATTCTGGTTCAGTATGAAACTTGTGACAAGGACTTAGTCACTGTCAGCGATCTTGTTTTATGTAGTTTGAAAGGAGCTATATTTGTATGTTCACATTTTTAGTGAAAGAGCAGCATTATTAGCTTTTCAAGAAATATTTCTTACATAATTGGAGGATTTTGCAGAAAAACACTTTTGAGTTTCTCAATATTTGTTTAAAATTTCAAAATTTGAATGTTGCTCAGGAGATTCATATGTGCAGAAATCTGTGCCATCAGAAACTGAATTTGAATAAGTTAAATTTGAATTGCTCAGATTGAATCTGAATTGAAATTCAATTTATTGGTTTGAAAATGATCTTCGCTAAATTGAAATTGAATTTTATAGTTTGAAAATTAATTAATTTGCTTTGAAACTGTATTTTATCCTTTAAAAATTTAGCTCTCGAATAATTTCAGATTCACTTCTCACCATTCAGTTTCAGTTCTACAGTTCAGTTTTTTGGGAATTACATCCGGTTCCGGTTCAAGAGTAATCGAGCGCAGATTAATAGAACTACGTTTTACTAGCGGACCGAAAGTGTTACTGACGGGAATCTACAGCGTCTTGAGCTGAAACGGTGTCCAAACCTTTGTGTTTTAGCTTTATTTATGTCTTACACAGCATCCCAACTCTTTAGCTAACTTAATAACTTTAGCTAAAGTGAATAGTTAGTCTAATTCATTAGTGCAGCATTACTGGATCACATCAGTTCGAGAGCTACATTTTTAAAGGATAAAATACGGTTTCAAAGCAAATGAATTCATTTTCAAACTATAAAATTCAATTTCAATTTAGCGAAGATCATTTTCAAACCAATAAATTGAATTTCAAATTAGGCTAATTCATATTCAGTTTGTAAAAGCATTTATTCAAGTTACAATTCAGATTCAATCCGAGCAATTCAAATTCAGATTTAACTTATTCAAATTCAGTTTCTGATGGCACAGATTTCTGCCCATAGATTCAGTTTTGCAGAAGCATTGTAAAGCTATGATGCGTCTAATTCTGCTACTGGTTCCAGGCTGTTTCCCCCAAACCGTTGACGTGGCAGATGATTTTGTGAAACGATTAGCTTTTAGAAGAACTGCGTGGTCTCTGGAAATGGAAAGGTAGCTATTCATTAATGCTACTATTTGCTGGAAAGCCAGCATCTGCTGCAACAAAATATCTACTCCATGGCTTCCTTAATGTGTGTGTATATGTGTTTGTGTCCTTGTCCATAAGGAAAGCTCTCAGAGACCAGAAGGGCCTGTCCAGCAGGGACAGATGTTGATGTGCGTGTGTATGTGTGTCCAAACATAGCCGTACATGTGCAGCGACTGAACAGATGGTTGGTGTTGGACTGCTGTCCACACATCTGCAAAATATTCCACATAATGTACCTGACCTCCAGCACGACCTGGTTGAAAAAAATGTAAATAATAATAGATGGTAATGATTTGAAAATCATTAAAAGCCTATATTTGGTTGAGAACACAGTTAACATATGAAAGAGTAGAGTGCTGATTTGAAGCAATGCGAGCGACGTGTTTCAAAAAAGTTGCGACAGGGGCGACAAAAGACTGAAAAGGTGTGTAGTGCTTTAAAATAGGTAATGAGGTTAATTAGCAGCGTGAATGGGCTTGTAAGAGCATCCTGGAGAGACTGACTCTTTCAGGTATAGAACTAATGAGCGTTGCACTGCTCTGTGAAAGACTGCACGGCTGTTCAATACTTCAGTATTTTAAGAATAGCATTGCTGTGATTAAAAGGGCAAATAATTTGTCTACAAAACCTTTAATTTACCATCTACAGCACATCATATTATCAAAAGATTCAAAGAAATACTCAAAGTATGAGGCTGAACAACAGGAAATTATATCTCAGCCGGTGCACGAGCGTCCAGTGTTAGTAAACAGTTGATGCTGAAGCTGGCGATGAAACCTCCCCCCCATCCTTTCACTTAACTTATAAATATTTCAGTTACTCCTTGTGTAGTCTCTTTGGCTTTGAGGAAGCCTCTCCCATTGATATGGAGTCAGATATCTGGGTCAGGTTCATTTTCCAGGAAGCTTGAACTTTTCCAAAATATGTGCATAGACGGTTAGAGGTGATCAGCGAACTTGTGACTTTCACATCACCTGAATTCAATCCTCCAAGCAGATGTGGAAACTGGAGTGATATGAATTAGGGGGGAAATAGAGATTAGGGCGGGAAAAGAAGATGAAAAATGACGAGAGAGAGAGAGGATGGAAAGTTGTGTCACAAGAGTGTCACAGACCTGGTCTTTGCACCCGAGTGCATGCACGCGCGCACGCACGCACACACACACAACAGTGGGATGATCCACAAATCACTCACACAGTGTTTATTCTTGTGCTACGTTTTCCAATCTCATCAAGTTCCTGGAATAATTTCTTCCACTGCAGCTATTTAATTTTCCACATACCTGCAATCCAGTCTTCATCTTTCTGTCTTCCATTAGTAATGAAAATCTGTACCACATGTGTGTGAAAGAGGCCATCTAAGCAGATCTGGGATCAGGCGTACTAAAAACTAAATTGTGTGCGTATTATTAAAGGCCCTGTCTACATTTGTATGCTGATACTCATTGCGCCGATGGGATGAATTCCCAAAACAGTCCATCAGATTAAGGTTCTGTACCTAAATAGAATAGTACATTAATTAATCTCCTTAGCAACACCTCTTCTCCTTCTTAAATTACATTCAAAAGTCTGAAATGGTAAAACTGAGAGCTTATTAGCATGGCGATAACAATATTAAGCTCAAAGCATCACTACCTAGCCAGGTGCTTCAAAAGGCTAATAACTCTTTCCTGTCATCTTTAGCATTCTAACATGCTTTAGGTGCTGCAGATAAATAAAACAAAATAAAACCAGCACCATTACCAAAATGAACATTCATAACACACGGGAAAAGACCTAGACCGAGTTAACGATAAAAATGATTTAAAAAAAAAAGGCTAAAAAACGATAAAAACCCCCGAGCCTCAACTCGTGGCCCGGTACCAGATGACTCACAGACCGGTACCGGTCCTAGGCCCGGGGGTTGGGGACCACTGATCCACACAATATCGATAGTATAGTATTTATAGGCCACGCCTAGGGCTAGCGCCACCTGCTAGCATGATTGCAGACTTCTAGTTAAATTTCAATGTCAATTCAAATGTGAAAGTTTTTAATTTTCTAAATCTAGACCCATGTCTGTGTCCTACATGGGATATGTTTTTATATTTTAGATGAGCAGAATCAACTTTCTGGGCTTTCCAACAATAAAACAATTCTCTTTATTATTTGTAGCTCTAAGGCTACAGTCTTCATTCTTGTGCTGAATTCTGCCTGCAGACAAAGTGACACATACTTTGGTCTGGTTTTGTTTGCATGTATTAGTGTTTCTAATAAAACCTGGAGGCTCTGTGTCTTACACTATCTATCTGTATTTTTTTTTTTTGCCTTCTACATCTGTTTCCTTCTTACTGTTCCCCTGACCTCTCTCCATCCCCCAAATCCTGCCCTATGAATCAGTCTGGCTGGCAGTGTGTTGCTGTCAAGGAGCCTGTGAGGGTGATTCGTCACGTCAAACTGGGCCAGGATCTGGTCGGCCTGGGCCGACAACAGGAAAAGAAGAGATTCTGGAAGATTCCACAAAAGCAACAGCTGCTCTTTGCCTTCCAACGTTTATATTGTAACTATTTTCAATTTTAAGCCATGTGATATCAGATGCTGGATTGAGAATACCACATGTACCTTACGTGGTACTGTTCATGGTACTGTAGAGGAAGAATCCTGCTTACTTAGCTAATCTTTTTAGCTTAATTCAAAAAACTCACTGATCAACTTGATAAACTGCCGTTGAATTGGTTATATTTACTTAGGGTCTGCTGGCTGTGGTGTCAGGGACGGTCTTGTCACATGGTTGGATGGATCAAACTCCACCCAGATGAACTTGGCTGTAGATGGCGATGAGGTGAATGGCCACTCTTACATCAGAAACCTGACTTATGTTGCTACACTAAGCTCATAGAAGCAGAGCAGAACAAGGACTAACACTCTACATCAGCGCTCCCCGACCTTTTTTGCACCACCGACCGGTTTAATGTCAGACAATATTTTCACGGACCGGCCTTTAAGGTGTCGCGGAGAAATACAACAAAATAAAATGATACGACCGAGACAAAAACTGTGGTATTTTGTAAATATAACAATAAACGCAAATTCACTGTGTAATTGAGTAACTTTATAAGCAGCGTCCAACATTGAGAGTAACATCCTCCTCTCTGCCCCTTAATGCTCTCTGGTCGCCATGGTGATGTATAAATATTTCTTTCAAAATAAGACACAACTACAACACGGGAAAGACCCAGAGAAACCGAGTTAACGATAAAGACCTTGAAAACCATAAATTTCACACCCGAGCCTCAACTCTCGCCCGGTACCAAACGACTCATGGACCGGTACCGGTCCGTGGCCCGGGGGTTGGGGACCGTTGCTCTATATGGAAGAAACTAGCTTCAGTACAGGATGCAGAACGCATGTGAATGACTATCAAGTTCAGCCTTTCTCAGCTTTAAAGTAACCAGCAATGGGGTGAATGATATCACAGACTGACCACAGAGGGTTAACAGTACTGCATTTTCATGAATAAATACATAACAACCTACGTTACTTCCATTTAGTGCTAATGAACACCTCTTAGCATTCTAACACGCTAAATTAAGTTGAAGGACATTATTTTGTTATGGCTGGAGACCGCTAAGTTCAAGTCCACAATGAAAGCATAGCTGCTTCTTTCATCAGGAGGCCATTTTTGTGTCTGTTGTGAGTCCCCTGCTGTCGCTTCGCTCTCGTTTTAGTGGTAAATCTTGTCTTTTTGTAGGCGTTCTGAAAGACTGTGCCCTGAAGCCTTGGGTGTCTGGGTTTGTGCCCAGTAGGCCCATTCAGTATTCTAGTCATGTACAGTGTAATCATACAACATGAGATATTCTATTTCACACTCAGTTTCAAACAAATGAGACAAAAAAAACAATAAAAATAATGAGTTATGTGAGGCTTTGGTCACTTTGCGCACTGTTAAAGCTTAAATTGACATTCTGTTACGTGAGGAGACATAAGCTTAATGTGCAGTGCATGCGCGTGTGTTTTAGTATCACACCAACATCCGTGTTCGGTTAACTGGTGTGCTTTGATCCCTCTGCTGCAGTAGGTGTGTGTTACTCCAGTTTAATCAGAGGATTGCTTTGCAGCACATCAGCCAATGGAGAGGAAGTAGTAGCGCCATGAGCCAATGGGCACCGTTGTTGGTACGTTCATGCTGGCGGGCTGGTTGTATCCAGCTGTCCAACACATGCAGAACATGTGGTTTAGCTCTGCACGCTTGTTTGTGTGTGCGTGTGTGTATCCACATACTGTACACGTGTGTGTTTGTGTGGAGCTGGTGCCAAATCCACCGTGGCACCGCCTGGTTCTGCTCTTAGTGTTTGCTCAATCTTTTTCCATCTCTCCCCTCCCTCTCGTCCCATCTTATCTTCCCTCGCTTTCCTGCCCCGTCTCTCCCTGTTCCCAGAGCTATCACCGTGGCAACAGGCACGCAGTGCCAGCCAGGAAATATCTGGATCACAAGCAGTTATTCCAGTTCATCACTGCGGGGTCCAGCCAGACACTTTAGTCCTTGGACCTGTCTGGGTTTTATGTTGTGTGTGTGTGTGTGTGTGGGACTCTTAAAATCAGACAATACAGATTAGCCAGCAGATCTACTGACCTACTGTCTATTTTAGATCCATCACCCCTTTTTTCTTTACTTCCTTTCTCATTCCCTTCATCATTTCTTTTACCATTTATCCCCTTTTTCGTCTCCTCCATCCTATCTCATTATCATGGCCCTCCATCCTTTTCATCTCTGCGGTATCCATTCTTTTATCCCTCCCTCCTCTTCTGTCCTGATATGTCCGCATGTCTGCCCTCCTTCCCTCTTCTTTGCCTCTCCATCGCACCCTTTCCCTTGTCTTCTTCCCTCCATCCCTACCCCGTCTCTCATTCATCAGATCCTCTCTCATCCCTTGAGGGAGAAGAAATTCCCCTTCGCAGGCTTCTCAGGATTCACTCTTGATCTCGAGACTTTTGTTGTTGTCGGTATCATCTCTTCTCCCACATCTTTCTTCTCACCCCCACCCACATGCCCTCATCCTGGGCCCCCTCTGTATGCTACAGTGGTTGCAAAGCTGGGTGCCAACACAGATCGGGGTGGGGGATGGTGCAGTCTGGGTTCAGTTTATTGCAGGTCTAGATCAAAGCTTTTAGCTCTGTTCAGTCATTGTTTCATTACTAAGTTCCTTAAGCTTCCTTTGCATGCACAGAAATATGAATTGTGCTGATACTGGACTGATTTATAGAATGTATATGAGAATATTTCCTTTTCATGGTTTCCTTTTGGCTACTGCTCTAGTTTGGTTTACAGAGCGTTGTGGAACAGTAAACATCAATAAAAAAGATAAATGGAACCCTGTGGGAACTATGGGAGAACCGTTTTCTAAAGCCTGCTGGTAGCCTCACCTTTGGTAACAGGCATTGATTATTAACCACAACTGTGACGGCTAAATAGAAAAGCTGAAGCTTTTATTGTGTCCTCCACTTTACTTACCTCACCCCAAACTGACGCAAACACATTGTTTTTAATAAACCGTGTGTAATAATTGTCCTAATCAATTATTATTGAGATATTTTCCCTAATAACTCATTCTTTTTTGGATTAATGGTGTAATATGGAGAACACTGATACCAGATGGAGAAAAGAGGAAATTAGACAGGAGAGCTGCTGTGGTGGGCTAACGCAGCGTGACTAGATAGCGTTAGCTTGCTGTCTAGTTGTAGCGCTGAATGGTTTTTATCCATGTGCAGTTAACCCTCTGAGGCCTGAACCCCTGACCCTAACCCTGGGTTTTACAGACTGGCAAAAAGTGCTTTATTGGAAAGTTTCTGTAAGTTAGAGTGACAATAGCAGGGACAACAGTAGGATAGGGTTATGCTAATCATGATTCTACCAAGAGGCTAAAACTATCTACAGTGCTACAGCCCATCCAAGATGTTTATGCATCAGTTTTACTGAGTGACACTCTTGTAGTATTTAGCCTGTCACAGCACTGATTAGCAGACACGTGTCTGTGTGTTGTATCTGTGTAGTTTATGAAAAGATTACTATTGGAGCTTGCTTATGTTAAGTCGTAACTTTGCACTTCAGCCTGTTTTCCAAATATGGCCACTGCAAAGATGAAAATCCACCCGTTTTCTTCACTGCTTATCCAGTTCAGCATTCCGGGTGGGCTGGAATGTATCCCAGCTGACACTTAAAGCTATTTTTGTTCACTTTTAAGTCACATACCTTTAATACACTCTTGGAAATATGCAAGTTTTAAATTGCCATACAGCTATTATTTTCATATCATCTGTCACCAACAATTTTATTTCTGTTGAAGAAAACTTATCGTCTGAAATGTTAAACAATAATGTTTTATTCAGTGAATCTGGCAAAGCAGCTCAGTGTAGAATTGGACTATCGACCCAAGACAGACAGTAGCTGCCGACACAGGTACAATAAGGCTGTTGTTCTCCGTGTAACTCTACCACACGGACACACACACCCATCACATTAGTCCTCACAGGCTCTCTTTCTTTTTCTCTAGCTCTCGTTCACACACACTCTCACACACACGCTGTGTTTAATGAAGTGCATCTAATTTCTAAACTAATAAAATCACATCGTCTCACTGACTGCAGAAAAAACCAACAAAAAACTCGGGCAACTTTGTTATGACAAACCACACGCAGACGCACACTCGCTCAATGAATTAGTCCAAGGCTTTCTATTGGTTAGCGCATGTGAATAGGCGAGATACAAAGAGACATTTAATAGGTTGGTAATTTCAGAGAGGGGAAGAGGAAAAGAGAGAATGCGGTTGTGTGCCTGGTTTCAAAGATCTCAGTGTGGTCTTTAAATGAAAGTCATATCAGTTTAAAAGCCTGCTGCCATAAGTTTCGCTGCTCTTAAAACTCCATTAAGAACGTCTGTCATTCTGGCTTTCCCGACCCTCAAAGTCTCACTCTGTACGTGTGGAGACCCACAAAGTAGTTACATA
Organism: Rhamphochromis sp. 'chilingali'; assembly: GCF_963969265.1. NCBI lineage: Eukaryota > Metazoa > Chordata > Actinopteri > Cichliformes > Cichlidae > Rhamphochromis > Rhamphochromis sp. 'chilingali'. The sequence goes on along the minus strand of NC_137942.1, from coordinate 33,640,240 downwards.
CATGCTCACTTGAGGCCACCAGGACCTATCGAGGACAGAGACAGGCCATGCAATGTCAAGCTAAACATACAACAAATATAAAAAAGTTTTCTTATTCAATAGCTTCTCATTTTGTAACAGCTGTAAAGGGCTGAATTTTCATCATAACTTAGATTTAATTTGTTAAAGCATAAAGTACTGGTACGGCTGCCTGGTGTGCCAACAGAGGATGCTGTAGCTACTAGCTGTCTGTTGTAGCATAGATAATATGCCTTTCTACGTGAAGAAGTTGTATTGAGTAAAATTTAGGCTTTTTAGAAGTCAGTTACTTAGCCCTGATGTCTTCTGTACAGTTTCTGAATTGAGCTTGCTAACCAAGGGAACATGAGCTGATAACCTACAACTCTTTATTCAAATGTTGTTCTTCCTGGCATGAAATAAACAGCAACAGCTAAATGTTGTTGTCCTAAACCAGCCAGCGTCTTCCAAAAAGTAATAGTTAGTATAGTAGCATCCAGCATGTACAGAACAACTTTAACATTCTCCAGGGGAAATATCTGGTTCTTTAGCCGTTGAATGCTACATTCAAAAGCCTGCAATAAACTGTTTGCAGTACAGTGTAGTGTACATCGCCCTGCGGGTCTGAAAATCATAGCTACATGAGCTACTTGTTTTCCTTTTAAATATTTATACACATATAACTCAGTGGTTCCCAAACTTTTTTTGTTTTACAAGAAAATTCGCCCCTACTACCTCTTCTAAATAACAGAAAAACAAACCATATTTATGCTGTAATTATTTTACGTATAGTTGTTTTCTTGCCAACAAGGAGGCCTAATGGATTTACTTTACCAAGTGGATCATCACGGCATTGCTATATTGGTCCATTTGATCGACCTTTGTTGTTATTATTTATTTTATTTTATTTTCAGTTGTTACAGACGGGACAGACATGACTGAGGGACAGGAAAGGGAGAAAGAAAGAGGAAGGAAAAGAAAAACAGAAGGGAAGAGGGACAGTGAGAAAGGAAACTTAAAAAGAGAAAGAAGAGGAAAAAAACTCCTGGATCACCTGTTGAGAGAGAAAAAGAAGAGAAAACAAGCAAAAAACAAAACAGAGCAACGTACTAAACACAACACCATCACGTTAATCTAGCGTAAACAGCAGTAAATACTAAATATTGAATGTTGTGGTGCAGCAAGCAGGACCGACAGCGCACAATGTGCTTGGAAATAGCACCAATAGAGGTGTAGTTTATGTCTATGAACAGTGAACACCCGTGTGCACACCTGTGTGGATCAGCACGCTTGTATTCAAAAGGTTTCTTCATGTAATGGTCTGCTAGAGGATGTAGAGAGCCATAGCCCCGCCCCCCAGGGCATGAAGCAGGCATGGAGGAGATCCAGGCTCCAGACATCCAGAGGCCCCAGAGTGCGAGAGCCCAAGGAGGACCACCGGAGGGGCATTGTGCCACCCTCCTGGGAAGAGCTGAGGAGAGCCCCAGATGAGGGGTCACCCAGCAGAAGCCCTCTGCTGGGTGTAGTAGCAGAAGCCAGAGTGATGTTTTGTAAAGCCAGATATGCTTCATCATATTTTCTAGTCTTTGGCTTGGAAGGAAGTTGGTTTGGAAGCATATCTGGCGATGCTTCATTGTCTTCTTTGCGTTTGTGTGGGAGCCCTGTCAAAATCCTGTCCTCTGTGCGACCCCCAGGGAAAAAAAACCCTCAGGTCGGCAGCACTTTTTCAAATTCTTCATTCTGTATTTAGGAGTGGAACAAAATTCCCTCGTGGCTGCAAACATTTCTCGAGAGCAGAATGTAACGTCACATTTGCAGGGGGATGATGACCTTGGATTCATAATAAATGTTTGTTAAAAACATCAGGATGTTAATAATCGCTGTACATAGGATGGTGTTTGTGTAAAGTTTCATTCAGTTTGGCCCACCAGTTAAGGGACATGTATACATACGTCCACTACAACCATTAAGGTAAGGCGGACCACCAGGGGGCTCCACTCACACCCCGCGAGAAGAGAAGTGGGAGGAGTGATGTTTCTAAGTTTTAGTGAAATCTGACAAGCTCTCGTGTCAGCCTTACATACCTCCTTAAAAAATTAAACCACATATTTAAAAATAACATCCTTTGTTAAAACTATTGTAAATCAGTGACATGGCACATCGACCTCGTCTTCAAAATATCGTTATTCTTTGTTGACGGGACTAAAACTGGATGCTTGCCGAGTAGCCCACAGCTAGTCACATTACGTTACCTTAGTCCTTTATCCCTTTAAACTCTGAACCTGAAAACTGACAGAACATTCTAAAGAAATAAAAAAACAAAGTTAAATATTAATTTGCATATATATGTTTTAATTTGTATCATATTTACTATATCAATCAATTTATTGCTTAAAAAGTTTTGTGCAATTTCTTTCAGAAAAAAAGAGATTGATGATGTAAAAACATCAAAAACTGTCAACCGTGATGCATTTGGTGTTACAGGTTAAAAATTATTATCCAGTTTAAGCAATGGAGCAGAGTTGATTTCACAGCGGCAACCCCAGCTGTTTCCAACAAATGGTAAGGTGTGTTTCAGGATAACCATGCAGAGAGCTTCCACAAGTTGCGGCAGTTGACATCTTTCATGTGTGTTTGTGGGCATCAGTCTTCTTCTTGCATGTAGGGATGCCAATTGAATGTGTGGGCTGAAATCAGGCAGCATCACATTTTCAACATTTTGGTTTTTTAAGTCGGTTCTGGTCAAATCTCTAACTGTTAATAGTGATAATAGCTTCTTTAATAAACAGAATACATTTACATTTGGTGATAAGAAAGAAATTTGTTGTCTAAAAATTGCGAGTTTCTCAGCTATATTTATGTTTTTGAGTGCTTCTTTTATTCTTTTATTATCTGTACTATAACAGCTCTCACTTTGAAGGTGAAACACCAGCCTTTGCTTGTTTTTCCTTCTTTTTAACGATCTTACTCTATGTGTAACTCTCTGAGGGCAAATCTATAGTAGTGAATTAAAGGAGCGGCTGCTGACACTGCATTATATCACTTCATTACGCGCCCCAGTGGGCCCACTGTTCTCATCACCTAACACTCCTGTCCTCAACCTGATATCCTCCGTTTCTGAATTTTCGCCATGTTTAATGTTGTTTGAGGGTTTTTCAAGTGTAACTGTGAAAGTAATTATCCAGACAGAGGCTTTGTCCACATGTTTTGGAAATTCACAGCAACTACGCTGTGGCTGTTTTGGCAGAAGCCTGATAAAAACATGAAAAAGTAACAGCTTAGAATTTCAAAATAATAGTTCATCTGCAGCCATATCTTGTTATTTGGGTAAGATTTGGACAGAAAATGAGACACGGCAGCTGTTGAAAAAGACATTTAAACTACCTACCTGTATACGTGTGTATATGAGGACAGTGGAAGCACAGAGTGGTATTATGTAGGCCTAGACTTCTGCCTGTTGGATCGGGTTCAGACCAGGGAGGGCTGGCGGTTCTGTGTCTGTGGGATTGGCTTCCTGTGATTGTAAATCTATCCCCCATGCTCTGTAATGGATGTGAGTGTTTGTGTGTGTGAGCGAGCAAGAGATATAGAGTTCTGGGTGTGTCGTCAAAATTTTATAACAGCAGATCAGACAGTTTGTTTTCTCTCTTGTGTCTGACATTAGAAACATTTTATATCCTCAATGTCACCTTTTTAAAAGGATGATGTCATCAAAGAAAAAACCAGATAATATACCTTAATGAATGTTAGCCACATCATTCTTTCTCACTGATTGAGAACAAATTCATTCCTTCAGTTCAACGACGCTTCATTTTCATTAATTAACCAGATGTACACATTACATGTGTAAATAAATCTTCAGTACTGTCTATAAGCTTTCTACTCTGCAAATATTTTATTTGCCAAGCCAAATAAATAACAGCTGTAAAATCAGCTGACTGCAGCTGATGACAGTAGTTTTGCTTTGCTTCATTGTGGATGGTGTGCTTCTCTCAGACACATAAAAAACTGAAAATAAAAAAATGTCAAAATCAATCACTACTTGAACTGCCCTGTTCCAGTAAACTCTCTTTAATTAAGCCTGAATTACATCAGCATTTAATGGATGAATTTACCATAAGCAGTAATGGGCCACAAAGGATGGATGCTATTGATATTTCCCTTAGTGTCACAAAGTGCCACAGTGTCACTTTGTGGCAAGACTAGCCAGCTAGCTAGTTTGGGCTAGCTAGCTACATAGTTTGGGCTAGCTAGCCCAAACTATGTCAGCCTTGCTCCCAACACATACCAACCTCACATTCCCAAATCCAAATGTTAACAGTATTCAGCTGCTATAAAGTCAGTGATTTCAAAAGTAGTTTGTCAGCTGAAAAAAACAACACTTCAATCACTGCCACCTGTAGTTTTTGTTTAGTGCAATGCTAAAATGCTAACTTAACCAAACATGGTGATATTATCTCTGCTCAACATCACAGCCTCACAAAGCTGTTAGTACAGCTGCTGTTGTAGTAGCTTCTGGGTTTAAATCCTGAAAAATCTCTGAAAACTTTCTCAGCCATGCTCGTCTCTGCAGCCCGCGTTTGTTGTCTGTTTACGTTTTGCTTTTTCCTCCCTGCCTCTGCGTACATCACGCCATGAACCCCTTCTTTCTAACCTCATTTTCATTCTCCGAGTCTTTTGCTGATTTGAGCTTTTTAGTTTCTGATATTTTTAGGCTCAGAGGATCTCTGATGAACACGTTGTTACAGTGTGGATGGCTTTACAAAACATCACTATCAGTCAAAATGTCTTCATGGCGTCAACAGTGTTATTTTGCTACAATAACAGCAAACTGCCAGATCATTGATGCATTGATATTTAAATGCAACATGTAGCTGCCTCGATAGTGGATTGATATTGAGCCGATCCATCAGCGACCGCTTTCATCTCGACTTTTTGTCTAATCTGCTGCCATCATTCTCCTGCTCCTCCTTTCATTTGGTCGTGTCGTCTTGTTTCCCTCCTTCCTTCCCTCATTTAGGCTTCATCTATCCATTTGTGTTCCCAGCAGTCAGACAGAAATAGCCCTGTGTGCACCAGTAGTCAAGTGTAATAGATACGCATACACACGGGGCTAGACTGTGCCTTCTGTGGTAGAAACCTGACATTTACACTCTTAGAAGGATGCACAAACTTGCACATCAGAATCTCCTAAACTTTGGATTTCTCTTGTCTTGTCTCTCGTGGGCCATCTAAAATCACACGCCTACATTTTGTATTAATTTTAACAACAGGGCTTTGCTATTTTGAGACACATTTTTTCTCAGCTAGGAGGTTGTTTTTGTATTTAAATACTGAGGTCAGATATTGTTTCTTGATGATTTACTTGTCTCTTATATAATATAACACCTGTCCCCTCCTTTTAAGGAAATAACACTTCCCATTGCTGATACAGCTGTGGCCCCAGACCCCAAAGGCTTATGGTTTACTTTCTAACAATTACTTTGTGGTAACTTGGTGGCGAAAGGGCAGTTTTTAATTGTTTGTTAGTATAATTTAAACCCATAAAATACAAAGTAACTCTACACTAGTGATGAGGGATAAGTTGTAAATTGTAGGAAGGAATATAAAAAAGCATCTTTCTCTAGATGGGGTCACTGCTGCTGCTGTTAAACAGTCCAAAAATACTGAAGGTACGTTCATCACCATGTGCTGAACGAATATTTGTGTGTAAATAGTGACTTCAGGAAGCTGAAATCAATTTAGAGGCAGAGGGAAGGAAAAAATAAGTATAAGTCTCACAACTTTACAACCTCATATATTGATAACGATTAAGACAAGCCCCCGTTTTTTATTAGTACCTACTCGAATCAACTTCCCACGGCTCACCAAGACTCGACTAGGGTTTTGCAATCACGTACCACCTAATGTGCGTGGTTGTTGCCATAACAATGCCACCGAACGTTACATAATACATGAGTTTTGAGTTTCCTGACCTAGACGCTTTGATTGAGTGACACCACTGAGTAGCCAGTCATTGGTTGCCAATTGCCGGCATGCAAGCGCCTGCTTGGATCGCTTGGAACCACGAGCAAGCAGGGACTATTTTAGCACCTGGTATTAGGTTCTCTGACCTAACAGAAAACCCTAAAAACTGTGGCAAACTGTGGCGAGTTGATCCAAGTAGGTACTAATGGAAAAAGGACTATAGCATCGAAGTCTGATAAGTGAAGGCAATGCAGAAATGCATAGTTTTAGCTAGTGCTGTATTTAGTGTTTCATTCATTGATGAGACTGACAAAAGGCCGGAATACTAAACTGTGTAAAAAGATACATGAAGGCAGACTAGATATAAACTTAAGACTTAAAGTTTAAAGTTTAAAGAGAAGGCAGAGTGAAGTAAATTTAAATCTTACTAACAGTTCCTTAACCGAAATTACAAAAATACATTGACATTTACTCAAATTTAGAACCCACATCTGATAGTAGTCTTCTGTTGGGACAAGCAAAGCAAGCACTGCTTGCCACGTTGTCTCTTCTTACATCGCAAATAGCATTCTGTCATAAAAACGTATATTTGCATCCATATTTGAAATGACTGTCATTTTTGCCCGACTGAGAAGCATTGTAATCTATAGTTTCTGCTGTTTTGCTGGTACTGTCCTTGTATTGAAGGCTTGAGCTTATCAAGCTGAGAGGCCAACAGTGCTTTCTGGTTGCTTGTTCACATGCGTTGTGGATAAACCTCTGGTCCGTGTACTAGACATGCTGCTCCTAAATCTGCTTTTCACTGCTCTGAGATCAGTATCCATCTGCACGCTACTGTGCACATGCAAGGGAAACAGACACAGGGTTAGCAGGTAGACTAGCAGATTACTCTTTGGGGAGGTGTCTGCTTACCTTTCTGAAATAGTCATAGAACACAACTTGGGTATATAGTATATAGTAATTACACTCAATATTATATATATATATAATTTTTAAACTTTTTGTCCTTTACCAAAGATTAATTAACAAGCTCCCTTAATAACCTTATTTATCTGTCTGTGTGTAGTTGTTTATTTCTTTACCATACAGCAAGCGGCTTATCCTACTCACAAAACCCTTCTTGATACAAGGGCTGCCACAAACGATTATTTTGATAGTCGACTAGTCACCGATTATTTTTGCGATTAGTCGACTAATCAGATCATCATCCATTGGACGTAAAACTACAGCTTATTGCACCAGCAGCATCTGCTCTTATATAACTATCATTAGCTTACAGCTTTAAGTGTTTAAGGTATGTGCTAACTAAAAATAAAGACAAGATGATAGTTTATTAAATTTTAATGACATTTGCAGATTGTTTCGATGGAGTTTAATTTGCTTGACGTTTATTCAGCTGTGTAAAAACTATAACTTTAATCTCAGCCAAACTGATTTACTCAGGAACAAATAAAACACTGAAAAAAGCCAAACAATAACATTGTTAAGTTATCTAAGTGACTTATGTATCATGTTTAACCTGAGTAGCGAAAGACGGCGGTGGGTTTGAAATGATTTGCCGGGAGTCCGGTGTTCTCATGGCTCTAGTGAGCCTCGCCGCCGGCTAGCTATCGAGCTAGCGGGTAACAGACGTCTCTGAAAACGTCGGAGTGCTTTTGAAAATATGTGGTGTCCTGATAAACTGAGCAGATATTTGAGGTTTACACAGCTACATTCTCGCCTGAAAATATGTTAAACGTTTATTTTGTGACCCAGAAAGAATAATAAGAGTAATATTAAAACTAACTAGCTGCCGCCATTGTTGGAAACTGAGCTGGGCTGCGCTATGAATTCTGGGACACAGCTTCTTCTTCTTCTTCGGGGTTTAACGGCAGCTGGCATCCTTGTACATGCAGTGCTGCCATCTTCTGTTTCAGTCCGTTATTACACTCTTAAATCCTGCTACTTATTCCTGCGGCTTTTGGGATCTTACAAAGCGTCAAACGACGCGTCGACTATTAAATTAGTCATCGACTAATCGTGGCAGCCCTACTTGATACCCAAGTCAGATTTTTTAATGTTTCCAGACGATGGTCATGCAAGCTAAAGTAACATTATCTACTCTCTGATCAAACCCTCATCTACACATGAAGGTTGATGCTCACATGCTGTTCGTTTGAGTTAAGATTAATCACCTACTCAACTATAGGTGAATTTATGAAATATTGTAATAATCTGATACTTGAACCAGATACATGAATCAGTGTATGCACGCACACACACACACACACACACAACCTCCGGTGTCTGTATGTCTTTGATAATTATATGAGTATAGCGAGGGAGTAATTTACTGCTGGGTACTTGATCTTCACAATATTCAGAGACACACAGGACCTAGCAGCACACACTCACAAACACTCCAGCACATAGTGGAAGAGGGAGTCAGTGAGCCAGTGTTGAATCAGTGCAGTCAGCCTGGTTTATGAGCTAAATTGGGAGTGAGATTGAAGAGTCCCTCTCTGCTGAATTTGACGCTCTGATAATTAAGGGACTTGTCACGTGTAACTAAAAAGCATGTGTGCGGAATGTTTGTGTACAATTTGTTACGATTTTCTAATTGATAGCATGCGAGTCTCTGCCCTGGCCTGCAAATGACCCGTCACAGGCTGACTAGCTTTCTTCATAGCTGTGCAAAGTGCTGTGATAACTCAGAGCTTTGGCATTTAAAAAGTTTGTGAGTGTTAGCAAATAACAGCTTTTAACTAAAGGATAAGAAACATGCATTACTGGTAAGGATTACTACTTTTTTTCAAAAGCATTTGTATTTTCTAGAGTTTGTTTTGTTTTTTAATACACCCATCAAGTAAACCCATCAACACATTTAGGAGTTTTATTTAATTTTTATTTGAAGCCGCTTGAAATCTAATTGAAGCTAATTGTGAGTTTTTTCCACAATTAGTTGGCAAGGTGATACAATCTGGCAGCAAGGCTGTGATTTCAGATGGCAAATTCATCGACATCTAGAAGTTAAAAGTTCACATGGGTCTCTCTGAAGTCCTGTATGCAAAGAAAAAAAGCTATTAGCGCATGCACAACGTAGGGCTGCTCAATTAATCGAATTTTAATCACGATTACGATCTGGGCTTTCAACGATCATTTAAAATGACTGAGCCGATTATTAGCCCCTCCCTCATTTATCCGCGACACCTTAAAGGCCGGTCCGTGAAAATATTGTCGGGCATAAACCGTCCGTGGCGCAAAAAAGGTTGGAGACCGCTGATTAAGAGGACCCGAGGGAAGCTCGGAAAGCTAAGCAGAAGTTATTTGGAGAGTGACTGCCGTTGGTTGAAAAGAGTTTAAAAAAAAAAAAACTTCAGTGGTGTTGCACACTATGTTATATTATTTTTTAAAGTCATTATTCAATACATTGTTATCCCTTTAAAGCCGGTCAGAGCAGCACGCTCCGTTTTGCGTAACTATTTTTAAATCCCTGTAGAACCGGAACCGTGTAAGCTAGCGCAATAATTTGTTTTGCATATGAAACCGGAGGAGTTGTACTTACATCCGATGCCATCAGCTTGTCCTCGGTCACGGTTTCGTTCCACATATAGCTTTGCAAAAATTGCATAAAAAGCGCTTGCAGGAACAAAAGCATAATATTCCAGAAACAGGCTTTGCCGTTCCTATCAGCTGTTCATAACACTTCCCACAGTGAAATGATGCACCTGCTGTTTTCTTTGCAAATTTGCATCATAGGATTGTTTTTTGTTTTTCCTGCAGTATATAAAAATTGCTGTATCTCCAAAATAAAACTATGAAGACACTCAAAATAAATTTTCTGTGGTGGGAAACTATTTTTTGCAACTTTATTGTATTTAAAGTTTTGAGGGATAAGCCTCTTAAATTTCTCCAAGTAGAAATATATGTAAACAAAACAAAAACGATTTTCAATTTTTTTTGTAGTTTATTGCACTTTTTTGCAATTTATGTAATTACTATGGACTTAATGCATGCATATTATTAAAATATGGGCTATAACAGTTGTATTGATGTATAGCAACTTGAAATGCTCCCACAAATGGCACTACAGCATGTACAAAAAAAAAATAAAAATAATATAAGCTCTGGCGGACTTGGTTCTATGGTAGGTCTTAAAGGGTTAAATAAATATCGTCAAATAATCGTGATCTCAATTTCAGTGAAAATAATCGTGATTATCATTTTTGCCATAATCGAGCAGCCCTAGCACAACGTGAGAACGGAAGGTGTAGCAGCTAATACTCAGCTTCATGTGTCCATTTGCTTGTTGCATCCATTATTCTTTTATTGGATTTGATTTGTTGCGTGCTTGTGCACGTGTGTATTTATGTGCTTGTGTGGATGTGTGTGGTTGGTTGGGGGGCTGATGGGGCGTTTAACCAAGTCCTGGCTGTTTTCCAGAGCCAATTTCCAGCCTGAAAGCTGGAGATAACGCGGCACTGCCCGGAAAGCGAGTAAGAGGATGACAGAGAGGGGAGCAAGAGAAGCAGCTGGGAGAGAAGTGGAAATGGGAGTTTACAGGCCAGGCGGGATGGACTAAGAGGATGATGGTGAGAGCAGAGAAACAAGAATAAGAAATGGGGTGGGGGGGTGGGGGGGATGAGAGAGATAGCGTGGCAGTTCTGGGAGAAAGGGGAGGATTAGAAACGGGAGAAGAGGGTGAGGTGAGAGAAGCAGAGGAAGGGAAGATGCAGCTGGAGTGGCGAATGATAGGTGAATGAAGGACCCTTGGTGGAGAAGGGAGGAGGAGGTGTGGTGTAGACTGTGAGTCATACCCAGGGAGGCTGCATGGCCGCCGGGGAAACAGCTCACTGACAGTCCCAGGCATCAAAAGGCCTTCAGGAGCTTCTCATAATGTGTGCGGTGCCATTAGGGAGAAGAGGGACAGACAGACAGAGGTCAAAGTGAAAGTGGGACAAGCCGTCCTTCTGTCTTCTCCTCTCTTTCAGCCCTCGCCCTTCTGTTATATAGGAGGAGATTTACTGCTGCATTGGAAAGCCAGACACACACACACACCTTGTTCTGTCTTACAGATGCCCCAAGGCCAACTACCGTTATGTGAAAGGTCATATAGGTTTTTTTTAATAATCTGTCTCTATCTTTGTCTCTCCCTTATTTCTCTCTTCCACCTCCCCCTCTCCTCCTCTCACAGTCTAAATGCAGTGAGCAATCACGGTATCCCATAATAGTCCGAGCCCACGCTGTTAGGGTATAATAGAGGGTCAAAGAACAACAGTGAAACACGCAGGGAGAGGCATATAGAAGAGATATTGACAGATGATGAATAACTGAGGATGTAAAAATGTGAAGGGAGGGAGCGCGAGGTTGTTGTTGCTGTTGTGTTCAGTCCTGCAGCTCCCAGTCTGTTTTCCAACGCGCTGCTGCTTTATTCCCGGCCGCGATCACTGCCGCGATCACTGCCACACTTGTGATGAATTTGTCACCTCTATCTTTTTCCCCCTCCTTCTTGTTTTCACTCAGCTCATCGCAGCCTTGAGTGGAATTTTTCCTCCCCTACTCGATCAGTCTTTGTGTGTGTTGACATTTCCTGGCCTTGTTTTGCATTCCTGCTCTTTTCCATCTTCCACTTCTCTTAGCACAGCGGTTCTCAAACTTTTCACAATGAGTACCACCTCATAAAATATATGGCTCTTAAAGTACCGCCCTTATGACCGACATTAAAGTACAGTAACACAGGCCTATTAAACACCACATACTGTTTACACAAGACAATTTTATTTCTTACATGAATGTTTTTTATTTCATCTGTCATATACAGGATGTGACAAGTGATAATAATAACAACTGTACTGCATTAAAACGTTCACAGCAGGTGGGATATCCAGTCTTTAAGTGATGGCCTGATGAAACCAAACTACCCTTATTAAGGCTGTTGTGTTTTTAACACGTTTTAATGTTTCGTATCTTGTTCTGTTTAACCTTAACAAGCCCCTAAAAAAAAGCCAGGGATCACTGTCGGCCTCTCTCGGTTTTTATCACCACTGTTTATTTTAAAGCTCAGTTTTTAAACCTTAGATGTAACTACAGCCCAGCCCATGCAGCAGTATATGAATGACTAACCTCGTATTGTGGATGGATTATCTCAGTTGTTCTCCTGGCTGAAGTTTGGTCCGTTTACAGCATCCTGCCATGCGATTGCATTTGTCCCTAACCATCAGGAACCCTCACACTAACTTTTATCGAGTGGAAAAAAGTTAGCGTTCATCCTCCAGCTTCACTGTGTTTATGCTAACATAGCTGTGTCGCTAGCGACCTGTAGCACATCATTATATACCAGCTAGCCCAACTTCAGTAACCCTACAAACGTCACTGCTGTTTAGTTTCTTGTCTTCATTTATTTTAGAAGTGATATCAGATTTATGCGTTTTACTTTTTCAGATATCCCTCAGTCAGAACATGCTATATTATTACATCTTAAATTTTTTTGGAGACTTTCTGTGTCCCACTAGAGGGCGCCTACATCCCACGAGTGGTACGGGTACCACTGTTTGAGAACCACTGTCTTAGCAGATAAATGACAGCACGAGTCCTTTCCTTAATTTATGTTTAGTAAATAATAAAAGGTGATTTGTTGTTTTAAATAAGGTTAGGTGCGTTTTAAGTCATTTCTTACACTTTGCAGAATGTATAATGTATTTATTTTTTAGTTAGCACTATTAAAACACTCAATCTACATAAAAATGTTTAATCACTGAATATCAGTATCAGCATCGGTCTTAAAAGTCCTACACTGGTCAGTAGGGATGGGTATCGTTTAGGTTTTATCCGATACCGGTGCCAAATCGGTACTTTTGAAACGGTGCCGGTGCTCAAACGGTGCTCAAACCGGTGCTTAAAGAATGGAGAACACAAAATTGGTCCAAAAACCTCTCATGTTCAGCTGTTTTTTTGTAAAAAGATAACAATGTTAGCCTTTTCTGCAGCTATGGGGCATATATGGTATCACTCTTGGCTGGAAGCAGTGCTTAAACAATGGAAAAAATGCAAACTTTGTCCTAAACCTCTCATGTTTAACTGTTTTCCACTTTTTCTTTGGTCATTTTAGCCCTTTTGGCCAGGGTGAAGGGAGTATCTGCCATCAAACAAGAAGACAGCCGCATGTAGCTATGATGATGTTTGCTAGTTCACCTTACCTGCATTAATGTAATAACGTGGTTAGCCTACTCAACGTAAATTACACACGAACAACATTAAGCTCCTCACGCAGAGAAGAACGGCTGCTGCTGCATCATCATCCTCATCATTTCTGCTACACTGGCAGGGCTAGGGGCCAGGACTCTCCTCTTCGTGTTTTTGGGGGATGTTGCATAACAGCCAACCCACCCGCAGTAGATGCGCTCGGTGTGAGGTCTCGCAGCAAGCTATCAAATACGGCGCATTTTTCGGCTTTTAAAAAAAAACGCTATGCGTCGCCAGGTGTTTCATGGGATTCTTGGTGTTACCTCCTTTGACAGTATCACAGTATCAGCTTAAAGCACTTGTTGCTGCTGAGTTTGCATCTTTTGCTGTGAAGTACAGCCAGACTTTTGACCGCTTCGCCTTGGGCATTTTTAATCTGTAGCTCTGCTCTAAAAGAACGTACGTACCTGGCCCCGCCTACTATCCTCGGAAACGTAAAATGATTGGCTAGAAGTGTATCACAGCTCAGGAAAAAAAAGCACCGAAATAAAGCACTGAAATGTGCGCTGCTTTTCGGTCTGGTTACTACCGTTTATGTCAGAACCGGTGCCATCATGGCACCGGACACCGGTACCCATCCCTACTGGTCAGGCTCTGTTACACCAGTTGGCCAAAGTTGTTGGCCAGACTTCAGTCTGTGGGAGCTGTGAGATATGTGCTTGCCCAAAACAGTAAATCCTTAGTGTTAGCATGTTCTAACGTAGCAAACATGACCATTAGCTTTGACTGTGAAGCCACAAACAAGAACTGGGGTTGGGTTACGTCTCCAGTTGTGCCACAGTGTAACTGGAATTGAGCTACCGTTCTTTGGTATTGACAGGAAGATGTGAGAAATAAAGATTTCACTGTGCGTAATGGGAAAAGACACGGTTATAAAGTAAGCTTTGCCACAGACGTTACAGTCTGCATAAAAACTGGACATAAGTTTGTGGGTGCTGGATAGCTGTAACTGAACATGCAGGTCATTTTCTAGGCAATAATTTGTTGTTGTTTAGTCTTGTTTTCCTCCCTCCTCCATCTTCTGTCTCCTCCTTCACTCTGTACTTTACCAGTCAGCAGATCCTCTCTTCTTCCTCCCCCTTTCCCCCAGCTTCCCTCCCTTTTTTCCCCAATGACAAACATGTGGCTCCTGTGATGGAGGAAGTCAGAATGAAGACATAATGACGCCCTGTGACTAACATGTCCTCCAGGTGCTGACTGTGAACTGTTTTTACTGCATGTGTATGAAGCTGCATCTTGTGTTTGCACGTGTTTGTCAAATGCAACATACTCCCAGGCAGTGCATTGTCTGCGTGTGTTTGTGCGTCTCTAAATGTGCGCAATTTAGAGTCAGTTCATACTGTAACCACTCTATGCAGTGTACGTGTGTGTGTTTGTGTGTACGTGTGTGTGAAAATTTGCCTGCAAAAGACAGCCGGTTGGTAATTTTTGGGTGAACAGAGTGGAAACTGTGGTCTGACGGCGGGTTAGCCTAATTTCTGGCTTGTGTGTGTATAAGTGTGTCCCTGTTTGTGTGCGAAGTGGTCATTGTCTGTTCAGGATGGTAATGACAGAGCTGCCCTGAGGTGTGTGCTGGAAGAGAGGCCACCGAGTCAACTGTAGCACTCAAACAAACTCACACTACAAAGCAGCGCGACTCACAGTGACGCCTGACAAAATCATGTATAAGCCACGAGAGTTTACTTTATAGCACACACAGGAATCAGTAATCAGCTTAAACAGCCTCACTTTGACCATCCTTGGATACTTTTATGTGGTTTCAAGCAGAGTCCTGACACGAAACCTACAAAACATGACCTGTTACTTTGTCCCTTCTCAATAACTTCCTGTCTCAGTCTCCCTTCTTCTTCTTCTGTCTTGATCTAATGAGGGGAGCTTCCACGGGATTTGGGGGCTTTACTTTCACTGCATTTAGTCCTGACTGTGGCACAGACTACACTGCTCCAGAGCTGCTTAATCTGACAATAATGAGATTCTCTCAAGTCGATAGACGGCAGCTTAGCTGCAGTATCAACACCATTAGATTAGTGTGCACGCATTTGCACGTGTGTCTGCGTGTGTGCATTTAGCCCCATTTACTGTACGACTGTCACTTTTTCAAAAAGTCAAATATAAATGGAGTGGATGGATGATCAGCCAGAGTGTGCTCAATGTCAATACAACTGCATCATGTAGACTGGTTTTGGACTGGTACGCCCCAGTTCAAAAGAAGAAAAGGATCTAGATCACACTTTGCTCTTTTATCAGTCATTAACAATAAAAAACAAGGTTCGAATTCAAATTTTACTTAAATAAATATTACATGGTGAGCAGAATTGCTCAGCTCTGTTCACTACCTGCCCCCACGCCCGTAAGTCTGCGGCAAATATGGCGTCTGTTAGTGCATTTCGAGTGTGATTTGCTTTATCCTCAGCGTCGTTGTTCAGCGAATGATGACAGGTGTCGTGTGACACCTTGGAAACTTGTTGAAAAATCTAGAGACTGTCTCAAAACAAAGCAAGCAGCGCCTTTTAAATCTGACAGTGTAATCTCAGTTATTTTCCTGTTAAACATTTTGCGGCATTTCGTCTGTTCATATCCACTCAAAACAGAAAAAGTGTTTCCGATGAACCTAGTGTTTGTTGCAGTTTTGATGGTACGCGTCCGTCTCTGTTAGGCCGCTTCGTGCTGCAGGTGGCGGTCGACCGCTTGCTCACATTTTTCGTGCTGATATTTAACTTGGGTGATGTTAACAATGCAGACAGTAAGGATACAAAAATGAGAACCACGTGATTTTTCCCCTGCAGCTCATCACTTTGAAACACAGCACAGTTTATGGAATATTATATATGATCATGGAGCAAACACTTCAGTTGATTTGATTTGAAGAAGTCATTCGAACAATCCGAGCTCCACTGGGGACCATGAATGTTTTTACCACCCACTGTGACGGTCCATATTTGTAGCTTCTTGAATGATTATTCAAGCAGAGTCAGCTGTCAATGTGCTTTGCACTTTTATGCTGAAATATTTCCATTTTCTTTTGAACACAGTTGGTATCGCTGTGGTGAAATCAGCCATATTCCTCAAGCTAAGATGTTTTTAATGACCACACTTATATCCACGCCTAAGCTAATGTTAGTAACGTTAGTAAGCTACTTGACCTGTCACAGGATTTAACGTTAAAAATTGAAGTAAGCAGTTTCCCCGTCCTTGTCTGTTACGTTCCTTTTTATATCCACATAGATCGCCCCCTGATGGCCATTTAACAGAAAGCGAGTTTGGGACACTTCCTGTTTGAATCCCGTTTTTAGAGAGCTACAACCGTCTTTTGACGCTTGCACACAGTATGGAGGTAAATACTGTAAACATGAACATTGCATGTTAGCATCCTGACGCGTGTTTAGCTCGAAGCACCGCCGCACCTTACAGAGACGCTTAGTTATTCCAGAAGAATCCGAGTGTCGTTTAACCTCTTAATCATATTTACCTTTCAAACAAATACTTCAAACAGTCAGATACAGCCTGAAAGATGATTTATTAATGTCTAACAGCAGCAGGATTCCCTATTAGCTTTGCATTTATCCTGTTTCCTGATACACTTCACTTAAAAGGCCTTGTTTCTGTTTTCAATTACATCTAAATGCCACTCATGATTTTTGCCTTTAACAGCCTTTAACCAGTAATCTGATTTAGTCTCGCTTAAGGTCAGACACTCAGCTCACTTACTGATGACAATAATGTTGTAGAAAAAGCTAAAAAGCCTCGGCCAATTGCACATTTATGTCTTATGTATGCACGCAGCTGCAGCAAGAGAAGATGCTAATGTTGCCAACAATATCACGGCACAACTTAGATCAAAAACAAAGGCTGTTCACACGGTATAGATGAGATACTGGACCATAAGACATGTTCCTATATATGTTCCTATCAGGCTTTTGGGAACAGGAGTGCTGCCTGTGCAGGAAATCTCTCTTTCTCATCCTTATGAAGGAATTACTGAGTAATGCCAAATCAGCAATCCTGTTCTGGGTGATTTAGCACATACTGGCCCAGATTTACTGCCACTTATTTAACAATCTCACACTTAGTTCAGATTTCAGGTGAGGTGCACTGTGCCTTATTATAGGAGCTTATCTGCAATACTAAAAGTTGGAAACTGCTGTAAATTTGCTTCTCATTTCAAGCGTCATCCAATGCACAGTATTTGTGAATCTCCTGTTCTCAGATAAATCGGCTCTGGTGGAGTGATCAGAGTTTCTTGGTGGAGTACGTCCTAGACTGTTAAGTAGATCATTTTGTGTTTTATTACACGTGCAGGAGTCTTTGTTCGAGGTCACATTGGGAGGCTGGAAAATTGGCCACGGGTGATTAGAATCTGTTAATTGAAGGTCAGAGAGAAGCAGGTCAGAAGCAAGAGAGAGAGGATGGGTCATTTAGATGGAAGGGTTGGCAAAAGTAATGGTGGACGTAGAGGAAAACACAAGTAGTGTTGGGAAGATAATGACAGAGATTGCCTGCAAGTAAGGAAGGGAGCAGTGGAGAGGAAGTGTGAGAGAAGGGAAAGATCTCTGCCCAGCAGACACATGGTCTCTATTGATCAGCGAGCCATGTGACCGTCCCCTGGGTGTGTTGTGGTCCTTTGTAAGCCTCTCTCTGCCTCCGAGTGCTCTCGCCCGTCTGCGTGGGTGTCGTCATACCGTCTGCGTGTCTTGGCGTGTTAAGTATATGGGGATCGGAATTGTGTCTGTGTCTGCGCTTGGACTTCATTGTGTTTATTTCTCCAGGCAGACAAGTGAAGACGTAATAAAACGGCAATCAGCTCGGAGCAAGAGGCCGCGAGGCACGAGTTCATGCGGTACATCATGTTTCGGTGTAAACATCTCTTGACTTTCAGCAAGCGGTTATTCCACCGAGATCAGCGTTCTCAACTCCTTATGAAGAACCTCTGCTTTTATTTATCCGCTGTATCGACATTTGAGGCTATGCCCCCCCCATAATTAACTAAAGGTTTTTAATCCACCAAAATGTTAATGTGACTTCATATAAAACTGGACTCCATGTGCGGTTTGTCTGTGGATCAGGAGAGAGAGGGAGTACTGCTCCCACTGAAACTCAACTCCTCCACCCGACAGGTTGAACTGGCCTTGAGGAAGATACTGAACCCCAAACTGTCCCTGATACATTCTTCAGAGTGAGAGTTGTATAGTGAGAAAAAGTGCTAAAAAAGGTAACAGCTAAACGATGTATGAGTTCCTGTATAAGTGGGTGAACGTGGTTTGTAGTAAGAAAGCAGTATGTGAGTCCATGTAAGTATGGATGTGATCAGCATGGGATCTTCATCAGCTTGTTAACCACAAGCTGTGATCAAGTGATCTTCAAAATCTCCATTGACACTGCAATCGCTTCTCTTCCTGTTGCTCGCTCTCACTTTTACTATACAGAGGTGGGAATATTTAAGTCGAGTTCCTCGGAGTGACAACAATAGGTAATTCATTGAACACTCTCTGGCTCAATTTAATCTTTTTGTTGCTAATGCACAACCAGGTCCTGCAGTGGTACTTCTGAGTAAAAAAACTCATAAAATATATGTATGTGGGGTAATCAGGTTGTTAGTTTTTAACTGTTGCAAATCGGCAACGCCTGCCTTGAGAGGGTTAACACTGATATCAGATCAGTACTTGACAGTATCACCATACTTGCAAATAGGATGGTATTTACGAATGTAACCCAGTGTCCCAGGAAAAGCCTGCAGTGTACAGTAGAGCGCACCATCACGTGCTTTCTAGTCATCTCATCTTCTAATCATTTGTGAGTTTAGGTATAACATTTTAGCATGAAAAAAAAGACATAAAAACACGTTTCTAAATAAAAGGCAAAATGACATACATTAGGCAGAGAGATAATTACAGTTCATTTCAAGCTGCATATTCCCCATTAATGTGTCTGTTGTGGCTCTTACCATGCTAACTTTGTATTCTCCACCCCTGCTTTTCATAATTACACAGTGAAAATGGGGCCAGTTTATTTTTGAAATTATTGTTACGGTTATTATTCTGAACAATGAGTTCTTGATTTTTGAGACAGGCAGAGAAATGTGAGTTATTTCTGGACAAATGAGAGCTACGAAGTCATTGGTACAGCTAACCAGTTAGCTAGCAGCATTAGCTAGCAGCATTAGCTAGCTAACTGGTTAAGCTAAAAACATAGTGTTTTGTTTGTGGAGTCATTTTTTGTCTTACTCTTAAAAGGATGCGAACATGTAACATGAAAATGAAAAATGTATGTTTCTATTTTCAAGCAGTACACTTACAGTAAGTGACTCTGGAGTTTTTGCACTTTTGGCTACTTCACCCTTTTAAATTCTGTAAATGCTGGTTATTACAGCCAGATGGTGTAAAGCCACTTCCACTTTCATTCTTATTACAGTCAGGTTTCTTGGCAGATACAGTTTTCCATCTAACACTTAGCTAAATGGTGTAGATAAATGGCATTCACAAATGACAAAGGAGGCTAACAGATAATGATGAAAGCTTTCATATGTCAAGCTGTCACCATATATTAAGACTAATGTAGGTGAAAACTTGTATTATTGTTTAACAACACAGGAATAATGCAGTGTGCTGAAGCCTGCATTGATCAGATTGCCTCATAATCACTTTCTGTATCAGTGCTTCCTGTCCCACCATCTCTTTTTGCCTTTCCTCCTTATCCATCGCTGTCCTTTGCTCTCAGATGGTCTAGTAAGTCTTTCCACTCTAATTCAATCAGCCGTCTTCCTGTTTACCTGCTTCTGATGTCACGTGTGTGTGTGTGTGTGTGTGTGTGTGTGTGTGTGTGTGTGTGTGTGTGTGTGTGTGTGTGTGTGTGTGCAGCTGAGCAAATATGAATCTGTAGCTTAGAGGTAATCAGTATTCATCATCCAAATGTTGTGCCTACACACACACACACAGAAAAAATATAAGTTCCCATTCCAACTGTATGTTACATTGTGGTGACACAGTGAACCTCCAGGCTGTTGCACAAGCTAACTTAACATGAATGTAGTAGCAAGTGTGTTCTACTAGTATACCGCTAGTTATACATTGTATTACTAGGTACACATGAGTGGAAAAAATGTAATAAACATCTGTATGTATATACATTGAACATATGTCCCTCATGTGTAACTTAACGGTGACCAAAATTAGAATTTGCAGCTGAATTGTGTTTGAAACACAAAGTGCGGCAGGCCTGGCAAAAACCATCTGCTCACTGACCAAAGTCAGCTGATGTTTGTTGGATTGAATCAGGACTTTGTTATTACTGACTGCTCATCACAAACCTTTGAAACCTGTTGAAAATAAAGATGATTGCTGTTTTAGTTAGCAGCAGCTGTTTCTGGCCTGGGTGCATGTTATTGGCCTTGTTTTCAATAAAACTGAAAGTGATTCATATTTCATATTATGGGCTGCTCTATTACTTTTCACTTCCTGCTACACAAACACAAGTCAACTGGGTGTAGCGCGAGAACACAGGGTAGGTGACGTCAGCCCATCACGCAGGTAATAGTTGCATTACTGAAGAATATACGTGGTGCAAGATTAAAGTAGCATGTTAACCCCAACATGAATGGAAAGTACCTGCTGAAGCCTTTGACAAAGAGTATTGCATTGTGGGTATTCTGAGTGTTTCATGGGTATCCAAATATCGATAGTCAACGCTGGTGATGGTCTGTATTGTGGCAATGTTATCAACTTAAAGACAAGAAAGAACAAGAAAACTTTGTCCTGGAACGAGCAGCAAGAGAACCGTAGAGGAGAAAGCAGACCCAGACCACCAGCACATAGACAGAGCCCACTGATCACCATCCTTCCAGAGAGGCAAAGCATAACCAGGTAGCTCACAGCGCGGTGAAAGCAATGACTCAGTGGTGACTCATGTCAGTTCTTCAGAATTACTTAATGTTAAAGTGTCATTGGTCATCGTAGCTGCTGCTTTAGCTGATTATCTATATGTTCAGCCCACTGAATAGTGTTAAATAATACAGTTGGGTTGAATAACACAAATGGTTGAATGAGCCACATTGTATAACGCGCTTTA
Organism: Rhamphochromis sp. 'chilingali'; assembly: GCF_963969265.1. Taxonomy (NCBI): domain Eukaryota; kingdom Metazoa; phylum Chordata; class Actinopteri; order Cichliformes; family Cichlidae; genus Rhamphochromis; species Rhamphochromis sp. 'chilingali'. The sequence goes on along the minus strand of NC_137942.1, from coordinate 33,618,994 downwards.
TGTAAGAATCCGACTGTTTATCATTAACCAGAGACGATGACAACTGTTCTCCGCCTGCTCCTGATATCTGCAGGTGTTCAGGCTTTGTAGCATTAGTTCAGTTAGCCACTCATGCTAGGAGATAAGGCCCAGTTCAATAACAGCGGTCCTCCTCAGAATCACTGGAAAGTAGTACTTATCACAGTATATTTATAAAAAATACAATAGAGGAGGAGATCATCCAGAAGAACGTGTCAGCACGAAGATTTAAGCGGAAGAAAAGGAAAGGAGGAAGGAAGGAAAGGAAGGGAGGAAGTACAGAGGACAGGAAGAAGATGCAAACCAGAGAGAAAAGGAGGCAGGTTTGAAGATGAGAGAGGAAGCAGCAGTAACTGATCAGGTAACAGAATGAGAAAGACTGGCTGGGTTGTTGGCTTCATCTGGCAGCCAGTGTATCACAGCCACACACAAAGACAGCACACACACCCTTTGTGTTCCTCCATCCTGTGCTTTATCTTCCACTCTCATCCTGCCTGCCCTGCTGAAGGCCTCAGAAGTGTCAGGATCACATGTGTGCGAGGAAGCACACAGAGATGCTTCTGTTAGTGTTTGTGCTCTTCTGTGTGTGTGTGTGTGTGTGTGTGTGAGAGAGTGGAGAGTTAGCGAGGCTGTGATGTGTGTATTTATAGTAAATGAATTCATCCGGCTGCACCTCTGACTTCCTCTGGCACACTGTGAACAATGCTCATCATTGTGTGTGTGTGTGTGTACCTGCTATGTGCATGCTTAGCTTGCGCGGGTGTTCACGATGAGGTCGTGTATTTACACTGACACAGGCTTGTTTCCATTCTTCTGATCACATTACGATGCATCCATCACGTGTGGTCGGGCTGAGAGCAATCATTGACTGTCGCTTTCTCACAGTGCTGCTGTCAATCAATCAGACTGTCCCATGGCAACACCCTGAGTGACAGTGATGGTGAGGGGGTCAACTGGGTGGCAAGTGATAGTGATCAGATATAAATAGTTGTTTTAACCTGTTTTACTTCATTCATTCTAATTTAATAATGATAACTGCTGCGTTTGTCGTGAATGTTTCAGCCATAGGTCATTTTAATTTACCTGACAGGTAAAACCAAATGGTCTCCTACAGGTTAACACCCCGCCTTTTGTCCCGTCCCCCTGCCTTAACCGTGAGCCAGGTTCTGTTGCAAGTTTCTTCCTATTAAACTCCACTTTTTCCTTCCTGGTGTCAAAAAGGGTTTTATTTATTTTTTGTTTAGTTTTTTTAAAGAAAGCCTGATTTCAAGAGTAATTCTCAGTTTTTCAACATGATAAAGAAACACTGCTGTAGTAAACAAATCTGTAAGCATGGCTCTTTGGGCTTAAACTGTAAGAAACAAAGCTCTGTAATTGGACTGTCCTGTAATTATAAAACAGATTTCAGCCTTTGTTTTTGTTTTCAATGCTTCTTTTTTCTTTCTTTTTTTTTTTTTTTTGAAAAAAGTCAGTTTCTTTTTTTAGAACGACTGAGAAACAGATATTCGTATAGTTGATAGTGAGAAACAGATGCTTTTCTGTCACTTTATTGTTTATCTATCACTTAATTCCTTTGGTGTAGGATGAATGACATAAGAAAAGCTGTAAAACCTAAAAACAAATTCAGTTAAAAGTCTGATGTCCTCATGTCACATTTTCCAAAGCTGTCCTGTGGGACCTATGGGAGTCTTTGCTGGACCCAGTATGTATGGCAAGAACCTATTAAAACGAAAACATGAGCAATTTTAAATGTTTGATATCCACATTAGCAGTGATGCCACAGTAACTGGCTGGAGACTGCTGGGTGAAATTGAGGTCTTCGTGACTGCTTTGGCTGGTAGCAGGCTGCCTGCTGCGATGGTAACTGTTAGCTATGGAAACAGGAAACCGAGATCGTTAGCCTTCAGTGTGAAACGTGTCCCTTTTCATATATCGGTGGCATTAAGGCAAAATTTGTGTTTTTCCCTCGCTCTGCCAGTAGTAGGTAAGTGTTTGGAGACAAATTGGCGTCTTCCATGGAAACTATGGGTAACCAAGACAACCTGCTATCAACCAGAGTGATCACAAGGAGGTTTCTGGTGTCTCTGATTTAATCTGGCAACAATCAGCCATATGTTGCCAACCACCTGGGGAGTACACAGTGCCCATGCACTACAAATGACTTTTAATTGTGTTGTGTTTCTATAACTCCCGCTTCATATTACAAAACCGATTGAATTTTTCACTGCTTTGTTTGATGTTTTCTTTTTTATTACACCCACAGTTATGGCCTGTTTGATGTAGCAGTGTTTGACTGAAATAACACACCACAAAAACTTAAATTAGAATCACTGTAGCGCGAACGCTGTTGTTTATCCCTGGTGTGTCATTTCTATGAGTTAATGTGTTTGTGTTTTGCTTGCATGTCTATGATTATAATTGCACCGCCTTCTGTTTTAATGACTTAGCGCTCCCCTTTGCGTTGCTTTGCACGGGGCTCCCCTGAAAATGAGGATCGGGCTGTTAGAGAGTTATTTAAATGCACAGGCAGTGCGCTCGCTACCAGCCTCAAGTACGGGCTGAAGGCAAAGAGAGAAAGGCTATAGCTGATACGGTAATTGATGAGTATAAAAACGTGGTAATGAACTGAACAGCTGAGCTCAACTGATCTGGATTCAGGTGTCAGCTGAATTTCTGAATAGAAGAGTGTGTGTCTCTAGTGTTCGCTCGGATCCTCTGCAGAAGAAGCAGATCCTGTTTTGGACAGTTCATGTGGAAATAAGGACGTCACACTGTCACCGCTCTCATTATGTCATGGTTTTTACTGTGTGTGTGTTAGTGTGGGTGCATGTGAGTCTGAGTCCTTGTGTTTTTGAGGGTGTGTGTGCAGCACACTTCTACATGTGTAGGAGGAGCCAGAGGCTGCTTGTTACCTAGCAACCGCCTCCATGCAACCCAGAGTGTGTGTGTGTGTGTGTGTGTGTGTGTGTGTGTGTGTGTGTGTGTGTGTGTGTGTGTATGAAAGGATAGAACAGAGTTAGGCTGCAGGATGAGAGGTTGCAGCAACATCATGAAATCAGTATTTTCCCAGAGTTCTGCTGCGGCAGGCAACAAAATTGTAACGTGATTTAGTGTGGCTTTGTGTGTGTGTCTGTGTGTGTATGTGCGTTTGCAGGACATATATAATAACACTAATGAAAAGATACAGCATAAAATGCACAACTATTTGGGTGATTGCTTTACTTAAGTGCTTTAGACTTGCTAAAATTGTTAATAGAGTTGAGTTACACATTAAAAGAGTGCATCTGGAGCTTTAGTGCAATTCATTGAATGTTATAGCCTCTGTGTGAAACCAAGACTGATGATGTCAAAATATGCCAGCATCTATTCGTAGTGTTTAAAACACACTCCAGCTCATTTAAATTCAGATAAAAACCCTCTGGGTGGAGGTGCACCTGCCACCAACTGTCTGGAGTATAGGTAGGGGCTTCAAGGCAGCCTCTGTCAGAGGTGGACTTAAGAATTCAGTTCCTTTAACCTGGTCTGTAGTCTGTGCACAGGCTGTAAATAAAATATAGAAGTAGCCTCTGGCTCTAAAAACCTAAGCCAGTGCAGAAATGCATTCTTTTCAATAGCCAACAGGGAGCAGCTCCCTTGGATTGAAAAAGACCTTGGAATCAATAGAAAAATGACTCTCAGTCACTTAAGACTTTCTTGATGAAATCATGGTCTTTTAGTAGCTCCAAGTCCTACTAAACAAAACATAGCTATATGGGAATCAAAGAGGAGGACAAAGCAGGCTGTGCTTTGAATGCAGTGTCAACAATGCAAGAGTTGCATCAAAGCACTTTATTTTGAAAGGTTTAATCCCTACAATATTAGAAAGGCAATGCAAAGAATAAGATGCCCCCTTTTGAATAAGTACTTGGCAGCTGTGAGGGGGAAGAAGAAGGCGGCTGTGATTTCAGAACACAAAGATGGCAACCAGTGGGTTATATTTTGGTGGCTATGTCTATCTTTAATAAACACTCCATGGTTGTGTTACATGGAGGCGTAAATGTGTTGCACCTTAAATGTCAGAATAAAACAGAAACAATTCAGTAAAAGTCAGTCGTGGTAAAATTTGACTGCTTCACATTAAAAGCACTGTTGAATCCTTTTATTGTGAAACAGCAGCAGTAGACGATTTCAGGTGTAATAACTTAATAGAGGAAGGAAACATTAAGCTATGAATTTTAATTAAACAGTTTGATGGAGAAAGACAAGTCAAGTAATCAAAATGTGTCTTATTGGCAATCCTAAGTCATGCACTTCCACCCAGCTCTTTGTTTTGGGCAGTACGACTTGTTTCCATCTAAGCGTTGGTTACTTGGATGGAAACAGCAACAGATGTGGAGCTAACACCAAAGTTACCTCCAATTCCCGCCGTTACGCCATCACTGGCTGGACCTAGGGCTGCTCAATTAATCGAATTTTAATCACGATTACGATCTGGGCTTTCAACGATCATTAAAAATGACTGAGCCGATTATTAGCCCCTCCCTCGTGCTTTACTCTCGCGCTGCTCCGTGTGGCAAATCGAGCGCACCTCTCTGCATTTCGAACACGTGTCACAACAATTAAGAGCAGCGGTCTCCAACCTTTTTTTGCACCACGGACCGGTTTATGCCCGACAACATTTTCACGGACCGGCCTTTAAGGTGTCGCGGATAAATACAACAAAATAAAACTAGTACCGGTACCGAAAAAAAGATTTATTCATAACACACATGAAAAGACCCAGGAAAACCGAGTAAACGATAAAAGCGATAACAAAATAACGCTGAAAACCGATAAAAACCCTGAAAACCAGACATTTCACACCTGAGCCTCAACGCTCGCGGCCCGGTACCAAACGACTCATGGACCGGGACCGGTCCGAGGCCCGGGGGTTGGGGACCGCTGATTAAGAGGACCCGAGGGAAGCTCGGAAAGCTAAGCAGAAGTTATTTGGAGAGGAGAGTGACTGCTGTTGGTTGAAAAGAGGTTAAAAAAAAACTTCAGTGGTGTGGAAACATTATGGGTTCAGTCAGACGTGGATCAAGTAGACATAGTGTGTAAACTTTGCTACAGTGTAGCTGCACCACAGAGCAACACTGCAAAGCTCACTAAACATAGAAGTTTACATTTTTCATTGATTTTTATATTGTAAACATTTGCACTGTTATCAGTATTTGCACTGTTTTATATTATTTTTTGACAATCTTTAAAGTCATTATTCAACACATTGTTATTGTTAAATAAATATCGTCAAATAATCGAGATCTCAATTTCAGTGAAAATAATTGTGATTATCATTTTTGCCATAATCGAGCAGCCCTAGCTGGACCTGCTCTTTGGCAGAACACTGAGTTCCTGCAGCGCTGCACATTTGATCTATCAGCCCACTTTTGAGTATCACTGCATGTGTTATGAACATTGAAAATACAGTGTTTGACAGCTGCAGCCAGAGTTTGACACATCGCTGGCCAGCACGTCGGCTCAGCGGTTGGCTTTATTTATGGTGGTAAGCATTTGAATCATACTGGAAATGAGGAAATGTAAAAATGCAAAATAAAATGTCAATATTTTGTATATGTGCATTTTCACATCCACATGCTTGATTTTAGAAGTGTGCATTTGTGTGTGAACTGAGAGCAGATGGTGTGTGTGTGTGTGTGTGTGTGTGTGGGTGCGCGCGCGTGCACGATACCTGCTTAGGAAATTGCAACCAGGAAGTGTTGTTAAGGAGGGAGGAAAAAGAGAGGGTCAATGAGGATCAAACAGCTCCTGCAGTGTTGAAACATGCGCGTGCACACACACACGCAGAAATATCTACACTGTAAATTATTATTGCTAAATGTTATATATTGAGGAGTCAGTGTTTTTCACAAGTCACTGTAATGTCTGTAAATGTGTTTTGGAAGCGAAGCTGCCTCTCACTGCATGTGTATACGTTCATGATGCAGAACTGTGTCTTTGTGTGTGTGGGTGTGTTGGCTGATTTACTGTGTGTACATCTGGCAGGCAGAGGATGATGTTGGCAGGGATCCCACTCTTACCCTCTCTGTCCTTATATGATGCCTCGTACAAAGCTTGTATCCTTATTTGATGACATGGGGGTGGCCATGCCCTTTTATGATGTCATGAAATGAAGCAGGAGGCCGCAGAGAGCTTGCTTCAAAGCAAAGATTCAGGCAGCACACACCAGACATGAACACTGCCTTCTATACCTTGTTGAATTTCCAGGGTTTCTATTATCCATGTCTCCATTATAAAGGTGGACGCTCATATTAAAGATGCCAGCGTGTCAGATAATACAGTCTACACATATAGTAGAAAAGCACTATAAGAACCAGTCTGTTTTACTATTTAACTCCCACCATCTAAATTAGTGATTCAAGTAGAGCAGGGGGTGTCCAACTCCAGGCCTCGAGGGCCGGTGTCCTGCAGGTTTTAGATCTCACCCTGGGTCAACACACCTGAATCACATGATGAGTTCATTACCAGGCCTCTGGAGAACTTCAAGACATGCTGAGGAGGTCATTTATCCATTTAAATCAGCTATGTTGGCTCAAGGACACATCTGAAACCTGCAGGACACCGGCCCTCGAGGCCTGCAGCTCCCCCAACCCTGAAGTTGAGGTTAACTAATTCATATTATCAGCTTTTTGCTGATCTGTTAGTATCAACATTTAAAATAGGCTGTTTGATCATTCAGTTCAGTTTGATTTATATGGTGCCAAATCACAACAACAGTTACCTCAAGGTGTTTTATATTGTAGGTAAAGACTCTACAATAACAAGCATTATGAGCAAGAACTTGGCAAGCATGAGAAGGCAAAACCCTCTTTTAACAGGAAGAAAGTGAAGGCAAAATAAAAAATAAAAATAATGGCTAATATATTGGAATATCGCATTTTTAAATCAACAAATATTGGTACCAGAATCTGATATCGGTAGGACTCTATATCCTTCCCACAGGCTGCAATAAGCTTAGACAGACAAAATGACTTGCTTTCATTATCAGTCCGAAAAGATGAACAGCTGCATTAGGAAATTTGATTAAAAGCCTGTGGACATATAAATCCAAGAGGATAAGTTAATCACGACCTCAAAGGAACATTCAGATAACATCCAATCATAGCACTTAAAAGTCTGCAGAAAAAAACTTTGTAGAAAGAGCCTAAAATATACGAACATGAAAGTGTGCAAGGACCTTTCTATCTCCACATGATGAGATAAAAATATATCAGCCCGTCATCACTGCCCAACAATGCATCACGTGTACCACTAAGAAAAACCAGTGTTAACTTAAAATATCAATGATGGTGTTTCACAGGACATAAACCTTTCATGGTTTTGTGTACATTGTGGTAAACATACTTACTGTCACTTATTGCTGTTGCAAAGTCAGCCCGCGCACAGCTCAGAGCAAGTTAAAAAAATACCACATACTGTACATGCTTTCCCTTAAATGAACAAAAACTGAACATTTTATAATTACAGGACAGTGAATGAAGTACACAGGAACTCACCATCCGGCTTAGTTAAGATCAAACTAGACTGTATGTGGGCCACAATGTAAAATGAGTTTGACTTCTCTGCTCTACAGGCTTCAGTTAGCATGTTAAATGTTAAAGGTCATGACAGTACAATTAGAAGACTGAACAAGTATGGCTTGTTTGGAAGAAAAGTCTTTACTCTAAAAAGAACAGAGCAGCACGACTTAAGTTTGCAAAGGTGCATCTGAACAAATCACAAGACTCCCAGAATGACGTCCTTTGGATAGATGAGACTGGAGTAGAGAGGCACAGCGCCACCTTTGGCAAAAACTGAACCCAGCATAGTCAAGATGCAGGGGTGATGATTTGAGCTTCTCATGCAGCCATAGGACCTGGGCATCCAGCTGTTGAGTTGACCATGAAGTCCTCTGTATACCAAAGTATTCTGGAGTCAGATGTGAGGCTGAAACAACAGAATGGCTGAAAAAGAAAAGATTCAGTGATGGCCCAGTGCTCATGCTGCGGTGGGACCTTTAGAAAGCTGTGCATAAACACATGCCTGCAAATACTAGGAACAAAACTGTTCAAAGGTCAGGTAAGGGACATTTCATGGGTTAAATGTAGCATTTAAACAAGTTAGGGGAAGTTACTCTGACACGGTAAAACGCTCCTGATTTGATTTTTCTGGGTAAATGTTTAAGAAAGAATAAGAGTCCACCTTCATAATGCATGAAGGCATACCGTGCTCCAACATCTGCCAGTGTAATTTACATGCTGCAGCTGAAAAATGGAGAGAGGAAAGACGATTCACTGACACAGCAGAGAAGTGCTGTTCCCTTTCTCATTGGTGAGCCTGTGGGGAAGAATGTGAGAGAAGAAAGCAGGAAAGAGGAAAAGGTGAAGGAAAAAGTCAAAGTGGGACAGATCGATCAGGGCCAAGACAACAGGTCTGCTCTCAGAGACAGAACGACTGTTCTCCATCCTCAAAGGGGACAGAAATATGCAGAGAGAAGAAACAAAGAGCCAAAGACAACTAGTTAGCAGAGCTAGTGAAGCTGCCTTTTCTTCAGCAAACAACTATTTTATGTAATAGAACAATAAATGGCATTGCCTAAAAGTAATCTTTACACTAGGCACAGTCTTTCCCAGGACAGATATTACATAAGTGAACACATAAAGAGAAAAGCAGTGACACGGTTCGCTTTCCTTTCCCATGATGATAGCATCGGTCCCTTTTTGCCACAGGCAAGAAAACAGAGGATCAGCAGACTGAGAATAATCCTCTCTAAGAACAACAGCCTCTTCTTTTAGCTGCACCAACTGTGTTTAATATTAGCCATATGAATAAATCCAACCTTTTTGAGCATGCACCTTCTCGCCGGCATGTATAATTTAAAGGAGCCACAGTGCCTTTCAGCTCTCATTGACCTTTCACCTTTACACAAGCCTGCTAAAGGGAAGCAGCCCAGTTAACATCAGGACCTGAGAAGGATTGCAGAGGTAGAAGGCTTTTAAATTAACTTTGGGTTCATCCTATAGGGTGTATATAAACGATGGATGTGAACTCCATAGGTTTGTAATCCCTAATATTACTGTTTCCTGTCATGTTGGTTTTTGGAGCCAGAGACGAGTACATGTGGATACAGGGCAGAGTGCTACGATGTCGGCTAGTGCCAGCATGCTAGGTCACCTTTAGCGATGACCAATCTGGTGCAATGGAAAGATGCTAGTTTTTCAAGTTTCAGGTAAAACACTGATTAAATGCTACAATTTTACTCAATAAGAGTGAAGCAAAAACTTCGTAGATGCTGTGTACCACAAATTAAGGCAGATATTTGTCATATAATTATATTAAAATACCCTAAACAGAAAAAAACACCAATGAACCTGAGTTATTGGAGCAACAAGCTGTGCCCTAGTAGTATTTAAATGAAACCCTCTGTACAGTTGGTATGAGATGGGAAACTCTCCATAGATACAAAAATAATTGTTCGTGTTAGACTATGAGTGTAATTGTATGGCTATAAATTCGGGCATCTAAACATGGGAGCCAACGGACTCATTTTTTGGAGCCGGCCTCCAGTGGTCACTCCAGGAATTGCAGTTTTTGGCACTTGCCTCAAGCTTACAAATAGCTTAAACAGTCCAAGTACAAACAAACAGTTTGCCGTTCTTAAACCCACTTCTTTATATTAGATGTATTTTATGTCTTTTCTCTTTTTGAGCCTTTTTAATTGACTTCGCAATAACAGATTGTAGTTCACAGTTTTTCAGCCTCCAGCAGTTTCAGAGAAGTTTTGCCTCTGAAGCTAGAATAAACTCAGAATTGAATCAGCTGGTGAGCAGCAATTTTCTGTGGTGCTGTATTCTTTAATATTCCATGTAGGTTTACACTGCAGGTCCGGTCTTTCCCTCAGGCAGGTCTTGGTTGGTAAAATACAGGAAACACCTATTGCTGAGAAGGAAAACTGATGGTTTTGTTGTTCGCTCTTATTAATAAAGCTTGTTTGAATGCATGTGTGTCAGTAAGCATAGCAAGGAGATACACATAAAACATTAGAGAAATCTGTTTGTGTCGTGTGTCTGAAACACAGTAAGCGATATATTGGATTTTCAAATCAACAAATATTGGTGATGCCAAAGATCCTGACAAAGTTTCCAAATGTGATCTTTTGAAAGTGAGACTGCTCTCTCAAAAGATCACTATATTCAAATCTCTAAGATGCCAGCGGCTTTGTTAGAATAGCAGTATTCAGCACTCCAAGTATGACAGAGAGTTGGTCCATCTTATATAACGGTAGCTCAGTGAATGTGGAGTCCTGAGCTGTTTTCGGCTGGGTGACTTCACATTATACACACACACATGCAGACTAGGCATGGACAGTAGTAGTCGTGACAGTTTTTTACATGTGGTTTCACATTTGGAAAATCTGTATATGTTTTTCTCTAAAGAGCTTTAGCCTTGCTGCAAGCACATCTGCAAGCCACTTTGCAACTTTCATGCAGTTTTTGTCTTAGTCATATCGTTTGTCCTTGATACCTGCTCTGTTTTGTGCTCGGATGTTGCTCCTCCTTTCCCAGAACTGTTTTGACTACAGTAGTCCTGACTGTAGTAGCCCTTTATGTAGTCTGACAGTAAAAATGCTGAATTATTAATGCCTCATCATGTGTCGCTATGAGTGTAGACTCTGCTGAACCGACTTATTTTTCATTGTCACTTTCCTGAATGCTGTTGGAGATCCTTAATGTTGTTTTCAGATAGCTTTTTCCCCCCAATATTCATTATGACAAATTTTCAGCCCAAATTCTGGACACAAAAGGCCTCAGTTCACTCACAATTTTGCTGCTGATGCTCAACATACTAGCAAGGAGGCAGGCCAACCAATTTGTTTAGATGTAAATGGAAAAACACATTTATTCTTTTTTCTTTTTTTGCATGCATGTTGAAGAAAAACTGCTCTTTTGATTTCTTCTATTTTTGGTTAATAGTCCTGTAAATTGTGATCCATGAGTTAAAGCAGTAGACATGTGGCAGTACAAGCGTTAAGTGTTTGGTGGTTCCTTTTTTTGTTACCTTTCCAAAACCCCTAGCATGCTAGCATGTTCATCTAGCTATGACATTCTCGTATGACATGCCTGGTAACAAATCCAAGAGTTGCTTTTTGTGTGTTTCCTTTTCATAGTCTTCCTCTTTATCCAGTGAAAAATGTGGCAAATTTGGTTAGCTATTGTACCTTAAAATCCTGTAGTTACTTGTTTTTGTTAAACATGGATAGAATCACGAATATACTATAAACTGACAGCAGATGTGTTCTGATCATTTCCAGTCCTGTATTCGGGGTTTCATTGTTTGATGGGACCTCATAGGTGAACCTTTACCCTTTAAAAGCATTGCATGGTCTTTTCTAGGGATGGGTACCGGTGTCCGGTGCCATGATGGCACCGGTTCTGACATAAACGGTAGTAACCAGACCGAAAAGCAGCGCACATTTCGGTGCTTTATTTCCCTGAGCTGTGATACACTTCTAGCCAATCATTTTACGTTTCCGAGGATAGTAGGCGGGTCCAGGTACGTACGTTCTTTTAGAGCAGAGCTACAGATTAAAAATGTCCAAGGCGAAGCGGTCAAAAGTCTGGCTGTACTTCACAGCAAAATATGCAAACTCAGCAGCAACAAGTGCTTTAAGCTGATACTGTGATACTGTCAAAGGAGGTAACACCTCGAATCTGATGAAACACCTGGCGACGCATAGCGTTTTTTTTAAAAGCCCAGAAATGCACCGTATTTGATAGCTTGCTGCCAGACCTCACACCGAGCGCATCTACTGCGGGTGTGGTGCCAGTTATCAGACCCGGAGTTAGCAACATCCCCCAAAAACCCGAAGAGGAGAGTCCTGGCCCCTAGCCCTGCCAGTGTAGCAGAAATGATGAGGATGATGATGGCAGCAGCAGCCGTTCTTCTCTGCGTGAGGAGCTTAATGTTGTTCGTGTGTAATTTACGTTGAGTAGGCTAACCACGTTATTACATTAATGCATGTAAGGTGAACTAGCAAACATCATCATAGCTACATGCTGCTGTCTTCTTGTTTGATGGCAGATACTCCCTTCACCCTGGCCAAAAGGGCTAAAATGACCAAAGAAAAAGTGGAAAACAGCTGAACATGAGAGGTTTTGGACAAAGTTTATGTTTTTTCCATTGTTTAAGCACTGCTTCCAGCCAAGAGTGATACCATATATGCCCCATAGCTGCAGAAAAGGCTAACATTGTTATCTTTTTACAAAAAAACAGCTGAACATGGGAGGTTTTTGGACCAATTTTGTGTTCTCCATTCTTTAAGCACCAGTTTGAGCACCGTTTGAGCACCGGCACCGTTTCAAAAGTACCGATTTGGCACCGGTATCGGATAAAACCTAAACGATACCCATCCCTAGTCTTTTCTTTTGGAGCACTTGGGCTTGTTCACCATTTAAATTAATTTTTTTTAAGTCTACTTGTGTAGATAGTAACCTCAACATTCTTGAGTCTAGTTGATGTAAATGTCAACAACTGAAGATGCTCACAACTGGCTTTTTCAGCACATTGTTGTTCGGTCATCAAGTAAGAAATCCGATTTTGTGTTTTTAAACAGCTTATGGAGCTAACGTTAGCTTAATCGACAAGCTAGCTGTAATAAAGAAACTAGAGCTTGAGGCAACGGGTCTCCAGCTAATAAGAAAGAGCAGTATATAGCAGGCCCCCAAAAAGTTGATTCTGTTCATCTGGACTAAAGTTTTAAAAAAATGTAAAACGGATGAACAGAATAACTTTCCTGACCTGGATGACTGAGCGCGCGTCAAGATATATCCAGATGGCGTTTTCCTATAACTTTGGTCTGTCTCAAAGACTTTGTTCTTTTATGGGGAGAAGCCGGTGATTGTTCAGTGTTTATCAGGAAAATTTTAAAAAGTGAGCTTTATGCGTTTTCTCTGGCCTCTTTGAACTTTTTGAACATACTTTAGTATTTATGTAAGTTAGCGGAAATATATCAGGTTTTATTGTACACACACACACACACACACACACACACACACACACACACACACACACACACACACACAGGATGTACATTGTGCCTTTGAAAGCTCCTGTATTTAAAAAAAAAAGAGTGAATTCCTGCATTTAAGTGGCCAGAAATAGCCTGTTAGGAAATCAATGTTCCTCTCCCAGTGGTGCTGGGAGCTGTCTCCCCTACAATAGAGGGACTGTCCTGTTTCCTGCACCCTAGAGGGGGTGTGCGTGTGTGTTTGTGGAAAGAGCAAAAATGTGAGAGAGAAAGAAGGGAGCGTGCAAGCTCATCCTTGCTGTGCCTCAGTTCTGCACCATCAGCTAATAAGAGACATAAAAACAAAGGGCAGAAAATGAAAAATAATGAGGTTGAAAGTAGCAGTTGTGCTTGTAGATTTAGTGCAGCATTAAACTTGTATGCATGCGTGTGGATGTGCATGTGTGTGCCTGCATGTGCTGCACCCCTGCAGCTGAGCTACACCCCGCCACAGCATGCATGGATCTGCATCTGTTATTTCAAGCCAGTAATTGTGTATCTGTGTGTGTTTACAATGAACTTGACCTAAATCTGGACGTTCCACAGTGCCATCGCCACAATAGTTGGTTTGAATTCTCCTGTTGGGAAGACTCATGTTGTGTGTTTTGAAACCAGATGTGATGAGTGTGCGATGGACTAACCGGCTGAGAGGAACTGTGTTCCTCGGCTAGCAACTTGTGACTGTCAGGTTTTAAGCCTCTAAGCATTTCCTGATTTATCCCCTGTGATTGACTGTGATTGTGACAAAAATACACAAAATGAACTCAGTGGTTTGTTCAGTGTGGCTTGAAACCAGTGAATGGGCCCACAAAGTTCACACCATATCAAGACTTTTTGCCAGCCAAGGAGTCGCCCCCTGCTGGCCCTTAAAAAGAATGCAAGTTTAAGGTACTCCCTCATTGTCTCTGCAACATGAGGATCGTTCCGCTCATTAGGGAGGCAAAACTATTAAAACGTGATTTTATTATTTTATTTCAGCTTTCTCTTTGTCAGTCTGGGGCAGCAAAGACAAACAGTGTAGATTTGAAACCGCTCGATTTTCAATAGAAAGATTTCTAGCATAGCATCATAGCTTCAGTTTGTACTTTTATAGTAAAACCCTGCACATAATTATAATAACTCATAACCGAGCCTGGTTTCATGCTGTATAGTTCATATCCTCAGTATTATCTGTACTTTATATGCCATGAGCAGGAGAGATCTGACATTCCAGTCTATGCTGCACACTTTTCCTAGTCGGGCTTGGTTATCTCCTGCACAGATTTAATGCACAGTCCTTATTGCAGCTACACCGTGTGGATTCAAATGTGCTGTGTTGAAATGTAAAAAAAGTCAGAAGCCAAGAACCTGCATCTCATGCTGAACATAACATCCAGTTCTACTGATTTCCAACTTCTCATTTTTATTTTTGGACTCTATTAGAGTAGCTTTGCATGAGTCACCATTTAAAATAATCCTTATTTGTTTTATAGTGGGACCTGGGAGCCTTTATAGTTCATCCTCTGTCTGAAACAAGCAGTTTTGGCTTTTTAAGGCCGTCCTCTCTTAAAGGCATCTTTCTTCTCATTGGCTACCCGTTGTGACTTCGGAGTGACGTCTTTTATATGTCATTTTTGGGCGTCCAATCTTGGTCCACTGGAGGGGTTGTCGTGGACGTCTTATACATTTAAGACGTTGTTTTTATGCTGCTTCTCTAGATTCTGTAGTCCCGTGGTTCCAACATGTCCTCCACCCTCTGGAAACATGATAAACAGTTACATGTGAAGGATGTCTGCAGACCCATATGGAAAAGATATATATAAATCTTATAAAGTTTGTATCTGTCTTGTGTGAAACTTGTATGAAAAGCATACAAGAGTAAAAACAGATATAAGATCCCTTGAAAAATTATGTAAATGAAACTTGTATGTTTTGGATACTTACTAAAACAATATATGAAAGTAATGAGAAAGTGGCCACTTTCATGAGTAAATCATAGAAGTTTTTACTGTTTGTCACATTACCTAAATTCACACACATGAGCGAGCATGCTCTGAATGGTGTAAATATTTAGAATGACAGACACGTAGGGTGCTGTCACCATGGGGGGCTGGACTCAAAGTAATGGCACTCTTTCATGCAAACAGCAGGTGAGGAAATGTGATGGCAGTTTGCCTCATAATGAGATCTTTGCTTCCGTTTGGTGGAAACGAGTGAGGGGAAAAGTGGAAAATGCTGTTTCTGGCTTCAGGAATGAATGAACCGTTCCTCTAGAGCACAATATTGTTGCAATCATAAACGTTAAATATTGCTCATAACAAGGTACTGATGGGCTTTTGCTATCATATTTGAGGGCTGCAAAAATCCACTCATGCTCCCTCTTTTTGTCTTTCAGAGCTCCTCGGGTCTGCAAAGAAAGTGAATGTCAACTTCCAGGATACAGATGGGTGAGTTACCCTCCTTTTCTTCTTCCATATATCATGTCTCCATCCCATCTGTACCCATCCCAGGCCAGCTTCCCCCCTCCTTTCTCCTGCTTAACAGCATCCCGAAGCAGCATTATCATAGTGCTTTTACTTCTCTCTTTACAGTATTAAAAGCTGGGGGATTAGCCCATATACCACTCAGCTCAGAATGTCGTGTTTATTTATGCGTGTGAGAGTATTAAAGGCATGATATTAGGTATTACATCTAAGCACTTTCACCTCTTTGCTCCCATTTTGTCATTGAAAGCATCGCGTGCGCCCAGTACGCGGCTACGGGCCCGTCGGCTCTCATTGGGGAGCCGCCACTTGAAATCCACCAGACGATGGTAAATCAAAACTGCAAACAGAACTGTGGCCCACTTCCATGCAATCTGGTGTGTTATGTAACGGAACAATTTGGAGAGACAGACTTTTGTTTCTTTGACAAAAGGCTGGGGAGACATAAAAAAGGGATTCTCAGTGTGAAAAATCAGGTGATTTGTTGTCTGCAGGCTACAACTGGCGAGAAATCAAAGTGAGTGGCAGCTCACACAGACAGGTGGAGGAAAGGAGGGCCAAAAAAAAAGTCAGGGGTTGATATGGCCGTCATTAAACAGGCTGTGGAGACGACTTACATCACTTTAACGCAATCTAGTGGAAATGCAGTGCAATGATGTTGTTGTTTTTCCCCGTGTTTCACATATGGATCATATTGCAGTCTGAAGGTTAACGCTAAACTCATCGTGCAGTTTATTTTCAGTCGTCCTTGGTTGGTTTGTGGCTGTTTCTTCTGCGAGTATTTCAAAGAGAAATGAAGCCGTGGCTGATCTGGGATTCTGGCTCAGCATAATGTGACAGAAGTGAAGTCTGTTTCAAAAATGCTTCTCATCGTTTTCATAAACTTAATGGTATTTCTTTCATTTGATTTTATAGACCTGATATTACATGTTTGATCTTTAAGTATGTTTTAGCGTCAGTGTGTAAAAGGTGCTTTAGAGTAATGACAACTTAATGTGTTAAAAATTGAAAGTTAAATAGATAAAACTGATAAAATTTCACTTCAATCAAAAGTCAGGGTTCTCCTGGGAACACATAAAACTTTAAAAGTGATTTTATGCTCTATGTCTCACCACAGTTTAATACCAGAGGTCTACAGAGAGGTCTGGTACCTGTTTGCATCCTGATATGATTTGTAAAACTCTACAAACATGGTTTTAGTTTGTCATTATGGGTTATTGTTCTGAAGTTGAAGGGAAAAGAATCCAGAGTTGCTACATTTTAACCTCCAGCTCTATACATCTTCATCTTTGTCTGTAATAGAGTAGCTTTGCATGATTAGTTGTCCGAAATAATCCCCTTATATCTTCCAATAGGTCTTGGTGTCCCTCAGAGACCATGCAGTTTTAGTTCCATTCCCTGTAAGCTATCTCTCTTCTGATTGGCTGTCCCTTGCAACCAAAACATTTATTTTAATTTGAATAGTGGGTGGAGCTTCTGTGCTCGCAGCCAGAGTTGTATGCCTGAGGTGACCGTATTGGGGATGTGGGCTGAGCTTTTGGCTCATTTGTACCTGCAATGATCCCTTGATTTAATGGTCATGTTTAATATGAAATCCACCACGGTTTATATACCTTATGTCATATACAGCAGCGGTCCCCAGGCCCCGGACTGGTACCGGGCCGTGAGTCATTTGGTACCGGGCCGCAAGAGTTGAGGCTCGGGTGTGAAATTTATGGTTTTCAGGGTTTTCATCCCGTGTTGTAGTTGTGTGTCTTATTTTGAAATAAATATTTACGTGTTACCATAGCGACCAGAGAGTATTAAGGGGCAGAGAGGAGGACGTTACTCTCAATGTTGTTGGCGCATTTCAGGAGGACGCTGCTAATAAAGTTACACAATTACACCATGGATTCGTGTTTATTATTACATGTACAATATACCACAGTTTTTGTCTTGGTCGTATCATTTTTTTTGTGTTTTATTTATCTGCGACATCTTAAAGGCCGGTCCGTGAAATATTGTCTGACATTAAACCGGTCTGTGGCACAAAAAAGGTCGGGGACCGCTGATATACGGGATCACATTTATGGTGCAGTAACCTGTAAACAGCAGAGGGCTTAGATTCTGCATCAAATGCTACCAATTTCAGTGCTCTTGCAGGCTTCTTAAACCCTTCAGCAGACTGTTTCAGACTGTTCTTGCTTCATCCGGTTGTTCAGTGATGACGCGACGAATCCTACTTCCGGGTCTAAAGTAGTCTGCGTTTAATATGGCTTTTGTGTTGTTAACATGTTCAATGTTATGTATTTTCTTCTATTTGATCTCAAAAAGCTCCTGAAACAGTCAGTGATCACTGTTGACCTCCCTCGGCTTTTATTACCGCTAATCATTTATTTAAGCTCAGTTTTTAAAACCTTAGGATGTAACTACAGCCCAGCCCATGCAGCAGTATATGAATGACTAACCTCGTATTGTGGATGGATTATCTCAGTTGTTCTCTGGCTGAAGTTTGGTCCTTTTACAGCATCCTGCCATGCGATTACATTTGTTCCTGACCACCGAGAACACTCACGTTAACTTTTATCGAGTGGAAAAAAAAGTTAGCTTGTTTATATTATGCTAACATAGCTGTGTCGCTAGCGGTCACGTAGCACATCATTATATACCAGCTAGCCCAACTTCAGTAACCCTACAAACGTCACTGCTGTTTAGTTTCCTGTCTTCATTTATGCTGGAAGTGATAGCAGAGCTGTACGTTTTAATTTGTTTCCAAAACCCCGCAGTCAGGACATGCTATATTGTATTTGGATAGAAGCTAGCGCGCTAACTCCCTGCTAACTTCTAACTCCGTTAAATGTCATAAATTCCGTTTTCATGGATGCCTGGATGTTAAACTCAATTGTTACACCTGGTAGAGCAGAACGCTGATCATTTTATTAAAGATGAAAGACTTTAGACAGTTTTTCAACTCTCAGTAATGCACAGTGATCGTTTGATATATGGACCTGCAGCAGAGTTTAGACCCAGACACGGCTAGTGACGTCAGACTTAACGACCGGATAGTGTCAAGAATGCTATGGAGCAAGACAAACTGCATTTAGGCACTCATCTAGAAGAAATTCTCCAGACCTTCTTAGGCAGAACAGATTATGAGAGAACTATTTTTCTTCATCCGGATCAGTCATAGGACAGAGGGTGTTTCGTACTGTTCAGGCTGTGCAGCCCCTTGAGGCAAGCCTGTGATCTGACATATTGAGCTATACAAATAAAGCTGACTTGACCCGTCACCCTTTATAAACATGCCAAAGGACCTATCCAACAATGACATGTACATTGCAGTGAAATAACTAAAACCATGCAAAAATAAAAAGGAAGCAACATTTTTATCAGATATATCTGTGCAGTTGTCTTATAAAAATCACTTATACTCAAGTTTTCCATTCAAGCCTGGTTATGTGAAACAAAATACTGACTTTAACTAGTTTGATTACAATAAATTTTCTCCTGTACGTTTGTTACATGAGTACAATGTAAAATGCTGAATTTAATGGAATATGGTTAAATGAAAATTACTTGATTAATATACATTCAGTTTATAACAAGCACATTTTCCTTAAAGATTTGTCACGGTCCTGGGTCTCCTGACCCAGCGTTTTTAGTTCTTTGTGATTTTTGTATTATTGTACTTGTGTGTGATTTATTCTATGGCTTCTAGTTTTGATCCCTTGCCCTTCATGTCTCTCTGTGTCCCCTCTGTTCTGTGTAATTGTGTGTCTTTGCATGTTTGAGTTTCTTGTTTTCTGTCACTCTGCATTGTGCATTATGTTCTCATGGTTGGTTTTTTGTTACTCTCTCTAGTCTAGTCTCTTGTGTTCCCAGCTGAGTATTTCCCTGTGTATTTTGGTTCTTAGACCTCTGCCTTATGGTTTATGTCTCTGTATTTCTTAGTTGCTGTCTCCACTGTGTCAAGTTCGCGTCTCTGTGTGATACTTCCTGTTTTACTTTGATGGTCCGTGTCTCATGTGAATGCGTCCTGCTTTGCTTGTCTCGTCAGTCCTGATTTCTCCCAGCTGTGCCCTCCTTCTGTGTCTCATTCCCCTTGTTACTTCCCAGTGTATTTAAACCCTGTGTTTCTCTGAGTCAGTGTCGCGTCGTCCCTCATGCTGTGTGTGGATCTCCCTGTGTCTCCCTGTAGTTCTTAGTTTGTGGCTTCCCAGTTTAGTTTAGTTTGTATGTTTGTTTTACCAGCAAATAAAGCTGTGTTTTGAGTTCATTCCCTCGAGTCTGAGTCCTGCATTTTGGGTCCAACTCCCGCCTGCCGCACAGCGATTCATGACAAGATTAGCTGCATGAATAAATAAACCATTGCTTTAAGGCAGACATTCGTCAAATGAGTGTCCCAAACGGCATACTGTAAATCCCCTGCTAGCACCTTTTTGCACTTCACAACAATCAATGATGGTAAAAAAAAACCACAGCGTCATCTGAAACACACTTCCAAGAAAACAACAAAGGAGAGACGTTATGATATTCTTTCTATGTCTTCTCTTTGTTGTGTTACAGTTATGTTTGAGTTGGGTTTAATGAGGGTTGTAAAGGATTGTGCCGAGGTGGAAATGCAGGCTGCAGGTGCATGTTATTGGGCCGTCAGAATGCGACGGCCATGAAACGATCAGTAAATCAACTTTAAATTCTCCCGGTGACTCACTTCACCCTCATTCACATGCTAGCTTTCTATTCCTCCTTTCTAATATGCACCCTCGCCTGTGAATCATATCCAACAATTCTTGTGTTACTAACAGAACCACAAAAAAACGTAGCCGACCCCTGATGGGAATCAAGAAATTGATAGAAAATTAGCCAAGCTAGCGAGGCTGCTGCAGGAGTGTCTTCGATGTGCATTCTTTCAGATGCATGAACTGCTAACTAAAGTTAGGTTATATCTCTCAGTGCATCCCAACGTGTTACTCTTGGTGGAAATGACAGTAGGTGGAACACTTGCATGGATCTAGATAATTCTGGACTGTATTTGAGAGCCACTTAGTCATTTTTAAATAAAACAATGCTTCCTAAACCAAAACAGGAAACTACATTTTTACATTGAGCCCTACTCCCTGTGATTAACACTCTTCTCATAGAGCTGAGAGGATTGTACTACCAGAAAGCAACATTGCAGAGATTGAGGATAGCTAAGTATCCTGGAATCCCACAGGCAAATGGTAATCAGGAAGAGGCCGCTGGGAAAGCTGCAACCACCAAATGCCAACAGGGTGTAAGGGAATGCCTGAAGAGTCTGTTGAATGGGAAGAACAAGATCAGGACAATTAGCACCTATGCCCTGCTGGTGGTTAGATACCCTCTGGGATGAAAGGGTGGCCAAAGGAGGAGATGGACCAATGACATCAAGACAAGGAAGCACCTGACCATGCATGGAGGGTTTTATTCCAAGTCCAGCATCCTGAGACTGTAGCGGAAGGAAGGAGGCCAAAGACTGGTGAGTGTCACAACCACTATCCAACATAAAACAATAAAGGTCCATGTGTACATCAGGAAGATGGCCATAAGTGATTGTGTGCTTCGTGAATACTTCAGGCAGCAGAAACCAGAGGAAAGACAGGAGTAAGAAGGGGAGCCATCATGGAAGAAATGCATGGAATAGCAGCTGATATCGATAAATAATATCAGCGGCTGGACTGAAAGACAGCACAGAAGCACTAATCACAGCAGCACAGGAACAAGCTCCTAGCACAAGATCCATAGAGGCTGGGTTTTGTCTGTGCAAGCGCAGGCTGTGTAAAGATGCCCCTGAGACAACCCAGCACATAACAGCAGGGTGCAAGATGCCAGCAGGCAAGGCATACATGGAACGCCATAACCAAGTGGCCGGCATAGTGTACAGGAACATCTGTGCCGAGTATGGCCTGGAAGTCCCGAGGTCAAACTGGGAGACGCTCCCCAGGGTGGTCAAGAATGACTGATCTAAGATCCTGTGAAATTTCCAGATATATATGGACAAACTAGTGATTGCTAACTAGCTAGAGAACATCTGAGCACTCAGGGCAGTGACCCCCAACCTTGGCAAGTGGCTCCAACTGATTCCAGGAACGACATCTGAGATCTCTGTCCAGAAGATTGTTGTCCTTGGAAGGGTGCAGGACCCTCTTGCTCCCAGCCCTTTGGTCGACGACCTGAGCTCGAACGATAAAGACTGGTCCGCATGGTGAGTGGGGAATTAACCTTCATGTATCCAGAGTACGTGGACCGATCGACCTTCTTATTTAAGTGATCTCTTGGGTATTTGTATTCTTGTACCATTTCCACCATGCCCTAACCTTGTGGAAAGAGGAGCAGTAGGAGTCCTGAATCTGTGGACTCCAACAGCAACCTAATTTTGCTTGTGGTTACATTTTTCCCCAAATGGCTCCAACGCCTGACCAACCAGTAAGTAAGACCACCCACAAGAGAGGCAGGGACTAACTTCTGAATACCAAAACTATGCGGTTTAAACAGTGGATCTCCAAGCATTTTTTCCTTTGTGTGCCACTCCTCTAGATTAGTTCTGGGCTGGAATCGTTTGCACATTGCAACTATAACCCAGCTCATTTTTGACTGATGCTGTAACAGAATCGCTTTGACTTCGCTGTACTTGTTTTAATTGATGTACACGACAATTCATCAGCATGTACTACTGTAAAAGAAAAAGAAATTAAACAGTTTAGCTCAAAAGACAAAGGGGACAAAAATGTAAATGCATGAGTGAACTTTAATTAAGTTAGAATGCAAGTATAAATATCAGCATTTGTACCAGGAGTTCCCACGAATCCTGAGCGCGCTTGTTTTTTGCTTCTCCTTCCACGGTGGTCCGTCTTTTTTCTGTCAGTCTGGCTCACTCACTGTCACTTCATCCATGATTGTCTACTTAATGCAGCAGGAAACAAGAGAAGATAGAAATGCAAATTCCTTGGAGCTCGACTCATGCCAGCTTCAGCTGGTGAGGATGATTTAAACTGAGCTAAAAAAGACTGCGAAGCGTGCGAAACACAGTGGCCTCTGCAAAGATAAAGATGAAGAGCAATCCTTGCAGAGCAGCGTTCCCACTCTGAGTGAAACTAAACAGTTTAATCTAATTAGTGTGTTATTGCCTGTTTGCCCCCTAATTCCTCTCACAGTAATGAGTACGGGTGATGCTAACACGGCTGGTATGAGGCGCAAATAACTCATGAATATTGTTTCTGAGAGAAATGTATGGGTCAGGATAAATATTGCACGTAATGAGTCTGCATAAACTGATTCACTTTAGATTCATTTGCTCCTCTTGGCAGCGGCTCGAAGACTCCTAATGAACTGCAAAAGAAGAAAGAAGAAGCTCGTGTCATAGCTGGCAACTTTCATCGTCAGTGCATGTGTACAAAACAACGTTTCCAGAGTGAAAATGGAGGCTGGTGTTGCACTGTGATGCTCGTCACTAGTTTGGTTATTTTTAGATATTTTGAAAACGGAGGAAATGAGAAATTAGAGCAAAGGCTTTTCACATGTGTACGATTGACACAAGCGACCTGACAACAACAAACCACTTACCGAGGATGAAGATTCCTCTTTATAAAGCCTGACAAGGAGATGTCCACTGAGACATGAGAGGACATTACAGAAGAGCTGCCATTATGTATTCACTGTAGTGGGTGTGTTTGTGCACGCGTAGAGGTTTGCTGTTGGAAAGTATCACAGAGGACGGAGGCTTTTCTGGAAATAAACACACTGAACATGCTACTTAAAGATATAAGGCCTAAAAACGCTACGATGAATTGGCTTTATTTACTTGGAGCTGGAACTAGAACAAGTCAAGTCAAATCAATACAAATGATTTAACCAAAAAGAGGTTAAATAATTTTATATGGAAGGACGAGCGCAGTATGCACCACCGGCAGGCAGAGGTGGCACCTTTGGTGCAAAAATACTATTTTATACTTGTCAAACTCTTATCTTTGGCATATTTAAAGCTTCATACAACGCGGTTAACAAATGACAACGTTTCACAGGTTAGAATTAAATGTCAATCATATTGATTTAACTTGTGTAATACTCTTGATATTTATAACTGAGTGATCTGTATATATTAGTGCTGTTTCTTAAATTTGTAAACTGGTATATATGTATTATTTAATTAGTTTAATCTGTTACTGTTACTGTCTTGGAGCAACTGTAACCAACATGTTAGGCAAGCTCCTCCTTTATTTCATTTTCACCTTTGTTGTCAAAGTCAGGTTAAACATCTGAGACGTGGTTAACAGGTAATCACATGCACTCAGTGTCACAGGGAGTGGTTTCACTGGTAAAAGAGGAGAATTGGGTTGGGTGGGTTTGCAGGATATCTAGAGCGAGCGGCCAGGTGAGTGTCCGGTGGAGAAGCTGGGCCGTGGATCACAGAAGACACAGGTAGACGGTCAGGTGAAGAATGGCGGCTCGAGCTGGTCCTTAAATACTGGCTCCGATGGTGATGATGATGATGATGATGATGATGACCTGCAGGTAAGATGAGCAAGAGCAGGAAAAAGGAACTCCGCCTAAGGAGGGAAACACCTGGATTTAGAGGCAGGAATGGAAAAACATTCCCCACGAAGTAGCAGCCAGCCTGGACCATGACCGACAAGAGCTAATAATTTCTCTGTACATAAAAAGGCTCGAAGGCAATTAAATGAATAGAGTGTGTGTGTGTGTGTGTGTTTCAGGAGGTAACCTACAGTGAGAGTTAGTAAAACTAAAGGTTTAACATGTCGAGCTTGTTTGGACATGTACACATAAACTAAGCACACGAGCAAACAGAGTTTATTTGTACAGGACTGGTTATTTAGAGAATAGCGGCTCTTTTCAGGTCAGGTCCATGGTGAACTGTACCACATTGGGAAGCAGCCACACGTTTTTCTCCCCTACTTTTAACTGGGTTGTGACCTAACCAGTGTGTGTGTGTGACTGTCATCTGTCAGCTAAGCCTGCTGCAATATTAATAGCCCACAGTGGGCCCACAACAGCACAGGTCCACTGGAAATTCTTCTCAGTCCTTGTAATTATGACAACGACAACGATTTCATTGCCCACAGCAGGCAGAGGAGCTGTTATAGAAGCAGCTCGTTGCCCAGTGGCTCGTTATTGTAGCTGCTGGTGGTTTTAGATTATTTGTGAATCTTCAGGAGCTGAAAATGAAGTAATCAGAGTATTAAAACAGCACATTCTTCTATTGAGAGGGATCACTATCTGTGTATGTGCTGAGCAATGACATTCTTACTTTGAGGACAACACACAAACAATAAATGCAATAAATAACTAAACTAAAAGAATAAAAAGCATAAATAAACAAAGCCGGTATTATGTACAGAAGGGTGTGCGCGGTGCGTTTAATGGCCTGAAAAAAGTAGGAGAAACGAAAGGACCCACACTTTCTGTACAGGCAACGTGACAGACATTGATTAGTAGACAACAGAGACACAGGACGGCGTGATATGTGAGCCAGGAGCTGGCAACAACACACGCACACACATTAACAGGTTTACATGCGGTTTGTCATAGACGCAGCTCGTCTGAACTGCGCGCCAGCAGACGGGAGAGACGAGTGACGAGACAGACTGGCGTCCTTCCTTTCTTCTCTCTCCTCAGTCCAGTGTGATTGTTGGAGCGGCGTGCTTCTCGGGAAAGCTTGACAGGCATAAGAAATGTCTCATTACTGAAAATGGGTCAACCCATGTGGCTTTACAGTGTGTGTGTGTGTGTGTGTGTGTGTGTGTGTGTGTGTGTGTGTGTGTGTGTGTGTGTGTGCGACAGGTGAAAAGGGCCGGTACGAGGCTCGCAGCAAAACTGCATGAACAGACTGTGTGTGCTTACAGGGCAGAGGAGTTATAAAGCTGATTTGGAGTAAAGGCATAAAAATGAAGAGAAGGAGGGAAAGAGACGCGTTCGTGAGGCTCATAGGAGAAAAATAAACAAACAGGCAGCAGGTGAAAACCCGAGATATTAAAGTGGCCTCCCTGGTGTCTGACATGGATGTAGGATATGGATTCAAGAACAGCGTGCAGTGTTGTCTTTGAGAGCGGGTTGTGGCTTGTGTTGTATTTGTCTTTAGCTGCTAGTGTTTTAAAGGGACACTCCAGCAGGATTTAGCCGTGTGGTAAATACAGAGCTGCAAACACATTACAAAATGTCAGTGTTGTATTTGGAAAGCATGTTTGGAGCCAGACCACACACAGAACTTTATTCAGCGTTGCAGTGACGTTACATCGATTTTTTGGACAACCTTTGTCTTTACACATTTACAGACGGAGCATCAGGATCTCAAAACCGCAAAAACCTTTCAAAAGAGAGAGAAGTACGACTTTGTGCTAATCTAAGATAACATATCAGAGAATGCAGAATAAATTGAAATGTTTGGAACGTGTTTGGTATTTCCAAATATCTCCCTTTGTTTCCATGTCTATAAGCACACCATCACTACTCAAAGACAGACAGGTGCCTCCATAGTATGAAGAGTGTAGCATAACTGGGTGCACAGTCGTTGCTGGAGGACTTTGGGGCTCAGGAACTGGAAGCAAAAGATGGAAACAGTGGAGAAAAAGAGTTCAAAGAGATGAGGCAGCGAGGAACACCCTGGAGAGGAAGGATGAGGCTGCAGAGAGACGTCGTATCAGCTGCTGAGAGTGAGACAGACGAGGGTTTGGTTTAAATGAGGAAGAATAACAGGAGAAGTGTATGAATATTTCATGGAAGGTTTTACTAGAGTACTTGCCAAAACCAAGGGCTTCCCTCCCCCTAAACCCCACTGACACAGTCTTGAGACCCACACACACACAGACACACACATTTCCTTCCGGCTCAGCCTATTGCAGCATTATGTAAGACTATCCTTTTTTAACCCTGCAGTTAAACACGAATGGAAGAAGACGAGTCGCTGCGGAGATGCAGAGGATGATGACACAGCTTGTTGTCGATGCACACGCCTCACACGGCCACATCCAGAAAGCTTGTCTTTAAAAAGATGTGAATTTCCAGTTTTGTTTCCTTTTTTTGTTGTTGTTTTTTTGTTGTTTTTCTTGCCTGTCCCGTTTGGCTCTTTTGCATCAGAATTGTTGTCTAAAGGCAAAGAAAGATGCCCAACGGATTTACTTTACCAAACTGACCATCCCAGCCTTCGCCGTAATGGTCCATTTGATTCACCTTTTATTGTTTATTTTATTTTCACTTGCTGAATACGGGACAGACTTGACTGGAGGAAAGAAGGGGAGAAAGAAAGAGGGAAAGAGAAACAGCTGAGAAGAGGGACGGGGGAGAAGGGCAAAAAACAAAAACCAACAGAACGGGCAGAGAAAAAAAATGCATATATCAATCACCTGGATCACCTGCTGAGAAAGAAAAAAGAAAACAAGCAGAAGAGAACAAGAGTAATAGAATAAACAACATCACAATGATATATGGGAATATGACAGTAAATACTAAATGTTAAACATTATTGTGCAGCACATAAGATCAACAGAACACAGTGTGCTTTGAGGTAGGAGCCAAAAAGGGTGTAGTTTGTGGGTGTGATCACCCGTGTGTACACCTGTGAGCATGGACGCGCTTGTTTTTTGTTTTTTAAAAGGTTCCTTCATGTAATAATCTGCTAGAGGTCAGTTTTGTTTCCTGTTTCCTGTCCTTTGTTCTGTCTACAGACGACTGTCGTCACTTTGGTTTTTGTGTTATTTCAGTGGTGCTGCTTTCCTTTAGTCCCCAGCTTCAACCTCATAATTTGCATTTACATTTATGATTTCTTTCTGCGACATCATTAAATGCGATACACCCACAAACAAATCTCCAACTACGAGACGAGTTCTTGTGGAGGAAGATGTAAGAGTGACAGACGTGTGCACAAACCTGTAGACAGAAAATGTTCCTTTGTTTTCTTTTTGTTTTGTTAATGATTTCACAGGTGCACCTTGTGTGTATTGTTATTTGGCCTTTTTAATGGTGATATATTGCATCATTTATCCAGACTGAGGTCAAGGACACCCCATAGAGCCGGGAGAGCTGAAAACATGAGGACCCATTGATTTGTGTTATCAGGCAGAGAACGCTGCTTTTACTTTTCTCCTGAACAGAAAAAAACAGACACATTTTAAAAGAAAAAGAGCATCTTTAAAACAAATGAGAGGATGTAGTCTGTTACATAATTACCAGTCAGTGAAGCGCCAACTGGAGGTAAAACTCTGGAATCTGGAAATGCTTTATATTGTTATTGGAGTCTCTCTCAGCCCTTTTTATTCACATGTAAGTGCGCATACGTTGCAACTGAAGGGAGATGTGGACGTGCACAAGTTGCTACACGTCAGCTGAATAAAGTGCTATGCAAGTGCTAGAAGCTAACATTGAAGCTACACGAGTGGCTTTGCTGTGCAGATGGATTATTGGCAAATATTAAACCATTCAGATTAATTTTGGGATCACATGATGTGTTAATGTGAATGGTCACACAGACCAACTGTTTATAAATTACCTCTCGAATTCAATTAAAAAATGGGAAAAAAAGTTGCTGTAAACGTTGCGTCATTCTGCAATCAGTCTACGATTAAATGGGTCAAACGGGCAAATAACTGTGATAAATGGTTCATATTTAACAGAGATTCACATTTAATTATTACATTTGCACTCAGCAACCCTCCTGTTCTATAGGAATACAACCAAAATACAACCAGCTGGAGGCCAGAGTGTGTGGTGGGTCCGGCAGTAGAAATGCTCCTCAGCATGAACCAATCAAACTCGAATCACAACCTCTTCACAGGTGCTTCTCGTAAATTCCTGCTTAAAATACTTTGAATCTTTCAAGAAGTTAGCTGAAGCTGTCGGATGAATGTGAAGAAACAATCCCTCCGTGTCCAAAACATGTATGATTTCAGCTGCCAGTTATAGTTCAATCAGTTCAGTCTTTTGAGGAAATAGCAAGTGGTTCATCGCACGTCAGAAAACCTGTGAACTCAGCCACTGGTAAAACACCGCCCACTGATGATTTAACAAATCAAGGTTACTAAATGTACTAAACATTTGAAGTAAGCACAAAATAAGGAGGCATTCAAAATATCTCCTTGTGTCTTGTGCACAACGCTGTATGTATTTATATACGTATGAGTCAATCAGATAATGTGCAGATTTCTCAGCTTTCTGTGTGCATGCTCTGATCGGTCACTTCCTGCCAGATTCCTGGTCACCAACACGGTGGTGTCAGACATGTTTAACACCCGCGGTGTAAAACATGCTTAAGCACAGGTTAACGAACGGCTCCGTTCAGGTCACTTTTCTTTGGATCTTTTTTTCTCATGACCTTTTTAGTCCAGTCCAATAAAAGTTGGACTGTTTCTATCCAATAAAAGTTAAATATTATTTATTATATTTGTGTGTGTGTTTGAAATTTCATGTGGCTGCATTTTAACAGGAGACACGCTCGCTACCTCGGCTTCACGATTTGTCACGGTAACTGCAGACGCTCCTCGAGCTCGACTGTGACAGTGTTTGACAGCCAGGAGCAAATCAGGCAGAGGAGCGAGGACACACATGTCACAGCAGATCTGAGTCAGATAGAAGGTGTGCATGTTAGGAAGGCTCAGAAACAGGCTGTTTTATCCCTGCTTTCATTTACGTTTGCCTGTCGTCTCCTCCTCAGACGCTCTCTTGGGCTGATACATCAAGGCTGACGTATCGATCTCATCTGCTTGCTTTTTATCCTTGTGCACAGTCACCGCGTCCTTTCCTTGATGAAATACTTCTCCTCCTGTGACTGTATCCCACCATCTTATCTCTGCTGCTGCGCTGGAGTTTGTAGCTCTGCAGCAGATACAGCTGTAGCCTAATCAGCTGCTATTAAATCTATTTGTCACGCCAAGCCTCGCCATTTATCAGTGACCTGTGTGTGTGTGTGTGTGCTACAGGTTTTCTCCGCTGCATCATGCTGCCCTTAATGGGAACCTGGAGCTCATCTCTCTGCTGCTGGAGTCACAGGCTGCTGTCGACATCAGAGACCAGAAAGGTAAAGAAACACATGATGATGTACTGCAGCTGAGCGTGCGATGGACACGTCCTGTGTTTACGCGCTGTGGGTCTGCAGGTATGCGGCCGCTGCACTACGCAGCCTGGCAGGGGAAGGCAGAGCCCATGAAGATGCTGCTGAAGTCGGGTTCGTCTGTCAACGGCCAATCAGACGAAGGACAAATTCCTCTCCACTTGTCAGCACAGCACGGCCACTACGATGTGGTGAGTATCATGTAGTTTTACCAAAGAAGCAAACGCTGCACGAGAGCAGCACAGGAGGAAGATGCTAATCTCAATATTATTTGCGTAACATATTGTGGCCATTAGTTATTCTGCACTAGTCAGCTGAGCATGGCCAGCAGGATGTGGTGAGGGAGAGTTTTTTAAAAAGCACCAAAGACATCTGTCTGCACAAACTTAACTGAGTGAAGAACAGAGGAGAGAAAAGTCACAGAGGTGAAATAAACGGCAGTTGTTTCGAGGAGCATGTCTACTGCTTTAAATGGGCTGGAGTCACACATGCTTTTATATATCGGCACAATTAGCAGTAAATGTAAACAAACTACTAAATCTGTACTTAAGCAGCCTTAGCAGAGAAACAACAGTCAAATATAGCAGATCAACTGCAGCAGGTAACATCCAGCTGGCTGCACAGCTGGAGACGCGCTGCTGCTACTTGATTAAATATCTGTGATTATAGAGGGTAACAAACTGGACTGAAGCTTTACTCTGCAGCCGCTCTCCATGTGGAAGTTCAAATACAAAAAGTTACAGAAACTGACTACAGATGAAAAATGAATCATTTATAATCCAACAAAGCAAACTGAAAGCATTCAGGAGACATTTAAAAACACAGACACTAGAGGCTTCAGCCCACAGTATCGTTCTCATTTGTTCATTTTAAGCTGCAAAGAAAGGAAAACATAATGAACTCCTTGCTGTGGTGCAGCCTCGCTCTCAGCATTTACTGAATTCTTCTTTTTTCTTAACAAACATCGTCAGCTGTAAACATTTATAGCCTACGAAGTCAAACTGACCTGTGTCTGAATGTCAGAAGGCCGTCCCTTTAACAGACCCATGCAGCCTTCAGTGTGTTGAAACCTTTGCACATCTTATTGTTCTGCACACTTTATCCAGTGTAACGAGAGAGCAGAACATTTTTATAGTATTTTTATGCAGCATAATGTAGAATGGAGTCTCTAACATGTGAGGCGTCACATTCTGGGATTGTGCTGTGCCTTCCATCGATGCTGTTTTATGTTTTTGTTCCATTATGAAATCCTGAGGGCGTTACGTAATGGATGAGTTATTTACTGTATTACAAATTAAATGGAAAAGCTGACAGTAGTGCTGTTGTGCTGCAGGGGACGTGGGCTGGCACGGTTTGTGCCCACTTGGCTCCTCACATGGACGGGTCATTTCACATCAGAGATCAAATGTGATGAAACATTTCCAAAAATGAAAGTCAAAATTAAAAGTGCCTCGAAGTGAACATCTTAAATCTGAGCATCTTACATTGGGCATCTGATCTCTGATTGGTTTAGACCACGATATGGGCCTGATGTGTGTCTGTTGTTGACCACACAGACTTTCAGAGTTGCAGACCTTTTTTTACTTGAACAGCTGGTCGCACCGGTGCGACCTGGGATTTCTTTTAGTCGCACCATTGAGAAATGTGGTCGCACTCTCGAGCCCTGTGCTGGAAACAAGTTTATGTTGTCATAGAGTTTGTCCTGCAGAGCAGGTCTCAACCCGACTGAGTGCGCCACAAACTTTATTCACAATCGCTGGTAAGACTTCGCCATCATCACAACACCAAACTGGGAAGTATGGTATTCATCCCTGCAGATCATTTACAAAATCTTGGACAATATGTGCTGAAGCAGGTTGAAGCTGTTCGGGCGGCTCCTTGCTGAGACACTGATCCTTCCTTTAATTTGCTTTGCAAACGATCTAGTTACCAAGCTGGCGAACGCACCTTTACACTCCTTACTCTTTTGTTCCTGTGGCGTGGATCGAGTAAACGTTCGATGCTACCTTCAGAGCTTTTCAAATTAAGAGTTTTGCTTTGTAGAGGATCATGGGAAATGGTGTTTGTCAGAAGCCTGTTAAAATGTAACTTCTGAAAAAACCCTCAGTATTAAAGTCAAAGGAGCTTGCAAAGAAAAGCGTCTGGACTTCTTTAAGTTGCTTGAAGACGTTTCACCTCTCATCCGAGAAGCTTCTTCAGTTCTAAGGTCAAATGGTGGAGAGTCCCAGATATAAACCTAGTGGGAGTGACCCCCTCAGTATTAAAATTGTTTATTTAAAAAAAGAAAAGCCTACAAAAATCTGTGTCATAAGAGAAACAGCTCAGTATTGAAAAGCGCTCTGATTCTACGTCTTCATCTCTGTTTTGTGAGAGGCTGTCTTCTCACATTGTGATCCTTGTGATACTCGTGCCCTTTTCTTTGCCCTTTGAGCGTATGGATTTTTGTCTCATGTGTCTGTGTGCCCCGTCTCCAGTCTGAGATGCTGCTGCAGCACCAGTCCAACCCGTGCATCGTGGATAACGCAGGGAAAACCCCTCTGGACCTGGCCTGTGAGTTTGGCAGAGTTGGGGTAAGAACCTACGGTTTCAATCAGTATTCGTCAACAAGAGTGAAACAATGTGTTGCTTATCTTCTCTTTGTTTATGTGTGTGTAAGGTGGTCCAGTTGTTGCTGTCTAGTAACATGTGCGCTGCTTTGCTGGAGCCCAAAAAAGGAGACACGACCGACCCTAATGGGACGTCTCCGCTGCATCTAGCTGCTAAGAATGGACACATAGACATCATCAGGTACACACACACACACACACACACACACACACACACACATCTAATGATAAACTGGCTTTAAATGTCCTCCTCAGACTGCTGATCAAACAGATGTGTAACACAGCAGGGGAACCGTATAATCCAACACAGGCAAAGAATAATGGAGCAAATGGCAGAGAGTCACTGCTGATGCATCAGTCCTAAATACACTGTAGAGATCTGGAGACAGCTGATGGCACTCCAAATCCACACTGCACTTTATCACGCTAAATATTCAGTCATTATAAGCTCATCTCAGCATGGATCTGTGTTTTATTCATTTATTTTTTTGCAAGCGTGCATCGCGGCAAAAAGACTCCCGTTGCCTTGGTGATGGCAGCGTTTAGCACAGAGCCTGAAAAGATCGCCGCTGAATGATGCGCCACGGCGGGTAAACGCACATACGGCAGAGTCCATTAGTTTCTCCGTTCGCTCTCAAATACTTTTGAAGTAACTCAGAGCTGCTGTGTATGTGTCGGTGCAGACACCGGCTTGCCTGGCGGGGACACACAAAGGCAGGTGGTGAAAGATGAGAAATGAGAGACAGACCTGCAACTGAGGGAAGATAGGAGAGAGCAGGAGGACAGGAGAGAGAGAGGAAGTAAAAGACGAGATGGAGAGAAAAGGAGCTCAAAACAGAGCCAGAGAATAAAGATTGTCATAGTTGATGGAGCACGGTGCGGCTGAAGTGACACTGATAAATGATGCTCATTAGTCATGGCCAGCCATGTGGAAGACAACACGCACACTTACTCACAGTAAGAGGAAAATTAAACGTGCTTTTGGCAGCTTTTTCATTTTCTTTCTGTCGTTTATTTATTTATTTTTTAATGAACTTTTCTCTGATCCTGTCATTTTATGGGTCAAACTGCTGATTTTCTGTACTCATTGTCAACAAATCCAATTAAAAAGACCAACATTATCAGTGACTGATGCTACAAACAAGTACAGCCTGTGTGGCCTGATGGACACACAGATTTTTCAATTACCTGCGGCTAAGCTAGAAGCTAACATCAGTGTCCTGATATCATCACACTTACCATGCTGATGTTTAGTAGCTATGTGTGCTATGTGGCCAAACAGATCTGAGTGATCCTCAGTCTTTGCTACTTAAGTTCAGTTTCCCTGTGAGGAAGCACTTGGCGATGGTGGGGATGAAAAACTCCCACCACAGGAAGAATCCCACAGTAGAACCAGGCTCAGGGAGGGGCAGCCGTCTGCTGCTGCAGTCACCATTATAATTAATAAAGACATCAGAGGGTGGACGCTTGTCTCCACCACTGTAAAAAAGATGCCATCTATAAAACAAAATTAGTCTTTAGAGTTACTGTTGCAAATCAGGAAGCTCGATGAATGACATCATGAAATAGGAAGCCAGACCTGAGCTGAGCAAGGTCAGCTCAGGTCTGGCTCCCATAGACCGAGATAGCACACCGTGCAGCGCACAGCGGATTCCTCAAGACTATCAGAGCTCTCTGATATTCAACATCTTCATATTTTATATGTTGTATGTAAAAAGTAACCAGTGTATCAAACAGAACGACCTGAATATGTCCTTCTTAAAGTGTGATTCAGCAAAATAACTAAATAGAATTATATTTGGCTCCTTATGTAAACATTTTGATCAAAAGTATATTTTTCTATTTTGTAATGTTCCTTTGTGCACATGCTCCCACCTTGGAGTCCCCTTGTTCCCGCATGCTTACATGTGCGCATCAGTGTTTTAACACCTCTCCTGATTTTCTCACCTCTCTCTTTTGAAATGATCTTTCTCACGTCACCTGTCCTCGTTGTCTTTTATTATACTTTTGAACTTGCCTGTTTTATCCTCTCTCGCTCTCTGTTCCGCCTGGTGCCTCTCCCGGCAGGCTGCTGATCCAGGCTGGCATCGACATAAACAGGCAGACCAAAGCAGGCACTGCCCTGCATGAAGCTGCCCTCTGTGGAAAGACTGAAGCAGTGAGACTCCTGCTGGAGGTGAGTGGAACTACAGCTGCAAAGAGTTGGGTTTGTGTCTCAGTGCACATGCAGGGGTGCAGTAGGTAGCAGCAGGATTGCGCTACTGCACATAACTAATCTGGAATCCAGCTCACCTAAAGATTTGCAATCATGTCACCTTTGACCTCTGACCTTTCCTCCATGGTCAATAGATTAAGCTGAAGGTCAGTGTGATAATAATGCTACATAAAGCTATTCAAACTGATGTTTCTGATTTGTTTTGGAAAACACATGATATTTATTAGTAAACATTTAACATCATTTTACTAAATACTGACATGAATGCTGAGTGTGTCCTATATCCACCTAAATAAAAATCAGAATCAGAATCAGAATCAGAAAGGGTTTTATTGCCAAATGTTGAGCAGGTTTACAACATTAGGAAATTGCTGCAGTGCTTCAGTGCAAACATACTGTCATAAAAATATAAAAATAAGAATAAGAATTAAAAGTGCTAAGTGGATAGATATATACATGATATATACATGAGTGCAGGTGGTGATCAGTGCAAACATGGAATGATGCAGTGACACAGCGTAGGGTCATGTGTTAGTGGCGGGGACAGTCATGTGGTTATTGTTCATGTGTCCAACAGCAGAGGGGAAGAAACTGTTCTTGTGGCGAGAGGTTCTGGTGCGAATGGACCGGAGCCTCCTGCCTGAGGGGAGCAGGTCAAACAGAATGTGTCCAGGGTGAGAAGGGTCAGCTGAGATCCGAGCTGCACGCCCCAGTGTCCTGGAGGTGTACAGGTCCTGCAGAGATGGGAGTCTGCAGCCAATCACCTTCTCAGCAGAGCGCACAACACGCTGCAGTCTCTGTTTGTCCCTGATAGTGGCTCCAGCGTACCACACGGTGATGGAGGAGGTGAGGATGGACTCGATGATTGCAGTGTAGAATTGCATCATCGTCCGTGTTGGCAGGTTGAATTTCTTCAGCTGCCTCAGGAAGTACATCCTCTGCTGGGCTTTCTTAATGACGGAGGTGATGGTGGGCTCCCACTTCAGGTCCTGGGTGATGGTGGTACCCAGGAAGCGGAACGAGTCCACAGAGGTGATGGGGGTGTCAGTCAGGATGATGGGGGGGAGTGGAGCTGTGTGCTTCCTGAAGTCCACAATAATCTCCACTGTCTTCTGGGCATTCAGCACCAGGTTGTTGTGGCTGCACCAGGACACCAGACGTTCAACCTCCCTCCTGTAGGCAGACTCATCCCCGTCCGAGATGAGTCCAATAACGGTGGTGTCATCTGCAAACTTGATTAGCTTGACAGACTGGTGGGTGGAGGTGCAGCAGTTGGTGTACAGGGAGAAGAGCAGAGGAGAAAGAACACAGCCCTGAGGGGAGCCGGTGCTGATGGTCCGGGAGTCCGAGACATTCTTTCCCAGCTTCACATGCTGCTTCCTGTCCGTCAGGAAGTCAGTGATCCACCGGCAGATGGGATCAGGCACATTCATCTGGGAAAGCTTGCCTCGGAGATGGTCTGGAAGGATGGTGTTGAAGGCAGAGCTGAAGTCCACAAACAGGATCCTGGCGTAGGTTCCTGGGGAGTCCAGATGCTGCAGGATGAAGTGTAGGGCCATGTTGATGGCGTCGTCTACAGACCTGTTGGCTCTGTATGCAAACTGCAGGGGGTCCAGGAGGGGGGCCGTGAGGGTCTTGAGATAGGAGAGAACCAGGCGCTCAAAAGACTTCATGACCACAGATGTCAGAGCCACGGGTCTGTAGTCATTTAGTCCAGTGATCCTAGGTTTCTTGGGGACAGGGATTATGGTAGAGGACTTGAAGCAGGCAGGCACATGACATGCCTGCAGTGAGGAGTTGAAAATGCCAGAAAACACTGGGGCCAGCTCGTTTGCACAGTGTCTGAGGGTGGCAGGAGACACGCCGTCTGGGCCGGGAGCTTTTCGAGCATTCAGACTCTTAAACTGCTTCCTCACACCTGCTTCATGAATATGAAGAGTTGTGGTGGGAGGAGGTGGTGTGAAATCCTCTTTTGTGTGGGGTGAGGAGGGGGGTGTTGCAGGTAAACAGTTTGAAGGTGGTGATGGCTCTATGGAGGGGGGAGAGGTGGGGGAATGAGTGTCCAAAGTGTCTCTATTGTTGGGGCCGTTGGAGGTGTGAAGGCTGCCTGATGGCTCATCAAAACGGCAGTAGAAGTCGTTAAGGGTGTTGGCTAAGAGCAAGTCATCAGTGGAGTGGGGGGTTTTAGGCTTGTAGTTGGTGATATTCCTAAAACCTTTCCACACAGAGGCCGAGTCATTCTCTGAGATCTGCTGCTGTATCTTCTCAGAGTGCTGATGTTTAGCAACGTCCACTTCTTTAGTGAACCTGTACTTGGCCTCTCTGTAGCAGTCCCTGTCTCCGCTTCTGAACGCCTTTCTCTTTTCCAGCCACAGCTTTTTGAGTTTAGGAGTAAACCAGGGTTTGTCATTGTTATAACTCACCCTGGTGCGTGATGGCACAATGCTGTCCTCACAGAAGTGGATATAGGAGGTGACAGTGTCCGTAAACTCGTCCAAGCTGTTAGAAGCAGCCTTCATTGTGTCCCAGTCTGTAGACTCCAAACACGTGCGAAGCTCCTCCACAGCCTCGTTGCTCCACAGTTTTTTGGTCCTCACGACAGGTTTGGAGAGCTTCAGCCTCTGTCTGTACGCAGGGATTAGGTGGATCATGACGTGGTCAGAAAGTCCGAGTGAAGCGTGGGGCACCGCGCGATAGGCCCCGCTGATCGTGCTGTAACAGTGGTCTAATGTCCTCTCCTCTCTGGTCGGGCATTTAATATACTGCTTGTATTTGGGAAGCTCATGGCTCAGATTGGCTTTGTTAAAGTCCCCAAGAGCAATGATGAGAGAGTCCGGGAATGTCCGCTCCATGTGCAGTATCTGCTCCGCGAGTGCGCACTGAGCTGCCTGCGCATCCGCATCTGGCGGGATGTAAACAGCCGCCAGGATGAATGAAGCAAACTCCCGCGGAGAAATAATTATGCTCAAAATTATGCCAGCAGGGCAAATAACGAAACGACCGCCTGTATGGTTGATTTGAACACGCCACGAGGTTTCATGCTTAAGTGACTGTGTGTGTTTCGGCACAATAAACTAACCGTGTCATTTAGCTCCCGAGCTGCGAAAAGGTTACCAGCCTTCACCCTGAAGCGTCTTTGGACTGAATTCATCTTTGTTCCCTCGGCCTACATTTGTGTCAACAGATTTAAACGTGATATTGCTCTCTGGCTCTCAGCTGCCTCGGCAGAAAAGTAAGATGCGGGTGTAATTAGCAGAAGAGGCCCAGGGAGTTAGGGTTATGTTATCCTGACGTCAATTATGGTAAATCATCGCATCCCTACGGCGTTTAATCAGCATCTAGATGTTCTCATTTCTGAGTCTAAGTAGCTGGATAGAGTGTGTTTCGTGGGATCTTTTTGCTGTATGCAGACGGCTGTTACAGGGCTGTTAATGTAATAACCAGAATTGTAAATTGTCCCCTCTTCTGCAGAGTGGTATCAATGCCACTGTGAGAAACACGTACAGCCAGACTGCGCTGGACATCGTCTACCAGTTCACTGCAACACAAGCCAGCAAAGAGATCAAACAACTGCTGAGGGGTAGGATGGATGTTTGTATCTGTAACAAAAGAGAGGAATAGATGGTCGAATGAAAAGCACAATGGACAGACATAGTTTAATCAACAAAATGATTGTGCTAAGCCAGGGGTGGGCAACTCCAGGCCCCGAGGGCCGGTGTCCTGCAGGTTTTGGATCTCACCCTGGGTCAACACCTGAATCACATGATTAGTTCGTTACCAGGCCTCTGGAGAACTTCAGGACATGTTGAGGAGCTAATTTAGCCATTTAAATCAGCTGTGTTGGTTCAAGGACACATCTAAAACCTGCAGGGACACCGGCCCTCGAGGCCTGGAGTTGCCCACCCCTGTGCTAAGCTAACCAGCTGCTAGCAGTACAGACTGCATCCATCTCAAACAAGCAGCCAGTTTACCCGTTATTATAATTATAGAATTACAAATGTATACTTTTAAAAACTGTATTCATATATTCAATTATCATATATGTATTTACAGTTTACTTTTCTATCAAGTTTCTTTTGGTCGTGCTTTTTAAAGGTAAAACTATACTGTGATAAATTAATAATGATGTCATGTTGAGAATGTAAAGTTCTTTATTGACACATTTTTACATCAATAGGATTGTTCTGCACAGTTCATCATTATTGTGTAGCAACTTCACAATGATAATTTACTTTCTTTGCCGCTCAGATGCGTCTGCAGCCCTTCAGGTTCGAGCTCTGAAGGATTACTGCAACAACTATGACCTGACCAGCCTCAACATCAAAGCAGGAGATGTCATCACGGTAAAGCAGCTGTTCCTGTCAGAAGCAAGAGGATTTAGTGTGATGGTGTATTGTGTTCATTGGAGGCTCATGAATTTTTAAAAAAGCTGTAAATTTGTGAGGCAAAACTTTGTCTTCCATAATAATATGATTGAAACGAGCTGCTGATCATTCATAACTGTTTTGTATAAGCTATTAATTCTGGAAGTTCAAATAGGTGGATACATTTCCACTGAAGCTTGAAAAGTGCACGAATATTGTTCTTTAAAAAATATAAATTCTTCACCGGCCTCTTAGAGTAGCTTCAGGGGCAGTTACAATATTGTTAATTTTAG
Source organism: Rhamphochromis sp. 'chilingali' (assembly GCF_963969265.1). NCBI lineage: Eukaryota > Metazoa > Chordata > Actinopteri > Cichliformes > Cichlidae > Rhamphochromis > Rhamphochromis sp. 'chilingali'. Next base: position 33,579,899 of record NC_137942.1, on the reverse strand, counting down.
CTAACCCTTGAAAGCCAAGCGTATGGTATTGGTTACATGTGTTTTTGTGAGTTTTTGAGACGTCTACATCATCAGCATGACTTTTTTTACCCTCAAAAAATGATATAAATTGCATGACAAATTTTTCAAGACTAAATTGCAAAAATATGGCTCATGTATCAAATGTGATAGAAATGACAACTCATATATGCAGATTAAAATTTGATAATAAATGATATAAAGGGTCAACAAACACACAAAAAATGTCATATTTCTGGCAGTGATTTCATCATTCAGGTTTTAAACGAAGAAAAAAAACCTTGAAAATATTAAAAGAAGTGTGTCATATGTGAATATTTGTTTTTTCACTGCCAGAAAAAAACAAAAAGTGCCATTTTGTATGAAATGATTTACCAAACATTTGAAAAAAATGGTGACACTGCGTAATCCCTGCAGACTCAGAGTCCTACCTCCAATCCACTGATTAGCCTAACAGATAGGACACTTTTCCATCGTTGCAGTTTACTGGAATCAGAAATGCAAGGACGATGGTTTCAGCATCCTTTATTTGCCGTGAGCGTGTTTTACAGAAGCATGTTTTCACTCCCTTCATCGCAGTGATGGATATTTATGAGCATGTTTGAAGCCTTTGGGGACTTATTACAGTAGTGAGGAAGCCAAGTAGTGCCAACGCTTTTTTCCTCAGGGTCTGAATGAACAAGTTGACTTTGGGGATTCAGCACCAAATGTGCAGCTTTGTGTTTTTTAAAAGAATAAAATTATAAAGTAATCACGTTGGAAAGCTTTAAATTAAATTCTGTGGTATTAATCATTTATTAATTTATGTATTGTCCACATTTAATGTAGTGGATGTGCTCGCCTCGCAGGTTTTGGAGCAGCACCCCGACGGACGCTGGAAAGGCTGTATCCATGACAACCGGACAGGAAATGACCGCGTGGGCTACTTTCCATCCACCATGGTGGAGGTCATCAGCAAACGCACAGGTGAGTTTGCGTGTATATGTGCGCGCATGTAAGGTCGTGTTGGAGCTGCTTTTGAAATTTTGATGAAGCTGGCTGCTAAAAAGCTTCTGCACATGAGTCAGGCACGTGTGCACACTCGGAGCGAACGCAGGAGATACTCGGAGGCAAACATCTGTAAAACCCGTACATTAAAGGTAAATTCGATAAAAACCCTCAGCCAGCTTTTTTTGAATAGAGCGAGTTAAAATAGAAGTCACATCAGAGACTTTCATCGCTTTCATCTCATACAGTGGGAGAGGAGCTGTCTGTGAGTCAGCCAGCATCAAAGTGGTACCATACAGCCACCTGTCATCTCCGCATTGCTCAAGTTAAGGTCCAAGCCTGGTGGAATTTTTGATAGTACAGCATCAACCTGGGGAAAAAATCATAACAAAAAACCCCCAAACCCAAAACATTCAGGTGGTCGACACAAGGTTATATATCCCACAATTATCAACATCTTTCTTATGCCACCACAGACAGTGTAAAAGACGGATGAAGTCACCATGATGTCACACACTGGCAGTGAAACCGGTTGCTCATTGGTTAACGAATTGTCGATCACATGATGTTTGCCAATGAGCTTAACGCAGATAATCCTCTATTTTTAAACACAGTATGACTAACATTTAGAAAATAGACTTTTTTTATTCAGTGTGGCCTGAAATGAGTGAAAAGCGTTTGCACCGAATCTTTCCAGCCCAAAAGCTACGTCCATGTTTTACATGTCTGTGGTTGCAGCTTACCCTCACCTCTTAATGTTGACAGGAAAATATAAATAAAACCAAAGCTAAACATTTATGTACTTTTAGTTGCGTACATGAAAGGACTAATTTGACATAAAAATGTCTGCCTTTACATGGGAAACGATAATATTAAGGTGCTGCTCCTAGCATGCAGATAGCTTAGCTTAGCTTAGCACAAGTGGCTTAATGGAGCTCAGAAATGTGTGCTTATGTATTTTATATAAGTAGTTACCCTGTTGTTTCTCACCAAATGCTATAAAAGTAGCATTAGGTGAGAAAACTGACAACATGTCGTATTTGTATGCCGATTAGCTTAACTTTAGCAAGACTGAAAACAGCTAGCCTGGCTTTGATCAGAGGTAAGAAAATCTCCCTAATAGCACCTTTAAAGCTTAACATTTAGCACGCTAGATCTGATTTTATAAAAAAGTATAAACATGTTTTAGTTTAAACCTTTTTTCAGGGTTTAAGATGAAACTACTGGCTGTTGTCTTCTAACCCTCTGCATGAATAGACATTCCCCCAAAGTATCAAACATTTATTTGTTTAGCATGTAAACTTTCATTGCTTGGTGCGCCCCTCCATCTTAATCAGCTTTTATTCACCTGGATGAAACGTACACAACATATTCAGACCCATCCTGTCATCTCGGTGTGACTGAGCAGCCACAGAGAGGCTCAGATGTTTTTAATTGTTTGTCGTGTTGGTCCCTATAGGTCTGGTAGTTCTGTTTACCAGTATATGTCTTCTTGTCTTAGTCTGTATGAGTGTCTCTAATTGTTGCTCACCACTGACAGCCGTTACCTGTTGTCTGTTCATGCTCATCACGTCCTCCTCTGATTACCTTTGCACACTGCATTACCACCTCGGCACTATTGTGGCATCACCCATCCTTTCATACACTAAATCATGCAACAGCTGTACGCCGCCTTATACTGTATACGGCAGCTGTATGCAGTGCAGAAACAGCTGGAATGCTCCCACTTGGCTTGCAGAGCCAGACTGACTAATCACTGCTACCGCTCATCCGCGCATACACAGATACACACTGTGCAGCATCAGCAGCAGCTGTTCTAACAGGAAGTTTCATTTACTCAGCTGTTTTTCATCAATTTTTAATTATTCTTTTCTCTCAGTCAGTTCCCTCTCCATGTTATATTGCTCTCATCTGCTCTTTTATTCCCGCTAACAGGGAAGCAGCAGCAAAACCTTTCAGAGACAACCGTTCATAATTTGTCCTAAATGTTGTAATAACGCTCGTGCATTTAAGCGTTTAGTTTCAGTGTAGAGTGACCAATCACAAAAACAGAACAAACTTTAGCAGCTAGCTTGTGAAAGAATGTCTAGGCAATTATCTAGTTATAAATATTATAGATATATTAGCTATAAATGTTTTGCAGGTTTGTTAAGTCAGCGTTGTTGTGCTAGTGTTGTGCTGCTGCTACTACTAGCAATACATTATATAGAATTATAGACTTCAGTAAAATGTGGAAGGCATCAAAACTACCAATGAACACATTTGGAATTAAACACAAAAGTGTAAAATAACTCAAAACGTGCTTTAAATTTTAGATTCTTCAAAGTAGCCACTCTTTGCTTTGATTACTGCTTTGCACACTCTTGGCCTTCTCTCAATGAGCTTCACGAAGTCGTGACCTGAAATGGTTTTGCAACATTCTTGAAGGAGTTCCCAGAGATGCTGAGCACTCGATGGCTCTTTTGCCTTCACTCTGAGGTCCATCTCATTCCAAACCATCTCCACTGGTTTTAGGTCAGGTGACTGTGGAGGCCAGGGCATCTGGCTAGCACTCCATTACTCTCCTTTTTGGTCAAACAGCACTGGAGGTGTGTTTGGGGTCATTGTACTGTTGAAAAATAAACGATGGTCCAACTAAACGCAACCCGGATGGAATGGTACACCACACCTCCATCCTCCGTTCAGCTTTTCTGCTGAACGGCAGGTGGAACCAAAGATCTCTAATTTGGACTCATCAGACCAAAGCACAGATGGTCTAATGTCCACTCCTTGTGTTTCTCTGTCCAAAACAAATCTCTTCTTCTTGTTGCTTTTCCTTAGCCGTGGTTTCTTAGCAGCTATTTGACCATAAAGGCCTGATTCATGCTCCTCTAAACATGTAGAGATGTGTCTGCTACTGGAGCTCTGTGTGGCATTCATCTGGGCTCTAATCTGAGGCGCTGTTAACTTGCGATTTCTGCGGCTGGTGGCTTGGATGAGTTTATCCACAGCAGCAGAGGCGATTCTTGGTCTTCCTTTCGTGTCCTCATGTGAACCAGTTTCATTGTAGCACTTGATGGTTTTTGCTGCTGCACTTGGGGACACGTTCAAAGTTTGAGCAATGTTATGGACTGACTGACCTTCAGTTCTTAAAGTAATGATGGACTGTCGTTTCTCTTTACTTAGCTGATTGGTTCTTGCCATAATATGAATTCTAACAGTTGTCAAATAGGGCTGTCAGCTGCGTACCAACCTGACCTCTGTGCAACACAACTGATGGTCCCAGCCTCATTAAGAAGGCAAGAAACTCCACAAATAAACTCTGACAAGGCACAGCTGTGAAGTGAAAACCATTTCAGGTGACTACACCATGAAGGTCAGTGACAGAAGGCCAAGGGTTTGCAGCGCTGTCAACAAAGCAAAGGGTGGCTACTTATCCAGCCGGTACTAAAGCTAGGAGTCATCAATGCTACATTTTATTGTTTGGTTACAACTGGCTAATGACTTGCAACAAAGTAGCAAATTTAAAGTGAAAATAATACACAAAATACTAATACAACAAAAGTGAAATACATTTTAAGTATGCACCTGTAAGGAATAAAATATATTGAATGGCCAATTATGTTGTTAGCTCGCACACTAGAGAGAGGACAGTCCTAACATCGCATCAGGTTAGCATCAGGTTAGCATGTGTTCAGCTAGCTTCATTACTAAAGTGCTATCTCTGGTTCAGAACGTCTTCTTTCCATATTCTAAAAGTTGTTATTATGTTAACATGAAAAATAAAATGCTATTCCAACAAAAGTATGCAGCTGCTGTCGTAAGATGCTACACAGCCTCTCCACAATGGTTGATACAAACAAGATATTTATATTCATTTGCTCCTCTGTGCTGAGGCAGGTCTCTACCACCAACATTTACTAAAACTGGCACATGTGAGTGAAAGACCTACATGTTACGTAGAAGTAACACTTGTAGCTAATAACATGCAACAGAACATATTTGCTGTTTTGCACAGTACCACTGCTTGATTCAAGTGCAAGTTTATTATCAGCCCCTCAGCCCATTTCCACTTTCACGGCAGCGCTCCGTTCATTTCATTCCACTGATGCTCACAGCTGTTTGTCATTCACTGCATCTACTACATCAGCTTTGTCCTTCATTCCCCTCTTCCTCTTGGTTTGAGTTCTAACTTCAGTCCTTGTTTTTAATTTTCCTTTTTTTTCTTCCCTTTTTTCTTACATGTAATTCTCTGTCTTGTCGTTTGTTTGTCACGTGGTGGTGGCTCACTGTTGGCTGGTTGTGTGTGTGTTTTCCGTGTGTCGTCACGGTGGGTGTTATCTAGGTTTGGCCAGCACAGTCATTTGCACTCAACAGTTTCAAAAGATACCGCTGGTTGCCCCGGCGACGGTTGCCCCTGCCAACGCAGTAGTCAACGGCAACGACACCACGTTCCATCAGATCCATATCCTGCCTCCACCGCCTCCTCCTCCACCACATTCCCATCAGCCACTGCTTCCACTTTTCACTTCCTTTGGCTATAACAGGTCACCCGTGACAAGCCCACAGGGAGACACACCTGCTGCCCCAGGTACACGGCCCCTTTCTCATTATTATTATTGTTATTATTATTATCATTATTATTATGTTTATTATTATGTTTATTATTATGAAAGCTTTAAGGAATGCTTTCCTTATGTTTTATGAACTAATTGCAAGTTTAAAAAAATCTGATCGGCTATGTAAGATTCAAATTGGCATTTTTCCTGTTACGAAGGCATCCATTAAAGTTTTCTGTTATTAAATCATTATCCATGTAGTTTTATGTGTTGCTCATACTGTCTAACTTTTGTTTTTCAATTGTTGCTGTTGTCATTTCCATTACTGAGATCCAGAATCCGCTTTGGGGAAGAAGAGTTTAGACCACCTGATATTTCTGGTGTTATTATTTCAGTTGGCTCTGTGGACAGAGATCAAACCGTGCAGGGAAATAGTTGCAGACCATTGCACAAAAATATGCAATACATACAGTTACAGGAATGACATTATATGTAAAAAAAAAAAAAAAAAAGATTATTAAATAAGAACCATAAAAGTTTAGATAGAGTTTGTCTTTTTTAATCTCCAGCATACATAACAGTCGTTTCAAGTGGGTTAGGTGATAAAACTCAGATGTATATTGTTTTTTCTGTGTTATTTTCCATTATTATCCATGAAATCTATTCCCTCATTACATTCAAATTGCTTTAATATACATTAACCTCTTAACCCTCTGTGGTCAGTTCTAACCCTAGTCCCAACACTAATCCTAACCAGTATGAGAAGTTAACTTTTATTTTTATTATCAGTCAGCAAAAAAAGAAAATAGTCAAACTGACACATGAGAAAACCTATGCACATTTATTTTCCCTATAAGAGACCATTTCACCTTTCTCCTAAATACAGGACAGGGTTAGGGTTAACCTCTGGCAGCTCATCTGGGGTAGTGGGTGGGATTCAGGTTAGGAAATCGAACAGTGTTTAGGAGAATAATCATAATGCATAATATAACATAATAATAAGAAAGTGAATATGCAAGACTTCATTTGAAAGGTACCAGCTTCTAGTTTCTGAAAGGTTGCCAATATAACGTTTGGCTAAACAAAAAATAGCCTAACCAAGACAACTTGCTGGTAACCAGAGCGCCTCCTGGGTCTGCCTCCTCCCGGTGGGACAGGCCTGGAACACCTCACCCAGGAGGCGCCCAGGAGGCATCCTTGTCAGATGCCTGAACCACCTCAGCTGGCTCCTTTCGATGTGGAGCAGCAGCGGCTCTACTCTGAGCCCCTCCCGGATGGCTGAACTTCTCACCCTATCTCTAAGGGAGAGGCCAGCCACCCTTCGGAGGAAGCTCATTTCCATCGCTTGCATTCGTGATCTCGTTCTTTCGGTCACTACCCACAGCTCGTGGCCATAGGTGAGGGTAGGGACGTAGATCAGCCGGTAAATTGCTTTGCTTTTACACTCAGCTCTCTCTTCACCACCACAGACAGCTACAGCATCCACATCCATCTGTCGATCTCCCGCTCCTTTCTCCCGTCACATGTGAACAAAACCCAGAGATACTTAAACTCTTCCACTTGGGGCAAGAACTCTGAGGTTGACCCTATATTTAAGCAAAACAGTCATTGATGGGACTGATGTAAATATGTGTCAGTTAGAAGGACTGTTATCTTCATCCCTTGAAATGCCAGTACTCTCAGTGCGTAGGGTTAGAGTTAGGCTTAAATTACTGATTCATTTTGCAGAAAACTATTTTACGTTATTTGGTTGTATTCAGACCTTTTCAGTAAAAACAGCCCAACAGATGAGCAGAAGACAGACAAGCAGTCGATGCTGTTAAAGTGGTGCAACTGAACAGCAGCGCCACATTTTTAAAAAATGCTTTCAGCGTCTTTGCTAATAAGAGAAGTTAGGTGTCAAATAGGCTGGGTAGGCTCCTCATTTTGTGACAAACCTCTGTTCTCCTGAGTTGGTTTGTGCTTTAGTTGTCTTGATTTGTAGTTTTTGGTTTTTACAGTTCTTTCCCCCCGTTTCCGTTTCCTTTTGTTCTTCCCTCCTTCCCTGAATTTCACCATCGTCCCAGCCACCAGGGCAGCCCTGCTCCTTATCCCGACACGCTCCACTCGAAGCCCTCTCCTGAACAAGCCAGAGTGTTTTCTGTTCTGTCCTCGTCCTGCGTGCCGTTTCACGTCTGTTCATTTTAGCATCACTTTTACCCACCTTGTTCACTTACCGTCACTGGATGTGAGTGTGTGTTTGTGTGTGAGTGAGTTGGTGAATTATTTCAATAAACTCTTAGGTCTGTACATGTGTTGAAGGGTTTGGAGAGTTAGAAATTGTTATGATTGAAAGAAACATACAGTAAAGGTGTTTTTCTTTTCATATTGGGAGGAGTTTTAGTTTGACAGCTTTGTGTTTGTAATACTTTTGGCGTTTCTCTTTACCAAACGGGGACATTTTCTAGCTATTCAGTGAGAAACTGCTTCCTGAATAATACAAATTTTATCTTCTTTGATTGTTGAACATGAGATATTAGGGGGGAGAAAAAAAGACTATGTAAAAGTTGGCAACTTACAAGGTATAAAATGTCAAGTGTTGCATAAAAGACCCAAATACATTGCTAGAAAATGTCCCCGTCAGTGCTGTGCAGGTAAGTTTTTCACTGATTGTAAACGGCTCTGTGAATGGGAGACCATTCTGTTACCTCGAGGAAAACGAGTCCTTCCTTTCTTCATCACAACTATGTCAGCTCAGCATGTTTTCTCTGAGCCTCGATGGTTCAAAGACGGCACATTTCACAAGCAGCTGGAATATCGGGCTCTATGAAAGGATGTGGAAACAGACTGGTCAATAACGTTCCCAAGGTCACTCTGAGGGATGCAAAATGTCCACAAGGAGCATCGCAGCTCAGTTTCTCTGCAGCACTGTTGGTCACACATGTAAACCATTATCCAGCCCTTATTAAGATGGTTATAATGGTTTATTTATAATACTCTCCAAATGCACTACAGCAGCCCCATTCTGAAAAGCCCAACATATATAATCACATATTTTTGGATGCATTATATATGTATGTGTATGTACATTATGGCATATATGTGTATATACACAGATTTTCATGTTATGGATTTATTTATGTACTATTGGTATATAAATGTTTTCATATATCTATATATATATATGCTGTGTTTTTTTTCTGTGTGTGAGAGAGAGAATGTGTGTAAGTTTGAAACCTTTCCTTTATTGCTCCTCTCTCCTACTGGACTTACTTCCTGTCTTTTTCAAGAATTACTTTAGAGTTAACTTAATTAACTCCACTTTATCCTTGCTGTTCTGAGAATAGGACGAATATGAATATGAACATACTCCAGACGACAGTGTAAATTTATCCATTGCAACTTTTTTTATGGATCAAGGCAGGTTGTGATTCAAGATGCTGTCGTCTGAAGCGATTTAGGACTAACATGAGAAAATGTGAGGCCACTGAGAGGCGTTAACCTCAGTAATCTGCAAACGTCAGCCGTTACCACGGCCTGCACTTGGTTTAAAGTATATTTAAGGAGCAGATATAATCTCATGTATTTTATACAAACTTATACATATAATATATATAAATATATATCATATGAACTTGTTACATAGTACAGTACACATACGTAGCATTGATAGCTGCAGTATTAAGTGCAGACCTGTGTGCTAACCTCATATTAAATCCACTCTGAGGTCAAATTTGAATGCTAAATATCACAAACATATAAAAAGAAAGAGCAGACGTAAGCCCTGCAGTATTATTGTGAACATGTGGACAGTTACTGTTAGTCCCACTTGTTCTGTGGACCTTGTAATTGAATACAAAGCTACCATACGTTGACTCATGACACATGGTGTTAGCAGCTACCTATGAAATGGGAACATTTAGCAGCAAAATAGACAATTATTAGTGTTTTTATAAAATAAAAGTGTAATGCATGGCTGCATAAATAAGCACAGTGCTGATTGCTATAGTTCTGTTCCACAGAAAAATGAAGTATTACTGCGTTAAGTGGCAGAACAACACCAGTTTCCTCGGTCACTTTAGAGTCAGTTAGCGGCTAACAGTGGTATTCTGTGTTGAAGGTTGTCGCGGCTCAGAGGCAAGTCCTCAAAGTTCTCCTACCCCGTCCAGCGGGCCCCATGGAGGCTCCAATGAAGAGATCTGGGTACTGCGCAAGCCTGTGGCAGGTAACTAAGCCGCGCTGCGCTGAGCCCTCAATCCCTGAAACCTGAAGGTCTGACCAGGGGTCAAACAGTATCTGACGCCATTCAGAAAAACTTTTCATACCCAGCGCTGCCATTTCTAAGTGCCTACAGTAGTACAAATGTCTGGAAGACAGAAACCACTCATCTGTTTGTTTGAACCACAAGATGATGTGGTTTGAAGGCTTTCAGGTACTCTTTGACCTGCTCCTGACAGTCTCCCATCTCCTGCTTATCCTTCCATCCGAAGCTTAGCTGAAGTCAGCGGCCTTATGTGTAGGACTGCAGCCATCTGCATCGGTCTACAGTCTTTGTGCGTGCGTGTCTTTCCAACTGCTTGTGTGGGGACATCAAGAAAGCTTAAAAATCTGAGAGAAAACCCAAGAGAAAAGATGGTGTGTGCGCGCACGTGTGTGTGCAACATGTATGAAAGTGTCTTTATTCCACTTTTCTGTTCGTCACTCAATCGTCCGTCACCCTGTCTGTCCGTCCTGTGCATCCAACCACATGCTGCCCAGTGCATTTCAATGGAGAGTCACACCTCTTACCACACTGCTTTGGATATCAGCTAAACCACTCAATGCGTGTGTTTGTGTGTGTGTGTCTGTGTGTGTGTGACTGTATGCATCCATCTTGTTGCATGTTTGCATTCGTATGAACAAAATCTATACGTGTTGTTTGGACGGTTGCATGCGTGTGTGAATGTATGTGTATGTCGTGTGTGTGTGTGTGTGTGTGTGTGTGTGTGTGTGTGTGTGTTCCAGGTGGAGATCGCAGCAGCGTCGGTAGTTCCGGCAGTGTAACCAGTGTGAGGTCATCAGGCAGTGGGCAGAGTGCTGGCAGCGCTGCACACATCCTCCACGCACAGGCTGAGGGGGTTAAGGTACCCTACACACACACACACACACACACACACACACACACACACACACACACACACACACACACACAAACACTTGACTAAACCTAACGGATGATCTTAAACAAGTAGTGAAATTTTCTGAGGTATTATGAAATGGTCCTTTAGGCTGCATTCACACTGCAGGCGAAAGCGCATCAAATCCGACTTTTCTGACCCTGTGCGACCATCTATCCCATCATGGTGACAGTGTGAACGGCTCAAATCCGATATTTTCAAATCCGACCTGGGTCACTTTCGTATGTGGTGCTGAATCCGATACAAATCAGATGTTTCAGAAAGCGACTGCTGTTTGATGGTCATGTCGCATTAAATCCGTCTTTTACGTCACTGACACGAGACAGACGCCAATTATCAGCGCCGGAGAAGACATCGCGAACGCTTCCTGGCCATCCAGTGTAGATGTTGGGAAGAGAGCGTTGGAGAAACGTGAACATTTTATTTGTACTGTATAATCTGCAGATTCTGACAGAAACCTGCAGCTGCAAAACATCAATAATGATAGTTATAAAGTTAGTTTGTAAATAACAAAATAACTTTATAACTTAAAGCAAAATTAGGAAACGTAAAGTCCGAAGTCTTTATATTAAGGCCATCAGTCAAACAATACTGTTGCTCTGGGTGTAAACAGAGCGTGTTGTGTGTGACGTCTTCTTTTGTGCATGCGGGCACTTTGAGCGTTCATACTAGAGCGCGTTTGCTGTCGCATTTTATCTGTAGTGTGAACGAGCAGACAAAAAAATCAGATTTGATAAAAAAATCGGAATTGAGCATCAAGACCTGCAGAGTGAACGTAGCCGTAGTTTGTAAAACGTAACAAGCTGGGAGTTAAAAGCTGAAATTGAAATATTTGTGGCTGTGCAATAAATTGTAACATCTCATGACTGGTTACTTGGCTACTGGAGGTCAAAAATGACAACTGAACAGGCTTTGGGGGCTTGTGTTTATTTAATTTAAAAAAACTATTTTATAAAAGTATAATGTAGCCAGTGTGACAATATCCATTGGTTTTGACTATAGTTTCGGTGTTAAGTTCAAAGTTAGTAGAGTGCTAAGTTATTAGGTAATGCTAGCAAGTTTCGAGACTTTCATTCATGTGGGTTTCCTTAGTGCTAAGGCAACGGGCTAATAATGGTTCAGTCACACTAAAGTTAAAACTGCGGCCTCTGCAACTGGGAAAAATCTGCGCTTGCTTCGTGATTGCATTGTAGTTACAGCAATTAGTTGGTGGCTGCAAATCTCTCAAGTCCCGCCCAGTACTTTCATTGTTCAGGTCGCCTGGGAAATGTGTCTCCAAATAACTGCAGTCCAACTGATTGCACTTACACGTATATTACGCCACCCAACACGTTCCTATATTACGAGTTTGGAAAAATGAGGAAACATGAGAACTGTTTGGAATCAATCTACACATGCACGTTTATTTTACTTAAATCGCTTTGGAAAACACTAACTAAGGTTAAGGTAAGGTTATGGTTAGGATTAGGGATTAGGGTCAGGGCTGGAATACACGGCTGGAACGTGTGTTACCGCAGGAGCGTCATCCTATTCGATTTCATGCTCAATCCGGCGCGTAGCATAGGAGCGTGGGTGGTCACCTTTCCAATGGAACGCCTCGGGATGTGAGAAATCGTCGGTATATTACGCGTCGGGAGTAAGAACGGGCTTCACTTCCAGGTACTCCAAAGGTTTGCAAACCTTTGTAAAGGAATAACATTTTGCCAACACCTTTCATCAATCTGAGTCTAAACCTGGTTTGCAGCTGGTTGTTTTCTGGTTATATTGCTATATAAAAGCATCTCATTTTGTAGATACCACCACCCTGCACCATCCAAACTTGACACCAGTTTTACACTGAAAGCAGACTGACTCCACCTAATTGCTGTTTTATCGCCATCTTGATGAACCAGAGTCACTTCACAGTAACTGACTGTGTGGTTGCAGACCTGCTCCACATCTTCAGAGGGATGTTGTTTCAAATACAACAACATCTCAAGTTCACTGGTTCCAGTGATTTTTCTGTGCCATGGTCTCGAACCACAGTTTATCCTAGTGTGACTGTAGTATAAAATACTAGTAAACACTAGGAAACCTGCAGCAAACGCTTCAGGGATTGGCTCTACCACCATGTACATCATCACTGATGAAGGCTTACATGATGATACTAATCCTGCTTTTAGAAGATCTATTATATTGTATCTACTGTACATTATAAAACGCTGTGAGGCGACGTTTGTTGTGATTTGGCGCTACATAAATAGAATAGAATTGAATTGAATAGAAGATATAACCTTTGTTCCTTATGAATGTTTATTTATTCCAAGTCTTACCAATGAGTGGACAACATCAAAGTCATTTTTATTTCTTCTTGTCTTTAAAATGAAGGTACGGGGCTGTTGTTTGAAGCTACAGTTCAGGACGTCACATGTAAATAGTTTGTAGGCAAACAGATGAGTGGATAACTGTGCTTTGACTTTTTTATGCTATGCCTTTATGCATTATTCTTTTTAATATTTTCCTATTTGTTATAGATAAGATGTAACATTAAAAAAACATCTGTAAAAGTAAAGTATACCACGACGTTAAAGATTGAAGTAGTGGCACAGAGATATGCCACATGGACATTATATCCCACATTTTTCTCTCATAAAAAGATTATGCAGATGGATGTCAGTTATTTGAACGCACTACAGTAATAGAACCACACAGCAGATTTGTGTAGCTCAGACTCGGTGAAAGCCTCTGTTCTCTCTGCATCTCGTTTCTCTTTCGTTGGAAGTCCAATTTTTATTGCAGTGCTGCAGGTTTCAGGAGGATGTTTTACTGTGATTAATGCGGTGGCAGTCGGCATACATCATGTCAGGGTTTTTTTCCCAAAAGACAGCCTTTTCTCCAGAGATCAATTCTAACTGAGATGATGTAGGTACTGAATCTATAAAAGGCAGAAACAGCACCCAAGCAACTGACTTTTTTCTCACTGAGGATATGATATTCAGCAAAGGTGTGACTGTCCCCTGAAGGCAACAGTAGATAATTTAGAATGAGTATATGAGCATGAAATGGACACTTATCATCAGATATCATGATTTCAGGAAACCAAACCCTTTAAACGCATGTTTTATCCAGGATGGATGGCCTGTGGAGTAACATTTATTAGAAGCGATACCACATTTTTCTTTAACAAATGAAAAGTAGAATTCATTATTCCTGAAATATACTCACATGTACTTTAGTTTTGCTGCTACAGCCTCATTTGTTCTGGTGTAATGTGTAGCCTGTGGTGACTATTGTAACAGTAGTGAGTTTATTCCCTGCCTTTATATATAACCTTTCCATACTACTGCCATTGTTATGTTTTAATATGCCTCAGATAAATTCAATTTGGCCTCCGTGTTGGCACAGGGAAGCCAACACATGGTTTTATATCTATAATAAAAAAAAAGAAAAGAAGCTCTGACTGAATTTTCCACCATGTTTCCAGCTGTGTGGTTCATGACAAAAAATTTTTTCACCTAATAGTTATCTTAAGAGCTTAAAAATGAAGGATTTCTTACTGCGATGCATCAACTTTAGTATGTTTAGAACAAAGAATATATGATAATGTGAAATGTTATTACCTTTCGCTTGATCTGAACATGTCTTTCATTAGAACATTAAAAAACTGGTTTGACCAACTATGTATCCATGCAAGCTGTGGCAAGATATGCACAGTTTTCTAATTTATAGTCTTTACTTTCTATATGATGCTAATTCTGACAGTAAAGTCTTGCTAATGAAGAGTGCCATGTTTGAGATCGTACACTGTGGTTTGCTAAGTGTACAGAGGAGCAAGGTGTTCGACAGAAGGGGGTTAAGTTATCAGAAAGTTAGCAGTAGTTAATCGAAGGGACTACTACGCAACTCCTAGCTCAACGTAGTGATACGGTAATGTTAGCTAAATGATATTTAGCTTAAGTAGCTAATATCAGCGGGCCAAGGCTAACTGGGTCATGGCTGGTAGACAAAATTAAAACTTGGCTGCAGCTTCTATGTTGGAAAACTGAAGCCAATTAAGTGTCTTAAACTTTCTACCGAAAGGCCACCAGATGGCGATAGCTATGGTCACAAAAAGACATCCAGTCCAACAGACGTCTGTGGGAAAACAGCCAAACAGGCAGATGAAGTGTGGCAATGAAGCTATTCTTGCCCTATTGTACTTCTGTTCATGTGGACGTAGCGTTTTCAGAGGGAGAAATGTTTTGTCATTCATCCAAGTCTTCAGTCTCAGCTGACTCCAGGTTTCCCCAATCACCTAAAGAAAGCTCCAGCTGATCCAGGAGGGAAGGACAACCGCTGCCCAAGCGAAAACCTGTAGTGATCCCGTACGTGTCAGGAGTATCGGAGCAGTTGAGACGCATTTTTTTCTAAACACCAGGTCTCTGTGGCTTTTGAACCCCAAAACAAGCTGCGCCAAAAAACTGGTCCAACCCAAGGATCGGGTCCCCCGACACAAACAGAGTAACATAGTGTACGCTGTTCAGTGCAGGAGGATTGTCAGGATTTATACATCGGGGAAACCAAACAACCTCTGGCGAAGCGGATGGCACAACACAGAAGAGCTACCTCGTCGACGCTGCAGTCTATTTACACGTTTTCATCTGAAAACGCTCCGCGTCCACGCTAACGTTTTCAGACGTTTTCACAGAGTTGTGCGTCCACATTGAAACGACTGAAAACACTTACGTTCCAGTCCTGAGCATGCGTGAAACGCAAGAAGATTCAACCTGCCTCATTTCTGTCTGCTGCTTATTTACTTTCCGGCTTTTTGAAACGTCGCGGCAAACTGTCGAGGAAAAGCTTTTTTTAAATGGACTAACAATGAGGTGGAGTTGCGAGTCTGTGAGTAACACAAATTACAAAGTTGCAAAAGCGAGTGAGAATGAAAGAATTTAAAGAAAAGCTCTCTGAATCATGTACAAACTGTTATTAATCTTTAATAGGGCTGTCAAACTTCAGAGCTGCAAAATGCCCTCCGCTATCTTAGTTTAATTGGTCACATGACTGCATCACGTGACTAAAATGCGTCATCGTTTTCGAAAAGGCTCCGGGTTCGCTGTCCACACTGCGACGCGAAAACGGCGTTTTCAAACGTATGCGCTTTGGAGAGCGTTTTCAAAATGCTGCGTTATCCTTGAACGAAAACGCCGTCTCAGTGTGGACGGGAGGCCAAAACTGAGAGAAAAAGATGCGTTTTCAAAGGAAAACGTATTAGTGTGGACGTAGCCTAAGACTGGGCAAACCTGCAGTCAGCTGAGACTGAAGACTTGGATGAGTGACGAAACATTTCTCCCTCTGAAAACGTCCAGATGAACAGAATCAACCTTTGGGATGATTGAGCATGCATCGAGATGAAAATATGCTGTATTTTCAGCATGTTGGAAAAAAATGAATGCCACGTCAGGGCAGTAAAAAGAAAGTCGTTAGAAGTTGGTGCTCCTGTGTATGAAAGTGTGGTCTCATAAATGTGCTGTGTTTGTGTGGACTTGTTTTTTCCAGCTTTTAGCCACCGTCTTGTCTCAGTCTGCCAAAGCGAAGGAGCATCTGATGGAGCAATCCAAGTCTGTGGATCAGCCTCCAGGTAGGCCAGGCAGGTGACCAGAAAAGAAAGAAGGCTTTCTCCGTTTCCTCTTGTTGCTTATTACTAATCTCACCGCCAAGTATTTTAGGCATACTGTAATATTTGATAACAAAAACCGAAGCACAAGCAGCAGGAAGCTGGTGAGAGAAAGAAGAGCCAATGCTTTCTAATAAAGAGGAGAAGAGCAGAACCAGGGAGCAAGAGAGTGGGATGAGTCTTAATCCACAGGTCTTTTAGAAAATGTCATCATTTGCTTTCACACACAAAAAGATCTTGGCTTGTTTGGTAGACAGATGGCCAAGGCAGGGGATGTAGGAGGGAGTGTAGAAGGGTGTGATTGGTTAAAAAAAGGTTTGCTGTATGTTGGGAACCAGGAATTCTGTTGGTTGAGCATCAAAACAATGAAGACGACCGATCGCAAGGCAGTTAAAGGAGGAGATTCGAGGTCAGATAGCAAGCGATAAAGTCACCTGTTGATCGATCCAAGTATGCAAGCATAGGACGACAATTTGTGACTGGCCAACAATATTTCTCCTCACAGGCTCTGCCAGCTCCTCTCGGACGTCGAGCCAATCAGGCTGTCCACTCCACGAAGCGCCGCCTTATGATGCCACGGCAACCAGGAAGGGGGAGGGTCCATGCGAGGGGAAGGTAGGACAGTCCCAAATCCCTACAGATTCCGCCTTTCATGCAAACACATACAGGCAGTCACCACCATCAGCATCTAACTGCAGGATGATAAGAACGTAGCTTCTCAGTCACCACAACCACAACACTCGCTCTCACACTTGTACACACACACACACACACACACACACACACACCAGGATGTCCCATCGGTTTCTCTCGCAGCTGGCTTCGTCCGTGCTGCGAGTTTTCGGATGCAGCCACGACACGGTGAGTGTGAGAGTGGATCCTGTATGAACGTGAACGAGGAATCGTGTGTGCGTGTGAGAAAATCCTGCATTTCTGTTATCTTTTACCTGCTGGCCATTGTTATTCGCCCCTTTTAGTTGCAGCTTCTCTTCTTCCATTGCTGTATTTTTCTTACTTTGCTGGAAAAACATCTGATAGTGCACCTGAGGGAAGGACATCCTAGTTAGATATTGGCGGGTGTGTGTTGTGTGTGTGTGCTGGCAGGGGCCCAGCAGTGTGCATAACGTGGGTGGACTTAGCACTAAAAGTGTGAAATCTGAGCTTGCACCATGTGCAATAAATTGTCATTTACTGTACAGTGTATGTGTGCATGTTTGCCCATGTGTTTGACTTCACGTGTCATTGTACAATCGTTTCATGTTCAAAACAAAACCAAAAACAAAACAGTGAGCATATTTAAATAGCAGGTGGTCATGGTGGTAGTGTGCATCGCTTGCCTGCAGTATATGTGTGCACACACTAGCATGTAAGCCATGTTCTACTGACCATCTGTTAGATAGAGTCCCGATTCCTCTGCACCCAGCTTCACAATACTTCCCTAGACGGGTAACGTGGAAGAACGATGGGAAGAACGATGGGAAGAACGATGGGAAGAACGCCGGTGGTTCTTGAGGGACTTTGAGGAAGCAGGAGGGACACGGGGAAAGAGAGAAAGAGCCTGAAAGAATGGAGAAAAACAAGAGTGACAGGAGGGATGTGGGAGTTTAAAGAAAAGCAGCGTGTGAGTGGGAAGAAGTCAAGCAGTGGTTTTCCAGTTAGGCCGATTGCTTTTCCATCTGCTGTCACACAGCAGGACACTACTTTAACCATACTCCATCATAATAAAGGTCTGGGTCATAATGAAGGTCACCAAGCAACAAATTTACCTGGGACTGCACAGCATTTTTATTCCTTCGACGCTCACCCCATATATTGATACGGTGTTCAGTCTTGATTGGGTCTAATTTATAAAAGCCAACACATGAGCCTCGTGAGAAATAGGACAGATAGAGGGCACACATATCATAACACCATATAAACAAACTTTTCATTTCTGAATGTTGGACTTATCGAGGCAGAAAACTGTATCCTGTAGTTGTCCTACATGATCAATATCAAATCACCTGGAATATTCACACCACACAACAGCATTGATAACCTGTCCCACATTGTCCAACTTTTATTGCTACACATTTAATCAAACTTAATGAAGTTCTTTAAAGCCAGTAACTAATTGGTTTCTTAAAATCTGTATAAAGTATCAAAATCACTTAGAATTTTTTTTAGTTATTTCAAAAACAATAACACTTGCTTACTCCAGTAGCAATCGTAAGAAGTCAAAGATTAGCTTAAAGTTACGTTTAACAGTAAGAGGCCTGTCTTTGACCCTGTGGTATTGTTGGACTGTAAAACAGGAGGGAAATATTTGCTAGTCTGACTGTTGTTTAGCATGCTAAGCTACATCCCAGACCCAGGATTTCCAGGCCTCAGTGGCTTCCCACTTTTCATGTCGCATCCTGGTTAGCTAACATCTGCCGGTCTAACAGACGCCAATCACAGATAAAACATGGACAGAAAGCTGAACTTATAATGTGAATTTTTAAGGTTTTGAGTTAACATGCAATCAGTCAGAAAATCGGGGTTAGAAGTGTG
Source organism: Rhamphochromis sp. 'chilingali' (assembly GCF_963969265.1). NCBI lineage: Eukaryota > Metazoa > Chordata > Actinopteri > Cichliformes > Cichlidae > Rhamphochromis > Rhamphochromis sp. 'chilingali'. Next base: position 33,561,033 of record NC_137942.1, on the reverse strand, counting down.
AAAGTATCTGAAAAGGGGAAGTGTGCAAAAGCGAATGTGTATGCTTCTAATTAAGAGCAGCGTTTTCTGGCGTTGCCTTTTTTGCAGCACTGTGCAAAACAAACAGTAGACACTATGTGTTTTCTCTGCTTTCCAGCTGTAAAGTGTAAGATACAGATTAGCCTGTTGTTGCTAATCTGACCTTCTGTAGTAGCTGAGATTCTGTCGACTGGACGTTTTCCCTTCCTAACCTTAGCCTGGTTTTCACTGCAGGACCAAGGGAGGCTGTCCAGGGCTATTTCAGTAGCCAGCCAGCTTATAATACCGCTGAATCATCCATTAATGTGTAAGAATTAGCTTAGGACCACCCTAAAGATGACAAGACATGGTCATTAAAATGTAGCCCCTCTTTTGCCCTACTTGGCCCTGCTGAGAAAAAAAAATGGCTGTCGAAGAAACACATGGAGCCAGTGACCGCATGCCCCCTGTCTTCTCTCCCGTAGAGCTCAGAGGCCGTTGTCCAATGGCTGAGCGACTTTCAGCTGCAGGTCTACGCTCCAAACTTCCTGGGCGCTGGGTATGACTTGCCCACCATTAGCCGAATGACCCCGGAGGTAAGGCAACTAAACCCTGACCCTGACTCCCAGAGAGGTCGCAGGCACCTCCAAGGACCACAATGAGAACAAGTCTGCACGACTTTGATTTGTGTTGTCCTTGATGTTTTCAATATGCATGTAAATAATTTATTTTACAAAACAAAATCGCAAGTGAGCACAATTAAACCACTCAACCAACCACCTGCCTTTTCCTGCCTCGTGCCTCACCTGCCTACGTTCACTTTCCTCCCCCCTCGATCATGTATTGCCTTCCCCCTCTGACTCCAGAAAAGGTTTAAATGTGTGAACCCCTTCGCGTACTGTTGAGTCTCTGGGCTCTCACCAGCCCCACAGTATTAAAACCTTTGCCATCGGCTCAAGTCTGAAGAAAGGTCATAAAATGGCCATGAAGATAATGAGACACGAGTCATCTTGCTGTTCGTATCCCTATTTTTGCAAAATGTTAAACAGAAAATAACCAGTACAAGACGACTGTATGTTACTGCGTACTGTGGCTCTTGGTACACCCTAGTGGTCACTTAATGCAAGTTGTGTGTCGTACTTAATGTGTGGACCTTTAAAAGTAGTTCCTTTTTACTCAGAAGAGAATGTCAAATAAAGAGTTGCAGTATGGGGAAATTATTATGTAATGTTTTTGTGTTTAAATATTGTCTTCAGAATTCTGCCTAAATATGAATTAAAAATAAGCTCTGGTTTAAATGTTAGCATCAAGATCTTAAAACAAAGTCCATAAAAGACAAAAATCCTCCTGTGATGATACCTATAGTATTTTTACGTGTTTGTTGTTTCCATTTTAAGCTGCCGGTTGAACGCAGAGAAATTTAACACATTCAAAAACCAACTCAGTGAACTTGTGTTCGACTTTGTGACCCTTCACCTCACCTCCAACACTGCTCCTGCTGCTGCTAGCTTTGAGGAACAATCCTGGCCCTGCCACACTTAAAAACAAATAATTTATAGCATTCATAAATTACTTGTGTATATATGCACACTTTGTGCACGCTGAAGGGACTCAGATTAGCGATGGCTTAAAGGGCTTTTCTCATCAGAGATGTGTCACTGAGCGGAGGCCTCGTCTCCTGGTTCGTCCCACAAAATGATTTATGCAGCCAAGTGTACGTGGCGGCTGTTGTATAAAAGTGTGTTCTCGGGTGTCCTAACAACTTCCAGTGAGTTGCACTGAAGTCAAATGTAGCACTTGTGCCGTGCAGCGCTCTGTGATATTTCTGTCTTCTTTATATCAAAGTGCGGTCATGTCTGCGTACCAGATTCAGCCTGTTTTTTTAATTTTGGCCGCCTCCTTTCACTGCAGACATTTGCTTTTGTTTGCCATGCTTTTCTTATGGGTTTGACACATCCGCGCTCTTCTCCCTTTAGCCGACAGAAGCCTTCATCAGATATCACGCCATCTCTTGTGTTGCAAATTTTCTTCTGAGTGTGTGTGTGTGGAAGACAGAGAGAGAACGACAGAGAGTGATGGGCACTTGGGGAGATTTTCTTGTACTTTGTGGAATAAAAATGCCTGAACATATACTTACAGCTTCTTACTTACATGTTTGTGTGTGTGTAGGATCTGACCGCTATTGGAATAACTAAACCAGGTCACAGAAAGAAGATAACATCAGAGATTAACAAGCTAAGTGTTACAGAGTGGCTGCCTGAGCATAAACCTGTGAGTACACGCACACACAGACTTTTTAAACCAGTCAAATAGATGCTTGTATGTCATTGCTATGCCAAAACTTTGATTGGTTGATCATGACACGAAGTGTCCTGTGGGCTAATATTCTGAGCTACCATGGGAAGCTACAAGCTACTGCCTGCTCAGCGCTCTTATTTCTGGCATTCTTACAGGCTAGCCTAGGAGAATGGCTATCTTCTGTTGGTCTAAGCCAGTACCACCAGATGTTAGTGCAGAACGGTTACGAGAACATCGACTTCATCACGGACATCACTTGGGAAGACCTGCAGGAAATAGGCATCACCAAACTGGGTACGACAAACAAACAATGCAGTGCTTGTTTTGTTTTTCCACTGTGAAACTGTCATGCGCCGTGGTGCGCGGGCACGAAAGGATCCAGGCGCAGACTCCGAGCTAACAAAAAGACACTTTATTAAAACAACGAAAGGCGACCCGGGGAAAGTAGAGAGCAAAACAGAAACTAAAAATCCGGGGAAACAATGACACGAGGAAGCCGGGATCGGGACGGCGGGGGGGATAGAACGGAACCGTGGGAGCTCGGGAGGGAAGTGTGGCAGTCCGTGGGGGCAGGAAGTCCGTGGAATGGCGAGTGGGCCAGGTGAGCGCCGCGAGATCCAGTTGAGCCGGAGGACAGGCAGGTAGCAGACGCCGAGTAGAAATCACTGTGGGGATGACTACGGACTGGCGTGGAGCATCCGTCAGCGCCGGATTAAGTGGATCTCCGTGTAATCACCGGGATGGAGAGCAGGTGTGCTAGTGATGGCCCAGCCCGGGGGTGTGGCTACCCGAGCATCACGCATTCCACAGACCATGACAGAAACATGAAAGTTAAGCTACAGTATCCCCTACTAATCACAAGACTCTGCATGTGGTGTATAATGTGGCCAACATTCACATTTGAGCATAGCTTTATGTATGTTAGGTGCACTTAATAGAGATGAAAGTAACCAGTAATCTCAAAAATAAACGAGTGAAGTGATTAAAATGCAGACTTAAAACCAGAATACGTATATAAGCATATGCAGAGAGTTTGGAAAGTATTCTCAGGGCTTCACTTGTTCCACATAATGACGTGTTACAGACTCCAAAATGAATTAAGTTAATTTTTCATCTCAAAATTCTACATATACACCATAATGAGTGAAAAAAGTTGACACTCAAAATTGAGATCAGGTGTGTCCTTCTTCCACTGATCATCTGTCAGACGATGAACTTGATTGGACTCCATCTGTAATAAATTCAGTTGATTGGACATGATTTGTCTCACACCTGTCTATATAAGGTCGTACAGTTGACAGTGCATGTCAGAGCACAAACCCAAGCCATGAAGTATATGTTAATGATGAATTATGAAGACGTCTTTTAGATTTTCTTACAGGGAAGCTAACTATTCCCCCAAAATACTAGCACTCTGCCTCTGGGTGCTGAATGGTGCATGAAGGGTTTACGACAGGATATCTGTAAAAAAGAAGCCGGTTGAAGATTTCTGCTGCTAGAAATTTTCTGTTGCTAATCATTTCATGACTGAAATAAAAGCTAAAGTAGCTCTACAGTTCTGTGGCATCCCTAAAATTCAAAGAAAGGTCATTTACTACACTCAAAACCTGAGCTTTATTCAATATCTTGACCCCTATGAACCCCCCTAACCCAAAAAACTATAACGAGACTGACCTTTTTGGACTACATAAAATATAGTAAACTTAAAATATCACACCCAGCATCTAAAGAGTGGGAGTTCTGAGTTACAAGTTCTCTGTCCACGCCTCCCCATCTATAAAACATTTACTAGCTAAACTGGTTAGTGTTACCATGTTAGCTGTAGCGTTTTTAGATAAGCTAGCTTCTGTAGCCTTACAGTTTTCTCAGTTAGTCAGGTTTAGTTTTCTGTTCAGGAGTTAAGGGAAAGTGCACTGACGACAAAACAAATTTTCAGTGCATTTGACTTGTATTACCTGTGTTATGCCAAACTGTAATTCCACTTTGTTAATGCTGTAGGCCACCAGAAAAAGCTAATGCTGGCGGTGAAGCGGCTGGCTGAAATGCAGCGCAGTTCAGATGGGCGGGGCTCCCTCCGAAAGAAGCCCCCACCAATCACGCAGCAGCAGGAAGTCATGTCGATGGATAGTCCTCCCCCAGATGGTGAGATCATTCAGGAAAATCTCAGCCTGTACAGTTTTAACTCCATCTTTAATTGGAATTATCTGTATGTTTCATTTGATTGTGAAACCAGTAAAAAAATAAATCATGTTAGAGTTGCTTTGGTCGTCTGCTGGTTAGATAGACTGGTGGTCCACTCTTCTTTGTTCTCAGTGGATAGTCCTTGAGCCCATCTCAAGTCCCCCATCAGACCACAGCTTTCAGACTGGTTGGTTTGGCTATCTTGCACATCTGTTGACATCTGTGACACCTAACTTACTTTACAGATGGCTGTGGAAATATCAGAAGCTTCCCTTCACTTGTCTAGGTGGATTCATACAACTGTCTAAAGACTGTATTTAGTGCATCTTCCTGAATGAAAGTCTAGTAAGCATCTTTATTTTTGACACTTGACCAAATCTGAGTAGAGCTCATGCTGTTTGCAGTTTGGGGGTTAGGTTGACTGAGCCCATAATGAAGCTACTAGATTGAAAGCAACTGCTGTGTAACAGTGGTAAAGCATTTCATCTGAGTTTCATTTACTTAATAAACCTTTTGTGAGATAAAAAGATAAGATTTCATTTATCTTCATCTGAGTTTTTCTTTGTCTCTCTTCAGAGGTCATGTCTCCCAAAATGAGCACCTTCCAGGACAGCGAGCTGAGCACTGAGCTACAGAATGCAATGACCCAGCCAGTTCAGGAGGTCAAAGCTCAGCGAACACGCAGCCTTAGCAAAGACCACGATGAGGTGCTTACAGGCGGAGGAGGAGGTGGAGGTGGGCCACCTAAGAAGGAGGCCCGGACTATGAGGCAGCAGAGCAGCCAGGGAAGCGCGTCCTCTCACCGAGGCAGTGTATCCTCACAAGGCAAACATCGTCACTCTCATTCTCACTCGCAGCCTGCACCTCCCTACACACCCCCACACACTCCTACCAAGACCAGGACCTCTTCCTCCTCGTCCACATCATCTGTGCAGAGCACGTCTTCCCCACAGGCCAAGCCCAAGCCGTCCCCACAGTTCATCCAGGGGGAAAGACCTCAGTCACCGCGCTCACATCCTCCTCAGTCTCCAACCCATCGCGGAGCCCCGTGCCAGCTTCAGCCCCAGCAGCAGCAACCTCAAATGCCGCCGCAGCACCAGGCTCACCCTCACCCTCAGCACCACCCACAGATGCAGGCGATGGAGGTCAGGGAGAGTCAGCAAGTCCCAGTCCTCTGTCTCCCACCAGAGGCAGAGTTAGCAGAGGAAGAAGGACCAAAGAACTCGTCTGTCCAGAATAAACGCGCTCACACGCTCAACCGATACGCTGTCTCAGATAGCGAGTGCGATGAGAGAGCAGGAGGAAGAGGAGGGGGTGGAGGAGAAGCAGAAGCTGACGTTGTAAGCCAGAGCTCAGCTGCTGTGAGAGGGGAAGGAGGGAAATACGCCACAGTAACTCACCGAGTCAGCCGTAGTCACTCCGTACGCAATCAGGAAAAGGGCGCCAACCGAAACCAGAGCCAGTCGTTTGCTCTCCGTCAGAAGAAAAAAGGCCCACCCCCACCACCGCCCAAACGCTCCAGCTCAGCCATCTCCACCTCCAACTCCAACCTGGCAGATGCCAACACGCAGCCGAATACGCTCACCACTACTGGGGGGATGCTGGATGTGCCTTACTACCAACAACGGCGGGCCAGCGACCTGGGGGTGTCCGTGGAGACAGCTGCCGTGGAGACGAGCAGCGTTGGCAGTGTGAGGAGCATTGCCGCCATGTTAGAGATGTCTTCTATAGGGGGAGGAGCCAAAGGCATGGCATTGCAGAAGAACTTTTTGCAGGTAATGTATACAGAACTTCATTTCTCTAACATAACACTACATATATGTTTATTTATTCATATGTATGCTGTAACTAAGTGAAATATGGTTGTTGTGCGTTCAACAGGTGGGGAAAACACGCGATGCCATTGGTCTGGATGGTGAGGTGGTAAACCGACGACGAACCATCAGCGGCCCCGTCAGTGAGCTTGTGGCTGCTGCAAGGCGCGACCAGCCAACTCCTTTGACTTTCCCCTCTCCCTCCACCCAGCCTGAATCCTCCCCTCCTCCTGTTAATTCCTCCTCACCCCAACCTCCATCCTCACCCCACCCCAGCTCAGGAGGTAGTGGCAGCTCTTCAGAGAATCTGCCTTTTGCAGAGGAGGGAAGTCTGACCATCCGCCGCCATGGTCGAGGAGAAGGAGAAGGACAGGTAGCTATCAATATATATGTTTGTCTGTCTATCTGTCTATCTATCTATCTATCTATCTATCTATCTATCTATCTATCTATCTATCTATCTATCTATCTATCTATCTATCTATCTATCTATCTATCTATCTATCTCTATCTATCTCTATCTATCTCTATCTATCTATCTATCTCTATCTATCTCTATCTATCTATCTATCTATCTATCTATCTATCTATCTATCTATCTATCTATCTATCTATCTATCTATCTATCTATCTATCTATCTATCTATCTATCTATCTATCTAATGTAATGTGCTAAAGCTAATGTGCTCTAATGTATTGCAAATCCATAGTCAAGCTTCTGTGTTCTGTAAGCTTTATTTGTCTTATCCATTTATCTTTGTCAGTGTTTTTTGACTGTGCAAAAATGACCCCTTATCATGAATGTATGAATTTTCCGTTAGTGTGTATTTTGTGTATGTCTGCAGGGTGACGGCGAGGGTCACCAGGGAGACAGCAGCTACGCCCAGGAGGACATCTCCAATGCTGAAGCCACGGCGACCTTAAAACGACGACCCCGCAGTTCCAAGCCCCACACCAACGGCTCTGACTTCACCCTTCAAGAGTCATCCACCGTCAAGCGACGACCCAAGAGCCGTGACAAAGAGCCCGAGGGCTACGCAGAGCTGGCCACAGCCAACGGGGAGCCTGCGAACACCGGGCAGCCAAACACCACGCAGCCAGTTCCCTACCAGAACGGCACAGCCACAGTGAAACGCCGCCCAGTGTCTGATGCTGGAGTGATCGAGCAACCGCAACCTCAACCTCAACCTCAACCTCAAACTCAACCACAAGTGACTGCTGCTCCTCGCAGGGACAGCTTGGACCAAGGAGCTCCAGTGGCAAATGAAGGTGGTCCTGTGAGGAAACCAAAGCCTCCAGTCTCCCCAAAGCCTGTAGTGGCACAGATAAAGAGACAGGGAGGACCTCAGACCCCACCGCAGCCTGTATCCAACAAACGAGTACCCCTACCAGGTCCGGGGACACCTGGAAGTCCAGGTAAACACAGTGGATTTGGGTGTTTTGTGTACATATTAATTCCAAATGCCCTTCAGGAAGTTGAAGCAAAAAAACAGTGATGAAAAGGCAAGCTGAAAAATAATTTTACAAAGTGTATTTTCATGAGTAAAGAGTATTTCATGCTACCCGGTCAGTCAAAGCTTATCGGTACTGGAGGGGTTTCAAACAGCGTTATAGGCCCGTATCAGCCAGTCTTAGATAGTGTTTATAAAGGAAAACAGCGTATTTCAGCTGCTCAGTGATCCAGTCTTTCTCTTTGCTCTCTGTGTAGTGGAAGGAAAGAAGATCCCTCCACCAGTTTCACCCAAACCAGCGCCACCACCCACAGCGCCCAAACCAGCCAAGCTCATCCACTCTGTAACTGGCCCCGCACTGTCCACCCCAGCCTCTGCCCCGCCCAAGCAGCACTCTGCAGTGGCCCGACAGACCAGTTCACCGCCCTCCTTCCCCCCATCTAACACTCCCAGCCCGCCGAACGCCAAACCGACGAGCCCTTCCTCCCAGAGTCCCCACACGCCACAGACACCCACCACACCACAGACACCTCAGACTCCTGCCACTCCCAGCCCAACCCCTCCGCCTGTCAAACCCCCACGATCCTCCATCGGGGGGGTGTCAGTGGACAGCGGGATGTCAGGGGGCGGGGTCACGGCGCCAGCCGCCACGACAACAGAGTTCGGAGTGGATTCATTGGTGCACCAGAAGTTGGAGGAAACAAGCGCTTCGCTGGCTGCTGCTCTGCAAGCCGTGGAGGATAAAATACTACGACAGGAAGAGTAAGGACCACACTCACACACACACACACACACACACACTGACAGTCATGCTGTTAACAACAGTTAGCCACACAGAAGCATCTGGAACGTTGTCCTTCAGTAGGTGATGATATGAACCCTCTACAAGTGTCTACTACGGATTAATCTCATCAAGTGAGATCAGCAGACCACAGTCTAAGGGACTGAAAACTAGCACCCACTCAACATAGGTTGTGAGGATTTGTGCGGAGAATTCAAACACTTAAGGCCTTTGCAGACAATCACATTCAAAACATACTTGATTTGTTGCATAACAGCTGAAGTACAACTATAGATGAAATCTTCTTGCACATTAATAATAATATAATCCGGTACCATTCAGTGGAAATGTACAGTGGGGCAAAAAAGTATTTAGTCAGCCACCGATTGTGCAAGTTCCCCCACTTAAAATGATGACAGAGGTCAGTAATTTGCACCAGAGGTACACTTCAACTGTGAGAGACAGAATGTGAAAAAACAAATCCATGAATCCACATGGTAGGATTTGTAAAGAATTTATTCGTAAATCAGGGTGGAAAATAAGTATTTGGTCACCTCAAACAAGGAAAATCTCTGGCTCTCACAGACCTGTAACGTCTTCTGTAAGAAGCTTTTCTGTCCCCCACTCGTTACCTGTATGAATGGCACCTGTTTGAACTCATCATCTGTATAAAAGACACCTGTCCACAGCCTCAAACAGTCAGACTCCAAACTCCGCCATGGCCAAGACCAAAGAGCTTTCGAAGGACACCAGGAAAAGTATTGTAGACCTGCACCAGACTGGGAAGAGTGAATCTACAATAGGCAAGCAGCTTGGTGTGAAAAAATCAACTGTGGGAGCAATCATCAGAAAATGGAAGACATACAAGACCACTGATAATCTCCCTCGATCTGGGGCTCCACGCAAGATCTCATCCCGTGGGGTCAGAATGATCATGAGAACGGTGAGCAAAGATCCCAGAACCACACGGGGGGACCTGGTGAATGACCTGCAGAGAGCTGGGACCAAAGTAACAAAGGTCACCATCAGTAACACACTACAACGGCAGGGAATCAAATCCCGCAGTGCCAGACGTGTTCCGCTGCTGAAGCCAGTGCATGTCCAGGCCCGTCTGAAGTTTGCCAGAGAGCACATGGATGATACAGCAGAGGATTGGGAGAATGTCATGTGGTCAGATGAAACCAAAGTAGAACTTTTTGGTATAAACTCAACTCGTCGTGTTTGGAGGAAGAAGAATACTGAGTTGCATCCCAAGAACACCATACCTACTGTGAAGCATGGGGGTGGAAACATCATGCTATGGGGCTGTTTTTCTGCCAAGGGGACAGGACGACTGATCCGTGTTAACGACAGAATGAATGGGGCCATGTATCGTGAGATTTTGAGCCAAAACCTCCTTCCATCAGTGAGAACTTTGAAGATGAAACGAGGCTGGGTCTTCCAACATGACAATGATCCAAAACACACCGCCCGGGCAACAAAGGAGTGGCTCCGTAAGAAGCATTTGAAAGTCCTGGAGTGGCCTAGCCAGTCTCCAGACCTCAACCCCATAGAAAATCTGTGGCGGGAGTTGAAAGTCCGTGTTGCTCGGCGACAGCCCCAAAACATCACTGCTCTCGAGAAGATCTGCATGGAGGAATGGGCCAAAATACCAGCTACTGTGTGTGCAAACCTGGTAAAGACCTATAGTAAACGTTTGACCTCTGTTATTGCCAACAAAGGTTATGTTACAAAGTATTGAGTTGTATTTTTGTTATTGACCAAATACTTATTTTCCACCCTGATTTACGAATAAATTCTTTACAAATCCTACCATGTGGATTCATGGATTTTTTTTTCACATTCTGTCTCTCACAGTTGAAGTGTACCTCTGGTGCAAATTACTGACCTCTGTCATCATTTTAGGTGGGGGAACTTGCACAATCGGTGGCTGACTAAATACTTTTTTGCCCCACTGTACCTACGCCTGTGATCACAGGATCACTAGCAGTATACTGAAATACAATGCTCTCTCTTTTTCCATTTCCATTTGTTTTTAATGTATCACAGTTGGAGAAAAGACTTCATGCTCTGTTAACCCTCTGAGGTCTGGTCATCATCGATAGTGACCCTAGCCCTAACTGTAACTCCAGGCAAGTCTTGGCAGTCAGGGAACAAAACGGTGTGGGATAATTAGGAAACTTCTGAGGGAAACCTGGTCTTGTTAGTAGAGCTGGCATCCATCCGCCCTGAATGGATGAATCAGCTCTCATTTGATTTGTAGAAATCTGGCCAAATTTATTAAACCCCCCAAAACGTGACTATCCAGAGATGGGACCAGGAAGCATATTTATATTTATTTACTATTAAATCATCTCATATCTTCACACACTGAGGTTAATTATGGAGTTCCACAGGGTTCAGTGCTTGGACCAGTTCTGCTTACATTATACATGCTTCCCTTCCTGCTTCCCGTCTTCCTCATCAGAAGACATAGCATACATTTTCACTGCTATGCAGATGACACCCAGCTCTGTGTGTCCATGAAGCCAGATAACACACACCAATGAGTTAAACTGCAGGAATGTCTTAAAGACATAAAGACCTGGATGTCCTCCAATTTTATGCTTCTAAATCCAGATAAAACTGACATTATTGTACTGGATGGCATTACCTTGGCCTCTAGTAACACTGTGAGGAATCTTGGAGTCATTTTTGACCAGGATATGTCCTTAATCCAAAATGCTGCAGCAAGAGTCCTGACAGGGAAGAGAGATCATATTTCTCCTATATTGGCTTCACCTCATTGGCTCTCTGTTAAATTCAGTTTAATTGAATTGAAAATCCTGCTGCTCACTTACTTGTTGTTCCCAGAGTATTTAAAAGTAGAATGGGAGGCAGAGCCTTCAGTTTTCAGGCCCCTCTTCTGTGGAACCAGCTTCCAGTTTGGATTCAGGAGACAGACACTATCTCTACTTTCAAGATTAGGCTTCAAACTTTCCTTTTTGCTAAAGCATATAGTTAGGGCTGGACCAGGTGACCCTGAATCCTCCCTTAGTTATGCTGCAATAGACGTAGGCTGCCGGGGATTCCCATGATGCATTGAGTTTTTCCTTTCCAGTCACCTTTCTCACTCACTATGTATTAACAGACCTCTCTGCATTGAATCATATCTGTTATTAACCTCTGTCTCTCTTCCACAGCATGTCTTTATCCTGTCTTCCTTCTCTCACCCCAACCGGTCGCAGCAGATGGCCCCGCCCCTCCCTGAGCCTGGTTCTGCCGGAGGTTTCTTCCTGTTAAAAGGGAGTTTTTCCTTCCCACTGTCGCCAAAGTGCTTGCTCACAGGGCTGTTGGGTTTTCTCTGTTGTATTAATGTAGGGTCTACCTTACAATGTAAGGCGCCTTGAGGTTGAGGTTGTTGTAATTTGGTGCTATATAAATAAAATTGAATTGAACTAAAATTGAATATTTACAGTTTTCTTCTCAACACTTCAATTTTTTTTTCACCGTATGTCGTCCAAGTTGACATTTCTGATGCCCAACAAAAACAAAAAGTTTGGTTTTTATTTTTTGTTTTTGATGTGTTAGAATGTTTCTTTTTTTTGTTTCTTGACCACCAAGACAAAAAGGGCACATTCTGCTGGCACAGGTTAGGGTCATTATAAATCATGATATAAGTGATGCTGAGAAGTCTGTTTTTGTCTGAACTCAAGACCTGCTCACTTCAAAAATAATTTTAAAGGTTAATTTGAAGCTCTTATTACTCAAAGCTGCATATATGCAGTATTGTTATCCTCGATTTGCATTAAAATACACAACGCTGAAAAACGACTGCCCCACATCTTTCAGTTCAGTTTGATTTATACAGTACCGAATCACAACAACAGGCGCCTATTGTAATTTAAAGACCCTAAAGTAATACAGAGAAAACCCAACAATCAGACAACACCCTATGAGTCAACACTTGGCGACAATGGGAAGGAAAAACACACGTTTAACAGGAAGACTGAGGCTCAGGGAGGGGCAGCTAACTTTACATTATTGTTTTTAGTCTTTGCTTTTTATTGTTAATAAACTTGTGGTTCTGTCTGTGTGTGTGTGTGTGTGTGTGTGTGTGTGTGTGCGTGTGCGTGCGTGTGTGCGTGTGCGTGCGTGTGCGTGTGCGTGTGTGTGTGCGCGCGCCTCTAGCTCTGTGGCCGAGCAGAAGACCACAGTTAGCATCCTTGACGACATCGGCAGCATGTTTGATGACCTCGCCGACCAGCTTGACGCCATGTTGGAGTAACTACAGAAACCAGCCGGTGCGTCTCCTTAGCAACGCTGCATCAGAAGTGACTCAGTTGGCACAACGGGCAACACGCCTCTCTATCTCGCACCTTCTCCTCATCCTTCTCTCTCTCATCATTCCCCTCCACCCCTCCCTGTCATCCGTCCATCGGTCTGTTGCTGCGCCATCCCCTCCTCTTCCTCTCGTCTCCTGATGATAACGGAGCAGCACCGCAGGCCCGGACAGACTTGGCAAGAGAAGGAGAGAGCAAGAAAGAGGAATAGATAGAGAGACTAAAAGAGAAATGTTGGTTGGGGAAAGGACCAAAGACAAGTGATGGAGGAGAGAAAATAGAAAAAACACACAAATGACGAGAGATGAAGAAATGCAACAAAAAGGAGGAGACTGCAATCAAAATGTGAGTCTTTAAAGAACTCTTCTGCTCAAAGCGAGCAAAGAAACAAAACCAATACAGAATGAAAAACCAACTGTGTAATGAATCATAGTATGGTATGTGTACATTATAAGCATGGAGAGTTTATATCTACTGAAAAAGTCCTGCATTAGCACAGTAATATATAATATACTGATAAATATCAATCTTTAGCTCTTTGGTTTGATGTCTTGGTTCTGTGTGGAATGGTGACCTCTGGTGTTGTGATGATGTAAATGACTTGATGGATTTGTTTTTGTTTTTGTTCTTTATCCGTGACCAAAACGAGACTATTCAGCTCCTGAGGTGTGTGTGTGTGTGTGTCTGTGTTGTGTGCACGCGAGAGAGAGAAGGAGAGCAATAGGAACAGGGTGGTAGATGTATGCATGTGAGTGTTTCAGGATCAGATTGTGTTTCCTGTCCTGGCTGCATCTCTGCCACATCTTCGTCATCACCCTGTACACACACACACACACACACACACACACACACACACACACACACACACACACACACACACACACACACACACAGGAGAAGCACAATGCAGTCAGATTGATTACAGACACACACACACACACACACACGTACACAAGGGAGCATGCACAATTAATAAATAAAATAAAGAGAGAAGGGGAGGGAGAAAACAAAAGTGTACAGCAGGTTGTGTTTGGGACAAAGTCGGTCAAATTCATTTTGGAAAGGATTTAGCCATAGGAGGTCGAAGCCACCATTGGTGAACATGGAATACATGATTAGAGGCGGGTTAGGGCTTCCACCTCTGATGGCTTATACCTCAGAGAGTTAAAGGGATTACATGCATTTCGTGAGGTAAGGTAAAGGCAGTAGAGTCAGGCAAGTGAGCAAAGCTTAAACTGGTCTTAGCTGCTTCTAAGTACTTTGCACAGTGCAGCACAAGCACCACAGTGAAGCTGAACGTCTAGAGAGACAAAGCTTTGCCACAAACTCAACTCAGCTCAATGAAAAACTTGTTCTGACTAAAGAGATGTTGCAAAAAACTTCAGGTTTCCCAATGTGTTTCATTTTCAGCTTTGTGCAGTGGTTGCTACAGAGCACCTGATACCATTTTGGGGCCTATTTGGAGTCGCTGTGCATTCAATCTGTCCAATGCAGAGTCAGAGTAGAGTCTATAGAGGTTTTTTCCAACACTTATTAACTAAAAACAAGTATTTGAAAACAGATCTCAATATGTCATTTATAAATGCCCCCACAGCACGATGCTGCCACCGCCGTGCTTCGTGCTGTGAATTGTGATTATTGATTATGACGAGTGTTTTACTCCCCGGGCCAAGCTTCTTCCAGCTGTTTCTCTCCTCTCTGATCTTAATGTGTGAATTCTACTTCACGCCTTCTCACTCAGTCTGAAGCCATCAGATTTACAGCTGTACTGAACTTCTTTGTGACTCGACAACATCCTCGTGTCCGCAGCCCTTTTACATAGCAGACACGCCACGGCAGGAAAAGCAAAAGTGTAAATGGAACTACATTTAAATGTACCTGTAAAGTCAATTACACAAAGGTGTTTTCATTCGATCTAGATATTTGATTCAACTATCTGCTATTAAAGCCTCTTTTTCTTTTGATAAAACCTATATAAAAACTACTTTGATTCACTGTGTTGGCCAATAAAAAAGATACAGTCTAGCTGAGTCTGCAGACTGCTTTTAGTCAATGATTTTCCACTGAATTCCTAATATTCATGACAAAATACCTGCATTTAACCTGTTAAGAAGGTCTTATGGTACTACTCCTTTACTAAGATAACACGCTCCCTTCCACTGACAACCTTTCTATTGCTCTTGTCCCACACACTCCCAAACACCCACCCTATGTTGCCATGACAATCTACATCACCACCATTGTAATCGGCATTACCATGGTTACTACACGGTGCGATCACACCGTGTACATGGGATGAAAATATAAAAAGTATTCGATTGGAGGAAGTGGCGGCAGAGATGTGTGAAGCCTGGTGGTTTGTTTCGAGTGCAGCTCCTCAAACCAGAAGTTGGCGCAATACTGAGATTCTAACTGCACCTCTGCCCATTAAGAAAACCAAGGTTTCACAGCACGCTGGCAGCCACACTGTTTATATAAATGAATAAGAACTCAGAGAATAGTCGTGGTATTTAAATTACGATCACATAGAGATTATATATATATGGATATTTGAAAAAAATATATAAGAAGAAGTGTATTTATGAGTGTGTTTCATTCTGAAGACTATTTTTAAAGTAAACAGATCTAATCTGAGTGTTGAATCAGTTTGCTTCTTCATGCTTAAGTGGTCTGAGCTGATGAACCATTGTAGGATAACATGTTGGGATGTTTCCAGGAAGTGTTCTTTTATTATTATTATTAATATTATTACTATTATTTTGTATTGTTTTTTTCTGCGCCTACATGTGTACATGTGTCTTGGTGTGGCGATGTGTATAGTATAAGCAATTCTTGTTCCGTTTTGTTATCTTTTGTATAGTTTTAAATGTCTTTGTTTTTCTTTGAAACATGTGCCTTGCTTTGTGATTTTGGTCTGACTTCAATACAGTAGATGGATATGTATAATATAAGGGCATCACTCTCTTTTTCCAGTTTGCCATCTTATTTGATATCTTGGTATGAAAATCGTGCTGCCCTCCCCAGCACCACAGAGTTGTGATTTTTAATCCATAAACTCAGCCGACTGAATGAAACGTTCAGTTACTAGCATAACCCCGGTTCTCTGAAAACCAGGAGAGGCATTTCACTCTAGGAAGCACCCTCATGGAAGCTCCGCTACCACTGCATCATTCTAAAGACAGACCAATCACTTCAAGGATATGGGTCCCCCCCAACCCCTTTTGTAAAAGCCCCTGGCACCACACCAGGCACAGAAATCAGTGTGCAGTTGGCTTGGATGACAGAAAATCAGTTTTAAAAAAATACCTACATTTTAGCTTCTTCTCCTGCTTTTGTGAAGAAATATGTTGTGGATCTGTTGTGTTAGCATGTTAAGTTTTACATTATCACAATGTTTAAGAAAGTTTTAGAAAATAAACGTGGTTCTACCCAGTTAGCTGAGAGGATCAATGCCACTTTCAGAGTGAAGCCACAGATACCAGCTGGTTAGTTAAGGTTTGCTTAAAATTAAAGGACTGAAAACTCTCTGGAAAAGCTAGCTAGCTTCCTAGGGAATATTTGATTTGTTTCATTTGTACAAAAATCGATGTGTGATATCTACAATTATCTTCTGACATAGCAGGAGTAGTTCTTTTTTTACAGTTTACATTCATAGTGCTAAGCTAAGCTAAACAGAAAACCACAGTCTCACATGTTGTCCGCTCAATTTGAACTCATTAAGATAATCATATAAACTGAACAATGAGATATAAGTTCAAGTTCAACTTTGCCCGAGACTCTTTGGTTTTCATTCCAGCTAAAACTTTAGTGTAAGAAATTTGCTAACCGCGGCTAACAACCAGCCGGAGGTAGTTTCATGCTGAGTGTAACTATCTCCAGGTCGATGATCGTTAACGTTTTTGTTGTCTACGTTTTTTCTAATTACATAATTGAAATTTTAAACTTGTGCAAGACTATTAGATTTCATTCCTGTTAAGAGTTTGTGATATTTTGCATCAAATGTACGCTGTGTAAAAGATGTTTGCTTAATTATGCTAACCGTTAGCTGAAGGTAGTTCTGCTAAGCTACGCCATGAGAGTGGTATCAATCTTCTGATCTAGCTTTGAGTGAAAAGCTACCCCAACCCACTATATCCCTCAAAACATGGACAACAACAAATAGTCCTGTCATAAACAGTAATGGCTCAATTTCTTTTACATCTTCCTTAGCTTAGTTAAGTAAATTGTTACTGAAAGTGATTGAGCCAGCTGTCACCAGATGTGTAGGTGCATATTTCTATGAAATGTAATTTTTTTCCCCTTGAGTTATTTTTACCTTGTACCAAACTGTCCTCTGTTATTACAAACTAGATGTCATTGTGGTGACATCCGACAGATGCCTGGTGGTCTGACCTTTGAGGGTTGGCTGTACTGTGTGCAGCTTACAGCTGAGACACTTTCGCTTTTTCATCCGCCATCATATCAGAGATAAAGGTTTGCCTTTTTCAATCCTTCCTTAGGTCTCATTTTGGTCATCCTTCATATCGTAGGAATTATTCTGAAGTGTGTTTTGGTACTTGGGCGTTGGGGTGAGGCTACTAAGGTGAAAAAACCCACACACAGATGGTCAAATAAGCTGTGGAGAAAACGTACTTTTCATCCCTTGTTCTTCTTAACAAAAGATGAAGCCAAACTGTTTTTATTTGATTTTCCGCCTGTGCTTATCTGAACAGACACCCGAGTGGTGTCTCCTCTGCTCTGCAGCGACTGTATGCGAATGCTTGAGAGAGTGTGTCATGTGTTGCTCTGCTATTGACTGTGTGAAATCTGTGTGTGTGGGAGTGCGTGTGTGTTGTAGTGACTGGACAGTGGTGTGCTTGCAGTGACTGCATCTTATGGCCATCTGCTCTGAATAAATAAATGTTCTGTACAAACTTCACAGCCTCCTTTTGTTTGCATTTTTATTTCTTGGTGACAGGAGTCTCTGCAGAGCACAATGTAGCTGTTTATGATTCGCATGAGACCTTATAAAATTAGCAAATGTTTCAAAAATATTAAAAAAGATTGATTGTAATGAGCCATTCAGCCTCTAACCGTAATCCAACCTCGTGTAAAGGCTGGTGAACATCCACGCTCGTTCTGAAAGATAACAGTACCGTAATACTGGACAGTGAAATTTGAAATGTTAATACCTTTGAAATGGTTGCTTCAAAGACCAGGAGACTCAAGACAGCAACAAGTTGGAGTCAGTCTGTGATTCATTGATAAAAATCTAAATCTGTTGCTGTCTGCATATGCAAAAATTCACATTTACTATTTGCATTGAGAGTCTGTTTTGAGCCTCATAGATCTAAAATAGAAATCCAGAAATTCCTCCACAAATTGTGATGTAGTTGTTGCATGACAGCAATTTAACTACAAAAACGAATAGATGCTCAGCAACCCTGTAGAGGAGTAGAACCAGAATACAACCTGTTGGCAACCAGCTGACTCAGGCCTCCTCCTGCAAAGTGACGACACGAGTTGTGCACACCAGCACAGACTGATTGCAACATGTGTGAAGTCCGTCTACGTTTATAAATTACACAGCGATTATAACCTTAGTCTGCCTGAGAGCGATTGCAGGTTGGACTGTAATTTTTATAAGTCTTTTATAGACACAGGTATGAGTGCCATCCCAGCTCACCCTTTATCCCCTAACCCAGGCCTCGAGGCCGGTGTCCTGCAGGTTTTAGACGAACCCTGGGTCAACACACCTGAATCAAATGATTAGTTCATTACCAGGCCTCTGGAGACCTGTTGAGGAGGTAATTTAGCCATTTAAATCAGCTGTGATGGATCAAGGATCAGCAGGACACCTGCACATGCCCTAACCCGACAGGTTTTCTCAACATTTCTTGAAACTATAGTAACTCTTGAACAGTTTGTGCAATCTAAAAAAAAAATCCTGATAGTTCCTGTAAGCAGCGACTCCATAGCGAGTGCTATACAGAAAAATGACATTTTTTCTTGTTTGGTCTTTTGCTTGTGTATTTGAAAATTATTTTTTATTTTTGTTGTGTTTTTAGCGTTTTATTGCATGTTTTTTTATATTCCATATATAATTTGTCATCCATCTGCAAGCATACACTGTCCGGCCCTCTTCCAACACATGAAAAACCAGGAATTTAAGGCTTGTACAGGCAGAGCACGGTGAGTTTTACAGTTCATAGTTCAAATTGGCTATTCTAGATCTTTTATTCATGTACATTCTCGACCTTTTTCAGTAAAAACTGTAAAAGTTTTAATTTCATTTGTGTTTTGCTGTTGTTAGTCCCTGATGACAGTAAAGCAAAAGCAACTACCACATGTTGGAAGAAGTAGTCCTGAAAAACGGCTGATTTTATGACACTTTTACAGCGAAAACAGCTAAACAGGCAGCCTGCTCAACATCACACCTCTGCTGGTGAACACTCTCATGGTCTTAGACCAACGAGAAATGACCCCAATCTGATACGTGGTCACAGTCTCCCTTCCTGCTCTAGTTACGACTCTAACAAAAAGTGTTGCCGCAAAACACAGAACAGCAGTTTACATTAAACCCAAGTTTTTCATTTAATTTAGCAACAGAATGAAATATGATGATACGCTACGTTCCAAAAGGATTCCGATCATTTCCTCCTCAAGTCCTTTGGTGCTTTATTTCATCAAATAAATCAGACGAACGCTTCTCCAACACTTTTATTGATCAACGATCAACTTAGGCTTACATGATTACAAGTATACAAGAAATCACTTAAAGTGTGACCAGTGAAGATGCTTCCTCTCTTCCCTTCCTCTGCCTCCCTCACGAGGCTGCAGCCAAACTATTAAACACCCGTGAAACTCGGATTTAGTCTCTGAATCTCACCGACTATCACAAGAATATTTCAACCCTTCTGCTGTACTGTCAACCCAATATGGGTCCTTACACATCATTTAGGAAAGCACAGGCGCCTTTTCGTCGGGGAGTTAATGTTAACTGCAGTCAACTGTTTGTGTTACTCTGTGGTCAGAGAGGAGGGAGGGACATACAGAGGAGAGGAAAAGGCATCATTACAGCTGTTCCTTATTTTTCATCCACACATATGGCACTCATTGAAACACTCATGTATAGACAATAACAGGCACGTGCATGCACGCAGGTCGTCCTTCTCGCTCCGCCCTGCAGGCCGGGGTGAGTCGTCCTCTCTGTTATCTTACACGACTTTACAACCGTCGAGTTGCTCTCAATACATCTCAATACATCTCCATCATGGCACAAATGTAAAACTCTAAATCTATAGATCTTTCTCTTAAAAGTCTTTGCTGCGTTAAAAAGTGTTTTTCGAAAGGCTGGTTTCACAACACTGGACTGGGCGACCACCAACGTGACGCTTCAGCTGAAAGGGAGACGCTTTTATCTTGGACTGCTTAGAAATTGATTTATGAAGCTACTCAGGCGGACTCTGAGATCAGTTATCTGATGGAGTGTGAACGGAGTGTAAGCAGCAGAATGGTGTGCACTACCCGGCTGAGTTTTTACCTCGAGGTGCATCGTTGAGAAATCAGTGAAGCTAGTTTTAGGAGAAAAGTCGACATTTAAAAAAGGAAAAATGTGCAGGCTGGATTAACAAAAGTGCTGCTGTGGCCCTGAAACACCAACATGTGGCTCAGGTGTCAGCCCAACATCTGGTTGATGTGATTTATCAGCTCTGATTCTGTACATAATACTATATCATTCATAAATATATTTTTATTGCACACACTGCTATAAACATTTCACTGTTTAACAGAAATAAACTGATATTTAATTAAGTATCAATTTACCTTTTTTCTTTTTTAAACAGGATTAAAACTCTTGAGAATGTTAGCTGGCACTTTGGACAAACAGCTGCTGGACGAGGTTGACACGTGGAGTGCTCCCGGTTTGCTAACCAGGCAGAGGGTTTGTCAAAATGATTAAAATGAAACATTCGGAGTCGTGACGCCGTGGATGAAGGCCTTTGCCCAGAAGAACGCCTTTTGCTCACTTATACAAGCTTAAATCATCGATGACGTAATAAACATACGGTATCTGCATGGGGTCCACCCAGGGTAGTGAAGCCAGCCTTTAAACAGTATGTGTTGGGTATCATGGGTGAAGTTTGTCTGCAGGAAGCCGGCAGCACCGTCGACTGTGTGAAAAAAAGCACAGCCGCAGTCCTCTCCACACCTCGGGTTAATGTGCAGCGTCCAGTCAGTCCAGTGTGGTGCAACCGTAAGGCAGCTTTGTCTCGCTGTGCCCTGTAATGCACAGGTGGATGAGGCCACTAAGGAGTGTGTAAATCACAATCAAAGAAATGCGTGCTGAGGCGGGAACTGCGCGGAAACGTTAACGGGAGGTGAAGTGAGCTGGACGCCTGTGGAGCCAACGGACCGTTTAGCAAGTCCACACCTGAGGGAGACGGGAAAAGACACAGTAAGACAGGAGACGCGCACAGGGATACATCGGCTTTCAGAATGAAAAAAGAAATATTTCTAATAATCTAGTTTTGAAAACGCACAAGATGCTGGTATAAGCAGAAAAAGGTGACAAGGTGAACCGCTGATGCAGCGGGTGGGTTGAGCTCAGATTTAAGGGTGGGGGCGATCTGTCGTACCTTGACGGTGCTGTCGACAGCTCCGGAGAAGAGGCGCCCTCTGGAAACGGCGAGCGCTGTTACACTGCCCTGGTGTCTCAGCAGAGTCTGGGTGCAGATCATGTTGTCCATGCTCCACACCTACAACACACAAACGCAGCGCTGCTGTCATGTCTGGCCCTGTACAGCGTGACTCGTAGGATGAGATGATGGGATGGTGTCGTCAGGAATTCCCGGGACAGCGCTGAGTGAGGTGCAACCTGACAGCGTCAGACGGACCAAAGCAGAACGTCCCACAGATGCTCTGTTGGATTTAGGTCAGGTGAGTGTGGGGGCCAGTGATGTCAAGAACACCCGCCCACTACTAAACCGACCACAGACGACTCAGATTAAAAATAAATAAAAAGTCTACAACCATCTGTGATCTCATCTGATCCTGTTAATCAATGATCTGCACACATCCTACAAAGATAAGTGTGCTCGTTATATGAAACAAAACTTTCAGCTGCTCAGAGCACTGAAACTAGTTCCACTACGATAAACCACAGTGCTCGTGTCACGTCCCTTTAACCACCTAATAAAAATCAAGTTAGAAACTACTGACAACAGTGTGAACTATCCCACCACCACCATGTCCGTCACAGCCCGTCACCCTTTACAACATCCTGTTTCCACACCAGGCAATCTCGTTTCCTTTCATGTGAACTCACTCAGGCTCCGCCCATCCCGATCACAGCCTTGTATATATTTATTACATCGTTATTAACATCTTTGGGACGAAAATGTGTTTTTCTGAGCGGCAGCTGTTGTATCATGTAGGGGGCGTCGCTGACAGGGACGCTCATCAGCTGAGCACAGGGTTAAGATGGTTGTGTCCACTTTCATTTTTTGACTTAAGCTAAACAAACGGATACGAGAGTGGGAGGAAAATATGTGACAAGATGTCAAACTACTGTAATTCTGTAATGACACCATGCACTAAAATGTATTTGAGTGGAATGCATCCAGCTTGACACACACACACACACACACACACACACACACACACACACACACACACACACACACACACAGGACTCACCCTGAGGGAGCGGTCATAGGAAGCGCTGAACACTTTGGTCTGGTCGGGGGTGGAGATGACGGCCAGAGCGTAAACTGTCCCCACGTGACCCGTCAAGGTCCGCACCTGCTCTTTAGACTCAATATCCCACACCTGGAGAGGACACACAAACATCACCATTACCACCATCCTTCCTCCTGCATCATCATCACAAACACACACAGAAAACAGCTTTGTAGCAATTTCCCCAGCTGGACTGCTTCAGGTCATGTCAGACAGACTTGCTAAGGCTTTGTGGTTGTAATCTGAACATCCACAGAAAAACCTTTGCAACTATGAGATCAGTGCGTCCAACGGGATCAGTGACACGGGCTTAGCCACTGCCAAGAACGACAGAGGAAATGAAACTGTGCCTTACGTGGATGAGGTTTTCATAGGTGCCGCAGACGATGTGGTGGTTGGTGACAGCAATGGAGTAGACGCTGCCCCCACTGGTCTGCAGGACATGAACACACTCCAGAGAGCGGATGTCCCAAATCTGACACGCACAGACAGAAAGCAGTTTAGTGGAGAAAAAAGGAGCGCGAGGGAACGTCCTTGACCCGAGGGGAACGAACACAGCGCGCAGACACGCACGCTCGGTTATCAGCAGTGGAAAAAGTGAGTTACTCAGCAGCTGGAAGCCATCAATTCTCATCCCCACTGAATCACACGGTTTAACTGGCCAATTACAACACAGCACTGAAAACATTTAGGAAGCTGTAACCACAGCATTTCATAGATGAATCTGATCATTCATAAGTTATGAAAAACATGAAATTTGTTGTGTAGTCAATGAGTCACAGTGTACAGCACAACAGGGCTGACAGGAGAGCAGAGGAACATGCAGGAGGTCTTCTCAATCCTCTATTTAAACTTAGAGCACAGTTAACTAAGCATTAACAGAACACTGCTGTATAATCTCTTTACAAACATCTGGCTAACAGGAAACAGGATCACCGATTCAAACGTGTCTGGCTACCTGCTGAATATTGCACTCATTCTCCCGTCATCTCTGATTTGATCTCCACTCCTCCCCGTTGTGGAAACATGCTGCCTTTATGCCATTAGAGGCCAATTGCCCCCCCTGCCTGTTATAGATTTAGATGTTTTCAAAAGCTCTCAAATAAAATGAAGAGAAATACAGTGAAAACATGAGGACAGGTGACGAGAACTGTAGAAAACAAGTCTGAAATGTCACTTCAAGCCCAGCCTTTCCCACCACGTCGACTCACTTTAACTAATTATTGTGAAACGTAAAACATGAATCTGCCTCAATGCTCCAGAGTCACAGTAAACATTTACCCATTACAGACTCATAAATATCTTCAATGTTGTGCTTCTAGGACTTATTAAATACAACGTGAGCATAAAGAGCTGAGCCAGGACTGAGTTTGTCGAACCGATTCCCCTGCAGTTAATAAGGAGAGTGTGTTTACATTGTGATGCCACACAAAGGGTCTTTTTTTCATACTGTCCCACAAAAATAATACCATCGAATGATTCCAATTAAACAAACTATATCCAGGGATCAAACAGACCTTTGGGGACTTTGCATCCAGTCTGTGTCAAATGTATGAAGCTGCTAAAATATTTAAAAGCTTAACCGTCACCGAATGCTGCCAACATGTGTCAGAACAGTTTCTGCAGGAAACCGTCTCTAAATGGCTCCTCCAGTTAAAGCGATGGCTAGAGACCAGCTGCTCGCTCACAGGCGTCACATAACAGAGCGCCGTCATTCTTCCACAGACTGTCCTTCGTTCCTACAACCAGTCCCTCTCGCTTTGCTCTCTGTTCTCCCTTCGATGTCCCTGAGGTAGTCATTAGTGGCCAACTGCAGCAAGACAGTGAGCATACACAAACACACAGCATGAAACGAGCCCAGACACACACACACACAGGCATTCCAAGTACTTTGAACAGTGAGGAAGTGAATGAAGCCGACGCACAAACCTTTGTCAGTGCTGAGAACATAACTGAGGGGATACACTCATGGATGCAGCTGTAACTGCACACGGGGGCTCAGTACTCCCACCAACACCCAGAGATGACAGAACACAAAGCTGGAGACCCTGACCTAGCCCAACACACTAGCAGCAGTGCCTGCATTAAAACCGAAATGTAGTATGTTTGGCTGTTCGTCCAGCTCTGCGTGTCCATCTTCCTCCGGATGTTTTTTTATTTTTACACATTGGCTCCAAAATGATCGACCACCAGCTTCCAAACCCTACTCAAATATTTTTTGTTGTTGTTTGTTCTTTTTCTTTGCAGCCAGTAAAAGAAAGAAAATGTTTAATACAGCCAGTGGCCGAGGTCGTCTTTAGTTCCTGGGCACCTGTGTGTTTTGCCCTTTGTTGTTGTTTCCCAGCTGATTTTGTTCCTTTTGGGTTTATTTTTCTTTTCTTCCCGTCTTGCTTTGTGCATTTCAGTTTGTTTTGTTTTTTGCAAATAAGCAAAGGACAGAGAGCTGACAATATTATCATTCCTGTAGTTTATGTTCGTAAGGTTCTGTCCATCTAAAACGTGAATAAAAGAAACAAAAACAAACACTGGACTTCTCCGAGCAGTCAGAAATGAATCAGGCACAACGTTCAACATCAAAAACTATTTTCTCTGTTCAGGAGTTCAAGTAAATAACTGGAATTTGGCGTCTTAGTCAAAACAAAGTAAAGCATGTTAAGACTGTGTAATTGTTTGTGAATTAATGGGTAACAACAATAATTATATTTTAGCATTAAAAACATCATTTTGATTAAAGAATAATTTTGCTGGTGGAACAGACGTCACAGACAAATAAAAAATGATTTTGTTTATTACCATTGCTGTTTTGGGCAGCTGTGAAATAAACCTCACATTGTGTGGAGGTTGAATAAATGTGTTCGTACGCATCAAATTTAAACAAAACTTAGAGATGTTTAACATAACAGCACAAAGGAATCCAGATCCAGGAATCCTTCTGGCTCCAAGGACTCGCGTAAAGTGGAAATATGCAGTCTCATGATGCTTTTTTATTTTGTTTGAATCATTTATAGCTGCTGAGTTATGATTGGACATAAGTAGGTAAACATTGCTCTTTCTTACCTTGATGGTCTGATACGAGCCGCTGTACAGGTGGTTCTGGGAGGCCACCAGCGCTCGAACCCAGTGATTGAGTCCTGTCAGCTCCTTCTTCAGCTTCAGCTCAGTGCCCACGATGTCCCAAACCTACACACACGACAAGAAAATCCACTGAACTAACAGAGGAGGAAAAAAGTACTGGATCCAAAGAGAACAGTCAATAAAATTACAAAAATACCAGATGGTGAAAAAATATTAAACGTTTGGTAAAACATTTGTTTACTAGAGTAAAACATGGACATTTTAAATACTGGACTCATTTTCAGCTTCACCTTCATCAACATACCACAAAAAGCTAGTTTGTCACACTCACACACGCAAACAGCTGAGCTGAGGCAGATAAAAGGACTTGAAACACAGCAGCAAGTCCATCTCTGAATGGCTCAAAACAAATATCAAACCCCCCAAAATGAAGGTTTTAGAGTTAAAATCACATCAGACTGAACTGCTTCATGACCTTAAACAGGCGTTCATGCTGGAAATCCCCCCAATGTGGCTGAACTGAAACACTCTGCACAGAAGAGAGGCTCAAAATTCCTCCGCAGTCATATGAAGACAAATATCAGAAACGCATGATTGTCACAACCAGTTCTGACATTTAGAAGAGAAAAGACTTTTTCACATTGTCCCAGGAAGTTTGTATAACTGTGTTTAATTTAATAAATGAAATCTTCTTTTAAAAGCAGCATTTTTTATTTACGCTGGTCAACTTTTTCTAACGCTAAAAGTCATCTGATGACCTGAAACATGTTTAAAAACAAAAAAACAAGAAATCAGAAATTTAAACAGCAGAGGTGGAAACATTCAAGTGTGATCTGTCACTGAACTGATGTTGAGAAAGGCTGAGTGAAGGGGGTTGGAGCGGGGGGAGGGAAAGCCTCAAGTAGGGAAAGTCCCTTTTGTGGGAGCACTGACATCACCGACATACAGCACCAATGCATCCTCTTCTTCTCTGTCACTAAAGGCTACAGTCCAAGTTTATTCATTTTTCACATTTTCATATTCTTTGCAGATGTCAGCTGTGCAGGATTTGGGCAAATCCGTCTACTTCTACAGATTTGAAAAACATAAAATACCCCAACATACACTGTGTGAAATATGCTGCACATAACAGTACCTTGATGGCCTTGAGGGAGCCGCTGAACAACATGTTGTGGGAGGAGACCAGTGTGCATACGGGGTTGTCATGGGCACGGATAGTATTGACTTTCTGGAGCGTCTGAATGTCCCACACCTACGCAAGATGCACAGTTGGAGGGGAAATGCATGATGCAAATAAATGAGCTTCTCGACGTATGAAAACATTCCATCGTGAAATTTTATAAGCTTGGTCCTAAAAGAGGGAGGACGCAGAGACTTACAATGATGGTGCAATCTGCAGAGCCACTGTATAGCCTGTTACTATGGGGAGGAAAAAAAATACAACTGAGTCATCCTGAGATTCCTGCAGCTGATAGAGATCCAGTGATTACAACATGTGTGCATGTGTGAATTATGTTACCCTTGGATACACAGAGCCAGCACGATGCCATCATGACCCTCCAGGGTTTTCTGACATTTGTAGGTGGTGCAGGTGTCCCACACCTTAGAGGAAGAGAAGCCGTCACTTAGTATTTCTGTGCATAACAACAACTCTACAATTCCTACTTTCTACAAAACAGGGTTATATGTGGAAGTTGTCTGAATCTCTTTGGAAACAGGAGTGAGCAGGCAAAAATAGCACGTATACAAAAACGGGGAAATGAGTGTAGCCATTACCTTAATCGTCTTATCAGAAGAGCCAGAGAAGAGCAGGTCTCCAGTGGAGTAGACACAGAGACACCAGACGGGACCCTGGTGGCCCACAAATGTCCCCTTACACTTGAAGATCTGCTGGGGGTCGTATGCTACACACAGGCAGAAAGACGGCATAGAGTGGATTTGCATTTTTCACTGGAGAAACACAGTGCGAGGAAAATAACTGAAACAAGAGGTTAAGAACTGAAAGGTGGATAAAGAAAAGGGAAATGGAAAAGCGTGAGCGGGGGGAGGAGGGCAATCCTGAGAGTTGGCAGAGCTACAATTTGAATTTCAGGTTAAACCTTTCACAGATTTTCACCCAATGCTGAGAGAGGAGAAGAGTAAAGGCTAACAGACACTTACAGCCCAGGATTCCCATGTTGAGCCTGGCGTTGATGTGGGACAACTCATCCTGGAGGGACAAAGTAAGTATTTGTGTAATATTTCAGCACCTCGGCTTCTTAGTCACATAAACTCCAGTTCACTCACTCACACTCACACACACACACACACACACACACACACACACACACACTTACGTTAAGCATGGAGGCATCTCTACGAAACTCCATCAGGTCTTCGCTGAGCTTGCTCTGGTTCTCATCCAGCACATCTGAAACACACGCAGACACACAAGGTCTTTAAGACGATGAGAAAAACTTTAAAAAGCACAACTAAATGTTTACTATGATTATTCATTACAGATTGGTGCTGCGGCTGCAGTGATGCGGACGCTGCACCGGTCTGTGGTGGTGAAGAGGGAGCTGAGTGTAAAAGCGAAGCTCTCAGTTTACCGGTCGATCTACGTCCCTGCCCTCACCTATGGCCACGAGCTGTGGGTAGTGACCGAAAGAACGAGATCGCGGATACAAACAGCAGAAATGGGCTTCCCCTGAAGGGTGGCTGGCCTCTCCCTTAGAGATAAGGTGAGAGGTTTGGCCATCCGGGAGGGGCTCAGAGTAGAGCCGCTGCTCCTCCACATCGAAAGGAGCCAGCTGAGGTGGTTCGGGCATCTGACAAGGATGCTTCCTGGGTGAGGTGTTCCACCGGGAGGAGGCCCCAGGGCAGACCCAAGACAAGCTGGAGAGATATCTCTCGGCTGGCCTGGGAACGCCTTGGTGTTCCCCGGATAAGCTGGAGGAGGTGGCTGGGGAGAAGGAGGTCTGGGCTTCCCTGTTTAGGCTGCTGCCCCCGCGACCCAGCCCCGCATAAAGCGGAAGAAGATGGATGGATGGATATTAATTACCCAGGTTATGTGTCTCTTTTTATTTTAAGTCTGTGCTGCATTTTGCAAATCATGAAGTGCTACTTTCTTACATAGTTTCTTCATTACAGAGCATAGCATAAGGCAGCATTTGAGAGGGTTTCCTACTAGCTCCTGAAGGAGCAGTTACCTGTAGCAGCACGCCGACTGATTTAGTAGTTTTTAAATCTGTAGCCTTCAACCCTACCCACACAGTTAAGAGACAACACGCATAAGGAGATGCACGTGATGCAGATTCTTAAAAGGCTCCAATTTTAACTCACACATGGATAACACTCCATCATATCCAAGATCATCTCCATTCCCCATACCCCCCTTTCCTTTCCGGCCCAAAAACAAACCCGATAAACCTGCACTTCTTCTGTCAGCAAGTAACTACAGCTGTTAATGGTTTGCTGTTATACATTGCAAGTGGTGGATGTTTATATTTATACAAACATGTTGGGGACACAGACCCATGATGGTGCAATGAGTCGCCACTGGCAGCCATTCAAAAGAAAGTAAACATCATAGGGAGACGAGCTAAGACGGCTTCAGACGGAGGATGAACTAAGATGCTGCACATAGGGCTGGGCCATATTATACCGTTCACTGTAATACTGGTACAATGTTAGGCAACGATAAGAAAATGAAACATCGCGATAGAATTTGGCTAAAACGCGCATGCCCAGTGCCGAAAAAGCACGGCGGTAACAGAGAATGAGAAGGAGGAAAGCAGATTGTTGAGTGAAATGGATGAACCAGAATTAGTTTGTAAAAATGTTGCAACTATGAAGTTTAACATCCAGGCATCCATGAAAACAGAATTCATTACATTTAACGGCGTAAGAAGTTAGCAGGAAGCTAGCGGAAGTTAGCTCACTAGTTACCTAAGCATGATATAGCATGTTCTGACTGAGAAAATTCTGAAAAAAATCAAACGTACAGCTCTGCTGTCACTTCCAACATAAATGAAGACAGGAAACTAAACAGCAGTGACGTTTGCAGGGTTACTGAAGTTGGGCTACCTGGTATCCGGTCGTTAAGTCTGACGTCACTAGCCGTGTCTGCGCCTAAACTCCGCTGCAGGTCCATTTATCAAACGATCACTGTGGCATTACTGAGAGTTGAAAAACTGTCTAAAGTCTTTCATCTTTAATAAAATGATCAGCGTTCTGCTCTACCAGGCGTAACAATTGAGTTTAACATCCAGGCATCCATGAAAACGGAATTTATGACATTTAACGGAGTTAGAAGTTAGCAGGGAGTTAGCTCGCTAGCTTCTATCTAAATACAATATAGCATGTCCTGACTGCGGGGTTTTGGAAACAAATTAAAACGTACAGCTCTGTTATCACTTCCAGCATAAATGAAGACAGAAAACTAAACAGCAGTGACGTTTGTAGGGTTACTGAAGTTTGGCTAGCTGGTATATAATGATGTGCTACGTGACCGCTAGCGACACAGCTATGTTAGCATAATATAAACAAGCTAACTTTCTTTCCACTCGATAAAAGTTACCGTGAGTGTTCTCGGTGGTCAGGAACAAATGTAATCGCATGGCAGGATGCTGTAAAAGGACCAAACTTCAGCCAGGAGAACAACTGAGATAATCCATCCACAATACGAGGTTAGTCATTCATATACTGCTGCATGGGCTGGGCTGTAGTTACATCCCAAGGTTTTAAAAACTGAGCTTAAATAAATGATTAGCGGTAATAAAAGCCGAGGGAGGTCAACAGTGATCACTGACTGTTTTAGGAGCTTTTTGAGATCAAATAGAAGAAAATACAAAACATTAAACATGTTAACAACACAAAAGCCATATTAAACGCAGACTACTTTATACCCGGAAGTAGGATTCGTCACGTCATCACTTAATGACCGGATATAATGATGTGCTACAGGTCGCTAGCGACACAGCTGTGTTAGCATAAACACAGTGAAGCTGGAGGACGAACACTAACACTTTTCCCCTCCATGAAAGTTAACGTGAAGGTTCCCGATGGTTAGGGACAAATGCAATCGCATGGCAGGATGCTGTAAACGGACCAAACTTCAGTCAGGAGAACAACTAAGATAATCCATCCACAATACGAGGTTAGTCATTAATATACTGCAACAACATGGGAATAGAGCCGCTGTGATAGAATACAGCATTAATGACTCGATGGTACAGAAGTGGAGGAAGCAAGAAGAATGAGTTGAATAAAGTTTGATTTATCTGACTGCTTTGTGCCTTATAATCCCGTGCACCTTATGGTCCGAGAAATACATATTTGACTTTTTTATTTGGCACACTGCAGTTTAATGTTGCAAAGCACCTCTTTTTTAACTTCAGTGGATATTATACATGGTTATGCTCAGGATATGTCAGCCCATTTCTACTGGAAATGCCTTGCTTTTCAGCAAGGAATTTGCATTTGCACTGTTACATTTTTATAAAGCTTTAATGCACATAAAAAAAACAGCTGCTTGTTTAAGTGAAAATAAATGGATGGGTTTTTTGTGCTAGTAATGTTGTGGAGTTGTATTTTGTCTCGCATCAATTATATCGTCGGTTATATCGTTATCGCAAATTTTCAAATATATATCGTGATAAATATTTTTGCACACATGTATGGTATAAGACGAATACAAATTATTTTGAACAAAGCTCCTCTAAGAAGAGCTCAAGAATAAAAGGAGAACTAAAAATAATCCTAACAGGTCCATGCGACTTTGGAAACTGGCCTGACCAAAATAAAACTATTTACCAACAACTACAGTTCCACTTAAAGCCTTATTAAGTAACTTAACTAAGTCGGAACTTCCCTTCAGTCTGTGAAACATCCAGAGGAAGTATGAGCCAATATCTTCTTACTGAATCTAATTTGATGGCTCCTAGACTCGATAACAACAAAACGCACATCTTGGTATTCAGTACATGTTGTGCTGATAATATACTGAATACTCAAATAAGCTGAAGTGTGAAGACATGTCTGATCTTTCCATGATATTAGTCTGAGAGTCTGTACTTGTCTTTCACATGCACTGCTTTGCTGAATACTTGGGCAAAGTGAACTATTTAAAACACATTCTTTATATAAGCTGTATACCTGAGGTACCACAGCACCTGTTTCTTGACAGCTATACAGCATCACTGAGCCACATACAAGCAGCCCACCTGCTCACTGAAGCTCAACTACATCTTCTTCCAAGCATATAAATATGCAAATGATGTTGCTGAATGTTAGAAAAAGAGAACTGATTCTTAGTTCTGCTTTTCTGTCATCTCACCAAATTTGAGCTCCAGGTTTTTCTCTAGCTGATCCAACTTCTCAGATAATTTCCCCAACATGGAGCGTAGGAAGGCGATGTCTTGGTCCTTCTGAGCCAGAGTGAGCTGCATCTCATGGAATCTAAGCAGGCAAAAGTCAGACGTCACATTAGGACCGATGGGGAGGTTAACAGAAACGGTTCAGCACAACAAAAGTCTGTTTATCTGAGCTCACCTGTCGTCAGTTTGCTGCAGAAACTCCTTGAGGCCCTCAAATTTACAGACCTCCAGGTGTGTTTCATATGTGTCCTGGTTGCCTATGAATGTGCAGCTGTTGGCAAGGAGACAAGATGCAGATTACTGACAAGTAAAACAGAGCAAATATGAATACAGTAAAGTAACAGTGCCAATGGAAAAAAGCAAGAAATAATTTCATAGAATGAACAAAATATGCTGGAGAAAGGTGAAAATAAGACATCAAAGCGCTGTTTTAGGATTACCCATATTTGGAGTGTGGACATTTGATGTGTTCGCATTCTTTGAGGTGAGCCTCCAGGTTCATGGTGAGCAACGGCGGGCAGGAGGGGTTGTTTGGGCATCGCACGGGCCTGTAGTCACAGCTGGCCTCATGTTCTCTGCAAACAGATGTTGGGACGATGAAAGCAGAAAATGTTTTTTAACAGGATACAAACAGACCATACAGCTCTTTGTTTCACTTTAGATTTCAGGAATGTTTACTTACTTGCGTGTAGATAGTTTGATTGTGAACGGGCAGCCCAGCGGGTCCACCTCGTAGGCTCCAGGTTTCCCGGCCACTGAGGTGTTGGAGGCCGTGGCGCCGGCCGCGCTGCTGCCTACAGCCCTGCAGCCGTATTTACAGTGGATGAAGAGCTCTCCAATCTGCTCGGCTACTGCAATGTTGTTCACCACAACCGTTAACTTAGCTGCATCCACAGGGCACTTATCTGCAAGGAGCACAAATATTAATTAGGTAGAGTTAAAATCGAGTAAACTTCAAAATTGTACTGCAATAAATGTCTGTTACACATTTTTTAGGGTTACCTGAAGTCAAGGCACATCGTCTGCAGAAAGTGTGCTGCAGAAATAGGAAGTTAGAGTTAGTTTAGTTTTACTTTGCTTTAAAACATCTGGATATTTGGTGAGCCCTGACAGTCACACATGCATCTAACAAAGAGTGGCAGCTTTTCTGATTTACTGCAACACTAGCAGAAATTGTTGGCCACCAGGGATTTACAGCCACTTCTACTAGTGCATTTAGAATAACCTAGAATATTGTGGAAATGCGTTTGTTTTTTTAGTACGTCATTAAAAAGGGCAAACAGGTCTATTTTCATTCCAATTCACATTAGTCAGAAATCCAGTAACTGGATGTGCCCTGTATGATCCCCTTTCTCAAGCAGTCCTTTGTCATCACTATTTTATTTATTTGACAGCTGGATATCAACAGCATGTCAGTTTTAGCACTTTTTCAGAGTCACAATCAAACCTTTAGGAAACCGAGCACAACTGTGATGAAATTTGTTGGAGGTTTTTACAAGCAGTTGGACAAACTATGGAAAAAAAGAGGAACAACTTTCAAAGCACAGGCAGACGGACAGAAAGAAAAAGATTACAAGTTAAAAGAAGACTCACCCCACACGTGGTGATGACGGGGTCCTTGAAGACGTTGCAACACAGCTGGCAGCAAAGTTTGACTGAAGGCTGCTCAGCAAAGACCTGCGGCTCCTGCTCACAAACATAAACTTGTGTTAATTCACTCAACTCCAAAACTGTGCTCTGTGTGTCTGTGTAGATCTCTGAATGTACTGCAAGGCATCTGTTTATATTTGCTTCCATATATGTAGAGTAAATATAAGTGCCGGCTGCCATACCGTGTCCTCCTCCTCTTCGTGCAGAGAGAAAGTGGAGCGCAAGGACATGTTGGACTCGGAATGGAGAGATCGGACTGAGATGGCCGAATCTGACCTCCGAGGAGTACCGATGGGAGGCTGAGGAAGGGAAAAGAAGCAGCGAGGAAGAAGAGTTCATAAACAAATCCCACACTAACGGTATCACAGCAAATCCTCATGCGTGCAAATATGAAAAAGATGCAGAGCATGAAAACATTTCATGTTTTAGTCCAATAAATGATCACTTTGACTACGTTATCATGAACTGGATGTTGAGTTGATGTGTGCTTACCATTCCATCGTCGTCATCACGGGGGGAGTAGGTCAGAGTGCTCGAGGAGGAAGGAGTCCGTCTGTGCTGCTTGTAAGTGCTGGAGCCTTCTGCTGAAAAAAGAAGGGGAATACTCAGAGGAAAGAACACTACAGTAAAACAAAACTTCAGTGACATCAAGCAAACACGCAGTGGTGTGTTAATTATGTGTCACCTTTAGCTCCAGCAGCTGAGAAAGTTGGAGCAAACGAGGCCTCCATCCTGCTCTGCAGTGAAGAAAGATGCACAGACGGAATAGCTCAGAGTCAAAGTTTCCGTTTATTTTAAAATAAAACAAAAGCTGTGATGGGAATACATTGCAGATCACGAGTACAATGAGCAATAGTGTACAATGAATACTAATCCTGCTACATGATTCAAATTTCTGCAAGTGTCTCTCACCCCGTTGCCAGAGTCTGCTGAGGGGCTGGAGGGGCTGCTGGGGATGGTTGCTGTGCTAGCTATCGCTGCTCCTCCGGAGTATCGGTTGTAACGAGGAGTCTTACCACTGCTCATAACCCAAAGCACACACTCAGAATATGTGAGGAAAGACTATCAGGTAGCTGGACTGCTAGGCCTAGGAAGAGGTAAAAGGACAAGGAGGGTATTAGCGTGACACATACTGTAAAAACGATATCAGTTGGTATGGTTATTTCCCTCCGACCAGAACTACAGAAGTCCGAGTAAAAAGAGCTTAAGCACGTAATGCTTGCTTTAAGTTAGAGTTATGTTTTAACACAGAACAAAAATTAAAAATAAAAGCCACATGCCCACAGTTGGCTCGAGGGATGTCAGCAACTGCCAGAAGCTGCAGCACAGCTTTAATCTACACGAGAGGCAACGCAGTGAAAAAGAAACGACACAGTGGAGTTACTGTTGTTAAGGCGACGTTTGACCTACTTTACTGGCCTCAAGCACAACAACACAATCAAACATAATTATTTCAATTCACAGAAAAGATGACGTTTATGAAGAAGTTTTATGTTTTAGTCTGTTGAATCCGACTATCCAGAAAACCCAGAGCACAAATCCAGCAATAACAGGGAGTTCAAAGTTCAGTCATTCGTTAATTAATTTGTTAAATTAAAAACAAAAAAGTTCTGTTTCCTCTCTGCTAGTACTGTGTAGTTTGTCTCATTCACAAATATACACACAAAAAACTCCTCAGGTACCCCCAGACTGAAATCTGAGGCCCAGCTGATCTGAGAGGATAGAAAGTAATGTGATTTTTTTTAATGTCATTACAGGATTTCCTGTCTTTCTGTGAACAAACCGTGGCCTCGTGCTGCTTTACAAGAAAGCTTTTCAGTTTTGGGACGGTTCAGAACTGAAGTAACAACATGGACTACTGAGAATGAGAAATATTATTATTTAGTTACTGAACTGACAACAAATTAAGAAATTCAGACTGTTTTGATTTGTCTAATGTCTAAACAGAACATGTTCTGAGTCAGTGCATTAAATGTTTGTAGTTTTTGGACTGTTGGTCAGGCAAAAGAAGACATCTGAAGACTGATTTTCAGACCATTAAAAAAAGTAGATGTCAGCTTGAAGTGGACTTATGCTCATTTCCCCCCCTCCGTTTGACACACCTTTCTGCTGACTGTGCTTTGTGGCTGAGATGACCATATTAGGAAATTTGCTCCAATGACACAATACAGAGCCAAGAGCAGAAAAAACTGAAGCTGGAGCTTTAGTTTCCCAAGGATTTCTTGCATATATCCCATCTTTATTTCATAGGAGCATCCAATTTTGTAATTATTTATATCTTCTTCTTTTGGCCACAGCCAGCTCACCCTATCCATTGCAACCTCCTCTGTAAATGGACTGATTCTTATATAGCACTTTTCTACTCTCCCGGAGTGCTCAAAGTGCTCATGCCTCATTCACCTAATCACACCCACTCATACAAGCACTTCCAAACACAAGTGCAACTAATAAATATTCACACACATTCACACTCCGATGAACGCATCGGAGGGCAATCTTGCCCAAGGATATTTGGCATGCAGACTGGGGAAGCCAGGAATCGAACCACCAACCTACCAAGCTGATCTGCTCTACCGCCTGAGCCACAGCCAACCCTGTCACATCAACCCTCTCCATGTCCTTCTCGTGACATCCATGAACCTGCTCTGAACTCCTTGTTATGCTTCCAACTGGCAGCTCAATCTTGATGATCATTTCCCCAATATATCCACTATCCCT
Organism: Rhamphochromis sp. 'chilingali'; assembly: GCF_963969265.1. Lineage (NCBI taxonomy): Eukaryota > Metazoa > Chordata > Actinopteri > Cichliformes > Cichlidae > Rhamphochromis > Rhamphochromis sp. 'chilingali'. The sequence continues at coordinate 33,524,667 of NC_137942.1, read as the reverse complement.
CCTCTTCACATGTCCAAACCATAAGATAAGATAAGATAAGATAAGATAAGATAACCTTTATTAGTCCCACACGTGGGAAATTTGTTTTGTCATCTCAGTAAGGCAAGGCTAACTTAATCTCCAAATTGCTAACCTAAGCTGCCACTCTGATACACTCATTTCTAATCCTGTCCATCCTGCTCACTCTCAATAAAAATCCTAACATCTTCATTTCTGCCACCTTCAGCCCAGACTGTCTTTTATCTTTTATCAAACCAGCCTTCACAGCAGTTGCTCTACCATGTTGTAAACCTTCCCTTCCACTCTTGCTATCATTGTGCGAATGCCGTGAGGCGCTGTGAGACCCGGTGGTCAAGGTTCAATCCTACCTGTGGATGTTGCCGCACGTCTTCAACGCTTGCACACACTCCACTTTCTTGACACTGTTCACTGTACCCTTTCAAATAATGCAGTTTTCAGCAAAGACTTCAGCTTCTGCACAGTGTTTGCAGATAGTTCTCCTTCTTCTGCTGTTTTCAGATTCTACTACACGGCATTCACACAGCATTTTCGAAGGAAATGCAACTTTTTCTATTTGCTGTCTGTCTTACATATTAAGACAGAAAAAAATAAGGTAAAACATAATAGGTCGTGTTTATTGACAAAGTGAAATAATTCTAAGTCTTTTAACTGGGAGAGTAAAGCTGCATCAGCCAGCAGCAGATCAGCAGAGGAAGTTCAAAATTCTACAAATTGTAGATTCATCTCGGATGTTTGCCTCGCAAGAGTGCTCATTCACACACAAACACACATATACACTGTGTATATGTACATATTGATAGAAAGTACACATGCAGATAGTTAGCAAACAATAGCATATCTCTAATCCTTCTACCTTGTTAAAAGTAGTGCTCCTCCAAAGATATACACCGAGTCCAACTTATTCGTGTGCTAAACTTGTGAAACTGTGCTCAACATCTGCAAACCGTCAAACCAAGGGGAGGAGTGAGGGAGACATAGAGAGGGAGCAAAACAAGCACAATGGGGAGAGGGGGGGGCGAGACAGCCAAAAAAACCAGTGACCCGGACAACTAGCTAATGATGCAAACGGAAAGGTATGCGGTCCGTGGGCTGCACAGTCTGCCAGTGAACCTATTCCGGAGCTGTACTCGCTGTCATAAGCCCGGAGATTCCCGTAAAAAAAGGGGGGCGGAACACGAACACACACACACACACACACACACACAACGGAACAAAGTTAAAGACAGCTAGCTGGCTAAATGCTTAAACGCGGAATATATAAGCGAATAGGCGTAAAGCGCGAGTTTCCTACTATAAAAGAAAGCGGTCTACAACCGTGTCTGCCTGCAGTCATGTTGTCAACAACCATGTAAACTGCGACAATTGCTAACCTTAAGTATCTTCTTTGCTAGCTTAACTTAGCTTATGTTACATTTTCATTAGCAATCACTGCGACTAACAGTCTGTGGCAGGAAAAACTAAAAACAGCGGTCGAATAATCCGCTTTATTTTGTATTCAGCAAGAACATGATTACAAAAAAGTCGTTTTGGCTTAGTTTTGCACACTTACCATTATATCTGTTTAACAACAGCGCAGCTACAATTTTCTAGACGAATTCTGAAATCTTCCTCTTTGCCTCACATACACACAGCTCAAGATACCGCAGTGTGTTCTGGGACATGTAGTCGAACTCGTAACGCGTTCTCTTCATCAGTATATTTTTCTCCGCTGTTAGACTATACCACCCACAATGCACCTCGCGGACCTGCCATTGGACTTGATGCTGTCAGTAAAATTCCGCAAACCAACTGGGAAGTGCGTTATTCCCAAGTAAATCCACAGTCTGACGAGTTCAGCCTCCGTATTGGTTCCTGACCGACACGGACACGGAGCGGCCACCATCACGTTATACGTGCAGGGCACGTGGATGGTGGTCTGATGCGGAGAGGTGTTGAAGTGTAAAATAATGTTACAAATGCTGTGATTTCTCGGGAAATGGCGACATTTGGAACACATGAGCTTATTTCCATCATATTGCGCCACTCTCATAGACAACTTATTCCCAAATGACACGGAAATACTACTACTACTGATAAATTATATCAGCCAGCATCTTCGAGTGTTTACAGTTTATGATAGAAAGAATCAGATTAATAAACTGGACTGAAAGAAAAAAACACATACACACGTTTAATGACACAGAACTGGACAATATTAGACAATAATATGAATAACACCGGGCGTTATAAAAAGGAACCTTATGGCATCAGAATATAGTTTCTCCCAGTAACTATGACAATGTTTTGTATTTCATATATTGTGTAGAAATTATGTGTAACTAGAAGTATATTTATTCTTGTAATTCAGGTTTATATAAATAGGGAAGGGCAGCATGGTGGCATTGTGGTGTGCAATGTTGCCTCACATCAAGAACATTCAATTCCACCATCAGGCTGGAGTTTTTCTGTGTTTGCCTGGGTTCTCTCTGGGTACTCTGGCTTCCTCCCACAGTCCAGTTAAATAGAGTTAGTGGGGATAGGTTAACTGGAAACTGAAAATTGCCCATAGGTGTGAATGTGTGTGCGAATGGCTGTGTCTATGTGTTAGCATGCCTCTCGCCCTGAGAAAGCTGGGATAGGTTCCAGCTCCCTGAGTTCTGCGACCCTGAAAAGGATGAGCGGAAGAGAATGGATGGATAAATAATAATTGATAATTTATGGAGAAGAGGTTTAAATAAGTTTGCACTTTCTGCCACTCTGTTTCAGATATGTAAACGAAATAAGCAAATGTCAAGATACTGTGAAGATACAGAAATTCTTTTATTGCTGCCATATAATCTGCATCATTATAATTGCATTAATAACATTCTTTACAGCATTATTCCATCTAATAATATCCATCCATCCATCCATCCATCCATCCATTCGCTTCCGCTTATCCTTTTCAGGGTCGCGGGGGGCGCTGGAGCCTATCCCAGCTGTCATAGGGCGAGAGGCGGGGTACACCCTGGACAGGTCGCCAGTCTGTCGCAGGGCCAACACACAAGGACAGACAACCATTCACACTCACATTCACACCTAGTGGCAATTTGGATTATCCAATTAACCTATCCCCACAAGCTGCATGTCTTTGGACGGTGGGAGGAAGCCGGAGTACCCGGAGGGAACCCACGCAAACACGGGGAGAACATGCAAACTCCACACAGAAAGACCCCGGCCTGATGGTGGAATTGAACTCAGGACCTTCTTGCTGTGCAGCAACAGTGCTAACCACCGTGCCACCGTGCTGCCCCATCTAATAATAATTCTCACAGTATTGATACTGCATTACAGCTGTTTATTGAAGATGTCCATTTGAGGATCCTTCCATTATGTTAACTTTTATTACAAGTACGGTTAGAAGTATTTTATACACATTGCATATCTGTGCTTATTTTGAGTTGATGTTCGGGTCATTGAGGGTCTTAAGCTTCACTTGCGTGACTGTCCAGGTGATACATGCTGAGGGAAACTAGAACATAGAAGGATAACTGCAATGCATGCTTACAATACATATAATACATATAATCTAGGAATGTGTCTGGCCTGAGGCCTTAACTCATTTGGTGTCTTAATATATTTTATTCTACTTGGTAACAGATGACCAGAGTCAATAATTAGCCTCAGAGACCCTGAGGGCTTGAAGTTTATTACCTTGTATGGAAGGTGTTATAGAAAAGAGAAGTGCTATGTCTGTTATAGCTATTAAAAATGTACGATTAACGGTGACTAATGTCTGGAACCTATTTTAATCTGTCATTGACGCCATGGGGGGGCGTGTACCCCACTGCTTTATAAATGTCCACAACATGTATTTCGGTGACAAGACATATGTTGATGTTTTCTCCGGGCTGTTAATAAACTCAACGTTTGATTGCACCTTTCTGGGGCCTCCGTGGTTTGTGACACTGCTCTACATTGATCGATTTTGCGACAATACGCTTCGTATTCAACTTTTTTTTTTATCGTATTGTTTTTGTTCTATTTTTCCTAAATGACTGTCTGCATATTGTTTTACATGTTCAAAATAAATGAAACTATTGTGGTTATTGTGGTGTAATGGTTTGACGGATATTTTCTCAGCACACCTTTGGCCCCTTAGCACCAACCGAGCATCATTTAAACACCACAGCCTACCTGAGAATTGTTCCTGATTGTGTCCATCCCTTTGCGACTACAGCGTACCACCTTCTGATGGCTGCTTCCTGAGTTCATTGT